>NC_067404.1:39690630-40337019 GCF_016432865.1 Antechinus flavipes | reverse complement strand
CCAGTAGTGAGACTGCTGGATCAAAGGGTTAGCACAGTTTTGTAGCTCTTTGGGCATAGTTCCAAATAGAGTAAGCAATAATTCCAATAGGCTAATCACATTGTTCGATTGCCAAATGTACATGTTTGCCAAAAGACTATTTTATGAAGTTAGGAAGAAATGACTGTGAGCTGCCAGATTTGAGATTGATGTTAAGAAAAACTTCCTAGAAGTTAGAATTATCCCGAAGTGGAATCACCTTAAGAGGTGATAGGTTTTCCCTTCCTGGAGATATGCAGGCAGAGTCCAGGTGACCAATTATCAAGTATTATTTTTAAAAGAGATTGCTTTCCAAATAGGTAGAGGTCACATTAGATGGCCATTCAGGTCCCTTCCAACTCAGAGATTCCATGATTCTAGGAGTTCTCTCCATACGAAGAAAGGTCTTCCTTTCCTCCTATGTAAAAGAATCGGACTAGTGGAAATATATCTGCAAAGGATTGTTACACAACAAATTTACATAAAAGCAAAGTGATTAAACCTTGAAAGAAAGGACAGGTCTTGCCAACTGTGTTTCATTGACTTTTTTTGAGAGGATTATGGGACTGGTAGATGAGGAGAATGCTATGGGGTCTAAATTTATTTAGATTTTAGTGTAACATTTGATAAAGTCTCTCCTCCCAAAATAAAGATCAGAGGGGACAGTGGATAGATCCAGGAGTCAGGAGTTCAAATCCAGCCTCTGACACTTAACGTTTACTAGCTCTGTGACTCTGGGCAAGTCACTTAACCACAATTGCCTCACAAAAACAAACAAATAAAATAAATATCAGCATCAAGTAATAGTAGAGTCAGGTGGATTAAAAAGTGTTTATGGGATTGATCCCCTAAAGGGAGAGAAGCCTCAAACAATGGGAAAAGCACTTGGCCTTGGGTTCAAGTCTTTCCCTCTTTTACTTCCTACCTGTGTGACTCTAAACAAGTAAGTCACTTGTCTTCCCTAAGCCAAAGATTCCCCATCCGAAGAGAGAGGAAGATAAGCTTGTTAGATAAGCAAGAAGAAAAGATCAGTACAAGATCATCCTCCAAGTACCAGTACCAGGAACCATGCAAATGAAATGAAGGAACAGTCAATCTCAGCAAGAACTGGGTGATGTGAGGCTTGCTTATTGCTCATCAAACAGATTTTCTGCAGCTCTTTTCTACTGACTCCCCTTCCATCATCCCCCAATAGCCTCCCATTTATTGAAATGTAAATACTTGGTCCCTTTGGGGAGAGGATTTGAATGATCATATTTGTTGGTGTAAATGTTTAGAGGCTCAAGAGGTAAGCCTCCAAGACTTACTAGCTGTGTGGCCCACCCCTCCACCCCCAAGGCATTTAATCTCTCCTCTAAAATGGGAACAGTGATAGTACCTACCTTACAGAATTGTGAGAATCAAATGGGATAATTTATGTAAAGCACTTTAGAAATCTTAAAGCTTTCTATTTATTAGTTATTATTATTATTTATGTTCTAAATTAAAATGTATTATTTACTTCCTACAAGGAGGAAGGACAAGGAAAATTGGGTAATGAATTTCATTAAGAGGGTGTTGCTTGTATTTCTGCCTGGGCCAAGTGAGAGAGCCCAGGACATAGCTAGTCTCCCTTCTGGCAGAGATGGGAAGGAAGCAAAGGGGCTCAAGTAAAACCTTTTCTCTCCCCAGATTGTAGGAGAGACCAAAGTGGTCCTTAAAACAAAGAAATAAAAACAGAAGAAGGACTTTAATGTGAAAAAAAGCAGGAAAAGGACCTACGGAGGCAGAGAAAAGGGAATCCTGGCTCTGTGTCGGAAGGTTGGAGGGTGGAAGAATGTCACCCAGAGAAAAAGGAAATCGAACCACTAAGGGTGAAGGGGTCTAGTGTGGAGGTGTCAAACTCTTGACCCACAAAGCATCTGGGTTAGGTCCCAACCAGATTAAAATGTATTTGAGGATTGTTGAACAAAATAAATAAAACACAATGTTGTTGTTGAGTTGTGTCATTCTTTGTAACCCCAATTGGGAGGGACTGGAATGAACAACAACAGCAAATAAACAGTACTCAAGGATGTATCCAACTGGACCCAGAGCAGCCATCCTTCATTCTGCAGACTTTGCCACAATTTCCTCTCCTTCCACTCCCACACCCCTTTGCTTTCTTTTTGGCTCACCCGGACTTAATGGTTGGAATAGGTTGTTGTTGTTGCTTGGTTCTTTTACTCATGTCCAACTCTTTGTGAGATCCCATTTGGAGTTTTCTTGGCAGAGATACTAGAGTAGTTTGCCATTTCCTTCTCTATCTCATTTTACAAATGAGGAAACTGAGGCAAATGGGTAAATGACTTATTCAGAATCACCCAACTAGTAAGTGTTAGAAGCCGGATTTCAACTCAAGCCTTCCCGAGTGCCTGGCACTTTATCTACTATGTCACCCAACAGTTCTTTGAATACTGCAAGGACCACTGAATGTAGTTTCTGAGCTGCTGTCAGTGATCCTCGAAAATTGGAGAGATACCTCTGGATCAGAGAAAAAGTAATGTTGTTCCCCTTTTCATATCACAAAAGGGAAGCAAAGAGAATCTTAAAGCCAGAGGTCAATGAGTTTCATGTTGATTTCTGGAAAATTCTAGAAGGCATTATTGAAGGGTTGATCTAGAAAAACGAAACAATGACAGCAAGAATATATTATGCCAATCTGTACTCCAGAAAAGAGATGAGGGCGTGCACCTCCCTCCTTTCCTACAGATGTTGGGACTATGTGGGTAAAATGCTGCCATTAGATGCAGCGAGGTGACTTTGACATGCTTGTCGATTGGTTTTGCTTGACCTGGCACCTTGGTGGCACTGGAGCTGGAATCAAGAAGCCTTCAGTGCTTTTCAGTCATGTTCAACTATTTGTGATCCCATTTGGGTTTTTCTTGGCAGATCTACTGGAATGGTTTCCTATTTCCTTCTCCAGTTCCAGATACTGGATGATCCTGGGCAAGTCACTTAATGACTTGCTACCTGTTTCCTTGTCAGTAAAATGGGGAAATGCATCTAGAGAGAGAAATATGGAATGTACAGAAAAACAAAATATTTTCACCTTTTTATTTTTTTTAATAGTTACTGTTTGCTTGGTTTTTTTTCTTCTTTCTCATGTTTTTTCCCCTTTTGATCTGATTTTTCTCACGCAGTATATCAAATGTGGAAATACATTTAGAGGAATTGTACATGTTTATCCTATAACAGATTGCTTACTGTCTCAGGGAGGAGAAAGAGGGGAGGGAGAAAAAATTGGAGCATGAGATTTTGCAGGGGTGAATGTTGAAAATTATCTTTCCATTTATTTTGAAAAATACAAAGCTATTATTATTACGAAAAATAAAATGGGGGCAATAATAATAACAGCTATACACCAGGCTCATGAGGATCAAAATAAGATAATATTTGCAAAGTAGTTAACACAGTTCCTGGTGCATAGTAGGTGCCATATAAATATTAGTTATTATTATTTGTCATGAAGAAAAGCTGACTGGAGAGAGAAGGAAGAAATATATTAATAAATGGTTATGATGGAAAACCTAGAGGCATCAGTAAAATCAAAACAAGTAAGGTCTAGGTAGCCAAATCTCCTAATTTTCTTTGACAAGATTGCTGGACTGGAAGATCAGGAGAATGCTAAAGATTGAATTTATCTAGATCTTATTTTACTCTTTTTGTTTCCTTGCATTTCTGTTAGAATCCTTACAAGCTGTTAAGTCATTAGAATTGATAGAGACAATAATTATCTAATTTAGCATGGTTCAGTATGATTGATCTGATCTTACAAGGAGATGTTATGGGCCAGAAGAAACAAGGTACTAAGTAGAACTGATAGAACCAATGCTTGTGTTCACAGCTTTAGAGAGCTCATCTAAGCAAGAAGCTCTCAGGGCCAGACACGGAGCACTCTGGGAGATACAGAAACCCATAATCCCACTCTCAGATCCCATAATCCCACTCTCTCAGAGGAGGAGTCAACCTTTGGGAGATCATATATAAGAAGCTGACAGAGGCTCAGTCGGAATTACAGTTGAAAAGATTAAGAGGGGAGCCTCACTCAGTTCAGAAGAAGCCCACAAGCCCACTCTCCGAGGCCGAGCCAGATTCATTCCAACTTTCACCTCGGTGTTGGCTGGAGATATTTGGAAAAAGAGAAGCCGAAGCTGGCAGAGGCAAAAGATTAGCAATGAGAACTCTCGGAACCAAGGAAAGAGATAAGAAATAAATGTTTGAATTTTATCAGCTGGCTGTATTTGGAGTGATTATTACTCTGAACTGAAACTAAGGCTGCCCCCAGAAAACCTCCCCAAGAAACCTGCTCCCAGAGAGAACCATTACATTATACAAAAGAAGAGAAGACCACAGGTTTCAGCAAAGCCTTTGCTGAAATCTCTCTCCTGCTATTCTGATGGAAAACAGACAGATTTCGGCTAGGTGATAGTAGAGTTAGGTGAATTTGAAAGTGGTCCAATGCTTGGATCCAAGGAGGGAGTACCATGAAAAGACTCCCAGCTTTTTGGTAAGAGGACCCCAGTTCAAATCCCAACTCACCTCTTCCTAGATCTCTCTGCTGATTGGTAAATGAGGGAATAGGATCAAATGATCTCTAGTTGACAGAAACTCTAAAATCTGTAGTTTTATGAACTTGGGAGGAGGTCCCAAGTGAATCACTCCAGGGGTATGAGCTGTTTAACACTTTGTTGTTGCTGCTGTTTTTATTGTTTTTATCAATGACTGCTAAAAACATCACCAGGACACTTATCACATTTCCTGGGGAGAGAAAGCTGGAGGGAGTTTCTACCATGCTTTATGACTCCTAGGCCGGCTCTCTATTCAAGGATCATATTGCCTCTCTTCTTTAATACTATTAACTAAAAATAACTGATATTTATACAGTAAGTTAAAGTCTGCAAAGAACTTTCCATACATTTGTTCCTTTGAGATTTGAAGGGCCAAGTCTGATGGGTCAGAATGATCCAGGGGCTGCTATTATAGACTTCTACCATGCTTTCCCTTAAAAAAAAAACACTATTATGTACAGAGGCTTATACAGTAAGGCAGCTGAAACATTGTATTGTTGATTCATGTCTGGCTTATAGATATATATTCAGAGAATGTGTACTGCTCTGGGGAAAGGGAAACTGATTACAAAGGGAACTGTGTGCCATTTCTAATTGCAGCCGAAGAACCAAAGGGGGTGTCCTGTTTTCTGGGGGCATTAGGTTTAGCTCAGTGGGAGGGGTGCAGAGGACTTAGGGATGGAGGCCAGTAGTTTTCAGGGAAAGTTGCCAGGCCAGGAGGTCTCCAAGGCTCCCTCACCTTTCCCAAGCCTTAACCCCCACCCCAAGAAAGCTACAATGAGCTATCATTATCCCATGGGCCAACCACGAAGTGAACCCTTTCCCTTGGTTCCCGTGGTGCTCAGATAATACTGACTTTTCTGAACTTTGGGAAAAGGACACGATTTCTGCGAATTGCTGGTATCCTGCTATGGACCCTGCTAAATGTTATCCAGCTGGAATTTGACCTATCCCCTCTTAACGTGAAACTTGAAAAGAGACATCAAAACAAAGGACGAGACTGCTGAGTTTTTGAAGGGCCAAAGAGGGAAAGGTTTAACAAGCTTTGTTTGGAGTAGAGTTTATATTATCTGGTAAGCATTTGCTTTTGATAGAGTTCTCATTTTGCCTGAGAAGGGGAAATGTTGTTCAGAGAGGTTGAGTCACTTTTCCAAGATCCCACAGCTTTTGAACTTTCTTGTGCACGTGCTTGTAGCCTGGAGTCACAATGGGCAACTAGAACGCACTGCAATGGATAGAGTTCTGGGCCTGAAGTCAGGAAGACTCCTTCCTGTGTTCAAACCTGATATCAAACACTTAGTAGCTGTGTGACCCTTCACCCTGTTGGATTCAGTTTCCTCATCTGTAAAATGAGCTGGAGAAGGAAATGGCAAACCACTTCAGTATCTTTGCCAAGAAAACCCCAAACGGGATCATAAAGATTCAGACAACAAGAATTCTCTGCTTTCCTGTATCCGATATGGGCTTAATAAATATGCTTGTTGAATTGCCATTGGATTGAAAACCTGAAAATTGCTAAGCCCCAGCCTGAGTTTTCCAAGTCTTGGGCAAGTGTTTTTTCAATTCAACTCAAGAAACATTAATTAATTGTCTACTGTATGCAAAGCACTATGCTACCTCTCCCGTGGCCCTTACTTGCTGGCACACAGTAGACATTCAATGGCCATGGAAAAAGATGATATTTATTATTGCATCGCTAGGAACAAGTGTAGGTTCATAAATTGAAAGGAAACATACCCAAGAACAGTTTTGTCTTCTGTCATTAACTCATCCAAGTCTTTTTTTAAAGCAATCAATCAATAAACGTTAATTAAGGACCTATATATACTATGTGCTGGAGATACAAAAAAGTAAAAAATACTGCCCGTCCTCTAGGAGCTCACAAACTACGGGGGAGATGGCAGGCCAACAACACATACAAAGCAATTACATACAGGATAAAAAGGAAATAATTAAGAGATTGAAAGAACTAGAATTGACAGAGGAGGAAAAGGTCTTAAAATAATAATAATTCACATTTCTAAAACACTTGAAGGTTTGCAAAGTATTTTACATAACTTCTCACATCAGTTCCTCAAAGAAGCAGGGGGAAATTGGTGACCTTATTATCCCCTATTTACAGAAGAAGAAACTGAAGTTCAGAGAGATTTGAATTCAGCTCTTCATGACTTCAGGTTCAGCCCTCTCTTGGCTACACCACAACACTGCCTCCTTCATGAGGCACCATACTGCTTCTGGACTTACGTCTATACTGGGAACATTGCCCAGAAGGCTTAACTAAGAAAGCCACAAGAGACAAAAGACAGAATCAGCATCCATCACGACTGCTGTCAAAATATTTGGGAACCCATTAGACTGCCTCCATGATTAACAATGACCCGATGTGCACCATTGACAAGCACATGGGGGCCAACGTGGCTGACATATGGTTTTTCCAATATCCTTATGTTGCATGGAGTGCACAAGCTAGTGAAGGGAGAACTCTGGGGACATTTCGGTTCCTGTTGTCCACTCGGTCTCCGGAATTCTCACTTTAGCCACAGAGAGCTGGAATTTGGAAGTTTGCCCACAGGATTGCCACAGGGCCAGACATGGAAAAGTCAAAACTTCAAATGACTTTGTTCAATTGACAGCCAGGGATGGGTTCGGCCTGTTTATAGAAAGGAGGAAAAGCGACCTGGGAGACATGGGATGGGATGGGGTGGGAAAGTAGAAGCAGGGAAGCTTCTCTTCATTTAGGGCTGAATCTTTACAAATGAGTGATACCAATCTGCTTTACAGTCTGCTACCCAGAAATCTTTGCTGAGCTCTGACATTTTTAAACAGGCAATTCCCAAATTGTGCCTATCTCTGAGGCAGCTAGATGTCTCAGTGGATAGAGCACCCACCCTGGAGACAGGAGGACCTGAGTTCATCTGGCCCCAGATACTTATTAGTTATGTGATTCTGAGCAAGTCACTTGATCCTGTTTGCCTCAGTTTCTCATCTGTAAAATGAGCTGGAAAATGAAATGGCGGACCACTCCAGTAACTATGCCAAGAAAACTCTAAATGGGGTCACTGAAGAGTCAAACTCCAGTGAATAAGGAACTCAAGATTGATAGGAACAGAACCAAAAGGAAGCAAGATTCCAATAACCCAGAGAGGAACATAAATATCCAAAAGGAGAGAGTGGCCCACAAAGTCAAAAGCTGCAGAGAGATCAAGAAGGATAAAGATTAAGAAAAACCCATTTGATTGGCAACTGAGAATCATGGATAATTGCTACTTATGTATTATATAGACTTCTTTTTAAACTAAATTTATCATTATAGGAGAGATTTCCATAGGGGGAAGGATGGTTGGTGTCTGTCTTTAGGAAACCCCTAGGGAAAAGGGAAGAAAATCAGTAAAGGTGGACAAGCCATCATTTCTCGGTGTAGTATGACTACTTCTAAAGATATTAGGGCTACACCCTTTAACCCAGCAGTGTTTCTACTGGGCTTATACCCCAAAGAGATCTTAAAGGAAGGAAAGGGACCCACATGTGCAAAAATGTCTGTGGCGGCCCTTTTTGTAGTGGCCAGAAACTGGAAACTGAGGGGATGCCCATCAATTAGAGAATGGCTGAATAAATTGTGGTATATGAATGTTATTTATTGTTCGGTAAGAAATGACCAACAGGATGATTTCAGAAAGGCCTGGAGAAACCTACATGAACTAACGCTAAGTGAAATGAGCAGGACCAGAAGATCCTTATACACAACAACATCAATATTATACACTGATCAATTCTGATGAACATGACTTTCCAACAATGAGATGATTCAGACCATTTCCAATGATCTTGTGAAGAAGAGAGAATCTGTACCCAGAGACAGGACTGTGGGAACTGAATGTGAATCACAATATAACATTCTCACTCTTTTTGTTGTTGTTTGCTTGTATTTCGTTTTCTTATTCATTTACTTTCTTTTTTTGATCTGGTTTCTCTTGCGCAGCAAGAGAATGGTATAAACATGTTTCTACATATTGCATTTAACATATATTTTAACATGTTTAACATATATTAGATTGCTTGCCATCTAGGGAAGGGGGTGGGGAGAAGGAAGAGAAAATCTGAAACACAAAACTATGCAAGAGTCAATGCTGTCAAATTATCCATGCATATGTTTTGAAAATCAAAAGTTTTATTTAAAAAAAAAAAGATTTAGGGCTAGTATTCCACAGCATCGCAAAAAAGCACAAGGGTTCCAGTCTCTGAGTTTGAGAAACCACTGTTCTTTATTCATTCATCTGCTTAGCCTGTGGATGGTTAGAAAAGGTCTCTTTCCTCTTTAAAGCAAATGCATAGCTATGAAATAATTTTATCCCATGAGGTAGGTGTGGCAGGGAACCTTATTCCTGTTTTTGTAGATGGAGATGTGGATTAATGGAGTTCTTTGATTTGGATTTGACTGTAGCCTAAAGTGAATCAGTTTGTTTATCTAGGCAGGGTTCTGCTCTATGGCTGCTTTTTTTCAAATTGTGGCTCCTGGGTAGGGAGGTTCCAGGGTTCTTAGGGTACCTAAGAATTACAGAGATGGGGGAAGGAGGAGGGAGAGTAGGTTCAATGGCCTGTGAAGTCTGGAATTCTATGATTCTTCCACAAAAGTTATGATTTCCTGGGGAAGTCATAGAAGAGAATGAATGTATGTATGTAGAAATAAAAGAACAGATTGACGAATGAATGAATGAATGAAGAGTATTTATCAAGTCCAGTATGTTATACTGTGTTAAAGGATGAGGATAAAAATACAAAAGTCAGAAATCCTTGCCCTCTGAGAGATGACATTCTAATAATATGTGCCAGGGAACCAGGCCAAGACTTTTTCAGGGTCATATGGTTAATTTATCCGAGATGGAATTTCAATTCAGATAGAGTTTTGACTTCAAGGGCAATACTTGATCCCTACACTAACCTGTTTGTCTCTCTCTCTCCTCCCTCCATCCTTTCCTCCCTTTCTCTATCTCTGTCTCTACATTTCTCTCTTCCTCTCCCATCTTCTCTCTCCTCTCTATCTTTGTTTCTTTCCAATACATTACATCTATACATACACATAATCATGACTCAGAGACCTTATGTCTGAATACTAGACTCAGAGGACCAAGGTTCAAATGCCGCTGCAGACACCAGCTCCATTACTTTATTTCTTTGTGTCTCAGCTTATATTTAAAATTGGGGAGGTGACTTCTAGCTTTAAATCTATGATCCTCCATTCAAGTCCTCTTCAGACCATATTGTGTATTTTGTATATTTCTACATGATAAAATTTTCAGCCAAATTATTCTACTAAGATAAAAAGAGATGGGGGTTTATAATTGCGGAGAAAACCCTATAGGTACAAAATCACAGCTGCTTGAAATATAGACATCTTAATTTGGGGCCAGTCCTATGTTTTCATTCATGTAGGGAATTCCCAGTTGTAGAGGGTCATAGACAGTAGGGAAACTCTGGGTAAGGTAAAAGACCCTTCAGCCCAGAGGGAACCTGCTGACAAGGTCTGATTTGTCTCCCCATCTCCCCTAAGGGCTCTCAGCCTTCCTGAGAAATCAGGGAAGGTGTGACCACCTGTGTTCTACTTGAAGCAAGGGATACTTACAATAAGACGAATTTACATATCTATAGCAGGGTACTTATAGTAAACACATGCTCAGTGTGCTGTAGTGATGTAATGGTTCTACAGTTGGCACATGCTCAGTGTGCTGTAGTGATGTAATCATACTAAGGCATTTAAGGGCTGAGAGGACTTGAAATTAAAGGCCTCTATCTTTGACCATCCTTGTGGGTCTCCTGCCTTCATCACTCCTCCTTCATCACAAACTGTAAAGGACATATGTCCTTGTTTCTCTCTGGAAAAGGAATTAGATCTAAATGAATGGAAATTGGTAGGAGAGGATCTTTGTCAATTCTATAATAAAAATGGGCCTAACTCAATTTCCAAAGACATACTTAATACATATAATTTAATACAACTAGCTTTAGGAAATTTTATAAGTATTAAAATAAGGAAAAAGAAGAGACAGCAGCAGGGGGAGGTGTCAACTATACCAGGTGAAAAAGGAGCAAGAATCGGATAAGAATGGAGTTAAGTACAATTCTGAGTATGATGCTTCACAGCAGGAGGAATTAGGTGATTCCACATCTCATGACCCTCCCTCCGCAATTAACCCTTCATGGGTGGAACAAGGGGGAGGGAGAGAGGCAGAAACACAGTCAGCTTCTTCTGTAAAGCAGAATTTGACAAGATTAGAAAAAGCATTAATTAAAGCAAAAAATGAAGGAGAAGTTATATCTGATTTTATAAATGCATATCCTGTGATTGAAAAGATCGACTCTTTAGGTCAAAAAGAGAGAAAATACACTCCTTTTAATTTGGAAAAAATTAAAGATTTGAAAAAGGATTGCACTCTTTATGGGGCTACATCCTCTTATGTGAAGATGTTACTGGATAATTTGTCTTATGAAATCTTAACCCCGAATGACTGGAAATCCATAGCCAGAACATGTCTAGAACCTGGACAAAATTTATGCTGGTTGGTGGCAGAAGAAGAGTTTTCAGAGGATCAAGGACTCGGGCTGAGCCCAAGGTCCTCCAGAGAGCTAGTCCATCTGGACTATGGTATATTTTGGCACCCCAGTGTGGGGGCTCTAGAAAGCACACTATACCCAGTGAAGAAGTTCCCTCCATCAATGCAGACAGCAACTTCTCAGTAATTCATAACTTTAGGCAGTTGCCCAGAATCAGGGTCACACAGTTAGTATGTATCATAGATATAGACAAGGCTTGAACTCTTGCTTATCTGACTCTGATGCTGGCTTTTGATTGGCTATGTGATGCTATTTATTGTTGTTTTGCTCTTATTATATTTGGGGTACCTATCTTGATTCAAAAACTACAGTATCAGGAAGGTTTTTCTCTATCTTGCTTGCCCAGCATCTCTTGTCTTGACTTAATCTTTCACCAGCAGTTCAAAGGAGCTCTCAATTCTAAAGCAATAAAATCAAATCCTAAATAAGAGGGCATGACAGTGGGTACTGTGTGGGACAATAGCATCCACAAAAACAATCAGAGACTCTCAAAGTAAGAAAAAACAAAAAGGGGTTTATTATGATCCTGTGAGAAAGGGCATCTCCCATCTGACAAGGTGTTTGTCAGTAAAGGAGTGCAGAGTAATTATGGAAAAACTAGATTAAATAGCCTAAATGCAGAAGCCCTACCAGGCTGGCCTTTTCTCTCATTGTTTGGGACAGTCCAGGCTTACATTCTAATCACCGAAATCTAACCTAGAAACAAAAGAATACAGATCAATTATAATAAACTCTTAATTTAAGTTTCTCTAGAGAACTGATATACAAGCAGATAGAATTCAAAGACTAAAAGAAGTATTTAAGTGCTAATTAAGAAGTGGTGGGAAAATAGGAGGGGATAATATCTGCAACTTTTAGCTATAGCTCTATTTGTTATTATAAAGTCTCAAATCACAGTTAAAGTATAGTTTAAGGCTATATTCCCATGAGAGCATCTTCACTCAGTTAATTCCTCTCAGTACTCCTTGATCCAGCATCCTGGGCCTGTATCCCAAGGAGATCATAAAGAAGGGAAAGGGACCCATATGTGCAAAAATGTTTGTGGTAGCCTCTTATGTAGTGACAAGGAACTGGAAAGTGAGTGGATGCCCATCAACTGGGGAATGGCTGAGTAAATTATGGTATATGAAGGTTCTTGTTCTATAAGAAGCAATCAGCAGGATGATTTCAGAGAGGCCCGCAGAGACTTACATGAACTGATGCTGACTGAAATGAGCAGAACCAGAAGAACACCGTACACAGTAACAGCAAGATTACATGAGGATCAACTATGATAGACTTAGCTTTTTTCAGCATCGCAGTGATCCAAGATAATTCTAATAGATTTGGGATGGAAAATACCATCCATATCCAGAGAAAGAACTGAATGTGGATCAAAGCATACTATTTTCACCTTTTTTGTTCATTTGCTTTTTCTTCCATGTGGTTTTCCCCCCTCTTGTTCTGATTTTTCTTTCACAACATGATGAATATGGAAATATGTTTAAAATGAATGTACAAGTATAACCTATATCAAGTTATTTGCTGTTTTGGGGAGAAGGGAGTTAAGAGAAGGAGCGACAAAAAATCTGGAACTCAAAATCTTACAAAAATGAATGTTGAAAACCATCTTTACATGAAACTGGAAAAATAAAATACTATTGAGAAAAAAAAGAGTGGATACTTTGCAACCTAAATGCTATAAAATAGGAGGTCGCAGTTGGCTATAAGATTAATTTTTGAAATACAAAGAATAATAACTTTGTGGACCGATCTAACAAAGAAGCTTATTTGGAGGGAGAGGGGGAGAAGTAAACACTGGGCCCATTCATGTCTTTGCCATCTATTGAAAAGAAAATACTGCTGTTTCCCAGAATTTCAGAATAGTGAAGAGAAAACAGAGCCTCTCCTTTGTGATCTGGTTTGAATTCATCTGCAACTCCTACCCCCACCCCAAGTACCTCCTCTCCAGGGTTAGAGAAGAGAAGATCCATTTCCGAAGGGACAAGGTCATAGGTCAAAGGCAAATAAGGAAGGGACCTTTGGGGCATCTAGTGCAATTGATTTTACTAAAATCCAGAGAGATAAAATGTCTTTTTTTTAGAGGGGAGGGGATCAAATGACTTTCCCAAGATCATACTGCTATTATTAGGTAGAGTTAGGACTTGAATCCAGACATTTTCTTGGCTTTCTGGGTAAGAGGAAGCAATAAGCATTCATTTAAGGCAGAAGGATGGCAGAAACTCGGTTGTTTAGCTTGGATAATTCCTTTACTTCTAGGAAATCAAATTGTATTATATAAAGGTAAACTTTTTAAATAGTAAATCATTCTGGAAAGGAATCCAGTCATGAAAACAGCATCCGATGCCTAGATTCGGCAAGAGGGAATTTGGGCCACTGTTTTACCATCATACTTTAAAGATAGTTATTCAGAAAGGGGCTGGCCAAGTGGAAAACTGTGCCTTTGGTCTGACATCTGATGGAGTATGTAATCATGGGCAAGTGATTTAATTTTTCTGAACCTCAGTCGTCTGGGACACAAATAACATTTGGGCTGCCCGCTTCATGGGATCGTCCTAAGGAAAACACATTGGCAACTGTAAGGTGCTTTGCAAATTTAAATTGTTTCTATTGATAATTGATGGTTAAAAAAAAAGTAATAATTTACGGTAACCACAAATGGATAGGCAATCATTACTTCAGGAAGGCTTGTACTTAGAGGAAAATATGAACCTAAAAGATATTTCTGCTTTGTTAGGCTGCCATTGTATGCTCAGCTACATTGTGTAGACCCTCCTCACTGGATTACTAGACTATTGCAGTAGCTTCTGGTGGGCTGCTTGCCTTTTTCTCCACTTCAATCCATCTTCCATTCAGCCACTAAAGTAATTTTCCTAAACTACGGGTCTAATCATATTGCTTTCCCACTCAATAAACTCCACTGATTCCCTATCTCCTCCAGGAGCAAATACAAAATGCCATTTGGCATTCCAAGTTATTATAACCCAGCCTTACCTCCACTACCACCAACTCCAATACCTTTTCCAGTCTTCTCACATCTTAGTCCCAAACACATATTGTTTGATCCAATGACCCTGGCTTCCTGGCTGCTCCATGAAGAGGCCACGGCATCTCTCAGCTCTGAGCATTTTCTCTAGCTGTCACCCACATGTCTGAAACACTCTCGCTCCTCTGTTCTGATTACTGATCTCCCTGGGCTCCCTTTATTTTTTTTTTATTTTTTTATTTTTTTTAAATTTTTTATTTAATAATTACATTATATTGACACTCATTTCTGTTCCGATTTTTTTTTCCCCTCCCTCCCTCCACCCCCTCCCCTAGATGGCAAGCAGTCCTTTATATGTTGGATATGTTGCAGTATATCCTAGATACAATATATGTTTGCAGAACCGAACAGTTCTCTTGTTGCGTAGGGAGAATTGGATTCAGAAGGTATAAATAATCCGGGAAGAAAAACAAAAATGCAGATAGTTCACATTCGTTTCCCAGTGTTCTTTCTTTGGGTGTAGCTGCTTTTGTCCGTCATTTATCAATTGAAACTCAGGTCTCTTTGTCAAAGAAATCCACTTCCATCAAAATATGTCCTCATACAATATCGTTGTCGAAGTGTATAATGATCTCCTGGTTCTGCTCATTTCACTTAGCATCAGTTCATGTAGGTCTCTCCAAGCCTCTCTGTATTCATCCTGCTGGTCATTTCTTACAGAACAATAATATTCCATAACATTCATATACCACAATTTACCCAGCCATTCTCCAATTGATGGGCATCCATTCATTTTCCAGTTTCTAGCCACTACAAACAGGGCTGCTACAAACATTTTGGCACATACAGGTCCCTTTCCCTTCTTTAGTATTTCTTTGGGATATAAGCCCAATAGAAACACTGCTGGATCAAAGGATATGCACATTTTGATAATTTTTTGGGCATAATTCCAGATTGCTCTCCAGAATGGTTGGATTCGTTCACAACTCCACCAACAATGCATTAGTGTCCCTGGGCTCCCTTTAGATCCCAACTAAAATTACACCTTCTACCAGAAGCCTTCCCTAATGCCTCTTAATTTCAATGCTGTCCCTCTTTCAATTCTTTTCTTTTTCTCATTCATATAGCTTGGTTGGGGCATATTTATTTGTAGGTCGTCCCTCCCATCAGATTGTAAACTCCTTGGGGAAAGGGACTATCTTTTGCCTCGATTTGTATCGCCAACATTGCATAGTCCTTGCTTAATAAATGTTCATTAATTGAAGACACGGTAAGCATCTTGGAAAGCCTTAAGCTGTATTTGGAAGAAAACACATACATATACATACACAGACAAACATACATATGTATGTATATATACATATACACACAGATATATATATACATATATATCTGAGGAGAAATATAATAGAATCTATAATTATATGCTAGAGAATGATGAAGGGAGGAGGGTGTCAAACTTTCCCAGATCATGGACTCCATGTTGGTCTTCCCCTTTATATAAATCCAACTGCACTTCAAAGTTGAGAATCAACATTTGAAGGTAGAGCAAGATGGGCAGACCTCCTAGAAGAGGCTGGACATGAGCTGGGTTTCTGTAGGAGTTGGACTGGTGAGGGAGGGAGGATATAATGCAATAACATCCTTATGGATAAGATGGAGAGGGGTGGGATACATGATAGTACGATTTAGGCTATTCAAAATGGAATGAATGACCAGATCTGAAGATTAGTCAGTCAGTCAATAATGGGTCATTAATGAGTGGAAGTTAACTTGGAAAGACATTAAACTGTCCTAGGGTTCTATATTTAGGTTGTTCAGATTTTTATCCATGACCTAGATGAAGTCAAAGATGGGATGTTAATGAAATCTGGAAAAGACATGAAGCTCCTCAGGAGAATATGGAGACATCTAAGTAGAAAAGGGGATGCAGTGCCCCAGGTCAGCTAGGTAGCGGAATAGCACCAGGCCTGAAATCAGGAAGGTTTACCTTCCTGAGCTCAAATTCAGCCTCAGACACTTAGGAGCTGTGTGACCCTGGGCAATTCACTTTACTCTGTCTGCCTCGGTTTCCACATCTGTAAAAAGAGCTGGAAAAGGAAATGGCAAAACACTCCAGTATCTCTTCCAAGAAAACCACAAATGGAGTCATGAAGAGTTGGACACAACTAAACAGCAACAACAATATATCATACTCAGGAAGTGGTCATTCAGACTTTTCTTGAAGCCCTACAGAGGAGAGCCAGTATTTCCTGACACAGCCTGTTGTTGCACTTTGGAATAGGTCTAATTTTTAGGAAGTTTTTCTTACTATCGGACCAACATCTCCATTGCCTCTTTGCAACGCGATTCCATCTCTCTCAGTTCTACCCCTTGAAGCCAAGCAGAACAATTGTAAGTCCTCTCCCATGTTTCAGCCTTTCAGATTCTTGAATACGGCTCTCCTGTCCTTCCAACCTCCTCTTGTCAGAGTTAAACATACTCAATTCCTTTGACTGATTTTGTATGACCGAGGTTCACTTTGGCTACTCTCCTCCGGAAACTCTCTGGTTTGCTATTGGCTTTCCAAAATGTGGTGCTCAAGATATAACATTATACTCTACATGTAGTCTAAAGGATGGCCTCCATTTTGTTGACTGCCATTTCAAACTATTGACTCATATTGAGCTTGCTATCCACTGAGACCTGTAGGTCTTCTGGCTGTCTGACCATACCTAATCTATCTTACCATTTCAAATTTAAGACTTTACATTTATATCTATCCAATTTCAATTGATAAGGGATGGCCCATTGGTTTTTGTTTGTTTGTTTGTTTTTTGCTTTGTTTTGTTGGGATTAGATAAATTTTGAAGGACAAAGACATTTTCCCACTGAAGGGGAGGGACTTTAGATTTCCAAGCACTTGCTCTCTTCCTCTTCATTCCACCCTCCAGTTCTGGGTTTGCCAGACCTCTGGCTTTACTTCCTCCTTCTTTTTAGCCCTCTACCCTGAAGTAAAAGCCATGAATCTGGACTGAAAACAAATATTCCATTCTATTACACTGAGGCCTCCTGGTGGTCCAGATCCCGCAGTCAGAAAAACCTGACCCTATATCTGGCCTCTAATACTTCCTAGAAAGTCATCTAACTCCTATTTGCTTCAGTTTCTTCAACTGTAAAATGGGGATAATAATAGCACCTATTTCACAGGATTGTTGTGAGGATCAAATGAGATCATATTTGTAAAAAACACTTAGCACAGGGTTTGGCCCATAGTAGGCACTTAATAAAAGCTCATTCCTTCCTTCCCTTCCTTCCCTCCCACCCCCATATAGTGAGGTAGTACAGTAGACAGAATGCCAAAACTGAAGTCAGAAAGATTCTTCTTCCTGAGTTCAAATTTTGCCTCCGATACTTCCTAGCTGTGTGACCCTGGGCAAGTCCCTTCACCCAGTTTGCCTCAATTTCCCCATCTGTAAAATGAGATTGAGAAGGAAATGGCAAATCGCTCCCAATCCCCAAATCCCAAAGGAAATCACAAAGAATTAGAACTGAAAAACTGAGCAACAGTTATTTGCCAAAAATTGTGCTAAGTGCTGGGAGTCCAGAGACCAAAAAACAAAACAAAACAAAACCCACTATTCCCAGACCTTTTGTATTTCACTGGAGGAATATGTGTAGGCAAATAATGAGCCAAGTGCATACCAAACAATGTGGAATGATTTCGAGAGTCCTAATAACCAGTGACTACGTCGGTGTCAGCGAAAGCCTGATGTAGCTGACCTCTGAGCTGGCTTTTGAAGAAAGCCAGAGAATCTCAGAGGCAGAACCCAGGAGGGAATACATGAATCCCAATGATTTGGAGAATGCAGAGCATGTTTTCAACACTAGGGAACATCTGATAAAATAACACATGGGAATCAGAACATCAGAATTGTTGACCCAGTAAAATGTCAAGGATCCACCCTTGAGCTTTCTCCACAACCCAGGAGGTGAAGGGTTTCAGCATTCAACCAGAGACAGCATGGCCTATTCAGGAAGGAAGGGCATGCTGGGAGAATTGGTCATCACTTGAATCTAAATGTTCTTGCAAAGCAACATCTGTGGAAATCTGGAAGTATTGGAGTCTGCCACTCACGTGGCCGTCTCAAAGGCCTGATTCAGCCTAGTGCTTCTGGTTAGCCAGGCGACATAAACCCTAAGCACAGAGACATTCTGAGAAATAGGCCACTGGGCATGCTTACACAATACTCCTTACAAGAATGAGATTTCCCCTCTGAACATTTAAAAAGGGAAAAGCAAAAGAAGAGCGAACCCATTGGCCATTATCAGAGAGCTTGGTAACCTTTGAACATACCTGAAAAAGAAATTGATATACTCTGGGCCTCTGACTCAGGAGGGATTTGACCAGGCGATCTCTAAGGCCCTTTCTAACTGACACTTGTGACTTCTGTAGATTTCCTCTAGATCTCATTCAGTCATTTAAGGGCAAAGATGGGTGAGATAAATGAGAGAGAAACTGCCCATTTGGGGAAGCCATTTGTGTCTGGGTACATAGGTACATAATTATTCCTGCTTCTTTGCCTCTTACAGGATTATAAAGGTCTTTCTTCTTCACACCAACCCTGAGAGAAGCTGAATATCCTGACCATGGTGTCAAGGCCCATGTTTGGACCCTAGATCTCCTAAGTCTAGTTGCCTCCCCTCCGTCCTCCACATCTAGCACCTAAGAACTAGAGCAGGGGTACAGAACCCTTTTTCTGCCACGGGCCATTTGGATATTTATAACATCATTCACGTGGCCATCCAAAATCATGTTCTGGAACTCAAGCAGTGGGAGTTTGTTCTACCTAGCTCTCAGCTTCATCATCACTCGTAGGCCTTATATGGTCCATGGGCCAGATGTCCTCCTCCCTGAATTAGAGTAAAACTCACTTAGTCTAGTTCTCTCATTTTACAAATTAGGAAACTGAGCCCAAGAGAAGGGGTGTGTGTGTGTGTGTATGTGTGTATGTGTGTGAGAACATTTTTTAATGTGCAAATTGCTTTTACTTATATTATCAGTTCTAGGTGTAATAGAACTGTGTCTCCTGATCTTTGTGGAGGGTGGGGCACCTAGCCTGGGGAAATTCCTAAAAATGATCCATCCTTCCTACCTGGTTGCCATGGGAATCTTCCACTTCCCAATTGATCTGGAAATCACTTTGGTCTAGGAAACAATCATCACCCTTTATTGCCCCAATGGCTCCCTGACCCCAAACCATGGAAGGCTAATAAAAACCAAGATTCTGTACCCAAACCTTTGCTATCTTCCTAATCAGAAGCAGCCCGCTGAGGAAATAGTTCCTTAGTGAAAATAAACCCATTTTTTGCCAAAAAAAAGGACACTGGCCTGGAGACCCCCATCGCTGTTAGGGTATTTCTTACCCCTCCACAGAGGCAGCTATGTGGTATAGTGTAGAGAATGCTGAAATTGGAAATACTTGGTGGACTTCTGAACATCTGAACAAATTCCATGACCCAAGAAAAGAGACTTAACTTTTCTCAGTTTAATTTTCTTCATCTGTAAAATGGGCATCTCCTTCATAGGGTTGCTGGAGGATCAAATGAGACACTAGATTCTAGATAAAACAGTTTCCCTACCTTCAAAGTGCTTACTCTTGAAAGAACCTTATAGGAAGAGGGATCCTACAGATTTTGTTATCCTCATTATCCAGACTTTCTAAGTGAAGGGACATGCCCAGGGTCTCCACTATGTCAGGTAACTAGTAACTAGCACTCAGACTTTGAACACTGAGCTAGACAAATGGTATCAGTACAGTGGGACCTTAGGAGGGAACTTGGAGATCATTTAGTCAAAATCCCATCCTTTTGCTGGGGGAGAGGGAACTGAGATCCCAAAATGTGCCTTGAGTAATGTCCCCCAGCCTGTCAGTAGTAGAGCTGATTCGGCACAAAGAGCATGAAAGTTGAACCTGACTTTGAGTCCCCAGCAGCAGCAGCGCTCACTGAGTCATCTTGGGCAAGTGACCTCACTTTGGAGGACCTAAGGAGAAGGTAGGGCTAGATTAGGGGTTCTTGTAGACTTGGCTGGGTTTATTTTTAAAATTTCAATAAACTGTATTTCAAGATGATTGACTTCCTTTCTAATCCTACCTAGGTGCTTTCTGAAGGCATTTACAAACTAATTCTGAGCAGTGATTCCTAGGCTCCATCAGGCTGCTCCAGGGGTCCAAGGCACAATGGTTAAGAACCCCTGAGCTACAGAATCTTCAAAGTCCCTTTCCAGCCCTAATTCCTAGGATTTTGTGAATCCAGACCTCTGACTTTCAGGCCAACTCATTCCTTCCACTCCAGGAGCACAAAAAGTAGAAAAGGCCCATTTGACTCTGCCCCACCCCCCTCCACCCAAGGCTGAGTTTTCTCTATACTTCCCTCGATATGGGCCAGTGGGGACTTTGTCCCATGTTAGGCATTGGGGGAGGAGGGGCCCTTTAGGTGTTACTAGTCCTGGTAACATTCTGTCCAAGCTGAGGCCGGGGGAAGGAGCCGAAGAGGAGGTTTTTGGCTCTGAAATGGAACAAGGCACAGCCTAGCTTCAGTGTCCTCTGAGGTCTGGGACCCACTGTTCCACCAGAGGCCTTCCAGTCAATCACTCCTTTCACTATTCAGTGGCTTCTGTGTATACTCTGGAAGGTACTCAGTCCCTTGCCCAGTTTATACACAAGAGTCTGACTGGCTGGAACTAAGGTCAGTAGATCTGGCTCATTTTACACTTGGTAACCTCAGGCAGTAGAGGCCTGGACAAGCAAACAAGATTCTGGAGAAAATTATCCCGTTGTAAGAACTCCTGGATCAAAGGATTGGATCTCAGAACTCATCAAGCCCCCATTTTCCACTTGGAGAACCTGAGCCCAAAAGAGATGGACTTGTTCAGGGTCTTCCAACGTATGCTTTTAAAAATATATATATAAAACTATGTTATTTTTTCTAATTACATGTAAAGATAGTTTACAATTATACTTTTGTAAGATTTTGAGTTTCAAAATTTTCTCTCTCCCTCACTTATCTTCCCCCTCCCCAAGATAGCAAGCAATCCAATATAGGTTATACATATACAATCATGTTAAACATATTTCCACACTAGTTTTATTGTAAAAGAAAAACCAGAATGAAATGAGAAAAGCACAGGAAAGGAAAAAAAACCAAGACTTTTTTTTCAAAAAAGTGAAAATAGTCTGTTTCGATTTGCATTTAGACTCCACAATTCTTTCTCTAGATGTGGATGGCATTTTCCATCACGAGTCTTTTAGAAATGTCTTAGATCATTGCATTGTTGAGAAGAGCAATGTCTATCATAGTTGATCATCATATACTCTTGTTGCCATGTACAATGTTCTCTAGGTTCTGCTCATTTCACTCAGCATCAGTTCGTGTAAGTCTCTCCAGGTTTTTCTGAGATCTACCTACCTGCTCATCACTTCTTATAGCACAATAGTGTTCTATTACATTCAGCCATTTCCCACTGGCTGGGCATCCCCTCAATTTCCAATTCTTTGCCACTACAAAATGAGCTGCTATATACATTTTTTGTACATGTGGGTCCTTTTCCTTTTTTCCTCCAACATATTCTTTGTTGGGATGACATAGATCAAATAAAAAGAAGATACTTCGGAAAACTCAGTATCCTGAAAAGCATAACACAGTGCTTAGCACATAGCAGGAGCTTAATTAATGTCAGCTCAAAAGAGAAGATGTCCCAATTCCAGTAACTAGTTGGGTTGTACAGTAGATAGAGCTCAGAGCTTGAGGTCAGGAAAAACTGAATTCAAGTTTGACTTCAGACACTTACTAAGCTATGTGACCCTGGATAAGTCACCCCAATCCTGTCTGTTTCAGTTCCTCATCTGTAAAATGGGATTATAAGAGCACCTATCTCCAGGGGCTGTTGTAAGGAACCATGAGATAATAACCATAAATTGTTTAACACAGTGCTTGGCACATAATAAGGGCTATAAAATTGTTCTAGTCTCCACTATTTGTCCACTAAGTGAATTAGAGCTGGTGATCTGTAAGAAGCCTTTTCATCTCAGATCCTAAATACTAATGAGCTCACTCAAGTATTGAGCTGCAGGTGAAATGATGATATATATTCTGTGTAGGAAGACAGAGAAAATGCAAGCATTTGGTCTCCCCCACTTCCTGGGCAGGAATTGTGTGCTCTTGGGATGGAGTTCTTTGGAGCCTAAGAAACCACATGTATAAAACTGTTTGTGGCAGTCCTTTCTGTAGTGGCCAGAAACTGGAAAACTGAGGGGATGCCCATCAATTGGAGAATGGCTGACAAGTGATGGTATATGAATGTTAGGGAATATTATTGTTCTGTAAGAAATGACCAGCAGGATGATTTCAGAGAGGCCCGGAGAGACTTACAGGAACTGATGCTGAGTGAAGGGAGCAGAACCAGGAGATCATTATACATGGCAACAACATTATATGATGATCACTTGTGATGGACTTGGCTCTTTTCAACAATGAGGGTGATTCAAGGCAATTCCAATAGACTTGGGATGGAGAGAGCCTTCTGCAGCTAGAGAGAGGACTGAGTGTGGACCACAACATAGTATTTTTACCTTTTTTGTTGTTTGCTGGCTTGTGTTTTTCCTTCTCATTTTTCCCCTTTTGATCTGATTTTTCTTGCGCAGCGTGATAAATGTGGAAATATGTTTAGAAGAATTGCTCATGTTTAACTATATTGGATTACTTGCTATGTAGGGGAGGAAGAGAGAAAAATTGGAACGCAAGGTTTTGCAAGGGTAAATGTTGAAAACTATCTTTGCAGGGATTTGGAAAAATAAAAAGCTATTTAAAAAAAGAAAGAAGGCTTCTTCAGAGCTTCTTAAATTGGAGTCTGAGGCCCCTCAAGAGGTCCATTGATAAATTTTAGGGGGTCCATGAACTTGGATGGGAAAAAATATTCCATCTTTATTTTCACTTAAGTTTCGTTTTCCTTTCTAAGCCCATATTTTGCTTTACGTTTTTAAAAATATGATCCTGGAAAAGGAGTCCCTAGGCTTCAGCAGCCTCCCAGCAGCCTTTGGGTGTGGGATCCCAAAGAAGCAAAGAAACCTTGATTTTAGATCAACTCGTTCATTTTACTGGGTCCCAGAAAAGAAAAGGAACTTGTCCAACAAGGTCAGAGAGATTGAGTGTAAAAGAAAATAATAATAATAATAGTTAATGTAACATTTATATAGTACTTACTATGTACGAGGAATGGGGCTAAGCACTTTACAAAATGAAGACATTTGGTCCTCATAACAACTGTGGGAGATAGATGTGGTATGATTTCCCCCATTTTACAGACTAGCAAACTGAGGCAGAAAGAGTTGAAGTCATTTGCGCAGGTCATACAGTTAGGAAGTATCTGAGACTTGGATTTGAACTCAAGGTTTTTTGACTCTGGATCACCAAACTTCTAGTTAGTTAAATTTTCTTTTGTTGTTATTATTGTACTTCAGTTGTATCCTACCCTTTGTGACCCAATTGGAGAGTATCGAGGCAGAGATACTGGAGTGGTGTGCCATTCCCTTCTCCAGCTCATTTTACAGATGAGGAAACTGAGGCAAACAGGGTGAACTTACTGGGAGTCACACAGTTTATCAGTGTCTAAGCACACATTTGAAATCAGGTTGTCCCAACTCCTTTTAAATTCTCCAATGAGAATATTTTATGTATTTATCTCTCATTTTGGAAGGTATTTTTATTAGATTTCTTTATTAATGACAAGGCTTATAATAAAGTATTTTGTTTTGCTTTTTAAGTAAAAGACAGTTATTGGCAAGCATCCTGTATAAATCCCACCAAAAGTAAACAACAGAGGCTGGTCTTTTTACTTCATACCAGCCACCATCCAATAAAACAAGGCCCTTATGGAAAGCGGATTTTTTTTTTTGAGAGAGAGCAGAAGTGACTCTATTTTGTGCTATGTTTGTTATTATTACATAAATTTATCCAATACCTACTTCAGGAACTCTTTTCCCACAGAAAAAAACTCATCCCCTTCATCTTCATCCCATCTAATAAATATTCAGTAAAAGTTTAACAAATGTTGATTAACTAATCATCTGAAAAAGGAAATATTCAATCCTGTTGGTCTAGTGTAATGGCTATGCCAGAGAAACACATCTTTTTTGTAATCATCTAAGCATCCTTTTTCTTTTGATAAAAATATAAACTTTTTTGGGTCATAGCTAAGGAAGAAAGGAGAGAGAGAGACAGATAGACAAACAGACAGACAGAGATATGTATAGGTAGATACAGAGAGAGACAAAGAGACAGAGATTAAGAGAAAAACAAACAGAACTTGGGGGGGAAGAAAAGAAAAAGAAGAGGAGAGAGAGATGTGTCCATCCCCTATGGATGGTGTTGTTATGCCACAGTTTTCTTTAACTGTCCTGACTCAGTTTCCCTGTTTCAGTTACCTTAACTGTTCTGTCTCTGACCCAGTAAAACTAAGGATTATTCGCTCTCGGGTTGTAAATTAGCAAGATAAAAGAGTAGATCTCCTGACTCTTTTATGGATTTATAATATTCCTTTAGAATATTCCAAGACCAACCCATGATATCTTTACTTCTTTGTCTCTGGATTTTTAGGTTTTATGGCTTCCCCTCCCTGATAAAAAAACTTTCCCTCCCTTTCTCTTCTTTGTCTCCAAAAAGGTATTTAAGAAGTTGTTGTTCTTCCATTCATTGCTGGAGAATGGCGTCTGGCAGCTGTATGCTGGACGCTGGATTCTTTGGGTCCTCCAGCCCTGGGACCAATATGGATTCCTTGGTCCCAGTATACTTATCTCTGTCTGACTGGATAATCTGAGACGAGAGTCCTGTCCAGTCAATCTTACTCTCCCATTAATAAAATATTAAAAACTCTCTAATCTCTCTCCTGCCTCAGTTTCTCCGGCATTACAGTGTGAGTCCTGCTCTTGAATGAATAAATTGCAATTTACCTGTCTGCCTGTTTCCTAGATTGGCTTATTCAAGCAGTACAGTTGTTAGCCAACACCCTGAAAATCCTCAAAGCTAAAATGAAGCTGGAACTTATATTCGGGAGAAGACCTGGGTTCTGTGGTGACCCAGAAGGTCTTAAATGTGTGATGTCGCACAGAGGGATCAAACACACACAGATGGCTTGTGGCCCATAAGACTCCCAACTGGGTCCAACCAGATTAAAATGTTTAACAAAATAAATAACAAAGAAATAATAAAAAATGTTAACTAGTATTTAACAAGACAAATAAATATGTCATAAAATGTAGATGGTCCTGTTTCTACTATTTGAGTTTGATTCCACTGGGCTAGTAGATGAAGCTCTGGACCTTTCAGGCTCTGTCCCCTTCCCTCTACCCCAGGACAACTTTGATCCAGTGCCACTGGTCTCCTGGTTCTGGACATTCTCTCAGGCTGTTCCCCAAGGGGATATGGTTTTTTCTCCTATCTCTCTCTCTCCTGGCTTCCTTCTAATAACAATTAAAATTCCATCAACCTTTTCCAATCCTTCTTTAATTCAAGTGCCTCCCTCTCTCGATTATGCACTATTTATTGCCTAAATAGCTCACTTTGCATATAGCTGTTGACCAGTTACTTCCCTCTTAGATTGTAAGCTTCTTGAGGGCAGGAATTATCATTTGCCTCCTTTTATATCCTCAGTATTTAGAACATGGTAAATAGTAGGCACTTAAATACTTATGGGTGACTGGACTTGGAATAAAAAAGAAAAACCAAAAATTGAGTTTAAAATTTTTTTATTTAATCCCACATCTAGCAATGTGACTCTGGGCAAACATTTAAACTCTCTGCACAGACTTTTAAAGTACTATAGAAAATGTCCAATTATAATTCTGGTTCCCTTCCCCTCTGCTCTTTCCCCTCCCTCTCATCCAAGTCCGGGCTTCTATGATGTAAAAGTATAGCTCTTTTTACAAGGAAAGTGGGCTTATGGAGGGCAAGGGCAGGTCCTTATGTGTCTGAGAAATGTTACTACTTCATTCACATTTAGAGCAAAACCTATAAAAGTCTGTCAAACACACACACACACACACACACACACACACACACACACACACACTCACACTTTCAGGGATGTGCTGGAGCTAGCCCAAACCAGCTCTGGAGAACTGATTATTAAATTTTCACTGTGAGCGTTCTTTGCTTTGGAAATCAGCAGGCTACAAACAAAGGCTTGATTTATTGTTCTGTTGATTTTCTAGCCTTAAGAAAGTGAAGGAGAAAGTGTTACCAAATGCAGATTAGATTTGTGTGGAGTTTACCTCTCCTTCCAGTGGTTAAACATTTATCTGCATATCACTAAGATTACAATTTATTCAAATGAGATTCTAAAGACTCCACCCTCTGAAAGGTACCAGTAAGAGTGGAACGCCCTATTTAGGAGAATAGAATATAGACACAAATTCAGCCCAAGCTAAGAATCATAATAATTGCCATTTATATAAGGTTTAATAGGTGCCGAGTATTGTGTTAAGTGATTTGCAATGATCTCTTTTCATCTTCTCCACAACCCCGGGATGTGAGTGATATTATAATCCCTATTTACAGATAAGGAAACTAAGACAAGTAGAAGTGAAGTGACTTGACCAAAGTCACATAGGGTTGAGGTCACATTTGAACTCTGGTCTTCCTGATCAGTCTGGTGCTGTGTTTCCTTGCTTGCCCCTACAACATAGGTATCACTTCATCCATCTAAACTTCAATGTCTTCCTCCATCAAATGAGGGAAGACCTCTCAGGTACTTTCTAGCTCTAAATCCTAAGACTCTATGATCATATTTCTCTGTGACATCTTATCTTTTCATCACTCCCTGTACCTCCCTCCTCCTAAACCTGTCCTTCAGCTTCACCAAGACCTCCAATCCCTTCATCCCAAACACTTGCTCTGCTGAACTGTTCCCTCTCAACCTCCACGCTGTCAATAGCCCTCTCAGCCCCACAAAGTCCTTCACTCTGAGTTTACTTACTTGCCCCCGTGCCCTATCACCGCACTTCAGCTCTGGATTGCTTCTCTCCATTGTCTCTTCTACTCCTACTCTCTAGCTGTTAAAAACAGCTTTAGGAAGTCTTACAGTCATGTTCATTGCTGCTGTTTGATCATTTTAGTTGTGTGATTCTTTGTGTCCCCATTTGGGTTTTTTTCGGCAGAGAAACTGGAGTGCTTTGCCATTTCTTTCTCATTTTACAGATGAGGAAGTTGAGGCAAACAGGGTAAAGTGACTTGTCCAAGGTCATATAGCTATTTTAAAAAATAGCTTTTTATTTTTCAAATTTCATGCAAAGATAGTTTTCAATATTCACACTTGCAAAACCTTGTGTTCCAAAATTTTCCCTAGACAGAAAGTAATCCAATACAGGTTAAACATGTGCTATTCCTCTAAACATATTTCCACATTTATCATGCTGTGCAAGAAAAATCAGATCAAATGGGGAAAAAAAAAACAAGCAAGCAAACCAGAACCACAAAAAAAGGTGAAAATACTATGTTCTCATACCTACTCTGAGTAGCTACCTGAACTCAGGTCTTTCTGACTCCAGTCTAGCTGCCCCACCCAAGTCTCACCCATCCTTAAAAAAACATCCCAGAGACATCTCTTCCAGCCTAATCTTATATAGCTCTCTCCTCTCCTTCTCAGCCATATTCACTTTCTCTGCTTTTTTTCCCCCTCATTTACGAGAGTTTGGATTAGGGATGAATAAAAAAAGTAGACGTAGAGCTCTAGGGACACTGGGATGAGAAATTAAGTGACTGGCCCAAGATCATATAGAACATCAGAACTAGAATCAAAAGGGACCTAATCCAATCTCCTTCATTTTCTTCCTTGAAAAATGATGTTAAGTGACCTGCTGGGTCATAGAGAGGAAGTGGCAGAGCCAGGATTTGGCCCTCCCCTCCCCCTTCCAGCCCTCTAGCTCTGAAACCAGCCTCCTCCAGGTTCCTGCAGCTAACAAGCCAAAGGGTATTCTCACTTTGTATCTGCCACAACCTATTAAATGGAGCTGGAGGGAAAACATTTTGACATGTGCATATCAAAAGTTTTCCAAATTACTGCTGGCCCCTGCCTAGCCTATAATGCTCAAAACAGTTTTCCTGACTGTCAGTGGCCCCCTTTTAACTGCCATCAACTTAATTTGCAGTTGTGTGAGGGCTGGGAATAAATCACCTACAGAGCCATTTACTATCTCTCAAAGGAGATACTCTTTCCACCTAGGGGGCTCTAGAACTCAGGGTTGAATCGCATGACTAATTCATCAAGGAAATGAATGTGCAAATGATTTACTAAAACAGAAGAGAAATCAATGCCCCCAGCCCCATTTTCCCAGACAACCTGGGGGAAGACAGACTATCCCATCCCCCTAAGTGGAGAGTAAATTTGAATCCAGGTATCTCCTAGGCCATTAATCTAGACCAAGCCTGATCATCTACATAAGAATTCCTAGGGAGATAGTAGCTCTTACCAAGTATTAGCAGCTTCATTTTACAGATGAGTAAACTGAGGCCCTCTGTCCCATTTCTCTCCATTGAATTTTTATTCAGGTTTTCAAGTCCGGCTTAAATGCTACCTCCTTCATAGAGCCTTCTTGGATCTCTGGCTCTTGCCAGCTGGTGAGGACCTTGCTCCGTGAGACCTCCCATAACACTTAGTAAGATTTCTCTCACCGATAATTTGTAATGCCGGAGAAACTGAGGCAGGAGAGAGATTAGAGAGTTTTAATATTTTTATTAATGGGAGAGTAAGATTGACTGGACAGGACTCTCGTCTCAGATTATCCAGTCAGACAGAGATAAGTGTACTGGGACCAAGGAATCCATATTGGTCCCAGGGCTGGAGGACCCAAAGAATCCAGCGTCCAGCATCCAGCTGCCAGACGCCATTCTCCAGCAATGAATGGAAAAACAACAACTTCTTAAATACATTTTTGGAGACAAAGAAGAGAAAGGGAGGGAAAGTTTTTTTTATCAGGGAGGGGAAGCCATAAAACCTAAAAATTCCAGAGACAAAGAAGTAAAGATATCATGGGTTGGTCTTGGAATATTCTAAAGGAATATTGTAAATCCATAAAAGAGTCAGGAGAGCTACTCTTTTATCTTGCTAATTTATAACCCGAGAGCGAATAATCCTTAGTTTTACTGGGTCAGAGACAGAACAGTTAAGGTAACTGAGACAGGGAAACTGAGTCAGGACAGTTAAAGAAAACTGTGGCATAACAAATTGTCTGAGGATCATAGATTGGGAGTTGAAAGGGGTCCGATCCAATCTCTTTGTCTTACAGATGGGCCCAGAAGAATGGAGGTGACTGACCCAATATCACACAATAAGTGGCAAAGCCAAGATCTGAAACCACAGAGAAACCCTATGTACCTCTGAATCTCCACAGGTTGTATATTCCAAATCATCTCCCTTTGCAAACAAAACTGGAAATTTATTAAGCCTATAGAATGAAAGCATTCTGAATGAGTCATCATGGGAAATTTTTAGCTCAGAGAGAAACATGTATGTCATTGGTCTTATTTGATGGATCGGTCAATCAGGGGACTGGTTAGAATGAAGAACTTCGCTTTAATAGCTGCTGCTGGAAAGTCTCACACACAAAACACAGTTGGGCAGAAAAGGGTGTGTGATTTGAAGGTTTAAGTTTACATTTAGGAGAGGAAGGAAATATGTACCCATAGAGACTGTACATGGGGACAAATGGGGAGTCCAAAAGGTCAGACAGAGCAATCAACGGGCCTTTCTTGCCTGGTGTATTGGAATTCCTACTAGGAGGAAAGGCAGAGTTAGCTCCATAGTAGGAAAAGGAGGAAGAGAGGGAAGGAGAAAAAAGAAAGGGGGGAAAGAGAAAGAGAGGGAGGGATGGAGAGAGAAGGAGAAAGAGAGGGAGAGAAAGAAACAGAAAAAGAGAGAGAAGGCAGAAGGAGAGAAAAAAGAGACAGAGAAAAAGAGAAGTGGAAAGAGATTGAGAGAGAGCCAGAGAGATGGATGAAGGATGAAAAGAAGGAAAGAGAGGGAGAGGGTGGGAAGAAGAGGAGACAGAGAGAGGGAGGAAGGGCAATAGATAACATGGAACTGGAACTCCTCTCTAAACTAGAGAGAGGAAAGCAATAATAATCACTCTTCCCAAAACAAGAAGCAGCAAGAGAGAAATAGAGAAGGAAACCCCGCCTCTACTCCTCATTAGATATGTTGTATTTTTTGTTGCTGTTGGTCAGGACACAAGGCCATCTTTGTCACTCTTTACTTAGCCATGGTGGGGATGGCCATGAGTCTTCTTTGGCTTGGTCTGTTTCCTTCTGTTTCCTTCACTCTGGCTTTGCAAACATTCAATTCTTCTCTACCAAGCCAAGGTAGATAGTTGTTCAAAAAAGCTTCACAGAGCTCTTAGGTATCTTCTTCAAGGCCAGATGAAGTAGAAGAAGGGGAGGTCTTAGAGAGGGGAGGGGAGGAATGCCCTCTTTTGATGTTCTTCCTAGTTTGGGTCTAGGAGTTTAAGCCTGACCTTCTACGGTTTGGCCGGACCTAGTTTCTTTCATCCTGGGATTCCTGGATGGCCAGTTCATGCACTATGTCTTCATACTTCCCAAGGAGCTTATGGTCAATAAGGAAGTGGGGGGAAGCCAGACAAAACAAGAAAATCTTTCCAGCTCTTCGTGGCTGACTTTTCTTATTTGGCCCACTATTCCAAGGTGCCCCAGAACCATTATCAAGCCGTCAGTATGTCTTTTATGAAATCAGATCTAACACTTGCTTTGTACCCATTTCTCTTATGCAACACAGGGGAGAGGGAGGATTATTAGATTTCAAGATGGAGGCCCTGGATTTATAATCATATCTGGCTCTGTTTGAAACCTGGGCAAATTATTTCTCTCTATAAAATGAGGGGAGTGGACTAGATAGTGCCTGAAGGCTCTACCAACTCTGGGATCCATGAACCTCTGAGAAGCCCATCCATTCGTGAAGGGTTATCCACTTGTACATTTTTTGAGTGCATTGTACACACCAGGTGCTTAGTAAATGCTTATTACACCGACCTGAATGGGGGTTTAATTACTGACATGAATGGGACTTCACTTTAACGCATCACCCTTTTGCCAATGTATCATTCATTCCTTATCTCCCTACTGTACGAGGATTGCATCTATACAGTGCCCAATACTTGGGTAGAAAGTGGAAAGGGTAGTTAATTGTATAGACATTTTCACATGTTTACATAGAGTCCCAGATGCACGAGAAGTTGCAATCAGGTCTGCCTTTGCTACTGGGTGAGAATTATAAAAATTTATGAATTATATATACATATATAATACATATATTATAAAAATATATGAAATTTAATTTTAAAGTTCTCCAGAAACTCATCTTCTTACAAGATCCCATCAACTCTAAAACTCATACCTCCTCAGTACTCCCTGCGCCTGGGCCCCTTCCTTCCCTCTTACAGGAGAGAATAGACATTGGAGAGCTCCTCTCAGACCCTCCATTTAAGGAAGGGACCCAGGGCAGCCATCTCCCCATTTCTTACCCAGCTACAAGACTTCATCGTGCCCTGAGCCTGGTACCTCCCACCCAAAGAACCTACATTTTTAGTTTCTTTTTCATGTGTTATCTCTCTTTTTAGACTGTGAACTCCTTGAGGGCAAGGACATTTTTTGCTTTTCTTGGCAAACTTCTTAACACTTAGTTCAGTGCCTGACACATAGTAGACACTTAATGTTTATTGACTGGCTGACTAATTCTTTTTAAATTATTTAAAATGCATTCATTGTTGGATTCCCATAAATTTTTTGACTGCGTATAGTACAAAGAATCAAAGAAAGCTTGAATAAAATAAGCTTGATATATGGACATTAGTGGTTGCTAAGTGGCACAGTAGATAGAGCACTGGGCCTGGAATTGGGAAAAACCTAAGTCCAAATCCAACAACAGATGTTAGCTGTGACCCTGTGCAAGTCACTTAATTTCTGTTTGCCTCAGCATCCTCATCTGTCAAAGGAGCTGGAGAAAGAAATTGAATGACAAATCATTTCAGTATCTTGGCTAAGAAAAGTCCCAAGGGTTAGACCCAATTCGAAAACAAATGAAGAAGCAAGAAAAAGACATCAACTGAAGAAATTAAAGATGTTGAGTCTGGAGAAGGGCAGCCTGGGATTTGGTGGGGATTCCAGAAGAGGAGACAATAGTTGTTTTCAAGTATCTTAAAGGATCTGTTTGCTGGAAAAGGGGTTGTCTATTTGGCCCTGACTTGGGGTGGGAATGGGATAGAACCCAGAACAATGGGCAAGAGTTGGAAATAATCAGGAAAACCTTTCCGATGACCAAAGCTATCCTGAAGTGGACTGGGTAACTTTGGGAGTTGGTGGATTCTCTTTTATTGGAAGTCTTTAAGTTGAATTTTGAATTCAGCTGAATTCAGTTGAGGCTGGATAACCATCTTTTGGTCAAGTTGTAGCAAGGATTCTTTTTCAGGGACGGCCCTTCCAATTCTGAAATTCTCTGATGCTGTAAAATTCAAGAATAGCCTTGGTTAACAGTACCAGAAATTGGGATTGTTGTAGGCTATACCAGCGTGTCAAGGACCTCTGATTTCTGGCTAAGTGTACCAGACACTGGGATCAGTTGAAGGTTTTGCCAATGTATCAAGGTGTGGGAATTCCTTCCACCAAGGCAAATTGCAACCGTGAACAGGTTTGCTCAAAGCTCACTGTGGCTGTAGAATAATAGCTTTATCTCATTTCCTTCTTGTAGACCCCAAAGAGCCTAAAGAATAATAAGAATATACAAAAGCACTTTTGTTTCCTAAGATGCATATAGCTATTATAATGGCTGCCACCATTTTGAAATACAAATTGTAAATCACAAAGGCGCTATGTTTTCTCTATGAGACATTACAATAAAAGCACTGATTAGGGATCTGGAGACCTAACTTCTAGTCCCAGCTCTGCCCCTAGCTGTGTGATCTTAGGTAAAGGCCAACCTCTCTGAATCTCAGTGACCAAGGGTCTCTGGACACTCTAAGACTACAATTCTCACACTTTTTTATCTCAAGATATCTTTATACTTTAAAAAAAGTATTAAGGATTGACCTGCCCACCCCCCACCCCCCAAACTCTTTTGTTAATGAAGGGCATAGTGATACCACATTAGAAATAAAGATATGTGAGTGTAATTAAGAGGGGCCACTTGTGGCATAGTGAGTCAGGAAGAATTGAGTTCAAATCCAATCTCAGACAGTAGCTATGTGACTCTGGGCAAGTCATTTAATCTCTCTGAGGCTCAGTTTCCTCAACTGTAGAATGGGGATCATAATTGTACCTCTCTTTCAAGTAAGATAATATTTATAAATAACATAGCAAAGTACCTGGCACTTATTAGGCATTTAATAAAATGCTTCCTGCCTTCCTTATTATGAAAATAAAAATTTTAATAGTATTTCATTTTCCAAATACATGCAAAGATAGTTAACATCCACCTTCACAAAATCTTATGTTCCCAAGTTTTTCTCCCTCTCCTGCCCCCTTCCCCTCCCCAAGACAGCAAGTAATCCAATATAGGTTAAATAGTGCAATTCTTCTAAACATATTTCCATATTTGTCACGCTGTGAAAGAAAAATCAGATATGAAAATAAATTTGACCTTGCAGATGTCCTGAAATGGTCCGAGGACTCTTATACTGTGAATATTACTGCTCTAAAGGATGCAGAGCAATCACTTCCTCAGAGAGCTAAGCATCCTGGGAAAAAGGGCTCCATATTTGCTTAAAGGTATGACAAAGGACCTGAATGTCTATCTTTATAGGTAAAGTAAGGGATCGGGCCTCTTCTACCTCTGACATTTTTAAAATTCAAAATAATAACAATCATCTTGTTTGCCTCCTGAAAGAATAACTGAACAAGTTCCTTAAATCTCTTTCATTTTCAAATTGATGATCCCAAGATTTTAAATCACTTCTTCTTTCTGGGTCTAATTTCCTCCTCTGTAATATGAAGGACTCACTCGGACCAGGTGGGCCTCAGAAGTTCCTTCTAGATCCATATCATGGCTTTTCTTCCTGCCTGTTCCAGGTATGTAGTCTGAGCTCTGTAAAGTTTTGCTCATTCTGTTCCCTGTGGCTTGACAAAATGCCTGCTCAATGAACCTTACCCTCATCAGGGCTTATGGAGAGAGTCTACTGAGACAGAAGGCCTGGCCTGATGATCTTAATAGAAGGAGAGAGCACTGAAGGAGGGATGGAGAGGAAAAGGGAAACGAAGGGTAGGCACAATTGTATGACTTTTGTGTAAATGTTTTGTATAACTTCACATAGGTCTTCTCAATGGGGGGAGGGTGGGGAAGAAGAGAGAGAATCTGGAACACAAAGTTTTAAAAATAAATGTAAAAAAACTGTTTTACATGTAACTGGAGGACAAATATTAACTAAATAGCAAAAAGTTTTTTTAAAGGATAGGCAAAATTGTATTGTAGAAACAGGGTACAAAAATGGAAGTCTATTTAAATAAGGAGAAGAGGCTGACACCCGAACCTCATTGTCATCTGAACTGGTTCAAGGAGGGAAAAACACACCCACAAACACACATACTCACAGAGTTGGGTACAAAAATATATCTCAATCAATTCAAACCAGTTGCAATTGTTCAGTAATGAAGAGAACCAACTACACCAGAGAGAGAACTATGGGAAATGAGAGTGAACCACAAGACAGCATTTCCACTCTTTCGGTTGTTGTTTGCTTGCATTTTTGTTTTCCTTCTCAGGTTTTTTCTTTCTTTCTAGATCTGATTTTTCTTGTGCAGCAAGAGAACTGTATAAATATGTATACATATATTGGATTTAACATATATGTATGGAACATGTATGGGAGTACCTGCCATCTGGGGGAGGGGGTGGGGGGAAGGAGGGGAAAAGTTGGAACACAAGGTTTTGCAAGGGTCAATGTTGAAAAATTACCCATGCAGATGTCTTGTAAATAAAAATTTATAATAATAAAAAATATATATCTCACTCAACAGGGAAATAGGAGGAAAAGGAGAAAAGGGAGAAATGGGATTTAGTGAAAGGGTAAATAAGGGATGGATTTAAAGGACATACATAAATATTTATAGCTCTTCAAAAGCTGACAAAGAATGGGAATCTGAGTGCCCATAAACTGAGGAAAGGCTAAACAAATTATGGTATAGAAATGAGAGGAAATGTTGTTAGGCTGTAAGAAATAATGAAGGGGATAATTTCAGGAAAATCTAGGAAGGTTTCTTTGAGGTGATGCTGAACGAATAGAATCAGGAGAACAATTTCTAAGATGATGACAATATAGTAAAGCAAACAACTTGGAAAGAATTAGGAATTCTTATTAATGTAAAGACCCACCACTATTCCAGAAGACTGCTTATGAAAAACGTGGCGAGGGAGACAAATTTTTTCCAGACATAGTCAGTATGGACATTTGTTTTGCTTGACTAGATATGCTTGTAACAGGGATTTTGTTTTTTCTTTCATTCTCATGGGGGTGGAAGGGAGAGAAGGCAGATATTTGCTAATTGGAAAAAATGAAATGTAATGTTGAAAAATGTTTTGCTTCTAGCTTCTTTTCCATAACCTTTCCCTCTGCTATATTTAATTCTTGTTCATCCTTTAAAGTCCAGCTTACATGCTACCTTGTCTAAAAAGCCTTCTCTGCAGATGATATTTGTGGAAACATGTATAGAGGAATTGTACGTGTTCAACATATATTGGATCACTTGCTGCCTGGGGGAGGGGATGGAGGAAGGGAGGGAAAAAATTGGAACACAGGGTTTTAAGTAGGGGTGAATGTCAAAAATTACCCATGTATATGTTTTGAAAATAAAAAGCTTTAATTAAAAAAAATCATTAAAAATAAAATAAAAATAAAAAGCCTTCTTGCTCTCCCTAATGAGTAATAAAGACCCTTTTGCTCTCTCTGATCTCACATAACACTTTATTCAAATATTTTGCATTTATTATCTAAGATAATCAGATGTTCTCTGTCTCTCCATTTCTGTCTCTCCTTCCTTTTCCCTTCCTTCCTCCCCCTCTCTCCCCTTCTCCCTGCTTCCCCACCAAGCCCCATTTGGCTTGGAGTTTAAGGAACCTGGCCTTAAATTTGGTATCTCCCTTTGCACCAAGTAACTGAACTCTAAAGAAAGACATTTTGATAACCCAATTTCAACTGAATTGGTTTCTTTTGTAACCCTATTTATTTATTTATTTGTTTGTTTGTTTGTTTGTTTAATGCTCTAAGAAATGCTGCTTCACCGACCAGCCCAAAGGGTCCAGGATAAAAAAAGAACAAATTAAAGGGGTAAGAAACCCAGCTCTGACCCAAGCACAGGACTCTGAGCCCTGTGGATGCTTGATAACTAGTGATATGGGTGGCTGATGACCAGCCCCAGATTGTAGTGACTGGAATATTTACTGAATTGATCAGAAATGGAAAATAGTTTTAAGTATAGAGAAATAGCCTGAAAATGACAAAGCTGCTTGAGACCCTTCTAGCATACAGCAGGGAGGAGTCACTTTCCTGCTCTCAAATGCTGAGTTTTGATGCCATCTACTGAGAAAAGGAGGTAGCATTCCCTTTCATCCTGCAGATTCTAGGCTGGCGGGATCTTTTTTTTCCTCTGCAGTATTCACAGTTGAGAAGGGGGAAAGGGAAAAATTCAAGCCATCTCCTTTTTCTCCTACATAGCCAGCCTAGCACATTTAGCCAGAGAATGTGCATCTTTTCCCCCAAATGGTAAGCACTCTGCAAAACTTGTTCTGGGGTCTTTGCTAGACAAAGCTAGCCCCAAGATAGAAGAAAAAGATTGAAAGTAGGGAAGGTTTGCTTTTGGATCCCTTTAGGTCCCTTCCCCTTCCTGGCCCTTTTGCCCCCTATCTGGCCAGACACCATCCCATTCCTCTAGGTCCTGTCTCTTTCAACCAGAATCATTGAATGCATAGAATGTTAGATCAGGCACGTTAACTTTTTTTTTTTCCAAATTTGATTTATGCATTTTCTTTTCACTATACCAATCCTTTCCTCAACCCCCTTTTCTAGTGCTTCCCCTCTGTTGCTTATTTCCAATTTATCCTGCATATGGCTTGTTTGGACATAGCTGTTTACATGCTGCCTCTCCCATTGGATTGTGAGCTCTCAGAATGCCTGGACTATATTTTGTCTTTCTTTGTGTCCCAACCACTTAGCCTAGTGCCTGGCATACAGTAGGTACTTGATAAATATTTGCTGAGTGGCCTGTCCCCTTTATACAGTAGGTACTTAATATTTCCTGACTGACCTGTCCCTTTCATACAGTAGGTACTTAATAAACATTTACTGACTGACATGTCCCCTTCCTTCTGGGCTTCTTCCCAAGTGAGCCTTCCCTCATGACAAAGAATAACAATTAAGATCAAAGACAAAGCAACAGCAGACAATGCACTCAATATCTTCAGTTCTCCTCCTCCCCCTCACTGGCCATATTGTATCTCCCATTCCCATAGGTCTCTTCCGGTTGAACCAGAGTCATAGAAAATTAAATCTGGAAAGGGACCTTGGAATATAAAATGTGTTTCAATTTTGGTTATTCTCATATGGATTGTTTTTTTTCCTAAGTTAGATGCTTCCTGTTTATATTCTTTCTCATCTTCCCCCTCTTGTGACCAAAAATCCCCAAACCGACGAATGATCCAGCAATTACAACAGATAATGTATGCTGCATTCCACCCCATAGTTCTCCTCTCCAATGTCCCAGAAAAAAAAAAGGAGATGCATTTTTTTCATCTCTTTTTCAGTTCCAAGATTAGTCATTATAATCACACAACAGGAATATAGAATGTGAGAAAGTTAGAGCAAAGGGGGACTTTGGAGGTCTAGTCCATTCCGCCTCACTCCTAAATTTTACATATGAGGAAACTGATCCCAACTCATCAAAACTGGACGTTTCCCTCCACTGAGAACAGGATGATATTTGGCTCCTGGAAAAAGGTAACTCATCCCTCTCCAGACTCCATGGTGGATCTAAAAGGATAGCATTTTAAAAAGATCTGACAGTGTCATGGCTCTCTATTCCAGGAGAACTGAGGAAGATCTAATGTCCCTTGTCTTATCTCCAGATAGGGGCTTTTGACTGATCACGTACATCCCTTGGGTCTATTGAAGTTGGCTGCCTAGGAAAGCTTCCCAGAGAAGGAGATAGACAGTTCCTGAATTTATGCCAGAGATTTGAAAATGCTGGATGGATGCCGTTTTCTCTTCCCCCCCAGGCCCCCAATATTCAGAAATGTTCTTTCAGTAGCACTTAAGAGAAGGCTGCTACATTAGAGCTAGGAACACCCTGGCCTTCTAGCCCACTCCAATCCATCCGACCCCCGGCTGTGAGATCAATTTTCCTAATGCTCAGCTCTGATTACTCCCTAGCTCAAAACTCTTCCTTTAAGTTAACTCATTGTCTCCCCCTGCAAGGACAAAATGCTTTTTTTCCATTGTGAGAGCCATCTTAAGGCAGGAGAATGTCTCTGCTTTAAAGCAAGAAAATAAAGGGATAAGACTTTTTTTGGTAGGGAAGCAGAGGATTATTTTTTTTCTCAAAACTTGATGGGCCAGGAAAAATCCAGAGTATATGGCAATATGGTAAGGGTGATTCGCCCCCCCCTCCCCATTTTCTGCTGTGTTTTATTTTATTTTCTTTTGCTTTTCTTTCTCTCTGCTACCAGAGATTGGGCAAAGTTGACTAGTTCCTTACTGATTATCTGATTGAACAATTCTCTTCCCCTAATCCCTCTATCTAAATCCTTCAGGGAGGAACATCCAGGACACTCAAAATCTTTCAGCATGGGAGAATATTTTATAGGATTTTGAGATGGAAGAAAACTTAGGCACCATTAGTTCAAACTCCTCATTTTACAGGGAAAAAACCAAGGTAATAATTTATATAGCACTTGAATCTTTGAAAAAAAAAACACATGGCATATTCTATCTCATTTGTTTCTCACAGATTTAAGTCTGTGAGATGGTTGCTATTCTTGTCCCCATTTTATACATAAGGCCACTGAGGCTGAGAGACTGGCCAACAGTCATATGCTTAGAATATGCTAAGGTCTTCCTGGCTATAAATCCAAGTGAAACCTGGTGAGTTTTTTTTTTTTTTAAGCAAGTACTGCTTCCTCCTCAGGTTCTCTGTCTTCATATCCAGTTATCTTTCTCCTACATCATACTGCCTAGTAATTATTAAACAAAGATCATCTTCTTCCCTCCCCCCCCAAAAAAATCATTAAACAGAACTAAAAGTCATACTTCAAGTTTCTATGTTTTAAAGTTTACAAATGAATGAATGAAAATAAAAACCTTTATTAAGTAACTACTATATACCAGGGATTAAGAAAACAAATTTGCCTTACAAGAATTGATAATCCAAAAGGGAGTGATGGCAAGGCAAGGGATTTTTGGTTTGGGCAGTCCCAAGGCTGGTGAATGGAGCTAGAGGGCAATGATGGTAGTTGGTTACAAACCTCAAAGCAGAGGTGGAAGGGAGGCCTTGGCAATGTCTTTGGACATTTGGAGGAAAGGCAAAGGGCAAGGTGGGATGTGAAGCTCGGTCTAGGGTCAATTGGATACAGTGAGTGATGGGAGTTTATATTCCTTCCTTCCCCCTTACCAATCTGTCAGGACCATTCAGGACCAGGATGATGTTCTAAAACTGAGTGGATTAACTCTCTTAGGGTAGGGTCCGGTGGCAAGGAATGGGGCATGGTTTCTTTCCTCACAACTATTTGCCAAAAGTAGGTGTTATTATTCAGTTCTTTTTAATGGTCTCCAATTCTTCATGATCCCAGTTTTAGGGTTTTTTTGGACAGAGACACTGGAGCACTTTGCCATTTCCTTCTTCAGCTCATTTTATAGATGAGGAAACCGAGACAAAAAGGTTCAAGTGACTTGCCTAAGGTCACATAGCTTATTAAGTGTCTGAGACTAGATCTGAACTCAGAGAGATGAGACTTCCCACTCCAGGTCTGGCACTCTATTCACTGCAGCACCTCTGAGCAGCTCAAAGGTAGGTAGTACAGCTATACTCATTTAGTGGATGAAAATCTATTCAAAGAAAACCGTTTATGCTGAAAAATGGGAAATGGATGAAATGGAAGCTTTTGAACAAAGGCTTATCCTTTCAGCTTATCTAATTGATTGGAGAGCACCTCTGATGAGTCACTTCCTTACATATACCTCTGGGATTCTTGTCTCTTCAACCAGACTGTAAGACCTCAAAGGCTCAGGGAGCAAATTAATAAATTCTTTTGTATCCTCTACCAGGCTTAGCTGAGGGACAGAGACAAGGAGGTAAATCATATACCTTGACTCGACCAGATTTGAAATCCTTTATTATATAAGCTCAGAACAATGATTGTTTCACAACTTAAGACCTCTTTTTTAGATTTGAACCTATATCTGTGAGGGGTTCTAAGAAAACAGGCTTCTGATCAGCAAATGTCAAGTCAGGACCAGAGGACAGAAAACAGGGAGGGACTTAGGTATCTAGCCAGTTCGTTATCTTCAGTTTTTCAGAAAACTTGAAAGAAGGGAAGAAATTAGCCTAAAATCACCGAGAGAAGTCTCAAAACCTGGGCCTCTGCTGCCAAATTCGGTGCCTTAACTCTTGCTCCTTTCAGACAGACATATTGTTCAAACTGTTCACTGATTCAGAGAATCCTCTGAAATGAGCTTTGCCATCCGAGTCCCTAGTTTCTGAGGGCAATTTCATTTTTCAGACTTTTTTTGTCTCTGAATGACTGTGAACACAAAGCTTTCTTTAGCCATTCACTCATTTCCTCTTTCTTTTTACAAGACTTTCAGTTTCTGTTCAATTGTTTCCTGTTCATATTTTCTAAATGTTCTTGTTTATTCTGTGCCTTTTTTTAGCCACAGATAGAGAACATGTGTCACTCAGACCTTAACATGGTCTGCTTGTCCAAATCATTTTGTCATTTTAAAGGTACAATCATGACACTGCAAATGTCATCCTACTTTCAAATATTTTTCAGGGAGAAGAGCTGTGAGTATGGAATCAGAAGGGTTTGAATCCTGACACCATGTGGACTCCAGGTCCAGCCCTGACATTTTCTAGAGGATCAGTCTTCTCTAGCCACCAAATGAAGAGCATTCTTGATGACCTTTTGCCTTTTTTCTCCTTTCTGAATAGGAGTCAGAGACCCAAGACACGAGAATGGACTGTCCCAGCTTGATGGCAATAGCAAAGCTTGATGGTGAAGTATCTCTCAATTCAATGGCCAGGCACATGTGCCTCCCATGCCCTTCTGCTCCAAAAGAAGCCATTCATGCATAAAAAGCTATTAAAAATTAAAAAAAAAGAAGCCATTCATGGGGCTTGCTGGGAGGAAGCAGACTGGTTCTTTTCAAGTTTTTTTCCTAACCACCAAGGTTAAATGATTGATCCAGGATCCCATAGCTAGTGAATGTCTGACCTAGGTTAAAAGATTAAAAGATTGAAATCTAATCATAAGATAATAGATTTCGAGGTAGAAATTATTTTAGAGGTCATCTAACCCTTATCTTAAGGAAGCTGGGACACAGGTAACAAGTGGCAGAATTGGGATTCAAATACAGGTCTTTGGACTTCAAATCCAGCTCCCTTTCCATTCCATGGACTGGCTCCTTGGAGCCTTCCTGACTCTCTGATCTAGGCAGATTGCACTAGATTATAGAATCACAGATATAAGAGTAGGAAGTCACTGTCTAATCTAACTCCCTCTTTTTTTTAGAGGGGGAAATTGAGACCCAGATAGATGAAATGACCACCAAGGTCACAGGCAGTAAATATCAGAAATGGGCCCTCTGACTCCACAGTCAATGTTCTTTCTGCTACATGACCTCCAAGGTCCCTTCCGACACTAAATCTGTGAGATTGTGGAGAGACCCATAACTAGGAATTTTTGTGTACAAGGTAAATCCCACAAATCACACCAATGTTCCATGTGAGAGGTGCTCAGTCCATCTTACCATCTACTTATAATGAGTAACAATTTATTATTGTTAGCTGGAAACAATGCTCTGGTAAATTCTACGCTCTGGGGCAAAGCCGCATTGCTCCACTCTGGTTACAGCTTTGCTTGCCTTGGTTTGTTTGTGGAGTGTGTGAATGGAACCTGTGTGAAAGAACAGCTAGAAGACTATCAGTTTATCTCTTCCATGAGGATTAGGTCTATAGCTAAGCTAGACTTTGTATTTCCCCTCCACCTCCTACCCCTTTGCCTTGCCCTGTGCTCTACACATGTACATTGCAGGTATTTTAAAAAGCATGAAATTATGAGAAAGAGGAGAGATAGAGACAGAAAGAGATAAGGGTGTGGGGAAAGGAGAGAAAAGTTTCTCAGTATAAGACTTGAAGAGAAGCTTTTGTTGGAGAGGTTTAGGTTTGTAAGGGAGTGAAAAAATCCTTTTCTCCCCATGATCTCAACCCCCACAAATACTATGCAATAAGGAAGTTAAAAGGCACATGCAATTTTCTGCAATTTGTCTCAAACCCACTAGATGCTTTTAAATCCTTTGATTGCTCAATCCCACAGTCATAGCCACAGATGGGCAAAAGCAAAGCAGAAACAGTCAGAGAACGGTGCTCTGGCTTGGGAAACAAAAGGCCAGGGCCCCAAAGGCAGCTGGCCTTTAGTTGATGGAGTACAAATTACTTCAGCAGCCCTTGGGAATGGCCCTGAGATCAGATGCCCAACTTGGGCTAACTTTTACATAAATATTCTGGACTTTGTCTAGTCCCACGTGAACACATGGATCATGGGACTGGAAAGATGGAGAGTGGGGCAGAAATGGAAGGGGGGCAGACAAGAGACTGCTTGTTTGCCAGTTCTTTTCATTTCTTTACCCACCGACCAGTCAATACCTGCGTGCTCTTAAAAGTTTGAGATGAAATTTACATATGTGTCTGGACACAAATGACCAGAGCTGGCCTTAGTACAGCTGTAGCCTCATGGGAAGAGTTCGATTTCCTTTTCCCTCCCCACCCCCTATACCTTAGAATATATATTCCCATCTGAAAAGGATCTTATAGTCCACTTAGATTAACTCCCTTATTTTTAAAAACCAGATTGAGACCCAGAGAAGAGACAGGATCATGGATCTATGACTGCTAAGGATTTTAGAGACCATCGTGTCCAACCCCTCAATTTTATAAGTCAGGAAACTGAGGCTTGGGGAGGGTAAATCATTTATTCAAGGTCACAGGTCATGGTATAGATTGGTTTGGAGGCAACTAGGTAGCGCTACAATGAATGGAGGGCCAAGAAGATTCATTTTTTTAAATTCAAATTCAGTCTCATACATTGATTAGCTGTGTGACTCTGGCGAAGCCACTTAAGAAGTCTACCTCAGTTTCCTCATCTGTAAGATGAGCTGGAGAAGAAAATGGCAAACCACTCCAGTGTCTTGGCCAAGAGAACCCCAAATGGGGTCAGAGAGAGTCAGGTGCAACTGACATTACTAAACAACAAAATCAGGGGTGTCAAACACACCGCATATATGTCCTGAGCCACCTTAAAATGTCATTGGGAAATAGTTAACACAATAAGTAGAAACACCATAAAACATAGATAGTGTCACATTCTGGAAACCAAATCGACATATAGTCCCAAGGAAACTTCTGTATGGTTTACTGATCTTGCTTCTATTTGAATTTGACCCCATTGGGTCACATCCACTCAAAACCACAGTTCACAGTTCTCCCTTGCTAAGGTTTTTCTATAGTCAATCAAGGGAAATAATTCAAAGCAAAGGCATTTAATAAAGTATCACAGGAAGAAAAATTGCAATAGAACTCGCCCCCGTGTGACTGAATCAGTGTGGCCATGGCCAAAATGCGTGGTGAAAGTCTCGTGTTCTCTCTCACTGGGCCTGCTTCCCCGCCCCCCTAGCATCTCTGCTCTGTGTGGGCCTCTGCTGGCCTCTGCTGGCCTAATGCTGAGCACTGGATTTGTAAGCAACCGAGTAGCTACTGAAACCTCTAACAGAAAGAACCAAAAAGCAGATTTTTGTATTTGCACCTTTGTATTGTGATGAACTTTGTAAGGTCGCCTTTGCCGCCCCCCCCCAAATAATATTAGGTAGCTAACACAATTAGGTCCCACCCACTGAGGTACTTCTCTTGTTTCCACTGTCTTTGTAAAGTTGGGGGTAGGGATCCAGATATATGTTTGCACTGGAGAAGTTGGGGGGGGAGAATTAAAATCTCCACCCAGATTGGGGTGAAATGGCTTGTGAGAGAAGATTTTTCTTCCTAAAATAAATTCTTCTAACAAAAGAAAATGATACAAATTTTTAAAAATGGAAAATCAATTTCTACAAGTTAGAGATCTTTCTCTTTAGGCATTCTCCTTTCCCCAGGTTTCTAGCCCAGCCTGGTAGAGCAGAAAGCTCTAACTAGAAGTCAGAAGACTTGAGTGTATTTTATTCCTTGATTTGCCACTAATTTCCCAAGTGACCTTGAAGAATTCATTGTCAAACTCTGGGAGCCACAGTTTCTTCCTCTGTAAATTAGGGATATGGAACTTGAGGGTCTCTAAGGCACTTGGGGCAGGGAGGAGTCCCTGTCATGACATATCCTGCTGTATCATTTTGGACAAATCAGCTCCGCCCTCCTGGACCTCAGTTTCCTCCTGTAGTAGTAAATTGAGGTGGTTAGATTACAGGGCCTCTAAAATTTCTTCTAGCTCTAACTTTATGATCCTCTGAGAGGACAGTGCAATTCATTGATTAAGCAAAGGAAAATTGCCCTCCCCTGGGGCTGCCTTTAGAGCCTGGCGGCTTAATCTTTTTTGTGGTATGGGTCCCTTTGGTAGCCTAGTGAGCTGGGTGGAACAACACATAGAGTGACAGACCTAGATGTAGGAAAACTAAGTTCACATGCAGGCTCAGAACTTAGACTAGCTGTGTAACCCTGGCCTAATCATTTAACTTCTCTGTGCCTCACTTTCTTCATCTGTAAAATGAAGGTAATCATAGCACCTACCTTCTAAAGTTGTTGAGAGAATAAAATAATATTTATAAAACACTTTGCAAACCTGAAAGTGCTATATAAATGCTGGCTATTATTATTTTCAAAATATTTTCTTCTTTCCCCACTTAATAGTATTTTATTTTTTCCAATTACATGTAAAGAAAATTTCCAACATTCGTTTTTGCTAGATTTTGAGTTCTAAATTTTTCTCCCTCCTTCCCTTCCTTCCCTCTTCCCTCCCCTAGACAGCAAGCAATCTGATAGAGGCTATACAAAATACAATCATGTTAAACCTATTTCCATATTTGTCATGTTGTGAAAGAAGAATCAGAACAAAAGGGGAAAACCATGAGAAAGAAAAAACAACAAAAAAGTGAAAATAGCATGCTTCGATATGCATTCAGTTTCCATAGTTCTCTCTCTGGATTGGATGGCATTTTCCATCATGAGTCTATTGGAACTATCTTGGGTCACTATATTGCTGAGAAGAGCTAAGTCTGTTATAGTTGAGCATCACACAGTCTTGCTGTTACTGTGTACAATGTTCTCCTGGTTTTCAGAATATTTTCAAATGAATACAATAAAAAATTCATGGGATTCAGAAGGGAATTTTTTCAATCAAATTTATGAAACTCTAGTTTGAACCCCTGCTTTAGAAAATCTTGGGATAATAGCATTTAAAACTAGAAGGAACCTTTTAGGTCATTTGATCTATTTTACATATGGGAAGACTGAAGCTTTGAGAGTTGAACTTGTCCCAAGACAGTAGGAGAACTGGGGTTTGAACCCAGGTCCTAAAACTCCAAATCCTCTGTTCTTTCTCCAATAGATTCCACTTTTTTCACGTGTGAATGGAAAAACAGACGATGGAGGGTGAAAAGATCATGTTCTCCTACAGTCCTGGCTTATCCCCTCAGAACGAAGGTCTCCCGATACAGATAACATCCCATTCCTTCCCTGGCTTCCTTTTCTAGGAACTGATCCCTTAGAGAAAATGAAATAGGTCATCGTGGACCCTTCCTTTCTGAGTGGATGGTGAAGGCAATGACAATAAGATATGTTTATACACTTCTCCTTTTCTGAGAGTTGGAATAATTCCTTGAATAAGAACTTCTCATTAGGCAGCTGACCCCATGGGCTGCTCTCCATTGAGTGACTTTTTATAACTGCTCTACATTGTAGTTTCATTATGGAACTAATCCATGGTATTGTTGAAAGAAATGATCTCATTTTGGAACAAAACAAAGCAAACTGGACCCATGAGATTTTTCAGGATCAGGAACAGGTCTATAGAATTTTCCACTGGGACCCAGCTGGCCCAATGGCCCTCAGGGTGGATTAGGTCCAAAGGAGAAGGAGAAGATAAGGACAATGATGATAATCATCATAATGACATTTCCATATAATTCTAAGACAGAGATGACAAACATGAAGCCTGAGGAGGACACATGGAGCCCTCTACACTCTCAAGTTTAGCCTGAACAAAATGGAAAATATTTAGCAAAATAAATAAAATACATTAAAATATAGATAATATTGTTGTTCAGTCACGTATAACTTTCTATGATTCCATTTGGGGTTTTCTTGGCCAAGATACTGGAATGGTTTGCCATTTCCTTCTCCATCTCATTTTATAGATTAAGAAACTGAGGCAAATAGGGTGAAGTTATTTGTCCAGGGAAGTTGCAATGATGACATCACAGATCCATTGGAATACTGGAGGACTATGGGAAGCACAAGACTAAGAGGTCAATTCTACAAGCTCCTATTGGGTACTAGTCACTGTCCTGGATGTTGAGACCGTAAAAATAAAATTGAAAAGAGGTCTTGCCTATTCTTAGGAGCTAGCATTCTCCTGAACCCCATTTTTTCTTCTTTTTTTTTGTTGTTATTGAGAGCAAAGCTTTATTTCAGTAAAAAAGGAACATTTTAAGGTGCTGCTTTCACTCTAGAGGGTCAGTTTTGTAGCTGGAGCTTGAATCTCACCTCAGGCCCTGACTGGCTGTATGAAACTGGTCATTGCTCTCCAGACCTTCATCTGCCCCAGGAAGATCAGAACAGGCTGTATCTATCTCATAGGATTACCAAGTGGATAAAGGGAAGACTTTTTCTTTTGTCCTGATGTTTCATTTATTCTTTCACTCTTCCTGTGCTGGACCCTTTCTTTCCTCTGCCCTTGCATGATAAACTCCAGTTGTACTAATAGGACCATGGGATCTTATATCCAGAATCCAAAGGCATCTGAGAGGCTACCTAGTCCAGCCTCTTTATTTTACAGAGTGGGAAACTGAAGCTGACAGATGGCCGGAGACTTTTCTGAGGTCCCACAGAGGATTCTAGATCAAGAGCTGGGAGGGACCTCAGGGACCTTGTAGTATAATCCCCTCATTTTAGAGATGAAGAAGAGGAAATTAAGCAACATGGTGCCAGTCTAACTCTTTTATTTTACAGAGGCAGAAACTGAGGCCTAGGAGGCTGTAGGCCTTGTCTCAGGTCACTCAGGTAATAAGTTGCAGAAGCAGGATTGAATCCATGATAATATCTCACCTCTATAAATGTACAACACCCCCACTGGAGTACTCATCTGATACTTGGAAATGAGGGTTGGGAGGGGGTCCTGATTATGGGTCGCCAGTAAGGCAAAGTGCAAGTCTGAGCAGGCCCTAGGAAGCTGGAAAATCTTCCACTACAGTCCTAGCAACATCTCCTTAGGCACATCCGGAGAGGAGCAGCAGTGGTTGGCTGGTTCCTCGGTGACGTACTCTTTGCCATGGCAACAGAAACACTCCACAGGAAAATAGGAAATGGTCCTCAGCTCTGTGCTGTCCCCTCCCACAGTGATGGAGACAGGGTGAGAGAAAAAAGCCCCTTTTAGGCCGACTAGAAAGAACATTAATTCAATGGTTGGGATTCTAAATGTAAGTTCTTTGTCTGAAGACCAATGAGCAAACATATTGAAACAGATTTGGCATTCTCTGTAAATGAAACCTGGCAGTTAAAGGTAGTTAAAGTTAAATGGGATTTGATTCTGGATCTAGGGCCAGAAGGGATCCTGATTAGACATTGTTTGGTTCAATACCTGTCATTTGATTTTTAAAATTTTCATTTTTAATTAACGATTTTCACGAATAAAAATCTATTTTCTCTCTCTCTTTCCCATCCTCACCTACCTTAAGGGGAGGAAGACAATAAACAACCCTCATTTTACAGGAGAGAAAAATTATCCAGGAAAGAAAATAAATATGTATTCATGTGCTACTATGTGCCAGGCACTGTGCTAAGCACATAACAAGTATTTCATTTGGCCCTCAAAACAACTTTGTGACAAAGGTGCTAGCATTAATCCTATTTTACAATTGAGAAAACTGAGGCAGAAGCTAAATGATTTGTTTAGGATCACACAGTGTTTGAGGCTAGATCATAGATCAGATTTAGAGTTGGAAGGGATCCTGGAGGCCACACAGAGGCCCAGGGAGGTGAAGTTATTTCTTCTACTTCTCTGGCTGTTATTTAGTCTCATGTCTTCCAGGGTTCAATCCTGGGCCCCCTTCCTTTTTTTCCTTCCCTTCTTTTCCCTTTTCCCCTTTTCTTTCTTTCCCTTCTCTTTTTCTTTCCCTTCTCTTCCCTTTTCCCCCTTTCCTTCCTTTCCCTTTGTTCCCTCCCTTTCCTTTCCCCCGCTTTCTTCCCGTCACTTTTTCCTTTTTCTTCCCTTCCCTTCCTCCCATTCCTTCCTTTCCCTTTCTCCCTTCCCTTCCCTTTCTTTCTCTTTTTCTCTTCTCTTCTCTTCCCTTCCATTTTCCCCTTCCCTTCCCTACCCTTTGTTCCTTTCCCTTTCCTTCCCTTTCCTTCTCTTTCCCTTTCTCTTTCCTTCCCTTCCCAAGTTGTCTTACCATTTCCCATGAATCCAATTATCATCTCGAATCCAATGATTCACAGATTTCTTTGTCCAATCTCTCTCTCTCATAGGGCAGCTAGATGGCACAAGGCCTGGAGTCAGGAAGGCCTGAATTCAAATCCACCCTTAGATATTCACTAGCTGGGTGACCCTGGGCAAGTCACTCCCCCCTATTTGCCTCACCTTATGCATCTGTAAAATAAACTGAAGAAAATAATAGAAAACCATTCCAGTATTATTGGCATTCCATGGCCAAGAAAACCCCAAATGGAGTCACCGAGAGTCAGCCACAACTGGAAAAGACTGAACATTATTTTTATTGAGTTAATTTGACCTACCCAAGAATGATGGATATTTCCCTACTTATTAAGGTCTGCCTTTTATTTTTGTAAATAGAATTTTGTAGTCTTATCCATAGAATTCACATGAATGTCTTGGTAGGTGGATTCCTGAGTATTTTCTATATTATGTAATTATTTTGAATGCAATTTCACTTTCTAACTTTTTCTGCTGTGTTTGGTTGGTAGGGGGCCAAGATTCAAATACGACTCTCCTGAACTTTCTATTCCATAATATGATACAGGAGACATGGTGCTAGCACTGGAGTGAGGGGAATGATTCTAGGTACATCACATAGACTTCATCATCTGTAAAATGGGGAGAGCAATAAGTGGATGTTATAATGACAAACATTACACTAGTAACAGTTACTACAATGTTTAATGATAATGGTTATCATTCTAAGCATCCTGTTCCTCATGTGCAATAGTTCTCAGATGGGAACGTTCCCTTCTGGCTGGGTGCTTCATGCTTGAAGAGTTAGATTTTTGTGGCAGATGCTATAAATGACTTGCGTATCTGAACCAGTTGCCTTTCCATGAACTTACTTCTCATTTTTCTTTCCCTTTCAAAGTTTTCATATGTTATCAAAAGCACATCATATCTCAGGGCAAAGAGAGATCCATAAATACATCATTCCAAGGTCTCATAACCTTCAGTCCCCCCCTCCAAGGCAGCATTCATGATGACGCTGGAGTTTGTATACCACAGAGAGCTTTACTAAAAACAGAGGAAATTGACCTTATAAATCCTTATCTTGTAGAATGTGGGACTGGACTTCCTGTTTACTCTTGTCCCTTCCTCCATTGTCCTGACTTTCTTTTTCCCAAAGCATAGGGGCTGTTCCTGAGAACAGGTCGAAAGCTGGTATTTGAATGTTAGGAAGAATTCATCTTAGATACTTCCTAGCTGGGTGCCCTTGTTTGCCTGTAAATGTGGAGTTTAAGATGTCTCTGAGAAACCCAATTTCAGATGTCCAAATTATAAGGCGGTGGTGATGGGAGAATGGAGGTCAAGAGTTGGGAAACATGAGCTTGAATCGCAGCTCTGGACACCTAGGAGCTGTGTGACCCTGGGAAAGTCATTTGTCTTTTCTGAACTGTCAAATAGGAATAATAACGCTAAGTGAAGGATTAATCTCTTTTGTGGCTAAATTCCTGGAGAAGACACTTTAGGATAGATGCCGTCACCTTCTTTCCTTTAACTGTCTCCTAAACCCTCTTTAATCTGGCTCATCATTCGACTGAATTACCCTGTCCAAAGCTGCTAATGACCTCTCAATCACCAGATTCAGTGGTCTTTTCTTAACCATCTTTTTTGACCTCGATCTGGCCTTTGACACCCTCCTTTTTTTTTTTAGATTGATAAAAGAGGTTTATTATTAGGGTTGGAAGTAAGGAGATAGGTGAAGATAGAGATAAGGAGGGCACCGGACAGAGGGTCCAGTGGAGAGAGGGTCCTCACATGGCTAGCATGTTTGGAATCTCTGCCTGACACCCTCTTCTTCTGAATACTCCCCTCTTTCTAGGTTTTCTTAATACTGCTTTCTTCTGGTTCTTCTCCTACTTACCTGAATACTCCTTCTCAGAACCCTTTGCTGGATCTTTAACCACATCACTAAATGTTGATGTCCCTCAAAGGTTTGTCCTTGGTCCTTTTCTCTTCTCCATCTATTCCCTCTGTCTGTCTCTTTTTCTGTCTGTCTCTCTTTGTCTCTCCTTTTCTTCCTCTCTCTGTGTGTCTCTCTGTCTCTCTTTCTCCTTCTGGCAATTATATGACTTGGCCAGGATCACACAGCTAATAACTGAGGCCAGATTTGAACTTGGGTCCTCCTGACTTCAGAGTTGGTGCTCTATGCATTGCACCACCTAGCTGCCCTACTATCTCTCTTGATGATCTCATCAGCCTTCAAGAATTTAATGACTTTTTTCCTTTCGGAAGATTCTCAGATATATTTAACCAGTTCTAACCTCTCTCCTGACCTCTATTCTCACAGTTTGGACATCTGGAAATTGGATATCTCAGAGACATTTTAAATTCAGCATTTCCCAAACAGAACTCATTATCTTTTCCCTAAATTTTCTTCTCTTCAAACTTCTCTATTACTTTGAAGGGTATCACCATCCTCCCACTCCCCCAGACTCACACCTTCAATTCTTCACTTGCAAAATATCCAGTCTGTTGCCAAGCTTTATAATTTGCCTTCCCAATATTTCTCGTTCAAGTCCCCTTCTCTCCACTCACTCACACAGCCTGCACATGGGTGCAAGCCCTCATTACTTTGTGCCTGGACTATTGTGATAATTTTCTGAACCAGGAAGATACATACTTCTTGGATATCTGCTAGGTCTATAACTCTGGGTAAAGCCCGTAATCGCTTGGCCCTCTAAGCAACTCTCTGAGATTACAGAGAATAGCATCTAAAGCTATAAGTCGTTTTTTTAAAAAATATTTATTTTAATGGCATATTATTTTTCTAATTACAAGTAAAGATGGTTTTCAACTTCCATTTTTGTAAGATTTTGAGTTCCAAATATTTTTTCTTCCTCTCTTCTTTACCTTCCCTCTCTCCAAGGCAGCAAACAATCTGATATAAGTTATATATGTACAATCATGTTAAGATATTTTTTTTCTATATGAGAAGACATATTGGGAAAGAAAAATCAGGACAAAAGGGAAAAACAATAAGAAAGAAAAAACAAAACAGAAGTCAAAATAACATGGGTCAATCAACATTCATAGTTCTCTTTCTGGATGAGGATGACATTTTCTATACAATCTATTGAAATCGTCTTAGATCACTATATGGCTGAGAAGAACTAAATCTATCCTTGTTGATCCCATTGCACAATGTTGCTGTTACTGTGTACAAGTTCTCCTGGTCCTGTAAAGCTTGTTGTAGAGTAAAGCTGTAGAAGCGGGGATGAGCTGCCTTGATGGAAGGAGTTGCCTCTTCTACAAGGTCCTTCCTTACCCAGTGAAATATCAAGTTCAAGCCCTATTCCTTGGTTATTTTGGTTTTTCTTTCTTTTCATTGCATCACCTTATATAAGTTTCTTATAATGCAATAGTATTATTTTTCTTGTATACACCCTAATTTGTTTAGCATTTGTCCAGTGAGTAGACCACCCACTCTGTATTTAGTTGTGTTGTGATTTCTTTTTTGCCACTGCAAAGATTATAGTGCTATGAATGTTTTGTTGTGTATACCTGTGTTTTCACAATCCCTCCAAAACAGACTATTTCTTTTTGTGATTTTTTTTTTTGCTAATTTTTTTGGGTGTGAGGGAAAATTTTAGAGTTGTTTCAATTGACCTTTTTCTTATTATTCATGTTTCAAAGCATATTTTTTCATATGGTTGGTGATTATTTTCACTTACTACAAAAGCAGTTCATTTTTATTCTTCTGACTCTATATCTACTAGGGAAAGGTTACTGGTTTAAGTTCTTTTTATCAATCACTATAAAGAGTGACAAAAGCTAGTTATTATTATTATTATTATCAGACTATACTACCTCTCCTATAGTGTAAGTAAAATACCTTATCCTGCCAGGTGATCTTCCGATTCTTCCTAAGCAAAAGCTTAAACACTCTCTCTTATTATTTTATTAAGGAGAAAACTAAGAAAAATAATTTGGTCAGGATCATAGAGCTAAGAAATTGCAGAGAAGTCGAACTTGGGTCGTTGGACTCTATTCCCAGTTCTCTTGCTTCTGTGTAACTAAAACCCTAAAGACCAGGGTACCTGGGGAGAGAAGAGAAAGGGGAGAGGTAGAAATAAGGGCCAGGCAGCATAGTCTCTCTTGTGTATTGTGGGACTAGCTCCTTCTACCAAGAGCTGATAACTAATTGGTTCTGCTATTTGAAAGACCCAGTTTTCTGTGGCTAATTCATGATGAAAATTGGGAAAGGAGTGAGGAGTTATAGACGAGTTCATTTCTTTATTCCTCCCATTAAAATTTGTCTCTACTCTGCTTTTCTGTAGATGCCATAAAGTTCCATGGTCCATAGGGAGCATATCAACAGCATGTCTACGGTGCCATCATGTGTCCAGTGAGGGCCGAGATCCTCGTACCCACTGCCACTGAGGGGGCTGTGCAGGTCTCTAACCTTGTCTTGAGTTGAGTTGAGAGGACCTAGGTTCAAATGCTACCTCTGATATCAGCTGTGTGACCCTTACCAACTCACTTTTCTTCTTTGACCTCAGTTTCCTCCTCTGTAAAATGAGGGGTTTGGACTGGAGGGGAACTGGGAACTATGATATGAAGTAGGTAGTACAAGTATTATTATCACCGTTTCAAAATTATTGGCGCTGATAACAACAGTGTGTAATAGTGGGATAGAATTCTGGCCTTAAAGTTGGGAAGACTTGAATTCAAATCTCATCTCTGATATCTTCTTTCTGTAGGACACTGGGCAAGTTACTTTATACCTATAAAAAGTAGCTGGTACCTTTGAAATGGCAAGTTTTAGTATGACATTATTGGGGCTCAGTATCGAGAATGAAGGAATGGTCAATAACTGGGCTTCCCACATCATGGTACCTCCTACCATCTAATTCCATAGTGGCAGAGGAAGTGACAATTGAGAACAAAGGCCACTAGAATGGGTTATTGAGCTGCAGGAGCTCTGATTTCTGTGAAAGCGACAGCTCTCTCTTTGTCTCTTATTTAACTTCTGACAATTATGAGTTCTCTTCATCTTTCTCCTCTGTACCTGCTAGAAATGATGCAAAACAGAATTGCATGAGGAAGAGACAAGGAGAAAGAGGAAAAGAGAATTAATTTACTCCTGAGGGAGATGAAAATGTTCTGGAGTATAAGGGAATTTCATTAACTTCGGAAATGATGATGAATACCACGCCAATTATTCTTACTAATGCATAATTCACAGCTGAAAAGAGAGCTTGACTCTTCTAAAAAGTACATCCCTTTATCACCCCCCTCCAATTAATTTAGTGAGTTAGTCACTGCCGTTGACAGGATAAAAGTTCTACTATGAAATGGAATCATCTATTAAGATTGACACTAGATGGGTCCTTCTAAAGTCGGCATAATGTGGGAGTGGATGCCAAATTAGCTTCTGGGCTGCCAGACGAGCCAAGGTCCTTGTCCCTCTAATAGGAAGCCTTCAATAAGCCCCATTGCAGATGGAATTAGAGAGGTTTGGATGACTCTAGAAATCCCCATAGCAATCTGAGCCCCAGCCCTTATACAAACCAAAAGCAGCATTGAGCCTCTGGCCAAACATTGAAGATGGGTGAGAAAAGAATGTGTAAAACCTACTTTGTAGATGTAATCATTGACATATGATACAAAGTTTGATGATAGGTAGATAAAGAGATAGAGAGAAAGATAGGTAGGTAGGTAGATAGATATACAGATATAAAGGTAGGTAGGTAGATAGATATACAGATATAAAGGTAGGTAGGTAGACAGATAGACAGGTAGGCAGATGGAGAGGTAGGTAGATAGGTAGAAACATTGATAGATGGATAGATGGACAAATAGGCAGACAGACACACAGATAGATAGATAGATAGGCAGGTAGATAGATGGATTGATGATTGAGATAGGGAAGGAGGTAGATAGGTGGATGATACAGGTAAGGAAGTAGGTAGAGAGAGATGGATAGAGCGAACTAGATTGATAAAGATCATATTGGTGTTCTTGGTATAAACACAAATGTCAATCTCCATACCAATAAAATCACAGGGTCATTCCCTAGTCCTATGTAGGTAGATGCACATATGTTGGCTATAGTTATCGATGTGGAATCTAGACATCGATAAACATATGTGGAGATTGATAGAAATCAATGTCAATAGGTAGATTTTTGCTTTGTATTTCACTGGATCATTTTAAAATCTCTTTCTTAACATGTGAGTTCCTGAGTACCTTTCTCTTGAGATTCTAGGAGACATGTTTCACAAGAGGTCTCAAAACTGTGAGCTATTAAACTGTCTCTTAAATCCTTCTCAAATCCCCCTTCTACCCCTCACTCCCGTCAGCTTCAAGAGAGTGATAATGGGGGAAAGAACTTTTTACCTTTGACTTTCTGACACAAACCCACCCTGGAATGGCACTGAGAGAATGCTGGTTTTATTTTTACATCAAAAACTAATTAATTCTTTTGAGTTGAAGTCACAAATCAATTTGAATATTAATTAATATTACATTGATTTTTTCAATTAATATTGCTTTCCATTGCTACTTCCCAATCTATTCTCTAGCCTCCATCTCCTACTTTCACCATCCATAGAACTCCCACTTGTTACAAAAAAGTTGTGTTGTTCATTAGCGTCTGACTCTCTGTTGACCCCTTTGGGGATTTTCTTGGCAAAGCTATTGGAGGGGTTTGCTATTTCCTTCTTCAACTCATTTGACACATGAGGAAACTGGGGCAAACAGGGTAAAGTGACTCGTCCAGGTTCACACAGCTAGTATCTTAGACCAGATTTGAACTCAGGAAGGGGAGTGTTTGTGACTTTAGGCCCTGCATGCTATCCACTGTGCCACCCAGCTGTCTCTACCAAAAAAGTACTGCCAAACAAAACATCAAGACAGAGGCCATATCTGATAACGTATGCAGTCTTTCAGACTTGTAGTCTACTACCTCTCCACTGACATGTTGGTGGAATACTTCACTCTCAGTCGCTTGAAATCCTGATTGGATACTGCAAAGATCGGTCTAGACTCTCCTGGAAATTATTGTGATTATCATCATCGGTTCTGCTTACGTGACTCTATATCCATTCATACAAGCCTTTGAAATTTCTCTGAATTTTTCATATTGGCCGTTTCTTAAGAGTACAATAATATTTCATGGCATGCACAAACCAATTTGTTCAATCGTTCCCTGATTGAGGGGCATCCCCTTTTCCTGTCGGTTCTTTGCTACCACAAAAAATAATACTATAAACATTTTGGTGTCTGTGACTAGACCACCACAAACTGTGTGTCCAGTAGTGGAATTGCTGGGCCAAAGGGTATGGGCACTTTACTGACTTAGATAATCTAATGCCACATTGTTTTCCAGAATGAGCACTGCCTTTTCCCCAAGGCTCTTCAGGAGGTCACCTACCCCTCCCCGGGTACTCCTGAGTATTTGGAGGTTGTTGGAGAAAAATCAAAGTCCCAAAGTGGAGCGGCTCTTTTCTCACAAGAACCCATGTCTTCAGCCTTGTGGCAAGAGCCTGGTGACTGTGGCCCAAAGTACCCAGGACTGGCACCCATGAGACAGTGTGGAGAGAGCACTAGGTTTAGAAGTTTAAAAACTTCGCTTTGCAGCTTGGCTTGACTGCCTATCACCTGTGTGATCTTGGGCAAGTCACTGAACATTTTTGTACCTTATTTTCTTGTGAAAAATGAAGGAATTGCATGCAATCCTATATAAGCCATTTGCAGCCAAGGAGGCTAAAGCTCAGTGTGTGTGTGTGTGTGTGTGTGTGTGTGTGTGTTGTTAGTAGCAGGGGTTCAGGACTGGAATAAACAATACTTTATCCTTTACTGACCACCACTGTCTGGAAGCAGGGAGCAAGGTGGCTATGAGTCTGGAAATCAATATTTGACTTAAAATAATCCAGAGATTGAACCAAATGCCTTCTATGTGCAGAGCACCATACTAGTTACTCTAGGGAATGCACAGAGATGGAGAAGACAGTCTGATGATGGGAGCTGCCCTAAAGCAAAATAGCTTATTTCCCCTCACTGGAAGGCCTTAAGTGAAGACCCAGTGGAGGCTCAATGGACAGATCCAGAGAAGGAGATTCTTATTCATGTTCAATTTGAGAACCCTATTTGAGATTCTTTGTGCCTTCAATGAATTGATCAAAGAGCATTTCCTAAACACCTACTACATTCAAGCATTTCTTAAGTTCCTACTATGTGCCAAATACTGTGCTCTGTATTGAGAACACAAAGGGAAAAGTAAAACTCTTCTTGCCCACAAGGAGCTCATATTCGATAAAGGCACATAAACAGATGACCCCAAAGTCAGATAACAGATGCCTCAGTGAAATCTGAAGCATCCATAGCACCTGCAGCTACCCTTTTTCTAGGGCTTTCTTCTCAGCAGCCCACGAATGTAGGTAACTTAAGGCTTATCATTCCTGTTTCACAGAAGAGAATACTGAGGCTTAAGTTAAATGACTCAAGGAGGGTGTCTAAAGGTGGTAAATAGCCAAGCCAAAATTCCAGCCCATGTCTTCTGAGCCCCAAACACATCACTCTCTCTATTGCCCCACAGGGATGGCAAAATCGGGCCGCCTTTTCTTTTTTCATTTGCTTGGCTGTTAGCCTGGTGCTTCCACCTCAGGACTTGAAATGTGGGTTCTTGTAGGGCAAGAGCTGCCCAGCTCGCAGCAACTCCTTGAGCCAGGGTCAAAAGTGTACCACACTATATAGCTGGAACTGGAACAAGTCATTTTACTTCTTCAAGTCCATAAAATACAGATAATAAGCCGTGAGTTACCCACCTTCATATGCTGTTGTGAAGAAAGTACTTTGCCAACTTCTTCTTAAACTTGAAAAATGAACAAAATAATGAAGCCCTGATTTGTCTCTCTGACACCTGTCTTGTAACTGAATGGAAGACTCCTATTCCTATTTAGAACAGTAAATCAACTTTTAAGTTTGAAAGACATAAAATGGAAAAATTTTCTTCTTTCTTATTCCCCCCCCCCAGGAACACAGGAGTCAAAAACTGAGACAGGTGAGCTTTAGGCAAAACCATCATCACCAGTAGGAGCATACAATCATCTCGACAGCTTTTGCCTTGAATCCACTCATGTTGGTTGTACTAAGGCTGGTAATTTACAAAAATGTATCATTTGGGAAAAAAAAATTTCAAAGTATCTTCCAAGTCTTTAGACACCAGTATTTCTAGTTGAGAGGATATTGTTGGGTATCTACAATAAGAGCCAGGGGGGATCTTTGAATGTTTTGGCTGGTGATTATTCAAATAGGGAACCATGCTTTTACCATGCCTCTGGAAATACGTCAAAGAAACATGATCAACTGCAGACTTACAGTTAGGGGGTGGAGGGGGGGACAGTGAGCATTCTGAGTTCCTTTTTTTTTTTCAAAATGATTCATGATTGAATTTTATTTCTTTTTAAAATAGTTATTGTCTTTTTTTTTCCTACACTGCAGCTACTTCCTTTCAATGTCCTACTTACAACCTTTCCCTGTAATAAAAAACCCCAAACCTTTCCTTGTAACTAAAAGCCATCCAAGATATTTAAGCAAGTCAGATGGCAGAGCAACTGCGTATGATGGTATATACCACATTCCGTATCCATGGCTTCCTCCTGCCCGCTGAGAGAAGAAAGGTATGTTTCCATATCAATCCTCTAGGACTGAGAATGTACATCACAATTCATCATATATGAAATGCTTTTTATTGTTGCTCTTACTTATAGTAATCGTTGTGTATATTGTTCTCTTGTTTCTGCTTTTTTCACTCTGAATCACAAATCCTCCCATGTTTCTTTGAATCCAACATAGTCATCATTTCTTATGATGCAATAAAATTACATTCATATGCCAAAATTTGTTTCATCGCTCTCCAACCCACAGAGATCCATATTGTTCCATATTTCTATGCTGCTATGAATATTTTGTTTTATATATGTATATACATATGCCTCAGTTTCCTTAGCTGTCAGGTGGGGATAATAACGGCATCTGTCTTGTAGGATTATTGTGGTGAGCAAAGGAGATAATATTTGTAAAGTAGTTTACAAAATGCTACATAAATGCTAGATATTATTATGCTTCTCCTAATGCTCTACTCTGATCACATCACTAAGATAGGTGACCCAGGTTCTGGAAGATAACATTAACAAAACAGCTCCATCTGGTGAAACCTCTGAGTTTGTTTTAGAACAGGCCCATTGATGGACTGTGTCCATCATCCAAAGATAGGCTTGGTGAATTAGCAGTGAGAAGCTTATCATCAGAGAGTTGACTATCTCTGGACAAAGTTTTTGGCTCATAGTCACTCACAAAGACTGCCAACAAAGATTAGATGGGTTTGCAACTTGGGTCAGTTGGTTGGAGGACATATTCCAGCAATATTTCACCATTTTGAAGTACTAATGTGAATACAAATTACTTTAAATGAGTATGGCTTCTTTCTTGTGTAGTGGGGACTAGCACATAATACTATTTCCCCATGTGGAAGAAACTTGATTCTGGGAAGTCTTGAGGTTGTATGTATCATGGCAATAACTTGGAGAGACTTAGGAGCATGAGTAGACTCTCTATAGCTAGTTCAGGGAGGCTACTGCTTTTATTGTTGTTTGTCCTTCATTTCTGAAGAGGACCGATGGCATCATGGGTGATGTCTTTATTTGGCTCTTCATTTGGGAACATCAGGCCCCAGCCCTGAAGTAGTGGAGTGGAGGATTCATATAACTGTCATCTGAATGAGAACTTGGTAGAACTGATCCTTTGTAGAAATATGTTATGTTTGAGCCTACCTAGGGACTGAAGTTACCTAGGGGAGAATGTGCCCTAGGTGTTGAGTAGGGGAATATTTGTACTTTGGGTCTTTTCTAAGTAAATATCTCTTTTGTAAAATCTAATTGATATGAATGGCTAAATGGAAATGGGGTACTAGTTAATCACTAGTGTTTAACAATGGGGAGAAATTAACTATGGGAGATTGCTTTCATGGCATTAGAGAAGAGATGCCTCAAGTCCTTAGGCTTACTTCTAGAATATATTTGACACTGGCTTCTCTATGTATATGGATTTCAGAATTATTTGGACAAGACTATAAGTAGAGATAAAATGAAGTACTAGGTCATCAATAAATCTATTAGTTAATCAACAAACATTTATTGAATCACTTCTGTGTTCCAAGAGAGACAGCTAGGTGGTACAGTGGCTAGAGCATTGGACCTGGAGATCAGGAAGACCCATCTTCCTGAGTTCAAACTGGCCTCAGATACTTACTAACTGTGTGACCCTAGGCAAGTCACTTCACTCTGATTGTCTCAGTTTCCTCATCTGTAAAATGAACTGGAGAAGGAAATGGCAAACCACTCCAGTATCTTTGCCAAGAAAACCCAAAACAAGACAACTGAACAACGAGAAAAAGATTCCAGGCACTGTGGTTGGCACTAGGGTCAAAAAGAACAAAGGGAAACGATCTTTGCCCTCAGGGGGCTTATATTTTATCATGGGAGCACGATTGGGTATAAGTATATATGAACTACATAAAAAACTGACCTTAGTGATTCAAGGCCATTCCAACAGACTTGGGATGGAAAGTACCATCCACATCCAGAGAGAGAAATGTGGAGACTGAATGTGGATTGAAGAATAATATTTTCACCTTTGTTTTTGTTCTTTGCTTTTTTCCCTCATTTTTCCCCCTTTGGATCTATTTTTTCTTGTGCAACATCATAAATGTGGATATATGTTTAAATGAACTGTATATGTCTAACATATATTGGATGACTTGCTGTCTAGGGGAGGGGGTAGGAGGAAAGAGGGGAGAAAAATTTGTAACATAAGGTGTTGCAAGGGTGAATGCTGAAAACTATCTTTGCATGTGTTTGGAAAATAAAAAGCTACTGTTAAAAAAAAGAAAAATAGCTACTTTGTAAATTTCATAAGGAGGAATTAAATTGAAGTGATCTATATCTAAAAACAGAGAATAAATATGCGTGCTTATGTATACTTAAGGTATGTCTGATCTATTTTTCCCTTTACAACATTGATTAATAAAAAATAGCTCTTAAATTAAAAAAGAAAAAGAAAAACTGGTTTTGTATGAGGAAAAGGAGAGAAGACAGTGATATTTAGAAAGGAAAAAGCGCAGACTGATGGGTGACTTGGTGATTGACCTCAATTACAGGACAACTTATTATCAGGAGGATGTTGACCATCTGTTTTCCATATCTATAATGTTACAGGAAATAGGTTTAGATTCATGTGAGAGACTGAGCCAGACCTTGTAAAAGAGAAGTTATTGACAATAGGAATTGGTAAACATTAGAAAAGTCTGCTAATAAAGATGATGAAATATCCATAGCTAAAATTTTGAAAGTACAAGATATCTTCATTATGAATGAGAGTAGAGAGTGATCAAATGGATAAGCTTAATAGAGAAAGGACTGAGAATTCATCCAACATATAGATGATACTTTCTTTCCTTACTAGATTATCTTCTGATTCAGATATACATTTCCTAGGCAAAGGTTTGTACCTCAATGGTACACCTGGTTCTGTGATTAGCTGGCAGTTTTTCATTTTTTGTAAAGATAGCTTTTTTCCTTTTTTTTTTTTTTTTAAATTCTGAACTTTAACATCAAAACTTTGTGGATTTCCATGCACAAAGCAGAGTATACAAAGAGGATTCTATATGAAACCACCTATCCCTATTTTATTTTGTTTCCTTCAAAAGACATATATAATAGCTGTGATTCAAGACAATTCCAATAGATTTGGGATGTAAAATGCCATCTGCATCCAGAGAGAGAACTACAAAGATTGAATGTGAATTGAAGTATATAGTATATAGTATAAATACCTTTTACTTTTTGTTTGTCTGCTTTTTCTTTCTCATGTTTTTTTTTTTCCTTTTGGTCTGATTTTTCTTACACAACTGATAAATGTGGAAATATGTTTTAAAAGGTTGTACATGTTTAACCTATATCAGATTGCTTGCTGTCCTGAGGAAGAGGAGTAAGGGAGGCAGGGAGAAAAACTTAGAACACAAAGTCTTACAAAAATCAGTGTTGAAAATTCTTTACATATATTGGAAAAAATAAAACCCTATTGAGAAAAAAATTCTATAATAAACTCTATACTTTGTGTGGATCACTTCTCACACTGTCACTTAGAAACGAGGTAGATGCCATTTTATTACATCCATTTTACAAATGTAAAGACAGACATATAGAGGTTAAGTGGCTTGCCCCCAGTCAACTAGTAACTATATTCAAACCAAGCTCTTTCCTTACTCCAGGTCAAACAAATAGTTGAATCATATGGATTTGTTTATAAAAATGGAGGATTTATGAGAGCAGGATTAGATCGCTGCTACTAGAGATTACAGAAAGAGTATTTTTAAGGAACCAGGCTTGTTGATTTATGTAGATAATGTGATGAAGTGGTACAAACTGAACAACATATTGTGGCACATATTTGGCACCTACTAGATACGTAGAAAATAGGATAGGGTGGTTAGGAATTAATTACATAGCAGAAACTTGCTATCCTTCTTAAATTAGCAGATGACAAATCGTATTACAAATTCAAACCTGCAGATATCCTTGAGAATTCAGAAAACAAAAGGTACTGAAATTATGGCATGACATATAGAATTGTTGCTCATAATAGCCTAAACATTACATTTATCCATTAAAATGTAAGACTAACATTTGTGATAGTGCCATAATGAACACTCAACATCTCCAAACTGCGGAATGAAAAACTTTCAAAACACAGAGTTTTAGCAGATAAGCTTAAAACTATCGGAAATGGAATCAAGCCACCTCTGCCATTACACTTGCTATTGGAGTCGTCCCAGAAATTCACTTCAATTTAATTAAACTCTTACTTAGCATTTACCATGTGCCAGGTGCAGAGATGGTTTCAGTGAGTTTACAGAAGGTAAGCTTATACTCCAATACTTTTGTTAAATTACAAAACAGTCATTTTCTCTGGTTATACAACAGTCTATAGAATGTTAAACATAAAATAGAGCAAAAGAGCAGAACAGATAGAAGAAGAATGAGATGATGATCATGACGACATGACAAAGATGATGATTGATGATGATACATTTGTGCCAATTAATATATAAGAAATGCTAGTCTTCACATACAATTTGGGAATATTAAAATTGATGACAACAGATTGTAAGAGGTATCCAATAATGAAACATAAGGCTTATCACCATAAGGCAACTATAGAAGGATAAACACTTCCTCATCCAAAAGGAGAAAGAAGACAGATAGATGTTCTCAGAACACATGAGAAATAGGTTGATGATGTAAATAAAAGATCTGGAACAAGAGATCTCTCACTTTATAAAGCAAGAACAAAGGCTGACTCCAGAGATAAACCACTGGATCTGTCCAACGTGATTGAAGGTAGTGCCTCTCCAGATTAAAATGGTCAAGATCTAACAATGAAAGGCCCTACGTTGTTGACATATACATGAAATCACCCAATAACATGTTGACAAAGGAGCAAGTGGGTGAGTCACATGGTGCTTATAGGAATGGAGAGGATTACAATAGCAGTTCAGAATTTGGTCACCACCACCAGAAATGACACAAAAGTTACCCTTAAGGAATCCAAGTTTATTGATCAATGTGGATTATATAGTGAATGAGAGAAAACAACGTGTAATAACAAGCTACAAAAATTTAAAATCTACTGGGTACTCAGAAAGATACAATTGGGTATCTAGAATTATGCACCATAACCTTGCTAACTTTTCTAAAATAAGTGCTGACAAATCCTTGTACTACAAATAGAAATCCCAAAGTAACTAAGAATGGGAGCATTATCACAAATAGAACAGTAGTCTATAACCATCTAGACAAATTTGATCCAACAAAAGTTTTAGAATAGCATTTTTAATTTATGTTGTCATATGAACTATTCATAATCATCAAAGTATACAGAATGAAAAGCTTTCAAAATAGAGAGATACAATAGAAGAAATCAAAACTAAGGGGGAATAGCTGAGGTATACATCTCCTCTTGTTCTGTCTGCTACTGGAGTTTCATCAAAGATGCCTTCAGCTGATTTATAAAAGGTGGGCTTACAGCCCAATCCTTTTATTCAATTATAAAGAACAGTCAGTTTACCCATCAGATATTATATACAAAAAAACAATAGCAGGACAGTAGCTGGTCCCAGTATCATTCCTATCTGAAATTTGGCAAAAAAGAAAAGAAGACGATGATAATTGCTGATATTTAAAGGTTTGAAAAGTGATTGGCTTATATTGGGTAGGTACTGCTATCACCCCTCTTTACTGATGACAAAATCAAATGCTTGTTGGGGGATGACACAGCTAGTAAAATAGATGGAGAAAGGATCTGAACCCAGATCTCTTCTGACTCCATACCTCGAATTCTTCCACCACATTACAGAGTCTCTCTAATTTATCTATCTTAAAGACAGTCTTCATATGAAAACCATTAGGTTTTTTAATTAAAAAGGGCAAAGCTTCCATCAACAGCCAGTCAACAAGCATTTATTAAACATCGACCCTGTGCCAGGCACTGTGCTAAGTGCTTGTTTGATCTTAGTGCACTCAGAGTATGAACAGTGAATTTATTAAATTGGATTCCTCCTAGCCCTGAGCCCCACTGGGCTGAACTCAATTTAATTTGAGTTGCTTTGGAAAATGTTAAGTGAGCCAATGGCCATTTACATCTGCCACTTGATTAAAGTAGATAGTCATCTGGGAACTGGAAATAAGCCTTGGAGACAAAGGAAAGGGGATAGTTCTCTGCAATGAGCCCACATCAACCTCCACATTTAATAACACTAGAACTTTGCTCATCATGACTTCGTGTTCCTGAGGACATACCTGCTTGTCATGTGCTAGGAACCAATTAAAAAGAGGAACTGGCAATGAGCTATTCTTGCCAGAGTCAATAGAGCATTATTTCTAACAGTCCAACAGGAAAGCAAGGGCAGCTGCTCTGTCCTAGCCCAGAAGGCATCTAGTGCCCAGGGAGAAGATGCTGAACTCCCTGTGCGGTGCCCCTGTCCACTTAGAGCTGAGTGGGTGGAATTTAGGAGATCCCCTTGCGTCACTTTGAGGGAACCCTTCTTTCTTCTCAATAGCTCCGAGGGTGCTGAAAGCAAAGGGTTGTCAACTCTCTGTTGCATTGCCAGGTGAGTTTCTGAAATAATTCTTGGAGCTGCTAGAAAGAGAAGTAGGAAAGATGTCTACAAGATGGTCATGGGATCATAGATTTGGAGCTAAATAAGACCCGAGGGGCATCAAATCCAATCTTTTGAAGAGAATGATTTTTTTTGGGGGGGGGGACGAGGCAATTGGGGTGAGGTGACTGCCCAGGGTCCCACAGCTACTAAGAGTTAAGTATCTGAAGCCGAATTTGAATTCAGGTCCGCCTGACTCCAGGTTTGATGCTCTATCCAGTGTGCCATCTGGCTGCCCTCCAACCTCTTTATTTTATAGATAAGGAAACTGAGTAAACGTTTAGGAAGGAATGACTTAGCTTGGTCACATTGGTGCTGAGTGTCTGACGCAGGATCCAAACCAGTCTTCTGATGTCCAAGTCAAAATCCCTATCCACTATGCCATGATGGCATGGTTTATTGTTTGAAATGAGATGTGATCATTTTCCATGATATTTCCATGACATGAATGTCTCCCCCTAAGTCATCCTCCTCCAATGCTTTGTGGTAATGTGGAGAACACCCTGTGTTCTTAAAGAGTGTGCCAATAGAGCATAAGCCATGGCACAGCAAGCAGAGACAGCTTCAAGTGTAGGCCCAGTGATAGACTGCCTGAGGGGGAATGTCTGCTGTCAGAGGGTTATATTTCGACAGATCGTCACCAAGTTGGCCACAATGGAGTGCATTTTTCAAACCTAGAAATGCTCAAAGACCATCTATGGAGCTGTAGACGTGGTGACAGAGTTCCCCCGTAGCTAGAGGCTCTTAACTTGAGATCTATGACTTTGTTTTTAAACATGTTTTGATAACCATTATTACAGCTTCCTTTGTAATCCTATGAATTTCATTTTATACATTTAAGAATACAATTTGGAGAAAGGGCTCATAGGCTGCCCAAGGGGCCCAGGACACACAAAAAAGGTTAAGAAATTGCTCTAGAGCAATAAAACCCTGGATTTTTGAAGTATTGATGTTTACAGAAGAAGAGTTGGTTCAAGGGGGAGACATGAGACATGATTTCAAGCATCGTAAGGGCTGTAATGTGGAAAAGGATTGATTTGTTCTGTTTAGCCCCAGAGAGAAGAATTAGGGACAGTGAGTGGGAAATTACAGAGAGGCAGATTCAGACTAGATATCAGGAGAACCTTCCTAAGTATGAGCTGCCCCAAAGCATCATGGGATCATTGGTTGCCTCTGGAGGAAGTGAGCCTCCCAGCCTTGGGGGGCTTCAAATGAAGGTTAGATCATCACTTGGTAGGGAGGTTTAGAAAATTCTTGCTTAGGTATGGCTTGGATTAAATGGTCATTGGTATAGCTTCCTATGTATAGATTCTGTATTTCTGCCAAGAAATTATAACAATGACTTGCAGTTGTATAACACATAATACTTTTAGGGAGTTAATTTTATGATTTTTTAATATTACATTATTTAATGCATAAAGAATAGAGGGACCTTATTTGTATAGGTACTTTAAAGTTTGCAAAGCGTTTTACAAATATCTCTTTTTGTCCTCCAGTAACTCTGGGTAGGTAGGTGCTATTATTATCCCCATTTTACAGATGAGGAAACTGAGGTCCAGAGAGATGACTTGCCCAGGGTGACACAGCCAATAGGTGTCAGGGGCTGGATTTGAACTGAGATCTTTCTGATTCTTGGTCTAGTGTAGTACTCTAGCCACTGTGTCATCTAAGTGCCCAAGAGATAGAGCACTACTGTGGGTCTGGAGTGAGGATCATGGGATTGTGGCTTTAGAGCTGATAGGGCCTGTAGAGGTGAATCACTTAGACCAACCCCTTCATCTTGTATACTGAGGTACAGGGAAGTGAAGTGTCTTGTCAAAAGTTATGTAGATAGTAAAATGTACCCTTGCCTCTTACCACTACATGGCTATGTTCTTTCCATTGCACCAGGAACATAAAATCTCCCAGGTCAGCTCCTGCTACTTTCCTTCCTAAGCAACAGAGGATATGGAAAATGCTTTGCAAACTTAGAAGTGCTACAGAAATGTGTGGTTTATCATGAAGGAAAAAACTCTGACTTTGGAGTCAAATAACCAGGGGTCACATCCTTGTCTCTATTTCCTGTGTGATCTTGGGCAAATCATTTAACCTTTCCAGGCCTCAATTTCCTCATTTGTAAAATGGAGAGAGTTGGACTAGATGGCCTTTTAAGTCCCTTCCAAAGGGAAATCTATGATCCGATGACTAGGTGGTCTCTAAGATCTTTTCCAGCTCAAAGTGTATGATCCATTGATTAATGTGTCTATGATTTGGTTCTGAATGGAAGATCTGGGTTCAAATTTTATAATATTTTATACTCCCTCAAATGAAAATGAAAACTGACCTGCTTTTAAAATTTTTTCAATAGTATTTTTATTATTAAAGCTTTTTATTTTCAAAACATATGCAAAAATAATTTTGAACATTCATCCTTGCAAAACCTTGTGTTCCAATTTTTTCCTTCTCTTCCCTCTACCCCCTCCCCCAGACGGCAAGTAATCCAATATATGTTAAACATGTTCCATTCTTCTATACATATTTCCACAATTATCTTGCTGCACAAGAAAAATCAGAACAAAAAGGAAAAAAGGGAAAGAAAACAAAAAGCAAGCAAACAACAACCAAAAGAGTGAAAAGGCTATGTTGTATTCCACACTCAGTTCCCACAGTTCTCTCTCTGGGTGCAAATGGCTCTCTCCATCACAAGTCTATTGGAATTGGCCTGAATCTGTAGTATTTTATTCAACATTCATTTTTATAAAACTGTGTTCCAAATTTTTCTTCCTCCCTCCCTCACCTCTCTCCTCCCCAAGAAAGCTAGCAATCTGATATAGGATAAGCATGTGCCCTTCTTTTAAACATCTTTTCACATTTATCATGTTATGCAAGAAAAATCAGATCAAAAGGGAAAAAATCATGAGAAAGACAACAAACAAAAGGGTGAAAACACTGCACTTCAATCCATATTCAGTCTATTCATTCATATTCATTCTATTGTTCTCTCTTAGGATGCTGAAGGCATTTTGCATCCCAAGACTGACCTACATTTGATACTCAAAACAGCTTTGTGAAATAGGCAAGATAGCTCCAGTAGTCAGATAAGGGAACTGAGGTATGTCTTATCCTCAAGTACCCCACATAGCCAATCAGTGGCCAGTCCTTGTTTCCAACTCCACAATATCTCTCCAGTGTAATCCATTCTCTCCACTCACGCAGCTGCCAATCTCATCACCTCTTACCTCAAGGGTAGTCACTTAACAGGCCTCTCGGAATCAAGTCCCTCTTCACTTCACTTCAATCAATCTTCCAAAGAGCAGTGGAAATAATTTTCCTAAAGAAGAGGGACAAAATAGTCAGACCTCAATAAACTCCAAAGGTTCCTCGTTACCTCCATGATCAGATGTAAACTCCTCAGCTTCACAACCTGGCCTCATCCTACCTTACATAATCCTTTCCAGTCAAAGTCTCTTGTTGTTCCTCACACATAATATTTCATTTTCCATCTCTATGACTTTGTAATGGCCTTTCCCCAGGCCTCAAATATAATTCCTCCTAATCCCCCTTCTTAAAGTTCCAAGTGTCATTCAAGCCTCAGCTCAAATACCACCTTCTTCATGAAAACTTTGCCAGTTCCCTCAGGCCGGGACAGTTTTAATTTTGCCTTTGTATTTCCCGTGCCAGGTGCTTTAAAATGCTTGCTAATTGGTGAATTGTTGGATAGTTTCTATAATTCACCCCATCATATACAACAAAACTGGTTCTAGAAGCCAAATTTTTTGATCCCCAAGCCTGACAGATCTGTGATCTCATCAATGTAAATATTCCCTCCCTCATTCCAATTGGATCCCATCTCTGCCTGCCCATCCCAGATGACTCTTGTCCATGGCCTCATACAAGTTCACTGCAAGTCATCTACGCAATATGGTAAGGTCCTTCCTCACTTTTTCCTGATTTCCTGAGAGCATCTATAGAGCCCTGGTCATCTTCATCTTCATTTTGGACTATGCATTTCTTTGATGACATCCCTTTTTCTTGTTTATCTTCAGCATTTCCTCATTTGTTTTGTGCTTACAACCAGTTCACTCTGAATCTGAGCTTTCCCATCGTCCTTTGAGTCATACTAATTCTAAATTAATAGTTGTGGTATTCTACAACTAACAGATATATTATAACATCAGTAGAATATTGGTTTCCCATTGCACAAAACTATAAATCTGAATGGTAATTCTTCTGGTGTAGTCCATTAAGCAACCAATAAACATTTACTAAGCCTACATGCCAAGCACCTTTGGAGTTAAATAGACAAAAGTAAGAACTGAAATGGTCCCTGCCCTCAAGGAGCTCCTATTTCAAGAATCAACCCACAATACTATAAGTTTATATAGGATATATACAATGTAAATACAAGTTAATTTCTGGGAGAAACATTCCTCTCTGGGGAGTAGGTTGTAGATAAAGACACTTAGGGAGGGAATTCTTAATTGCCCTTTCTTTCTTACCTCAAGAGGACAGGCAAGGTAAAGGACTCAAGCATTTGGCTCCCATAATCCACACTGGCTCCTCACTCTAACATTCAAACTACTTTTTACTCTCAATTACAGAAAATCCTAGCAAGAACTTCAATAAAAGAATTCAAAAGGAATAAAGACTAATTAGAAGAACAGCCAATGCATTTAATATGTTTAACTTGCCTGGAGTCATGGCAAGGAAAAAGAGTCAGATTATACTGAATAAAGATTGAAGAGGGAGATAGAACAAATACATTTTAACTCTTAGCTTTGTTAAAGTGTTGCATAGTCTTTTTTAAAAATGGAAACAGTCTTGGTCATAGAGCCAGACTATATTGGATAAAGATTGGAGAGGGAGATAGAACAAATACATTTTAACTCTTAGCTTTGTTAAAGTGTTGCATAGTCTTTTTTAAAAATGGAAACAGTCTTGGTCATAGAGCCAGACTATACTGGATAAAGATTGGAGAGGAAGATAGAACAAATACATTTTAACTCTTGGCTTTGTTAAAGTGTTGCATATTCTTTTTAAAAAATAGAAACAGTCTTGTCATAAGGTTTTATTAGTTTGGCCTGGTCTTTTGTTGAAATTACTGTTAAGTTTATAAGAAAATAATTTAAAAGAAAATAATCATTGTGAGTCTCACAAGTGTACTTGTTAGTTCCAATAAGAATAACTATAAATTATTTTGGAAAGGAAAAAATGGCATGTTAATGGCATGTGACCACCCGTAGTAAGGATTCATGGTGGAGTATACTGAATGCTGGACTTAGAGCCATGAGGGCCCAGATTCAAATTCTGCCTCTGATATATCTTGGCTATGTGACCATGGCCAAGGCACTTAAGCTTTCTGAGACTCGGTTTCCTCATCTGTAAAATGATTTGACAGGATTGGTATGCAGCTAGAAGAGGGTGATGTACACAAAGTGCTTTGTAAACTTGAAAATACTTTATAAATGTCATATTATTAGGCAACTTGCTAAGTCTGAGTTGTAGAGGGAGGTGTTGATGTGCAGTGGTTGAGTGAAATTCCTCACCCATAGCTCGATGAAAAAGCAATAAGTTCTTAGTGAGTCCAAAACTCCTTTAGCTTCTCATTTGGTTTGCAAATGATGTTCGATCTAAAGTTATTCAATTAACTCAAAATCCAGGTGATGATTTCACTTTCAAGCATGAAGGAATATAAGGTAGGAAGAGAAATGTTTTCCCAGAGAAAATCACTCACGAAATGCATTTTATTTAAAATAAACAGACACCAGTGGTATTGTTGACACAGTTTTTGCAGCAAGTTTCAGTAAGATGATAAAGTTTCTAAGATTTTTAATTAGAAAAGTTGTTTTCCAATGAGTGATTTTGGGTTCAAATTAATTATAGTGGAACTGGTGGAAGTGATAAGGGAGACGGCGACTTTGCTTTCCAAATAGGAGTTATTTGTGAGCTCCTTTTGGCAAGAGTTTGTCCTTAAAAGACACAAAACAAAAACTGGAGGAGAAAGGAAATTCAGCAGAACTATAGTGGGGGGTCTCTGGGGTCAACAGCAAGTGAAAATCTATGTATTCATGCAGATAATTTGTGTACCTAGAGGGATGAATGGAGCTTCTCTCTTGCCTTTGTATGATATTGCATACAAAATATATTCTTATATAATTACAATTATATCATAATTATTTGATGACAAATAATTAGCAAAATTATTTGTATAGAGCTGAAGGAACAACTAATAACTTAATGACTGTTTCAGACTCAGAGGAAGAAACAGTCCTCACTTTCTGAATACTCGTTTAGACAATGAAAGCACAGATCCTTTTATGTCAGAGGTTTGAGAAGAGACTTTCAGGACTGATCATTGTGATTTGTTTTAGATTCAGTTTTTATAGACATTTTTCGATGTAAATGCACAAAAAGTCATATGCAGTTATGGGAAAGGCCTGTGATTTCATCAGCATAGGAAAGTCATCTATGACTTGGTACATGTGTCACATAGAATGGTTTGAGGCCCAAAGAGATTAACTGATTAACCCATGGGGCCACAGCTAGTAGGCATCTGGTGTCAAATTGTACAAGAGTCTTGATTCCGCATCAAACTCTCTTCTCACCATGCAACATTGCCTCCAGAAGGGGGCCTTCCACAGACACAATGACCAATCAATCAATGAGCATTTATTAAACACTTACTATGTGCCAGGCCCTGTGTCTAATGTTAGGACTACAAATACAAAACTGACTCAGTTCCTGTTCTCAAGCAGCTTATGTTCTGTTGAGGCATACAACACAGAAGATCAGATGATCATAGATCCAAAGCTGGAAGGTACCTCAGAGGCCATCTTGTTCAACCCCCTTATTTTTTAGATGAGGGAACTGAGATCCAATGATTTGTCCAAGGCCATGTAGATGGTAAGTGATAATGAGAGGTAAGATTTGAATTCAGTTCACTGTAGTGACCAGAAGAAAATTGGCAGGGCTGGCCTGGGCTGTGTGGCTGAGAGTGAATGGCAATTTCCAGGCTCTGCAGATCACTTGGAGAAAGCTTTATCCAATGAGAGTAAAGCAGCTCCAAGTTCTCTTCCCATTGCAGGTTTAAAAATGAATCTTTTGGAGGATTCTAGGAAGATGGCAGAATAGGTCAGTAAATTTCAAGCTCTCTAGATTTCCCCCACAAACAATAAAATTGCATCTCAGGGCAAACATAGACTGATGAAAAACCAAGAAGGCTTGGGGCAAAACAGGGTGTCCTCCAAGCACAACCCCAAAAGATCTGAAGAAGGGCCCTGGGCTGGAGATTAATGTGTCTAAAGTACAAACCCTCAGGGCTAACTCCACAGAAACACCAAGTGGGGAGCCCTGGGGTGAGCTGGGTTTGACTGGCTCCTCAGTGGGTACCACACAAACTTTCACCTCCTGGACAGCCTGAGGAGTTGGGGGTCTGGGTCTTCGAGACTAAGGGAACATCAGCTGATTAGGAATGCTGGGCCCAGCTGTGTTTCAGAGCCTTAGGCAGGAAGGAACCAGCACACTGGGAGTGCAGAGGCAGTGAGGCAGTGGGGCAGGGACAGCTACTGGCTGTGGGCAATTGAGGGAGGGTGGAGCTCTTAGTTTGGAGTTCCAGGTCAGAGGGGAGAGCTGAAGGGAAACTTGTGGCACCATCCTCCCCAGCCCACAATTAGAGGAACTTATATTAATACTTCTTATTAAAAACAATGTACTGACAAAGAAGAAAGAATTCCACCTTTGAAACTTACTATGGAAACAAGGAAGAGCGAGGTTCTTCTTCAGAAGAGAACACTGAAGTAAAAGAGCTTCTTCTGTCTCAAAGAGTAATGTGATATGGCTACCTGCCCAGAGAGAATTTATACAACTCAAAAAAGAATTTAAAAATCAAATAGGAGGCAATGAGGAAAAACTAAAAAAAATAAAAATAAAAACCATCCAAGAAAAACAAGATTATGAAAAATCTTATGAAAAAAAAATTACCCAACTAGAAAAAGAAATACAGAGTCTCAAAGACAAAAATAACTTTTTGAAAATTAGAGCCATGAAGTTATGAGAGACCAAGAAATAACAAAAGAGATTCTAAAGAATGAAAAAATTAGAACAGAATGTGAAACATAAGAAAAAACACAGATCCGGAGAACAGATCAACAAGAGAAAATATAAGAATAATTGGACTGCCTGAAAGTTGTGAACAAAAAAAGAAGCTTGATGCAACAATGCAAGAAATAATCCAAGAAAATTGTCCTGGAGTAAGAGAACATAAGGGGAAAATAGAAATAGAAAAAATCCGTCAAGCATCACCTCAAAGAGATCTTTTGTGGAAAACATATAGGAATATTATTGTCAAATTTCAAAATCTCCAAATCAAAGAGAAAAATTTTCAAGAAACAAGAAAAAAACAATTCAAATACACTGAAGCTACAATTAGAATTGTACAGGACTTATCAGTAGCCACAATAAAAGACTGCAGGTCCTTCAATCATATCTACCGACAATTAAAAGAATTAGGCCTGTGGCCAAAAATATCATAACCAGCCAAGTTCTCTATAATATTGAATGAGAAAAAAATGGACATTCAATGAACTCGTAGATTTGCAGGACTTTCCATTAACCAAACCAGAACTTAATAGAAAATTTAACATATAAGAGGCAATCTCAAAGATCAATTTCAAGGAACTCAACATGGACAAATTGTTTATGTTTTTTTTTTTTAACATGGGAAATATATATACCATCTGTTTAAGATTGACATCAACCACAAGGTAGCTCAAAAGAAAGAGTGGGAGCAAAATTAAAGTAAAAATAGTAATCATGTTAAACAAATGAGGTACAGAGGAAGAACAGACACAGAGGCATTAGAGGGGGGAGGAAGACTCGTAATTATGAAAACCTGCTTATATCGGGAATGTGTTAAATAAGCAACACTACATATATACTATGAAGGGTATAGCACCCTCCAAAATCTATAAAGAAATAAGGGGGAGGTGACAGAAAGAAAAGGGTGGGGGAAGAAGACAAAGGAGGGATCTATGGGTGGAGGGAGGTTAAGTAATAGCAAGGCAAGTTAAGGAGCAGAATTACAGCAGAGTCAGGAAGCATAAGAAAGATATGTGTGTGTTTATGTGAGGGGTTGGGGTGTGTGTAGATATGTATGTGTATGTATATGTCTACATATGTATACATAAATATATCCTTTCTTAACTATAACCTGCTTGGGGGTGGTAGAGATGAAAGGGGGAAAAAGAACAAAGTAAAAAATGTGTGCAGCAGGGAACAAAAAAACAGTTTACAAGAAAGTAAAGATGGACACTCATGAACAAAACTACTTCTACTAATATATATATACTTCCTTGAACTGGTAATTTGTTGTTATATTTTTTGAATCCTTCCTGATGTTCTGCTGGGCACATGACAGTGTTCTCTTTTGTTTTGTTTTATGTTTATGTTTATGTTTATTTTCTATTTTTCTATTTTCTTATTTTCAAATAAGATTTAATAAAATAAAATTTAAAAAATAATATACAATAGTAAAAAAAAAAAAAGAATAAAATCTGTTAAATTTCTAGTTATTACCTAGAGTCTTGGGGGTATTTGTTTAAAAAATTAGCTCTTAAAAATATTAAACCATATTAAAATATCTTAATATGAATTGAACTAGTAGTCTGCTTGATACTATCTATTTTTCAAAAGACTAAATGAACTTTAAAATGTGGGCATAGTAAGTGTAGGATTTGTTAGGAATTAGATGAATTGAGTCTGAGTCAGGGTTCTTTCAGCTCTACTAGTGAGGATCACCCAATTTTTAAGAAATTTATATTTCATAGACTATGCCATCAGAGCTAGAAAGGACAGTGAAAATCTTTTTGGTCCACTCACCTCATTTTATGGTCCCCTATATCAATGGCCTATGAAATGTGATGCATGCATTTCCAGCATATTAAAAGAAAATATCATAACTTCTGTTTTTATAGTTTAAAAAGTTAGGGGCAGGATGATATAATGGAGAAAGTGCTGGGCTCTTAGTGCCAAGTAATACTGGATACAAATACTCCATCTGACACCCATTGGCTGTGTGGCTTTAGCTCAGTGTTCTAGGGCAAAGCTTCTTAAACTGCAGGTCGTGACTCCCCTGGTGTTATGTATAAACAAAAGAAAGTAAAAGTGAATCTTTTGATTTATTTCTTGCTTTTTTGAGTTTGTGAGATGAGGGGTTGGGTCAAAAGCAACCAGGCTACCATCTTGATCTTGCTCATTCAGCTCACCTATTGGACTAAAGACTTAAGACTTTTGGAGCTGTGGCCCCAGCATTGTCCCCCTTGCCATTTGCCAACACAAATCCTGTGGACTCCAGGTTCTGGGAAACTAATGACAATATTTTCTTAGATAAACCCAATGTGCGTATAACTGACTCTTCCCACTGAGTCATGCATCAGTTTTTGAGTACCATTGTTGAAACTTTGCCCAGAACTTTCTTTCATTTTTAGAGAAGATGGGGAGGGGAGAGGGAAGCTTGACAATCATCAAAAAGACAACTGTTATCACTCAAGCTTGTTTGGTGAGGTCAGCCTCACCTTGACTTTTGGAATTAACTATACTGGAAGTGCCTCCTTTAACTTTAAAGCCTTTCTCAGTCTTGTCCCAGACTATCTTTCCAGTCTCATTATACCTTGATCCCCTTTCTACACTCTACAAATCCACCGAAATTGGCACCTCTATATCACCTTCACAACATGCTGAATCCCATCTCCCCGACTCTGTGCTGGCTAAAATTCAACAGTTATAAAATATGACCTACAAGTTCCCAGGGGCTCTTCAGTAGATGAATGTGATTTTGTGTGTATCCCTCTACCATTTTATGGCATGTTCTAGTCCCAGGTTAAAGTCTTTCTCTAAAGTGAGCCGGAGTCCTTTGTTGACATTGGATCACCTCACATCCCACTAATCTGACTTTCAGCTTCCATCCCTATTTCTCTATGAAGAATTCTGTCTTTTCAAGGAATTCTGGATAGGATATAGGAAACTTAGTAACTAGTATCCAAAGCAAATACTCCGAGTGTCAAAAGGACTGAGTAGGGGGATCTGGGAGCACGTATGGAGTCTTCTGGACCCTTCTGGGTAGGTAAGGAAGTATTGAGTACATTGAGGCAGAGCTACAACTAATACTTCTGGGGGTGGGGTAATCACCACAGGAGCAATTGAGGCATAAAAGATACCCTCAAAGCAACTTTTTAAGACAAAGAGAGTGAGAAGCAATATACCAGAATGGAAATGAGGGCTGGTTGGAAGGTCTGGGTTCAGATCCCACTTCTGACACATATTGGCCTTGACCTTGTACAGGTAGTTTAATTTACCTGTTCTTCCGGCAATGCTCTAAGCCTATACTTGCAGAAAAGGGCCTGCCTGATCCATATTAGTAGAGACAGTTTCCTACTCCAACAAACTCCCATATCTAAAATAAAGTACAACAAAAGGGGGAAAAAGACAAATTGAGTTGTCAGGAGGTGAAAGACCCTAGACCTTGGAATACTGAAATATACAGATTTTAATTACTGGGAGATTGCCACTGAGGGAACTAGCTGGAATAAAGATTCCAACATGGAACCAGGCTTGGGATAGGGGGAAGAAGCCCACCATCTAGTGGCTTCATATTTAAATGAATTCTTTTTGATTAATGCTAAGCTCAGTTGTTTCTACCTGCTGGAATACCAGGGCTTTCTAAATTTCAGTAGCCTGAAGCAAAACCCCAAGTCCCTGTCCTAGTTACGGTTTTTGCACAGAGGAACTAGAGAGCAAGTCAGATGAGAACTGCAGACTGATGTAACTGCAAGAGGAGGGCCTTTTAGGAGGACCCACACATCTCTTCATGCCCTTTGCTTCTTAAAAAGCACTCAGATCGCTCGTGTGATACATTCAAGACACTGGGAACATCCTGATCAAAGGCATGGAGGTAGGAAAGGTAGGAGATACCCAAGAGACTATGGGTAGCTCAGTTAGGCTGAAGTATATGGCATATGAGGCATTGAGATGAGGCTGGTAAGGTAGATTTGGAGTCAATTTGTCAAGGGCCTAAAAAGTAGGCTTTTTTTTTTTTTGCTTCACATAAATGTTTTTTAAAAATATCACTGGACTGCCTAACGATCTAACAAGTTGACAGTTTATTCACAGAATCACAGAATGTCAGACTAGGGTGCCTTCCTATTCTAATCAAAACTCTTATGATCTTTAAAGTCCTTTTTGTTTTTAACCCCCTCATTTTACAAATGATTAAGCCCCAAATGGGGAAGTGACTCATCAACACAAATACAGATGCTAAGCAAAAGAGCTTTAACTCAAAGCCAGGTCTTCTGACTCCAGACCCAATACTCTTCCATGACCAGAATAGGTAATGCAGAGTCACTGGAGGGATGGGATTAGCAAAATGATTGCTCAGAGGTAGACAATAAGGAAATTGGTACAGTGGGGAAAATGGAGTCTGCTGTAGATCTGAGTTCCAATCATAACCTTGACACTTACCACTCTTGTTACCTTTGGCAAATGATTTGACCTCTTCAAGTCTAAAATTTCTTATCTAAAAATGAGGGAGTTGGCCTGGGTGACTTCAAAATTGCCTCAGCCAAAAAAAAATAATAATTAGGCAATAAAATATGAGTAATGGATTGGATAGGGGCAAATGGATGGAGACTGTTGTTCAAGGGAGATGTCCAAGTGAGGGGTAATAAAGGGAATTGTAACCAGTATGAAGATTGTAGCAAGAGTCAACTAACAGTGCTGATTTGCCAGTTCTTGGGATAGCAAAGAAGCTTGCCACTCCCTTGCTCAAGAAACTTCAGTGGCTCCCTATTGCCTCCATGATCAAATATAAAATCCTGTTTGACTTTTAAGGCCCTTTATAACCTGATCCTTTCCTACCTTTCCAATCTTCTTATATTTTACACCCCTCTATGGACTTTACAATCTGGTGACTCTAACATCCTCACTATTCCTTGAAAAAAACAAAAACAATAACAAAAAGAAAAAAAAAATCCCATCCCTGACTGCTCATAATCACAAACTGTCCATCATGCCTGGAATGCTCTCTCTCATCTCCTGTGTTTCCTGACTTGTTTTTAAGTCTTAGCTAAAAACCTATCTTCTGTAAGAAATCTTTCTCAATTTCCTTTCATGCTTGTGCTTTTCCTCTGAGATTACCTCTATTTATCCCATAAGCATCTTGCACATACGTAGCTATTTGCATATTGTTTCCTCTATTAGATGTTGGGCTCCTGGAGAGCAAGGGCTGGTCTTTGTCCCTTTGTGGGGGGATCCCCTGAGAGCACAATGCCTGACACACAGCAGGTGCTTAATAAATGTTTGCTGACTTGACTTGACTTGCAGGCCAGTCCTCCTAATTCTCTGGAGCAGTCCATACCCTTTAGGTCTCCTGTGGTGCATTCTGGTAGGAAGCAAGGTCCTAAAACAGAAGCAATCATGTTGTCATTTGGCTTGGGAGGCTGTGTTAGAGGAGTAATTGCTGTTGCAACACGAATATGATGAGGCAGTTAAGCTAATAGAAATAGTGACTTTGAAAATAGATGTGTGTGGACTATTGGCAGCAAATTGTTCATCTACATCTGGCTTCCCTCCACTTCCCAATGCACTCCTGGCTGCTTCCCCAAATTGCCCAGATGGCATGTACTCAGGGAACACAAATCTAATTTTAATATTAGCCTCAGCAAAATATAATTAGGAAGGAAATCTACTGCAAAAAAGAGAGTACACTTCAAAAGTTTGACAAAAATGATTTTTGTACAATCCACTCTTATGGATTATTTACACCATGGAAAATGGTAGCTGTCAGCCATATTGCTGAATGAGTTCAATCTCAACTGATCCCGGAAGCTAAGCAGGGATGGGCAGGCTTAGTACTCCAATGGGACCTCACCTGGGAATACTAAGTGCTGTGGACACAGAAGAGAAAGGTAGCATGAAGTAGTGTCTAACATCAAGTCACTTAACCACTCATTGCCCCATCAACTCTCTAAGATTGTAGATGACAGTTGAGTTGCCCATTGGGACTGATAAAGGGATTTTCCATAATGGGAATGACTTACTCTGAGAAATCAGAGGTCTGGCTATCTCACCACTCCTATCATTCCCTTTTACTGCCTGCTCCACAAAAGGTGACGGAGCTTCATTTCAATCATATTGTATCTGATGAGGCAGAGTGCTGGCCAAGTCAAGATACCATCGTCTAAATAACCAGTTTTGATTCTTCCTATCCATGTGACCTTGAGTAAATTATTTCCCCTCTGTGAGCCTCAGTTTTTCATCTATAAAATGAGAATAATCATACTTACACTGCCAACCTCTTGTTTGTTTGGGACCACATTGAACATTCTTATAGAAATAGGAGTTATGGGCCACATAGCATGGTTCTATTATTTTCTCTTTATCAGGTAGATATTTGTTTTTATTTTTATCCTGAAAGCTGATGTTTTTCCCTTCCTCTCTCCCTCCCTTATCCCCTTCCCCCCCACCATACACACACCTTTCTTCCCATTTGGAAAGATGCAGCATCCCTCAAAGGGAAAAGAATGGACTTCCAGGGAAGTTGTGACCAATATATAAGGCTGGCCCAGCTCATTCCTAAGCTTAACCAACTTACAGCCTGTGTTGACTTGTCACTGGTGGATACCAACTTGAAGAGTTAGATGAATTTCTCTTACGCTACTAAAAATACTTCCTTGAGTACAGAAGATGTGGCACTTAGACTGGAAGGAGAATATAGGCAGCTAAGAGTCTATATCTTGGGTATGATGTTTCCTGTTAACCACAGACTTTCTCTTTTTAAATGGCACAATGTGGTGCCCAATATGGAATGGGGTGAAAGACAGTCTATAGCTATTCCTCAATTAGACAAGGCTGCTGGTAATATGACCACTTCTCAGAACATGATGGCCAATGGGCATTTGGTCTAGGACATTTCCATTGGAAGGAAGGAAGCCAGCCAGATAGGGGCGCTAACAGCACTGTGAGCAGTTCGTACCACTTTCGGTTGTGGGATCACATTTTGGAAAATGAGCATTTTCAGAAATACCACATTGGAAATGTGGTGAGCTGGGAGGAAGACAACTGGTTTTTCAGTGATATAACCCCTACAACTGATGACCAATTGTGCTGTTGTAAGTAAATGGTTAGATATTTATTTTTTTAAAGAATTATGGCGTGTACGATTATATGAGCATATTGGAGGAAGTGGATGTCCCAGGAGAAATGATTCTTTATCTAAGTCCTAAAATATACTGGGATATATAATGCGGAGAGAGAAATAAGTACTTAGAGAGATAAGCATACTAAGGGTTAGTATCTGCTGTGAGAACCTTTCTTGATCAATTGTGTGAAAGCTGGATTCTGGCTTAGGGCTAAACACATCTAATAAAGAGATTGAGAGAGGTGGGTTAGAAAAAATGTGGATGCAGGCAGAAGGGCATCATTCTGACCCCTACTAGTTGTGTGATTCTGGGTAATATTTCTGAGCCTCTCTCTAAAATGGGGTCAATGATATTTATATTCCCTACCTCACAGGGTTATTTTGAAGAAAGTACTTTGTAAATCTAAAAGCACGAAAGACATAGGAGTTTAGGACATTGATGTCCAGTCAATCAACTGATCCTTCAGACTACGATATCAGCCAGGCACTGTGTTAAGCATTGAACATGCTAAGATGAAAGAATTTCTGCCCTTGGGAAGCTTACATTCTACCAGGGAAGAAAACCAGGCAAAACAATTTGAATAGATAATTAGGGTCACACAGATTCAGAACTAGAAGGGACCTTAGAGATCATCTAATCTGAAAGGAGAGAATTTGAGTGGAGGGAGGGCACCCAGTAATTGGGAGACTAAGAAAGGCCTCCTGTATGAGGCGATGCTTGAGTTGAGCTTTGAAGGAATTTATTTATGTGACAAGAAATTTAGAGAACTTAACTATTTCTGATGGAATTCATATGACTTAATCATATTAGCTCCTTCCTTCCTTCCTTAGTGTTTTTTTTTTTAATTTAGATTTTAACTTCCATTGCCAAGTTCAGGAATTCAAACATAAATAAATATGTAAATAAGGGCACAAGAAGAAAAATGAGCATGCAAGATTTCACAAAGAACATTTAACAAAGAAACTGGTTCAACTGATGTCTGTAGCTTCTGTAATTTCCTGATTCTTGCTCCTATCCCCAAGACATAGTTATTGTCTTTCACATGCTAGCACCCACAGCATTCTTGTTCTGATCCTTCTGGGTCTGTTTTCCTTTGTGGAGAAAAACCACTGTTGCTGCTATTGTTTTTTCCTCCACTCCATAGTTAAAAGAACATGTAAACTGTTTCTTTTATTCTCATTTCCTCACCCTCAACTTCTTGTGTAATATATCTTTAAGTTTTTCTTTATGGCACAATTTGTTCAGGCAGTTTTCAGTGAATATTTTTGTAGAGTTAGGTTGTTTTTCCCCCATTGGGAACAGAGGGTCAATGGGAATAAACATTTAGGTAGCCCTTATGGTGCTTTCCGATATTTCATTCAATATTCAATTCTTTTATTTCTCTTCTTCACTCCTCACGTTTAAAATGACTCTACATTGCTTTACAGAAATGTTGGGTCTCTTCACAGGTTTATCAGTACTGTCAGGGAGTGCTTGACGGGTGTCAAGTGGGATCTGAGTTGCTTGAATTTGTGATTTGAGAGATTTTGAACATTTTCTTTACGTGGCTGTTGACAACTTGTGGTTCTTCTTTCAAAATTACCCACTTATATTTTTTGACCACTTAACAACTGGAGTAGAACATAAATTTATATCAGTTCTTTATAAATTTTATCCAATTTGGTCCTGGTGTGTTTTTAGGTGTCAACAGCTAGGTGGCGCCAGGGTGCACAGACCACTGGACCTGGAGTCAGGAAGAACTGAATTATAATCCAATCTCAGACCCTTATTATCTGTGCAGACTCTGAGCAAGTCACTTTACCTGCCAGCCTCAGTTTTCTCAATTGCAAAATGGGGATCATAATAGCACCTACCTCCCAGGCTTGTTGTGAAGATCAAATGAAATATTTGTAAAGTGCTTAGTATGAATACCTGGAAAGTTTATTGTTGTTCACTTGTTTTCCGTCCAGTCTGACTCTTGGTGACTTCATTTGGGGTTTTCTTGGCAGATACTGAAGTGGTTTGTCCTTTCCTTCTCCAGCTCATTTTACAGGTGAGGAAACTGAGGTAAACAGTGTGAAGTGATTCCTCCTTTTTTTCCTCTAATCTTTCCATTTTATCCCACTTGGTCAGGGGACAGTGTCTGAACTCTGGAAGATACAATCTTCCTGGCTCCAGGTCTTACACTCTATCCACTGCAGCGCCACTAGCCACCTTTCATGGCACATAATAGGCACTATGTAAATATTAGCTCTTTATTCTTATTTTTGCACATCAGCAGCTAGGTGGCACAGTAGATAGACCTTTGGGCTTGGAGTCAGGAAGACCTAAGTTCAGTGCCTTAGGCACTTGATAAATGCTTGTTTTCTTCCTTCCTTTTTACATGGCAGTTCATGAATATGCTGTTCAATTTATTTTTCTGTTATTATTTTGTTTAGATGATCTATTTCTCATTTTATCAATTTGGATGCCTTATATATTTAATGTACTCATCCATTACTTTTGCATCCTTAGTTTTTCTAGCATAATTGCACATAATATTCTCAACTACTTTTTAAATTCTTCCTCATTATTCAATATGATTCTGCCCTTTTTGTTTTGATAATTTGGTTGCCTTGGCTCTAATTTTTGATTTAATTAACTGTTTATCAATTTTGTGGATCTTTTAAAAATCGGTTGTTTTATTTATTCAATTTGTTATTCTGGCTCTCTCTTCTGTTAATTTCTTTGGTTCTATCATCTTTTGTGCTTATTTTAGTGTTTTTATTGATTTTTCTTCTTTTTAATTGCAAATTCAACTCATTAATATTCTCTCTACTTTCTTCCTATAAGAGCACAAGAAAATAAATTTGCCTCTAAGAACTACTTTCACTGTGTCCCATAAATTTTAATGTGTTCTTTTATTATTGTCATTATCTTCCATATAATTTTTAATTGTTTCTCTAATTTAGTTTTTGATCTGAGCATTTTTTGGAAGCCTGTGTCCTGTTTTGCTCAAGCTCTAAGTGCAGTCGTATCCACTGCTGATTTGCTCAATTTCTGACCTAGGCAGTCCCTCTTTCAACAGAACACTTGTGTTACCCTCACCTCTCCTCCCTGCCATTCTAAGCATATTTTTGAAGCTTGCATCTCCCTATTTTGCTCAGACTATAAGTTCAGTAGCTATTCCTAGGTGTCCACTGCTGTATGGTATGGGATCTTTGACCTGTTCTATGTCTGACCTAGGCAGTCCCTCTTTTGACAGCCTGGTGGCTCCCTGCTTCCAAGAATCACCACGTTGGGGCCAGACTTCATGCAGCAGGCAATTTGCCTAGTTACTAACCCTCAGAACTTCCGAGCTCAAGTCATCCACCAGACTCAGCCTCCCTGCCATTCTAAACATTTTTAAATTGATCATCTTTAGTCTGTATGTAGATCTGACTTTTTTGCTCTCATTTCTCTTATGGATTACTATTCTGTGTCATGAGCTATAAAAATATTTAAAATTTCTGGTGTTTTTTTCCTTACATTTATATATAAATTTCTTGGGGGCCTAGAGTGTGATCAGTTTTTTTTAAATGTCCCATCCATATTTGAAAAAAAGAAAAAAGTACATTTTCTATTAAACCCATTCAAGTTTTGCCATGAATCTACACTACAGTGGTATAGTGGGTAGAGCTGTTCTCAAAATCAAATTGGCCTGTAGTGGTGATTCTGGGCAAGTCAATTCACCACTTGGTAATCTGGATTACTTTTCTAAAGCTATAAATCACAGGGAAGAAAAACTGGTAAAGACAGTTCTTCAGCAAGAGTTCCCTATACCAATGAAATCACAGGTTAGGTCTTTATAGCTATCTATTTAATCGAATTTCCCCAACATTCTGGGGTTGTTTTAGATTTCTATTTTAGATTTTAGATTTAGAACTGGAAGGAACCATGTAGGTCATCTCTTTCAGAAACACCTTGTTTTGTAGATAAGGAAATTGAGGATCAGAGTCTGTGACTTGCTCATGGTCATACAGATGATAGGCTAGGATTTGGCCATGGCTCCTCTGACTACTTGGCATTCTTTCCACCACACTGCCCTGACTTCCTAATTATGCTTCATTTCATATTTTTAAATTTCTCTTTTTCAGTTATTTTGTCATTTTTCAGTGATGTCTGACTCTTCATGACTCCATTTGGGGTTTTCTGGGCAAAGATATGGAGTAGTATGCCATTTTCTTCTTTAGTTCATTTTATAGAAACTGAGGCAAACAGGGTGAAATGACTTGCCCAGGGTTACAAAGATAAGTATCTGAGGTCACATTTGACCTCAGGTCTTCCCGACTCTGGGCCCAGAGTGATCTATCCACTATAATACCACATGGTTGCCCTTATTTCTCTTTTGCTTCCTATCTTTAACTTTTGGCAACTCAGTTACCTTTTCCTTTGCAATTGTGATGTCTATGAATAAAAAAGTCTTCTATCCTCTTTTCCTTTCTTTTTTTAGGAGTTCATACACGGTTTTTTCCTTGATTGTTCTTTTCCCCCTTACTTCCCAAAGCAACTTGTGACCACTAGCAGTCAATCAAAATGAGTTTTTGGAACTAAACATTTGTTAATCAATTTGAGAGCCTCTGCTGCCTTGATGATTCCCATTAATTGTTCCACTGATGGAACCAATCCAACACTTTTGTCCTTGAGATGCCTATTACTCACTCTGATTCTTCATCCCTTGAGAAAATGGCAGCTCTTTTTAGTCCACTGTTGTTCTGTTGGTCTTATGCATTCTAATAATGTTGGATCCCTCTCTCAACTCTGTTACCCTTTAACATGATCAAATGTTAAAACAATAGCCTTTAGGTATCTGTGGGTAACTTTTTTTTTTCTTTTTCTTTTGTTTTGTTTTTGATTTATTTAATATTTTCCCCTAGTTACATTTAAAACAAATTTTTAAAATTTGTTTTTAAAGTTTTGAGTTCTAGGTTCTCTCCCTTATCACCACTGACAATTAAGAAACCACATGTGAAGCTATGCAAAACATGTCCATAAAAGTCATGTTGTGAAAAAAAACTCAGATCCCCCACCCTAATGAAAGAAAGACAGAGAAAGAAAGAATGCTTCAGTCTGTATTCAGACCCAATCAGTTCCTTTTCTGGGTATGGACAGGATTTTTCATAAGTCCTTCAGAGTAGTCATGGATCATTGTATTGAGAATAGCTAAGTCATTTATACCTGGCCATCCTAAAACATTGCTATTATTTTGTATACAACACATTTCACTTTGAGTTCATGGAAGACTTTCCAGATTTGTTTGCTTTTTTTCCGAGAGTATCCTGCTCATCATTTCCCATAGAATAATAATAGTCCATCACAAGCACATACCATACTTTACTGAGCCATTCCCCAATTGATGGGCATCCCTTCAATTTTCAATTTTTTTTCTCTGAAAAGAGAGCTGCTATGAATACCTTTTGTACACATAAGTCATTTTCTTTTTAAAAATCTTTTTGTATTCATGCCTAGTGGTGGTGATGTTATGAATTTATAACCCTTTGGAAATAGATAATGTTTTTGATCATTTATCAATTGGGGCATGGTTCTTATTTTTTAATATAAATTTGACTCAGTTCCCTCCAAGTTTGAGAAAGGAGACCTTATCAGAAAAACTTGCTTCAAAATTATTTTTACAATTACTATTGCTTAACTGTATTTCTTCCTATTTATTCTCTCTCCTTTCACTCCATCCCTAATCAAAAGTGTTTTGCTACTAACCACTCCCTCTCCCAATATGCCCTCTCTTTTATCATCCTCCCCACTTTTCATATCCCATTCCCCTCCAATTTTTCTGCAGAATAAGAAAGATTTCCATACCTATATTGAGTATGTAATTTATTTCCTCTTTGAGCCAATTCTGATGAGAGTAAGGTTCACTTATTCTCCCTCTCTTCCCCCTCTTCCCCTCTATATGGGGAACATTTTAAACAAATCTACCACTCAATTTTGATCCTTCACCTCTGGAGACCATTTCAAGCCTTATTACCTACAGAGATTAAAAACAACATTTCTGGGTTAGTTGAAGTGGAGGTTTCTCTCTATAGGTATCCTATGAAGTCTATCACTCTGCAGTCTGTCAGCAGTCACTCAAAAGTTTCCTCTTTGTCACACAATAAGGAATGTCATAACATATCTGTGTGTGTGTGGAAGTTTATAACAGATAGAATGTAACTGCGCATGTTCTTAAAGAGCTTACTGGGAGCTTATTGCCCACTCTCCCAGTTTTATACACACACAGACACACACACACACACACACACACACACACACACACACACACACACAGAGATCTAGCATTTCTCCAAGAGATGAAGAGTCACATTCAGTAAGAGTCATTAAAAGGTCAGAAATGTTGGGATGATTCCATCACCAGAATGATTAGGTCTCAAATCATTTAACTTTAGTCACATGTCTTAGACAAGTTACTTCCCCTCTCTGAATCTGTTTCTTCATATCTAAGATGGGGATAGTAAAACAATCCTTCTCTATCTTTCTCACAGGCAAAGTAGGGAGGAAGGAAGGACTTCGAAATATAGGGAACAAAGACCAGGCCATATAGGGTGTTTGGGGAAGATAGAGAATCATAGATTTAGAATTTGAGTTGGAACAAAGAGAAGATAGAATTAGATCAGAAAAGTAGAATGGTGTGAGATTAGGGAAGGACAAATAGATGAATTTAAAATAGGAAGTTATTGAAGAAATAAAATGATCTAAATTTTCAGATCTGTGCATTAAAAGATATAGCATTCAAACCCCTTCACAACCTTTCAGTTTCTTCCACTTGACTCCTTTCCAAGTATGCTATAATTGAGTGACACTGGTCTCTAGGCTCTTCCTCACACATGACATTCAAACTTCTCCCAACTTAATGTCTTTGTACTGGTTGCCCACTCCCCTCCCTCTTGTGACTGGAATGCTCTCCTTCACCTAGATCTTTTAGTTTTCCCATCATTCTTCAAGAGTCAGGTCAATTCTCACCATCCACTAGCTTCCTTTTGTATTCTAGCCATTCTCCCATAACGGCTAGTGTTTTCCCTCTGAGATTACCTCCCATTTGTGCTGTTTACATGTTCTTGTATGTCTATAGTTATTTGTATATCATCTCTTCCATTACAATATAATAGGAGCTCCTTGAGGACAGGAATCATGTATTTCCCTTTTCTTTGTAACCTCAGCTCTTAATATAATGCCTAGCACATCGTAAACACTTAACAAATATAGTTGACTAATCAAAAAAATATATACATGAAACAAATTCTGGCATCTGTATGGAGAAAGAGGAGGCTGGAGGTAGCAGGTATTGTCCAGTATTGTCTACTAAAGGAAAGGGAAGACTTAACATTAATCCCAAATCATGGATATGGGAAGCAAAGTGCTACAGATAGAACAGTGAGGTCAAAATGAAGAGTAGGTGGAGGAGGAAAGATCGTGAGTTTGAATTTTGGCATGGTGAGTTTGGGGGATTTCTAGAATGGCCAGATAGAGATAGGTGGGAGGCGGGAGGTGTGGGTCTGGAGCTCAGAGGAGAGGAAGGTACTGGAGACAGAGACGTGAAAGTCATCTTCATAGAGGTGGTAGCTGAAGGCATAGACCTGAATGAGGTTGTCAAGGGAGGAAATATAGAGAGAGGAAAATATGGCCAAGGACAGGACTCTTGAAGAATACCTACATTAAAGAATCAGAAAAGGAAAAAGGAGTAAAGGAAAGAGACAGAGAAGTAGAGAGGTAAATGCAGATACAGAAGAGGCAGCAGGGGAATAGGGAGTCACTGAAGATTTTTGAGCAAAGAAATAGATACGACAAGATCTATAAATAAAATAAAAGTATTGGGTCTATTGGTTGAGTTGGGACAGCAGAGGGAAGGGTTGTTGGGGGTTTAAATTTTTTTTTTAATTGGGGAGACCTGAGTATGTCTGTAGGCAGATGGCAAGGAACCAGTGGTGAAAGAGACTGAAGATGCCTTATTAACAAACCTTTAGAGGCTTCCTTGAACTAAAGGGAACTCCCTTGAAAGTCTGCCTGCTGCTGCTTGGGGATATTCTGCTGCCAGCTGCCACAGCCACCTGGGCTCACTCTAGCAGGAGCAGGGGCTGCCTCATTCACCCATCCCTGCTTTAACAATAAATTCTCTGCCCCCAAGAGGGGAATTATGGGAAGAATACAATATCTCATTCATCTCTCAGCCTTTTCTTTTTCCAGAGAAAGGAGGCAGCATGGATTTAAAGGCAGAAAACTGGATTTTAGTGCCTAGCTCTGCGGCTGAGACTGACATCACTCTCCTAATCTTTCCTAATTCCTCCCTCCCTTTTCCCCCTCTTCCTCCCCTTTTCTTTCTTTCTCTTTCCCTTTCCTTTTCCCTTTCCTTCTCTCTTCTCTCTCTCTTCTCTTCTCTTCTCTTCTCTTCTCTTCTCTTCTCTTCTCTTCTCTTCTCTTCTCTTCTCTTCTCTTCTCTTCTCTTCTCTTCTCTTCTCTTCTCTCTCTCTCTCTCTCTCTCTCTCTCTCTCTCTCTCTCCCCTTTCTCCCCTTCTCCCTCCCTCCCTTCCTTCTTTTCTTCTTCCCTCTCTATTTCTCTCTTCCCTCTCCCCCCCAATAAAAATATTTAAATCTGAAATAATCAATTTTCCTTCCCCTTAGTAGCTTCAATGTAAATAGTTCACAGGAAAAGTGGGAAAATAAAGCTTCCTGCTAGTGTTCTGGAGATGGTTTTCCTTGCCTTTGCCTACCTTTGAGCACTATCATACTCTGGTCTCAGCGATGATTTCTCAGCCCTGAGTGGTCTGTATCACTTGCTGTGGTTGCTCTACTCTGCTCATGGATGAATCAAGTTTTATTCTCTTGCCTGAGAGAGGAGTTTGGTCCCCATTTTGAAAATCCCTTCTCCTCATGTGCTTATTCTGTCCCCCTGGCAGTATCTGACTGGTTGATTCTAGTCACTATTTTCTCACTCTGCTCTAATAAATAGACTCGGAATTATAATTTACAGAGGTCATGATCGATGGAAAAAAACAAATGAGATCTACAGCTGGCAAAACCCAATTTTAATATGAGGTGATAGAGCCAAATCACAACCTTCCTTAGACACCTTAACAAATGCTCTACTTAATATTCTGCTGGCAGGTACATCTCTAACAGACGCCCTCATCCATATTCAGAGACTATAGCTTAGCTTCATGGGGTCCAATAATTACCAGGCAGGATTTTGTCTGGAGCTTAGGAGCAAATGGCATCGAACCCCTTCCCCACGCCCTCTTACCCTTTTGAATTAGTATGGCTTATTCCCACTTTGGAAACTAGAAGGACCAAGGGTCAGCCATGCAAATGGCATGAACTCTGCTTGCATTGCCAGTTAAAAGTCAGCCATAGAAGTAAAGTTAGGAAACATGTATACAGTTCTGATTAGCACAGAAGTGGCTTTCTATCAGTTTTAGAGGTCAGCTCACAGGGCAGAGCAGTTCTAGGCAAAATTTTAAAAAACAACAACAATATATTCAGCCCCGAATATTACTCATTTCTGGATATCCCCCTTCAAAACTGAACACTCGCACCAAAAACTAATTAAAATCAATAAAAGGAGCCGTCTGCCCTGTGTGCAACATTCAGTACCCAGAGTTCCCTACCTCTCTACCAAAAGGAGAAAAATGCATTTTATCACCTGTAGAAAACATCTTTTCCCTCTACCTAAGGCAAACATGAAACTCCAAAGGGATGATTGTGGTAGCAGGGGCCTAACCCAACCCAATCCAGTACAAACACAGAATGGAAAACTGTGTGATCTTGGCTAGTCATTTCACTTCTCTCTAGGTCTGTTTCTGTCCCATCTGCTCTTCCAGTTATGATTTGATTCAATTCTAATCTATTGAGAATTCTTTGGATCCTGACACTTTCATCTACCATATTAGTTAGCCTTATGTGTCACTTGAGTCCCAGATTAGTATTTGACATTATATCAACCTTACTGTGTTAATTTTTTTCTTTCTTTAAATTTTTTTTTAAATTTTAAGATGGTTTTCAACATTTCGTTTTTATAATATTTTAATTTCTGAATTTTTTCACCCTCCTTCTCTTACTTCTCCTCTCCCCAAGACAGCAAACAATCTGATACAGGTTATACATGTACAATCATTTGAAATGTATTTCCATATTAGTTGGGCTGTGAAAGAAAAATCAGACAAAAGGGGGAAACCATGAGAAAGAAAAAACAAACAAAAAAGGTAAAAATACTATGCTTCAATCCACATTCAATCTCCACAGTTCACTCTCTGGACACGGATGGCCTTTTCTATCCCAAGTCTATTAGAATTGTCTTGGATCACGGTATTGCTGAGAAGAGCTAAGTCTATCATAGTGGATCACTGGTCTTGCTGTTATTGTCTTACTACATTCTTAAACATGGCCCGCTCAATCACATTTTCCAAGACAAGGAGAACTTACGTCTTCTCCAGGAGATTTAGATGTGTTCTAGAAACTATCTTGGGAGACCCTACCTATCCTTTCTCTGAACCCTTTCAAACCTTTTCTCCTAACAATGTAGGGTCCATTCACCATATGGGGCAATGGCTTGAGTGCCAGGCCTGGTGGCAGAAATACCTGTGTGATCCTAGGCAAGATGCTTAACTTCTCTTTGCCCCAGTTTCCTCATCCACAAAATGGGGACGGTAATGGTAGCATCTACCTGTCAGGGTTGTTGTGAAGTCAAATGAGATAATAATTGTAAAGTGTTTAGTACAGTGCTTGGCACATGGTAGGCACTATATAAATGTGAGCAGTTGTTATCATTACTACTTAGATTTCTCTCCTGTCACAAATTCTAAGGATCTCATCATGGTCTCACTGATATGTGTTGGAATCTTTACAAACTGCTAACTCATTAGAGTTGATGTTTTGGGCCAGACCTAGAACTTGGAATTCTAACTGAGAGGCACCTATTTTCATTTCGTTACATATCACTGAGCCTTACTTGGTGGGATGAGAGCTGTGACCTAAATGTGGCCATGGATATTCTTGGAGAAGACTTAGTTCACCCTTCTGAAGCTAAAGTCCAGTCATGGGACCATCAGAGTCCCCACATACTTGGGAGGGGCAGGGAGAGTCCTGGTTGCTACATTCTCCCCCAAACAGTCTATGTTCTACAGTGCACTGATCTTCCTCCATCCCAGCCCAGACTTTGATGGTTGGATGTCTTCCCAGTGTTTTTAATTTTTAAATTGTAAAATAAATTGAGCTGGTGGGACTCAAGCTTTTGCAGTGTGGTGGGACAAAAAAAGAGCTAGAAGGAAAGAGAGAGAACTGTAGTTCTGTGCAGTTAGTACGAGAATATAGACACCTGGTCTTGGAGTGGTGGCCAAGTGGAGGGACAGGCCTAAATCCAACTTGGCCTGTTCTCACAGTAGTTGCAGATCACAGCTCACCACAGGAAAGTTCTATCTCCAGCTCCTGCTGGGTGGATAACTAGTTGGACAGCATCACTTCCAGTGCTGATTCCAGAGTTAAGATTGTGAAAGGCAGATGTTCAAAAAAATTAAGTTAGTTTTGGAAGGACCAGAAGTCCTACCTCAGGAAGACCCATGAGCATTCTAATGGCTCACTTCTGAACCTGCTTGGGGACCTTGAGGCCTCAACAGCAAAGCTCATTGGAGTCAGACCCGGCCATTTCTAATACACACATATAATGCCGGAGTTTGGAGTCTCAGACAAGACAGGAAGACTCATAGACTAACTCTCTGAGGACTGTTAGTTCCAGGCTTACGAACTTTAGCTCAGAAACAGTAAATGTCAAGACGTGCACAATGACGGCGTGATGTTCATTTACCATCTAAGAACTCTTGCTGGGGTCCTACTAAGAAATCTTGGTGTTCAGGACAAATACACGTACGTCCCTGGGTAATTTAGAGTTGGAGTGATTTCTTTCAGTCTATAAATCTCCCCAGAGAACTAACACAGTTGGGGGGCACTTGTCAGCATCTGTTCCAAAGAACTCGCTGTGCTCAGATCAAGAGTTAGCTGGACTACCTGGTGATCAGAACAACTAAGTTGAGAAGGGCCCATTAATCACTGTAGGGAGAGCCAGGATTGGAGCAAAAAGATTTCATCCTGACTCCAGAAAGGAAGGACTGATTTGGGAAGGGCTACAGGTGATAGAAAGTGATGGTCATATTGGGTTTTTGGACCACAGTTTACAATATAAGAATCGACAGGCTCGGCAGCCAGAGATGGAAAGGGTTAACTAGTACCAATGTGCCTAGTCTGGCAAATCGGACTTTTAAAATGGGGCTTTAAATTGAAAAGGAATGGGAAGAGAGAAGTACTGCTGGACCTTCAGCTTCCAATTTCATCCCCTTGATTCATCCTGATGGGAAAAGGATTAAAGCCACCATAGCCCCCCAGCCATTATCAGATCTAGGGTACATAGGAACCTCAGCATCATCATAAGCATTCATGTAATTTTCAAAAACATCCCATGAACTTGGCCCTTTTCAACAATGCAGTGATCTGAGACAATTGCAATAGACTTGTGATGGAAAGAGTCATTCACATCCAGAGAGAGAACCACGGAGGCTGAATGTGGATCAAAGCAGAGGATTTTCACCTTTTTGTTGTTTGGGGTTTTTTTCTTTCTCATTTTTCCCCTTTTGATCTGATTTTTCCTGTACAGCATGACAAATATGGAGATATAGTTAGAAGAATTGCACATATTTAACCTATATCAGATGTTTTTCTGCTGTTTTGGGGAAGGGGGAGTGGGGGAAAGAGGGAAAAAAATTGGAACACAAGGTTTTGCTTGTTGAAAACTATCTTGGCATGTATTTGGAAAAATAAAATGCTATTTAAAAAATCAAAAACCTCCCATGAATCAGATATATGGTAAGTCACACTTGTCACAGTCATAATCATCCCAAATATGACATATGCAGGTATTCACATTAGAATTGCATGCAGCAGGCTAGGCCAATCACGTGCAACCTTGATTTTTATTGTCCTCTGTGCTTATGGAAATAAGTCACACTGACAACAATTACACCCTTGACTTATCATATGACTCATGGAACGTTTGTGAGAATTACAGGAACAAAGTTGCATATACAACTGTATGTTGAATTTTTGTGAAGAGAAAGCACCTTTCATATCAATTCCACACCAAGTACATGGAGTACCTTGTCTGACTGTCTACATGTATAACTTCAGATGTCTGATCTGAAAAGGAGCAAACTGGATTTTCTGATCCAGTTCTGTGGGTTCCGTAAGTAAAAACAATTTTGATTACAAAATTTCAATAGTGTTTCCTTTGTGATCTCCTATGTATTTCATTTTCTTCATTTATAAACACGATTGTGAGAAAGGTCCAAAAAAGGTCGAAAAACTGGGCTTGAGGTTGCTTCTTATCTGGGCTGCCCAGGAGGGATCAGGGTAGAACTATGAGCTGGGGATTGGGTTTATGGGCAAATTGGGCTTGGGGACAAAGAAAGTATAGAACTAACACCAGGAAAATGCTGAATAAATATAGCCAGACCCCAGACTGAGTTAGGATGCTCAGGAGAACTGGATTAAGACTACTGATGGGAGCATTGATATTTACCAGGTTCTTGTCCCAGACTCCATAATCTTAAGGATTGACTCACCAAAAAATCTTTGTTTGTAACATTTGCACGATGGCCCTCCCTTCCTAGGCATGGAGCGAGCAGTTACCTTGTCCTTTTTGTTAGTGTATTGAGATAATGACTTTGATTAAAGGGCTGATCTCTGAGCAAAGTCTGACCCAGGTATAGAAGGCAAGCTTGCTCGGCATAATGGACCATAGCTGCCCAGTTTGAAAGGCTCTCGAGATAATGCAATTTCTTTCCCTCACAGCATTGTGTTTTTGAAGGCAATCCCTGAAAGTAGCAGCTGGATGGTACACTTGATATTATTAGGCTTGGAGACTAGGTCTGAAACTAGCCTCAGATATCTGCCTGTTTGCCTCAGTTTCCTCATCTTTATTTGATTTTTTAAAAGTAATACAATTTTAACTTATTTTTAATACATATTGTTTTATGAATTATGTTGGGAGAGAAAAATCAGAGCAAAGGGGAAAAACCATAGGAGAAATTAAAAAAACAGAAAAAAGAAGTAAACAAAGAAATGAATGAACATAGCATGTGTTCCTCATATTTAAAATAAAGGTAATAATAGTAACTGAGTTGTCAGCATGAACAAGTGAGATAATATTTACAAAGCATTTTTCAAGCTAAAGAGAATGATATAAATGCTAGTTGAGGAAGATAGATGAAGCAGCGAGCAGAGAGCTGTGGACCAGTAGTCAGAAAGATCAGCATTCAAATCTTACCTCAGACACTTAAGCTGTATGATCCTGGGCAAGTTGCTAAACTTTTGTTTGCCTCAGTTTCCTCATCTGTAAAATGAAGATTATATTAGTACATACTTCCCATTGTTGTGAGAATAAAATGAGATATTTGTGAAGTGCTTTGCAAACCTGAAAGCACTATATAAATGCCTCCTATTATTACTCTTATTATTTTTATAATTAACCCTGCAACTCACAACCTGGAAAGTAGTATACATTTGTTTACAAAGTATTTTCACATAAACTGTTTCATCTGATCCCAACATAACCCTTTGAAAGCAAACTGCAAGGCATGTCTTTGGGACAATGAAACACATGAGGATTCCTTTTTTTTTTTTTAAAGCACTCCCCATTTAATGGTCTTAAATTTCAAATATTACAGACCACACGCGCGTGCACTCGCACACACACACACACACACACACACAAAGAAATGTAACAGAAACAAGCAACAACCCCAAATAGTCAAGTAGCAACATGAAAAGCTCTTGAACATTATCTTTAAAAGTACAAATTAAAGTCTTTTTGTTAAGAGGTAACATAAGAAATAAGCACTTATTTTTTTTAAGCAAAATGCAAATGAAAATATTTTCAGGCAAAATCTTACCAAGATAGAAAAAAATCTAGTATACCCAGGAAATTATGTGAGATACACAATGCTCAAAAAATTTCTATGATATATAAAATAGAGCTATCATTAGATAATGAATTTGAGCTCTACTGAATCATCTTTGAAACTGAGAAGGTATCTCCAAAGACTGTGACCAAACTTCCTTTAAATCTCCAACTGATACCATTTGCTTTACCATCTATGTTTGCATGTTGTCCCTCTTATTAGAGACTGTGAGCTTCTTGAGGGAAAGGGCTGCCTTTTGCCTCTTTTTATATTTCCAGTGCTTAGTGAAAATGCCTAACATCACAGTAGATAAGCACCTACTGTTTAGTGCACCTATCAATGTTTATTGATTAATCAATCAATACGTCCTTTTGACAAGATTCAGGAAATCAAAGGGTCAACCAACACATGTTCATGATGTCTTAGGAAGTAAATTCAATTCTGCAATCCTCTTGGAGGTTCTTTGAAACTCTTTGGTCCATTTTGTATTGAGATTTGGACTTCCGAAAAATCTCAGTATTTTGATTTCTGCAGTTTGGCCAGTATCAGTGTACAATTACTCTCCTTCTCCCCGGTGGTATTAAAAATTGAAGCAGGCATGCTTCTTACTCTTAAGACCATTTTAAAACCCTGAAGATTAAGTGGCAATGAGATCTACTTTGGAAAGCAATTTACTGTCAACCTTCAAGGCATCAATCATTTTAAATGTTTAAGCTATTGAGAAAAACCCACTCAGTGTCAGTCTAACATCTTTAAACAACTCAAAAGAAAAAAAAATGTTTTTTCTGGTTTGTGGAAAAGCTAAATCAAACAAATTTTTGTCTTATAAGTTAAAGCATGCTTCATTTTTTACTGCTGATTCAGAGAGACTGGTTAGTTAATTCAGGCTACTCAGATGTCTGTTTCATATATTTCAAAGAAAATTAACTTAAGAAACTTAAAACTGGTCTAACATTTGGGGAATCTGAAACATTTGAACATATTAGTTAAATCTAAGAGTATAAAAAATCTTTTTACTTCTCATTTAGGGTATGACACGAACACATGAAAACCGGTACAAAATGAGTTTTATATGAACAAATGCTTCAATTAGTGTCAGTCTGATTATTCCCTACCAATGGTGGTGAGCAATAATAATAAACAGCTAACATTATATGTACCTATACGTGCAGGGACTTTGCTAAGTGCTTTACAATATTATCTCATTTTATCCTCACAACAATGCTGGGAGGTAGGTGCTATTATTATGCCCATTTAATAAATGAAGAAATTGAGGTAAGCCCCTGGAGATAAGTGACTTGCCCACAGTCACATAGCTTGTGTCTGAAGTCGGATTTGAACTGAGGTTATTGGACTCCTGTCCAGAGCTAGACAGAGCTATATTTATATCACATATATTTATATTATATATCACAGAGTAATATTTGCGAGTCTTGTTGGTTTTGAAGGAAAACTTCTCCTACCTACTACTGCCTAGTCAGGTAGCCAGCCCTGAGCCTTGCTATTGGCCACAAAGTCTCCCTAATTTGATAAAAGAAACCACCATTTGAGATTTTGCAGTGCCTTTTTATACCTGCAGTTCATTATCTTTACAGAAGAGGAAACTGAGGCACAGAGGGTTCTTTAAATTATTTACTCAGGTCCGTGCAGCTAATGTCTGAGGGCAGGATTTAAACTTGGGTCTTCCTGACTCCAAATCCAATCAGTATACTTCTATGCACTGTTCCACTCAGCTGCCTAAAACTAAACCTTTCTCTTTGCATTTGGTGGTGCTGAAATCACAAACAGCTCCACATTTGCTTCTCAAGAGGCTAAGTATGCAAGAGGATTTGAAATCTCACCAGCATCTTATCCAATGTAATACGGTTATGTAGATGAAGATGCACCAAGCTAGAAGATGCGTCCTGGGACATTTACAGCAGAAAGCGCAGCCATGATTTGTACAACCCATAAGGATAAGCTGGTCTCTCCAAATTGCAGAGGTGATGAGTGATACAGTTGAGAAAGCAGCACCACATTTTAATTCTGCTTAGGATTGCTGCAAGGTTGAGAGGAACCTGGAGCTTGCAACTGGTAAATAAATAGAGAGTTGGGGAAGGATGAAATATATGTTTTTGATGCCCTTATCCCTTAAGGACCAAAGCTGAATTCATCAGAAGCTCCTGATTAGGGTGGATGTGTTCAGGAAGCGCTGGTTGAGTGATTCTCGTTGCTATGGAAACAGAGAGAGATGTAGCATTGCATCTCCAGGTGCTGGAGCCGCTCCCCATGGCCTCCCATATGGGCAGCCATTGCCCAAAGCTAGCCTGGGCCCTTCCCATTTTGCCCTAGTCTTCTTTCTGATTTCCTGTCCAACTCCATAAACACAAACCCTTTCTAAACAAACTTGTCCTAGTCTGGTCGAACCTATTAGTCGGGTTCTGAGTACGTGGGCGCAGCACCACTCATGTATCCAGTCCAAATTGTGAAAACCACATCTTTCCGATCCTTCTTTGTATTCTTTGTCCTTGCAGAGTCCATTAATGTACAAGTTGGCAGCTCCCCTTAATGGGTTTTGACTGGAGTCTCAGGCCATTCAGTGTGAAAACTTCATTGCTCATTCCGCGTCTGTAATTCACAAAGTCCTAATAAGGCCTTTAAACCACACTCTCCTGCGATTTTATCCTCGCTAAGTTTTGAAAACTCAACTCCACCAAGTCCGAAAACTTTGGCATAATTTCATTCTGTGTCATGTTTCTGCGAGAGGCAGTTGACAGTTAATTAAATTCCTTCTACCGGTATCGTCCCTGAAAATCTTCAGCCTAGCGACCTTCTTATAACCATTAGACATTTCATTAAAACAGCTGCGCCGCCCAGCAGCGGCCTCCCCCCACACTAACCCCCCCTCCCCCGCCGCTTCCTCCCCCCCACCCCCACCCCCCCGCCCTCAACGCCGTCTCCTACCTCCTCCTTCCTTCCCCCTTCCGATTTCCCCCTTCTCTCCTTCCCCTTCCCCCGTTCCCTTTCATTTCCTCTTTCCCTCCCCTTCCTCCTTTTCGCCCCCGCCTCCGCCCTCGGCCCCCTCCCACACTCCTAAGGAGGCTGGGGGCCGGACGGAGGAGGGCGGGACTGAGAGGACAGTGCTGGCTCCGATTGGATTCCTGTGGGATTCGAGCCCTAAGGGTGCCCAAAGCTGGACCTGTTCTTTTACTGATGAAAGAGAAGTGGCAATTTAGGCTTCTACCCCGTTATGTGTATTTCGACTTCCACCAGTGCTAAATTAGAAATATGGTTCTTGGGAGTGGAGAAGAACCCAGTCATTTTTAAATCATGAAAACTGATTTGGGGAGGGGGGAGGGAGGGCGGGCTTGGACTTACATACAGAGGGAGCTCCAATGGAGTTTGCTCGATTTAATAGAAAACAGCCTAGTCTAGAACCATTTGCATTGCTTATAGTCAATTCTGCTCGTGGGTCCTTTCCTCAGAGACCATATTATATATTGAATCCATATTATCTTTATTTAACCATTGAGCTAGATAATAATAATAATAGCAGCAGCAGCACTTATATAGCAGTATATATGTTACATTAACTAAGCATTTTTCCTTTTAGAAAACATTTTTATAATACCTCTTTATTTTTCAAAGACATGTAAAGATAATTTTCAAGATTCATCTTTGCAAAACCTTGTGCTCCAAATTTTTCTCCTTATCTTCCCACTACCTCCTTTCCTAGATAATAATAAGTAATCTGATATAGGTTAAACATGGGCAATACTCCTAAACATATTTCCACATTTATCCTGCTGCACAAGACAAATCAGATCAAAAAAGAAAAAAAAATGAAAAAGAAAGAACAAGTAAGCAAACAACAAAAAAGGTGAAAATACTATGTTGTAACCACATTCAGTCCCCATAATCCTCTCTCTGGAGGCAGATGGCTCTCTCCATCCCAAGTCTATTGAAATTGGCTTGAATCATCTCATTGTTGAAAAGAGCCAAGTCCATCAGAGTTGATCATTCAGGAGCTTGTTGTTGCTGTGTACAATGTTCTTTTGGTTCCACTCACTTTAAGCATTTTTATAAACAATTGTCTCGTTTGATCCTCACATCAACCCTGGGAATTTAGGTGCTACTGTTATGCTTATTTTATAGTTGAGGCATTAAGGTTACATGACTTGTCCAGGATCACAGAGTTTTGAACTCAGTCTTCCTAACTTTAGGAGGAGGGATTTATCCATCTTACCACCTGTGCCCAGAGACACAAACTACCAACACACAGTTCAGCAATTTGTGGAAGCGCTCTGTTCTCTACAGTAAATAATATTAGCCCACATGGATGTCAATTGGTGATTGGATGCGCTACCTAGGCAGGCAAGGCCACTAGAACTTTCCTAAGCTCCTCTGAGAGTAGCAAGCACTGGCTAGGGCCCCAGGTTCATTCAGGTCCATTTGTGCCCCCCCCCCTTAAAAAGTCGGGTTTCAGAGAACACACTGTCTTCTTAACCGAGGTTGTATTGAATTGTGGGAGTAGTATTGATCTCAAAAGATAGATAATGACAATGAACATGTTTATTACATTTGCAGACCTTGGACAAATCACTTAACCTTTAAAAAGTTGTTTTCTCATCCACAGATTCATGTGGTAGGTAGACTGATGTCCTTTTACAGTGTCTTTCGGTCTGATTTTTAAATGGGGACAAAAGCAGAAGTACCATTTATTTAAGTGGTCCATTAATTGAATTCAATTGGCTTGAGTCAAGGAGCCTGGCTTCCATTTAGTATCAGCAGCCAGACAAAACACAAGAAACTTTTTGCCCTCAAGGAGCTATTACTCTGGGGACTCAGTACAATATGTACACGGAATGCAAACTAATATAAAATTATTTTTAAGAGCAAAAGTGCTATTAAAACGACCCTAATGTGGGCTAATGTGAGCTAATGTCCAGATCCAACCAGTTTAGTCATTGGGACTTCTCAATCTGGAAAGAAATTCTTTTTAAAAATGTTAATTTTAAATAATTTTATTGATAAAGTTTTTGCATTGCCAAGATTTTCCTCCTTACCCCCCCATTACTCCAACCAAGATCATCCCTTATAACAATTTTTAAAAATTAAATTAAATTTCCAATTTAAAAATAGGAAAATTTCTCAGCAAAACTAACTCACACATCAAAAATATGTATCAGTGATATCCACATAATGACCCCCACTTCTGCAAAAGGAAGGCGTGAGGTACCTTCTCATCACTCTTCTTTGGGGCCAAGTTTGTTCTTATTTTTCGATGTTTCTCTTAGGTTGTCTTGTGGTCTTAGCATTTATATTGTAATTATTATGGAGGGTGTTTTTCTGGCCCTTTTAATTTCATTTTGCACCAGTTCACTTAAACTTTCCAATATTTTTCTGTATTCATCATATTCATTTCTAACAGCACAGAAATTTCATCCCATTCCTGTATTACAATCCAACCAATTACTAAAAAAGGAGCAGCCACTTTGCTTTCAGCTTTTTGCTACCACAAAAATTGCTACTCTATTTTGACATAGACAGGTTCTTCTTAACCTAACAATTCAATAATTATACATTGCTTTATAAACTTATTGTACTGATGGCTATCCACAAGAAACACATTAGTATCCCTCTTCCCCCAACTCCTCCCAATAATGTCTATGGAAATAAATTCTTAAAACTTTTGGTTAATCCTAAATCCCTGTTTGTAGTTGAGTGAAGGTTGATTTTGTAAGAATAATGTTTTTAACCGCCTCAAGTAATTTTAAAATTGTATTATTTATCCTATTAGTCCATAGAATTAAACCAATTATATTGAAATCTAATTATCAAAATACATTTTAAAAACTAAGTTCACAGACTCCAGGTTAAGAACCTCATTTCTTTTTTTTTTAAATTAAAGCTTTTTATTTTCAAAATATATGCATGGATAATTTTCTTCCCCCCCCCCCTTTTTTTTTTGCTGAGGCAATTGAGGTTAAGTGACTTGTCCAGGGTCCCACAGTTAGTATCTGAGTTCAAATTTGAACTCGGTTTCTCCTGACTTCAGAGCTGGTGTTCTATCCACTGCGCCACCTAGCTGTCCCGCATGGATAATTTTTAACATTCACCCTTGCAAAACCTTGTGTTCCAAAATTTTTCCCTCCCTTCCCCCCACCCTCAGCCGCTTCCTAGACGACTAGAAATCCATTATATGTTAAACAAATTGGGGTTTTTGCAAGTCAAGAACCCCATTTCTTTAAAAGAGATTGAACTAGGAAAGTTCTTAATTGCCTGTATAATTGATGCAGGAACCAGAAAATATGTGTAAAATTACTCTAATAAATCTTGGCAACAAAAATACACAGGAAATTTGAGTAACTTCACATAACGGGTCACTTTATTTAGGATGTGGATAAAGGGTGGGTAGGATAAATAAGGAATGTGGGACTGGGGATGGAAGGGATTGTGGGGAAAGAGGAACCGGTTCTGAATAAAGAAGAGGGCAGGGTCAAAGATAAGTTTCTTGGTTTCTTGAAGCCGAGTGGGGCCCGCCCCGATGAAGAACAAAGGTCAGCTCCACGGAAGACGCTGAGGAGGACGAAGGCTTCTAGCTTCCAGAAGCCTGGACTGAGCGAGGCTCGTTTCTCCGAGACGAGCCTGGGCCTCGGGGGCCGGGAGCTCTCCAAGGTCCCCAGGGAAGGGCCGGCGGGAGACCAGGCAGGCGCGAGGACCGAGAGCCCGGCTCTTGTTTCCGGCCTACCCGAGGGCGACTTGGATAGGCCGGGCCCGGGGCCTGGCCTTAGGGAGAAGGGTCAGGCGCGGGCTCGGGAGCGGGTGGGGCCGGGGTCGGAGGACTCTCGTTGGGAGCCTCCACGGTCAGCAGGACGGTCAGGCTTCCGTTTCCGTGCTGGCCGTTGTTCCAGCGGACGTGGAAGCCGATCACGAAGATGGGGTAGTAGTCCGCCATTGCCACGCAGCAAAGGGCCGGGGGACGCGCCGATCTTCGCTCAGAAATCGGCCCACCTGGAGGCAGAGCGTGTGTCCGCGAGGCCGAGGCCGCCGTCGGAGGAGAAGGAGGCCTGCTCTTGGGGACTTCTCGCTGCCCCGGCCGGAGTCTCTCGCGAAATCGCCGGGCCGGGCTCGGGGGGCTCTCTGGCTATGGCCCCAGTCCTGTGTAACCTGGTTACCACCTAACAACCTGTGACCTCACAGAGAAGTCGCCGCCAGCCTGGAGGGAGAGGGGCCCGTCAAATTCTAGCGTCAGAAGGGGTCCTGGCACGCGCTGGCCATCCGGGCCTCTGACGCTTGTCCGTGGGCCGTTGGGGAAAGGGGGAGCCGGTGGCATGGCAAGTGGGGCCTGCCCTCTAAAATGAGCAGGGGTGACCTTGCCGAAACCTCCTTCCTAAACTGGGGTAGTGGGGGAGGGGGCACAGAACTAAATATGTGGGCAGAGGACTTAAACTCTGGCCTAGACAGCCTCGGAGGCCCCTCCCAGCTCTAGGGCCGCCATGATAGTCAGAGCACCGTGTCCCAATTGGGGCTCACCTACTAGGGTACCAGTCCAGTGGGGTTACCCCACTTTAGGAAGGATACTGATAAGATGTGGAAGATGTATTCACGGGAGGGAAACCAGCACAACATCTCAAGAGGGCCAGCAGAGGAGGCAGACTTAGGAGGAATATGATAAGGTCTCCAAGCAGAGGGAAGGTTGTGCCATCTGTCACATGGAAGAGGGATCTGGATTTGTTCTCGGGGGCCCCGCAGGCAGATTTAAGAGCAATGAATGATGAAAGTCTATAGAAGACAAATAAATATAGACTGGAGGTAATTTACAAAGAAAACATTTTCTTGACAAGGAGAGCTTGAATAGACTGGGCCACAGTCCTGGGAGGGAGGGAGTGGGTTCTTCCTGGAAGGCTGCTGACTTGTCCCCTGCTGTGATGTGGAGTGGAGAGGGAAGGGTTCTTGTTCAGGTAACAGGTTCCCTTTTAACTATCAGAGATTCTGTGATTCTGACCCTTAAGGGTGGCAGCCCCAACCAAATAGTTCTTTTCCTCCCATCTTGGGGGGGGGGGGGACATGGGGAAAGCAAATCCCCCCCCACCTATTCTCTGGAGGAATGAAATAATTCATAACTTTAGCAAAGTTGCAGGATACAAAATAAATCCACAGAAATCATTAGCATTTTTATACATCACCAACAAAGTCCAGCAGCAAGAGATACAAAGAGAAATTCCATTTAAAATAATTGTCAATAGTATAAAATATTTGAGAATCTATCTGCCAAGGGAAAGTCAGGAACTATATGAGCAAAACTACAAAACACGTTCCACCCAAATAAAGTCAGATCTAAACAATTGGTAAAATATCAAGTGCTCATAAGTAGGCCGAGTGAATATAATAAAAATGACAATACTACCTAAATGAATCTACTTATTTAGTGCCAAACCAAACTCCCAAGAAATTATTTTACAGAGCTAGAAAAAATAATAACAAAGTTCATCTGGAAGAATGAAAAGTCAAGAATTTCAAGGGAATTAATGAAAAAAATGCCAATGAAAGTGGCCTAGCTGTGCCAGATCTAAAATTATATTTTAAATCAGCAGTCATCAAAACCATTTGGGATGGCTAAGAAATGGAGGAGTCGATCAGTGGAACAGATTAGGTTTAAAGGACTAAATAAGCAATGACTATAGCAATCTAGTGTTTGACAAACCCAAAGGCCCCAGCTTTTGGGATAAGAACTCATTATTTGACAAAAACTACTGGGAAAATTAGAAAGTAATAAGGCAGAAACTAGGCATTGACCTACACCTAATACACTATATTAAGATAATGTCAAAACGGGTTCATGATTTAGACATAAAGAGTGATACTATAAGCAAATTAGGAGAACAAGGGATAGTCTACCTCTCAGATGTGTATGATCAAAGAAGAACTGGAGCTCATTACTGAACACCATATAGATAATTTTGATATTAAGTTTAAAAAAATTTATACAAACAAAATTAATGAAGACAAGATTAGAAGGGAAGCAACAAATTGGGAAAACATTTTTACATTTAAGGGTTCTGATAAAGGCCTCATTTCTACAAAATATAAAGAATTGACTCAAATGTATAAGAATTCAAGCCACTCTCTAATTGATAAATGGTCAAAGGATATGAACAGACAATTTTCAGAGGATGAAATTGAAACTATTACCACTCATATGAAAGAGTGTTCCAAATCACTATTGATCAGAGAAATGCAAATTAAGACAACTCTGAGATACCATTATACACCTGTCAGATTGGCTAAGATGACAGGACAAGATAATGATGAATGTTGGAGGGGATGTGGGAAAACAGGGACACTAATACATTGTTGGTGGAGTTGGGAATGAATCCAACCATTCTGGAGAGCAATCTGGAATTATACCCCAAAAATTATCAAACTGTACATACCCTTTGACCCAACAGTGTTTCTATTGGGCTTCTATCCCAGAGATCTTAAAGGAGGGAAAAGGACCCACATGTGCAAGAATGTTTGTAGCAGCCCTTTTTGTAGCAACAAGAAACTGGAAAGTGAGTGGATGCCCATCAGTCTGAGAATGGTTGACTAAGTTATGGCATATGAATGTTATGGAATATCTTTCTATAAGAAACAACCAGCAGGAGGATTTTAGAGAGGCCTGGAGAGACTTACATGAACTCATGCTCAGTGAAGTGAGCAGAACCAGGAGATCATTTTACACAGCAACAACCAAATTATACAATGCTTACTTCTGATGGACGTGGCTCTTTACAACAATGAGGTGATTCAGGCCAGTTCCAACGATCTTGTGATGAGAGCCATCTACACGCAGAGAGAGGACTGTGGGAACTGAGTGTCGTTTATGACACAGTATTTTCGCTTCTTTTGTTGTTGTTTGCTTGCATTTAATTTTTTCTCTTTTTTTCCCTTTTTGATTTGATTCTTCTTGTGCAGCAAATTAATTGCGTAAATGCATATGCCTATATTCGATTTACATTTTTTTTTTACCATATTTAACACGTATTGGATTACTTCCTATCTAGTAGAGGGAGTGGGGAGGAGAGGGGAAATTGGAACACAAGGTTTTGCAAGGATCAAGGTGAAAAATTATTCCCACATATGTTTTGAAAATAAAAAAAACTTCGATAAAAAAATAAAAGAAAGGGATCATTTTTTGCCAGTTCCTGCTCAGAACCTGGGGTCACATATATACTGGGGCTCTCTATGCCACTTCCATCCACAATGACCATGTCTACAAGTCTGGCTGAGACTGGACAGCCATTTACACCCCTTGAGATCTTGAAGACATCACCAGTATCAACTACAGATATACCTAGTGATATTGGAGTTCCATCCACTGTACCTCAAACCTTTTATTCCTCCATTGCAAAGGAGTTCAAACATTCAAAGACAACTTCTAATGTCTCAACTCCACCTGTATGGACAGCTTGCACTGTACTCATTTCTATTTTTTCCCCTATTCACACTGGTCGGATCCTCACTATCTGCTACTATACATGCTACAGTAGTACAAAAGAGTGTTGAGATGGGCAGAATCAGCTACGCCCAGAAAAGGAATACTGGGAAATGAATGTGGACTACTTGCAATTTTGTTTTTCATCCTGGGTTATTTTTACCTTCTGAATCAAATTTTTCTTGTGAAACAAGATTTGCACGCATGTTTTGTACCTAGGATATATACTAGGACATATTTAACATGTATAGGACTGCTTGCCATCTAGGCGAGGGGGTGGAGGGAGGGAAAGGAAAAGGTAGAACAGAAGTGAATGCAAGGGATAATGTTGTAAAAAATTACCCTGGGATGGGTTCGGTCAATAAAAAGTTATTATTAAAAAAGAAAGAAAGAAAGAAAAAATAATTTTTCTCGCTTATGAACACAGGGCCCTGCTGAGGAGAGATCTTTGACATTTCTCCCCTCACATAGAAAATAGTGCCTTAAGGTGGAGCGCTATGGTACAGCTCTCCTATGAACACAGAATCCCGCTAAGAAAGGGTCGCTAAAACGTCTGCTCAAATTGGTTCACGGGGCCAAAGTGTGTAGGGATATTTAAGAGCTTCCCTCACTTACGAAGGGAAGACCTTAGTGCTGAGGGATTGTGAGAATTTTCTTGTCCCATTGGAAAATAGTGCCTGGATGTGGAGGACATATGGAGACAGACCCCCCAGGTGCGGAAGGATCAGTAAAAAGTCTCTGTAATTTGTATCCTGCCGCCAAGTGCGCAAGGATCTTTAAGACCTCTTCTCATAAGAACAGAGTGCGCTAGTGAGGAGGGATCTTGGACAAGACTCTCCTCACATTGTAAAATAGTCCCAAATAGGCAGGCCTCATGAAGACTTCTCACATTTGAACACAGACCAAGGGTGGAGGCATTTTTAAGAGGGGTTCTCGCTTATGAATGCAAGGCCCTGATGAAGAGAGATCTTTGACATTTCTCCCCTCACATAGAAAATAGTGCCATAAGGTGGAGCGCTATGGTACAGCTCTCCTATGAACACAGAATCCCGCTAAGAAAGGATCGCTGAACCGTCTTCTCAAATTGGTTCACGGGGCCAAAGTGTGTAGGGATATTTAAGAGCTTCCCTCACTTCCGAAAGGGAAGCCCCTAGTGCTGAGGGATTGTGAGAATTTTCTTGTCCCATTGGAAAATAGTGCCTAGATGTGGAGGGCATATGGAGACAGACCCCAGGTGCGGAAGGATCAGTAAAAAGTCTCTGAAATTTGTATCCTGCCGCCAAGTGCGCAAGGATCTTTAAGACCTCTTCTCACATAAGAACAGAGTGCACTAGTGAGGAGGGATCTTGGACAAGACTCTCCTCACGTTGTAAAATAGTCCCAAATAGGCAGCCCTCATGAAGACTTCTCACATTTGAATACAGACCAAGGGTGGAGGGATTTTTAAGAATGGTTCTCACACCCCAGAGATTCTACCAAAAAGCTCTTAGAAATAATTCCTCACTTTAGCAAAGTTGCAGGATACAAAATAAATCCCCCAAAATCCAACAGCAAGAGATACAAAGAGAAATTCCCTTCAAAATAACTGTCAATAGCATAAAATATTTGGGAATCTATCTACCAAAGGAAAGTCACGAATTATAGGAGCAAAATTACAAAGAATATTTCTACACAAATAAAGTCAAATTTAAATAATTGGACAAATATTAAGTGCTCTTGGATAGGCTGAGCAAATATAATTAAGATGACAATAATCCCTAAATTCATCTATTTATTTAGTGCTATACCAATCAGACTCCCAAGAAAATATTTTAATGATTAACAAAAAATAACAACAAAATCCATATACAAGAACAAAAGGTCGAGAATCTCAAGGCAATTAATGAAAAAAAAATCAAATGAAGGTGGCCTGGCTGTACCTGATCTAAAACTATATTATAAAGCCTCAGTCACCAAAACCATTTGGTATTGGCTAAGGAATAGATTACTTGATCAGTGGAATAGGTTAGGTTCACAAGACAGAATAGTCAACTATAACAATCTAGTGTTTGACAAACCCAAAGCCCCTAACTTTTGGGATAAGAATTCATTATTTGACAAAAACTGCTGGGATAATTGGAAATTAGTATGGCAGAAATTAGGCACGCACCCACAGTTAACACCATATAACAAGATAAGATCAAAATGGGTCCATGATTTAAGCATAAAGAACGAGATTATAAATCAATTAGAGGAACATAGGATAGTTTATCTCTCAGACTTGTGGAGGAGGAAGAAATTTGTGACCCAAGATGAAGAGAGATCATTATTGATCACAAAATAGAAAATTTTGATTACAGCAAATTAAAAATCCTTTGTACAAACTAAAGTAATGCAAACAAGATTGGAAGGGAAGCAATAAACTGGAAAATCATTTTCACAGTTAAAGATTCTGATAAAGGCCTCATTTCTAAAATATATAGAGAATTGACTCTAATTTATAAGAAATCAAGTCATTCTCCTATTGATAAATGGTCAAAGGATATGAACAGACAATTTTCAGAGGATGAAATTGAAACTATTACCACTCATATGAAAGAGTGTTCCAAATCATTATTGATCAGAGAAATGCAAATTAAGACAACTCTGAGGTATCACTACACACTTGTCAGATTGGCTAAGATGACAGGAAAAGATAATGATGAATGTTGGAGGGGATGTGGGAAAACTGGACTTTGTTGGTGGAATTGGGAACGAATCCAACCATTCTGGAGAGCAATTGGGAATTAGGCCCAAAAAGTTATCAAACTGTGCATACCCTTTGATCCAGCAGTGTTACTACTGGGTTTATGCCCCAAAGAGATACTAAAGAAGGGAAAGGGACCCGTATGTGCCAAAATGTCAGTGGCTAGAAACTGGAAAATGAATGGATGCCCATCCATTGGAGAATGGTTGTGTAAATGGTCGTATATGAATGTTAGGGAATATCATTATTCTGTAAGAAATGACCAGCAGGAGGAATACAGAGAGGATTGGAGAGACTTACAGGAACTGATGCTGAGTGAAATGAGCAGAACCAGGAGATCATTATATACCTCAACAACGATACTGTATGAGGATGTATTCTGATGGAAGTGGATTTCTTTGACAAAGAGAAGATCTAACTCAGTTCCAATTGATCAACGAGGCACAGAAGCAGCTACACCCAAAGAAAGAACACTTGGAAATGAGTGTAAACTGTTTGCATTTTTGTTTTTCTTCCCGGGTTATTTTTACCTTCTGAATCCAATTCTCTCTGTGCAACAAGAGAACTGTTCGGTTCTGCAAACATATATTGTATCTAAGATATACTGTTACATATTTAACATGGATAGGACTGCTTGCCATCTAGGGGAGGGGGTGGAGGGAGGAAGGGGAAAAGTTGGAACAGAAGTGAGTGCAAGGGATAATGTTGTAAAAATTACCCAGGCATATGTTCTATTAATAAAAAGCTATAATTTTTTTTTAAAAAGAGTGTTGAGATCACACCCAGAGCTTCTGTGATGACAGCCTCTTGGTCAGCAAGCACAGCATCCTCTTGGGTAGTACCTACTTCTAGCAAGGCTCATACAGTATCTTCCTTGTTCTTGATACCACTGCTACCTTCTTTGCTGCTGTAGTGATGTAACTACACCTCTGTAGCCATGATAGAGACACCCTCCAGACTGACCTTGAATCCTATTTTTTCCCTTCTTTATCCACTTTGGCCTCATCTGAGATACTCCACATTGTTCTTTATAACCACAAGAATGGCAAGTTCACCTGCTCCTGCCCAGTCCACAGGTGCTACTCTAGGGCGTTGGGTCCATTCAGTTCCTTTTCCTCCTCCAAAATGGTATTTGTGAAGGACTAGTTATATGTCATCTGAGAAGACCCCTGGTAACTAATAGAAAAAAACAATGAATTTAAAGTCAGAAGACCCAGGGTCTCTTCTGCACTGTCATCCACTATGGGACCTTGGACTTCAGTTTCCTTATTTGTAAAATGAGGGAGTTTAGATAGATGGATAGATAGATGATATAAATTCTACTTCAAGATAAGTTGCTGTGATCTCTTTGCTAATATTTTATTTAATATTTTTACACCTCTATTCATTAGGGAAATTGGTCTATAATTTTTTTCTCTGTTTTGACATGACCTGGTTTAGGAATCAGTACCATATCTGTGTCATATAAAGAATTTGGTAGGACTCCTTCCCCTATTTTCCCAAATAGTTTGTGCAGTATTGGAATTAGTTCTTTAAATGTTTAGTAGAATTTCTTTGTAAATCCATCTGGCCCTGGAGATTTTTTCTTAGGGAGTTCATTAATAAATAGCTTGTTTGTTTTTTTTTCTAAAATGGGACTATTTAAGTAATTTATTTTACTCCTTTGGTTAATCTGAGAAATCTATATTTTTGTAAATATTCATCCATTTCACTTAGATTATCAGATTTATTGTTTTACAGTTGGGCAAAATGGCTCCTAATTATTGTTTTAATTTCCTCTACATTGGTAGTAAGTTCACCCTCTTCATTTTTTAATGCTGACAATCTGATTTTTTTGTTCCTTTTTTAAAATCAAATTAAATAAAGCTTTATTTGTCATTGTTTTTTTCTTGGTTTGTTTATTAGTTCAATAGTTTTCTTACTTTCATTTTATTAATTGCTTCTTTTATTTTCAGAATTTCAAATTTGGAATTTAATTGGGAGTTTTTAATTTCTTTCTCTAGTTTTTTTTAGTTGCAAGCCCAATTCATTGATCTTCTCTTCCTCTATTTTATTCACATAAGCATTTAGAGATATAAAATTCCCCCTAAGAACTGCTTTGGTTATATCACATAAATGTTGATATGTTGTCAATGAGGGGGTTTGGACTGGATCTCCAAGGTCCCACCTGTTTCAACAGTGTAAAAAACAAGGAATCAAGTTCCTTCTCTTCTGCTTCTTTCTCACTGTGGGAAACACCCTCTCTTGTTCTCCTGCAGAACTCAGCTCTTGTTTCTCTGTTATTCCTCTTCTTGCATTAGGAGCCAGTTCCATATGCTCCCTGTTTTCTTCTCATCTTTACAAGTCTGGAGATTATAAAACATCCGACAACTGGGAAAGAGGGAAAACTAACATGTAGCTCTACCTGAGCTTTCCATCTCCTGAAGTCTGCCTCTTTGCCTCCCGACCTCCCTGCTGTGACAGTCGTCTGAAAAAGGGGCAGCTGACATTCTGAGAGGACGTGTAAATTACTGGCACCATCATCTGCTTCCAATCACAGAACAGGTCAGTCATCCGAATCTTAGAGTGGCTTCCTCTGGCACCTTTAAACATCTTCAAGTTGAGAAATAGCAGAGTCCATAGGAGCAATAGAAAAAGGGCCTTGGAGATCCATCCACCCCTCCCCTAATTTTTATCAATAACAAATGGAAAGCCAAAAGAAGTCAAATAATTTGTTCAAAATCACACAGTAGCAGAGGGAGGGTTTGAATCCAGGTCCCCTGATTCTAAATCTAGTACTCTCTTCATTATGTCAAAAAGCAAGTAGATGAGCTCTTCAGATGAATGACAACCATGGAATGGGCTGAAAACTGGTTGGAGTTGACAGTCAGCTAAAGTAGCTTCCAAAATTTTTCTGGTTCTCTCTAACTCCATCAATTCCCAATTTATGCATCTTTGGTCCCCACAGCAGAAGTAAAGGAAGAAAGCTATGGGAAGTGTTCAGATCATTGAGGCCAAAATCCAATGAGTGCTTTATCTTTCCACTTGATCCAGGTCAAGTGATTAAAGCTGTGGGCTTCGGTGATTGTCCTTAGGGTCAAGTGAATCAAAGGAAGCAAACTGAAAATCAAGGTTCCATTATTAAGTCAGAGAGCATTTCTGGCTTAAGATCTCAGAATCCTAAATTGAACCCTTGAGAGATCAGCTCCCCAGTGAAATCATTATCTTAAATGAATTGTCCAAAGTGCATTTATTCTCTTTGTCTCTCATTTCAGTTTCCTTCTACAGTATCGAAATGAGGTTTTTGGTGTCTGATAATGAGTCAATGATTCCCCTTAGCAATAGGTTTGTCAAAAATTAAGTGAAAGATGATTTCCAAGTATGCATGATTGAATAGGATGGTGAAATAACGTTTCAGGGAATCTGAACTATCCGGCAGGATTTTTCATGTCTCATGTTGGATTTTGACTTTTCTATTAGGTCCATCTATTTCAAAAGTCCCATCTGCTGGGCTTTCCTACTCTCACAAATGAAGTGGACATTTCTCTTTTCTCAAATGAACAATTCTGGACAGAAGATGTTGAAAGCCTCGGGGAGATATGGTACTGATGCTGCTTTTTGGACTCTTTTCCCCATTGTACTAAGTGTGGTCCAGTAGAAAGAGCCCTGGATTTGGAGGCACAGGACCTGGCTTCTAAGCCTGGTTCTGTCCCTTTTTAGCTATGTTAACTTGGGCAAGTCCCTTGTCCTCTCTGGGCTTCAGTTTACTCACCTGCAAAATGAAGAGCTTGGATTAAATGACTTGAAAGGTCTTTTCACCTCTAAATCATTAGCTCAACCTATCTTTTGTTTTGGCAGGGAAGTTTAGACAGCCCTTCAAATTGGATATGTACTGTTTGTGTGTGTGGTGGAGGGAGCCCTTTAAATGGAATAGTTTGGGGGCGTTATTTTGAAGTTCATGAAATAGGATTATAATGTGGCATAGTGAGAGTCAGTAGGACCAAGTTCTAGTCCTGGTTCTACCATTCCTAGGTCATATCTGACCTTGTTTAAGTGACTATCCCTGCCTCTGGAACTCAGTTTCCCCATTACAATGATGGGATTGTAAATCAATTCCAATTTACAATTGTAATGGCAATTATAATTGTAATTTGTAAAGGTAAATGTAATTGTAAATTACCATTTACAATGATGGGACCAGGTTACTTTGAAGGTCTCTTCTAGCTTTGACATGACTCCTTAAAGGTAAATAGAAAATCCTGATGAATCTATGAAAGGTCTGGGCTAGCTAATAGAGTATCAATGATCAATGATCTCCTCAGGGTAGGAAGGAACCTCCTCTTATTCATATTGCAACTCATCTATAAATTAGTAGAAAAATCTTAGAGAGTCGCCAGAGATTTAGAGAGGTTAGTGACTTGCCCAGAGTCAAACAACTAGTAAGTACCAGTTGCTATTGTTGCTGTTTAGTCATTTCTGTCTTGTCTGACTCTTCATGACTCAATTTGGGATTTTCTTGGCAGAGCTATTGGACTTGTTTGCCATTTCCAGATTATTTTACATCTGGGGAAACTGAGGCAGACTAGCCCAAGATCACACAGTTACAGTAAGTGTCTGAAGCCAGATTTGAATTCAGGAAATTGTCTTCCCGATTCCAGGCCCAGCACTGTATAAACCTCACCTCCTAGTTCTCCCAGTGTCAAAGGAGGCATTTAAATTCAGGCCTTCCTGTCCTAGTGATTTTAGCTTCCCCCTCTCATACACACCTTAAATAACTGGCTGTAGGGTTGTAAAAATGCATTTTCTTTGGTCTTTTACAGTCGAACCACATTTTTCAAGATAGTAAGTTTGCTTTTATAAATCACAGTAAAAATGAAAAGCAGGTAGTATGTATTGAGGGAAAGAAATACGGGGGGAGGCACAAATCTCATATTCTGAAGAGGCTATTGTATTTGGTGAGCCTTTAAAGTCATCTTTTTTATCTTGTATGGTGTCAATGAGAAAAAAAAGATGGGAAATTGGGGCTAATTACCAGCACAATTTCACAGAAGAGTGATTTAAAATGGCGGGGGACCCTAAGGGTAGGCCGCATTGGCGGGGGTGGGATGTAACAAGGCGGTAGTGTTTTTGCAATGATGACCTTTGCCCAAGGGACCTGAAGAAAGGAAAGGTATGACTGGGTTTGAATGTCACATATTAGCCTCTTCCTGCCTTTTCAAGTGTCTTATACTTTATTCCCCTCTGAGTGACAATTCCTATGGGTCTTGCTGTTCCTTGCACATGATGTTCCTTTCCCCTACTCAATTTCTTCCTATTAGCTGGAATGCTCTCACTCTTAACTTTCAAAACTTAACTCAAATCCCAACTTCTGCTGGAGGCCTTTCCCAGGCTTCCCAGTGACACTGAGTATATCTTGTAGGTACAGAGTTGTTCCCATGTTGTCCCCCCAATCCAGTGTCAGCCCCTTGAGAACAAAGACATGCAATCTCCTATGTATTTCATTTAAAACATGATTCTAAGAAAGGGGAGTCCATAAGCTTCAGCAGATTGCTGAAGGGGGTCCAGGACACAAAAAAATTTGCTTAAGAACCCATAGACCAGATGAAGTTAATTACAGCATGTCCCCTTCTCTAGGAAGGATTTTTTGGGGACCAATTACGATTACCTGTGCTTCCTGATCTACCAGTACCTCCTTCCAAAGGACAAAAGTGCTGAACTGGTACATCTCTGAGATTCAGTATCCAAAGTCAGAAAATGATTGTGCTCAATTCAGAATGTTAATATGCAAGATATATTGGATGGTTTGAGTACCGATAATAAGGGAAGAAAAGGGGATTGGGGACAAGGGCAGGAGACCACACACAAAAAGGGAAATTCTTCCTTCCTGATCATCTGGGAGTCCAGGATAGAGAGAGCCCATGAGAAAAACAAAGTACAGCATCTTTAAGGCTTCACAATTCCTCTACTCTGGAGTCCATTTCCCTCTACTGGTTTATCAACTTGTGCTTTCCTCTGAGTACATTTTGGGGATACACTTTGAACTTTTTTTTGGTAAATTTAAATTTAAATTTAAAATTTTTTAAAATTTTAAACAAGTACAAAATGAGAAAAGAAAAAAGTTGCTTTGTACACAACAGAGCATAAGAAAAGATTCAACATAAAACAATAAATTTCCATTTCAAGAAAACCTATATCATAAATACTAGCTATTGTTTTCAAAGCTGTCTGACTTTGCTTTCTTGCAGGTTTTCTTTTGTTCTCTGCTGTGCACTTTTAACTTTATTTTCCCCTCTCCCTCCCCTGCCCTATCCTAAAGAAGGCTACAATTAAGCGTGGATATACATATACATACACATATATCTAAGACCACACTATGCTTATTTCTTCCTATGATTTGTTTCTCTGAAGATGGGCAGCTTCTTCCTTCATAAGTCTAAGTCTTTTCATATTTTTCTAAATCAACAAGCTCATCATTTCCTCCACCACAACATTCCAACCCAATCACCTCCTAAGAGATTGTCTATGAAAGTTTTCCCCCAATTGTCTGCATTCCTTCTGTTCTTGAATACATAGGTTTTATTTGTACAAGAAAACGTTAATTTAATGTAATTGACATTATCCTTTTTTATACTTCAACAACTTCTTGCCTTATAATATAGTTTAAGGGTTGATACTGTTGAATATACTTCCTTTATATCTCTCCACCTCGGTTTCCTTGAAGTCCCTGACCTTTTGTTCTTCCAAATGAACCTTTTTTCCTAAAATAATATTTTTTTTTAGTAATTTAATTGGATGACACTGAATAGATTAATTAGGTAAAACTGTCATTTAAAAATTCTATTGGCTTTTCCTACCTCTAAACAACAAATATCATTTCAGTTATATAGATCTGAGTTTATTTATATAAAAAGTGTTTTATGTTTATGTTTGTATAGTTCCTGTGTATATTTTGGTAGGTACTTGCTTAGATATTTTATACGCTCTATTTACTTTAAATGGTCTTTAGACCATTTAGCTATTTTAATAGTACTGAATAATATTGCTGACACATAATAGAGTTTCTCTATTTTTCACTTTTGATTCATTTAACTTTAACTTTGGGGGCAGCTAGATGGCACAGTGAATAGAGCACTGGCTAGATATATGTCATTTTCTCTTTAACCCATTCCCAATCAGAATAAAGTTCAACCACTATCCATCGTGCCCCCCTACTAGCTTTTTCTGCATTAATTTTTCCTTTTATACCTCATTTGTATGAGAAAATTTCTCTTTTTTCATCTCTTCCTGCACAGGTCTTTTTTTTTTTTTTTTTTAGAATCATCACATCATACTCAACTCAGCCCATGCTTTTCTTTCAAACTATACAAATAATGATGACAATCATAAGAGTACTGCTAATATTTCCACATATACAAAGTAAACTACTTGAGTCCCTTAGAATTGATCTTTAAAGTTTACCTTATATTTCTGCTATATATTATATCTCAAATTTCCCTTAAATTCTGGGGCTTTGTCTCAAAAAACCTAAACATTTTTAAGTTTGTTAAAATCCATTTTTTTTCCATTCAGGATTATATTTAACTTCACTGGGTAAATTACTCTTAATTGGAATCCCAGCTCTTTTGTTCTATGAAATACAGTATCATGAGACCTATGGTCCTTCAACATAGTAGCTTATAGATCTTGTGTAATCCTTATTGTAACTCTATGATATTTAAATTATTTTTTTCTCATTGCTTCCAATATTTTCTCCTTAACCTGGGTGTTTTGAAACTTGGTTATAATATTCCTGTAAGTTTTTCTCCTTGGATCTCTTTCAGTTGGTGATTAGTGAATTTTTTTTCCATTTCTACTTTGCCTTTTTGTTCCAGAACTTCAGGGCAATTTTCCTTGACAATTTTTCATAGTATTGCATCAAGATTCTTTTTTTGGTAGTCTGATATTCTTATATTATTTTTTCCTGAGTTGTTCTCCAGATTAATTGTTTTTCTGATAGATATTTCACTGTTTTCTTCTAGCTTTTCATTCTTTTGATGTTGTTTTATGATTTCTTGCCAACTTGTCATTAGCTTCCTATTGCCCAGTTCTAGTTTTCAAGGAATTATCTTCTTAAGTTTTTGATTCTCTATTTCCAGTTGGTTGACTTTCTTTTCTTAATTTTCTTGATATTCTTGGATTGTTCTTTTTTTCTCATTTTTCTTCAATCTCTCATTTGATTTTTAAGGTTTTTTTTTAGTTCTTTTTAGAACTTTTAAGTTCTTCTGAGAACTCTTTCTGTGGTTGGGACCATTTGACATTTCTCATTGAAAAAAGAGAAGCTTTTTTAGGTTTTTTAGCTCCATTTTTTCCCCTCTGAATGTGACCCCAGATCTTCTCTATCCCCATGGTAACTCTCTATGGTTGGGGTCTTTCTCCTTTGCTTTCTCACTTTTATTTATTCATTTATTGTTTTATTTTATTTTATTTTTAGCAAATAACCAAATTGCAGTCTTGAGGTATGGGGGGATAATATCTCAAACCTTAAGTCCTTCTTACTGTTATTTTCTGAACTCTAAGGGCCCAACCTTGGGCTCTCCCTCTACTCCTAAGCCACTATTAGGGATTCCAGCCACTTTACTCTGCAAATGATCTTGCCCCCCTGCAGTTTCTCTTGTGGCTACAAACTACAGCTGTCCTCTCTGCCTCAGAATTGAAACCAGAGATTCTGCTCTCCTGCAAATGCCCACAGCCAACAGGATCTTTGTCCCTTGCTACTTCCCTCGCCAGATGTGTGCTAGCTTCTTTTCCCTGCAGACATAGCCCAGGACATATCTGGTTAGCATAGTTGTGTAGAAGATCCTTCAATCTTCTACTCAGTCATTGGGCCCCCATTATCTGCAAAATGAAAGTTTTTGAGGCCTAGGCTGCTACTTTACCAAGCTGCTCCCAGGGCTTGCTGTTTATTGATTTTTTTCAGAGTCTGCCTGGAAGTGTTTGCACTTCACTAAAGCCAAACTGCTGCTCTTGGAGGTCGGATCTTTCCTGGGGTCTTTTCAGATTGTCTTTGGAAGACAACTGCATTACCCTATGTGTATTTCTGCTGCTCTGAGGCAATGCTCTGTCTTTTTTTGTGGGGGAAATCTGGAGAACCAAAAGTTTTCTGATGTCCTCTGGCATCTTCCCAGAATCCTCTCTCCTCTCTGAACTTTTTGTCGATATTCAGGATAGCTACTTAGTTCTTGGTTCCTCGCATCCCTTGGTGCTCCTATCAGTGCCTAAACACCAGACTGGATGGACTCTTGGTCTGACCTTGTGTAACACGGCTTCTGTTTTTAATCTTTGGTTGTACTGAGCATTTTTAAAATGATCTCTTCTCACCTTTGATGCAGAAATCAGTTTCAAGAAAAGGAAGAATGTACCAAAATAGGGTGAGTATACCTTTAAAAAGATTGCTTCTCATTTTCCTTATTAGATTCAAATGAACAATTTTTCATTCTTTTGTTTTGTTAATGCTTTTTGCTTTTTTTGACACTACCACCTCCACAGAACTCTACCCTATAGCAAAGAAATTCAGTTAAGCATGTCAGACAGTATGTGCAGCATCCTGTACCCATAGTGTACCTCCTCTCTACTCAGAGGAAGGAAGCATGTTTCTTCACTGGGCCTCTTGGATTAAGCTTTATAACTTTTCCACTCAGCTTTATATTGTTGAAGAAGATGCCTATTGTGATTACTTAGAACATACTTCATTTGAGACAAAAGAATATACCAAGAAAAGTTGTGTCCATTGGCATAATTTGGCAAATTGGAGAAAATATTCTGGTGAAGAAAGTGGTGATGAAATGACTTTGGAAGTCCCATTTTTATAAAGTTAACCACAGTGGGCAGGTACCCTATAGAAATCCCTAGTCATTTGGAGTTTGTTATGTGAAGGTCAGGGCCTTGTGTCAGAGTCACCTTGTACTTGGAATATATTTAGCATTCTGTTAGTCTACTAGAGACAGAACTCTAAAAGGGCAAATATCACGCCTGAATGAAAAGCTTTCTCTTCCTCAACTCATAGCACAATGTTCTCAGAGCCAGACGGGGACTTAAGAAATGTTTGCTAAATGACTGTTCAAGTAGCATCGGTAACAGTAGCTCTTGGGTACAGGCAAACCTGACTTTCCCCCCCCCACTCCCTCCCACCCCACACTCCCTTCTTTCATCTGATCACAATCTATTATCACTTCATCTTTCCCTCTACCTGACAACTCCTAGCCCTCGTCACCCTCACTATGATCTTTAGTCCCTCCATCTTTCAGTTATTTTCCAGTGCATAGCATGGTGCTTGACACATAGAAAGTGCTTAATAAATGATTGTGTATTGACTGAAATAAGCCCCTAGCTGAATAACAGTCCTGGGGATTTTTTAATTGTATAGCCCTATCATGAAGAATTGTTAAGAGTTATTCAACAAACACTTATTAAGCACCTACTGTGTTAGATGTTAGAGGAAAACAGAATTTAAGTAAGACAGCTTCCTATCCTCATATTCTTCACAGTCTGGTCCAGAAATACGAATAGACTCTGAGTTCTGTTGGGATGCAGGGTGGTCCAAGGAAAGGTGTGCTGAATTTGGTATCAGAGCATCTCGGGTCTAATCCTGACTTTTCCACTTCCAACTTACATGACCTTGAAAAAGCTACAAGCCAAGACTAAAGTGGAGAGAGAGCTGATGGATAACTTGCACAACTTTTTATTCACAGATGATTGTGCACTCTGAAATTGAGGGGCGGAGGTTAGTGGACTGCTTGAGCTCAGAACTTCTGAGTGACAGTAGGGCTAAAAGCTGATTAGATGTCTGGTGCCAAGATGGCTAGCCCGTAGGAGTGGAGGATCACTGGCTGCTTAAGGAGAAGTCACTAGGCTGAGGCTGGAAACTGAGAAGGCCAAAGTTCCTATGCCAATAAACAGAAGATTTGGGTTCATGAGTGGTTGCTATACTTAGAACCTGAGTGAGATAAGGAGACCTCTCCCCCCTCAAAAAAAATTAGTATCACGTTCAGATCTACACACAAAAAAATGATTCTGGTAATGGCGTGAAGGGCAGATTTGTTGGGGAAGCCAGCAGAAGAAACAGGAAGTTAACATCAACAGGCCTAAGCTTATATAGTAAGTTAGAAGTAATTTTTAGTTAGGAACTGTTGTGCTTGTTGTTGTTCCTTGGTGTCAAACTCTTTGTGACCCTGTGGAGCATACTCTCCACATGGTTTTCTCAGCAGAGATACTGGAGTGGTCACCATTTCCTTCTTGACAGTGGATTAAGGCAAACAGACTTGCCCAGGGTCACACAGCTAATAAATGTCTGAATTCAAGTTTGAACTCAAATTTGGGCGCTCTAGTGGCTAGCTTTCTAGGTCTAGAGTCAGGAAGACTCTTCTTCCTGAGTTCAAATCTGGCCTCAGGTACTTACTAGCTATGTAGTCACTACATAGGCAAGTCATTTCACCCTATTTGCCTCAGTTTCCTCATTTGTAAAACGGGCTGTAGAAGGAAATTACAAAACCACTCCAGCAGCTCTGCCAAGAAAACCCCAAATGGGGTCATAAAGAGTCGGACACAACTAAGGAATGACTCAACAACTTCCTGACTCCCCGTCCAGTGTTCTCTCCAGTGAGCTATCCAGCTGTCTCTAGATAGTACTTACTAGTTTGTGATATCAAAATGGTTATTTTATTTTAGTTACCAACCATATTTCATACTTAAGTTAACCGTATTTTTCCTTTATTTTTTAGTATTTGGAACAGAGAAACCCGAAAATGATGGTTATGTTTCCCTCAGGGCCACATAGGTAGGAGCCGGGTCATTTACAGCTACTATATTTTATTCTCTCTGTCTCACACACATACACATATACACCCACACACACACAATACACACACAACTTTGTCTTCTCTAGCAGGGGCTCCTCTGATTTATTTAGCTCTCGGTCAAGGTTGCAAGGATTGTGGCTCACACTACTGCTGTAGCTGCTGTTGGAGGACTTAGAGATTTGCACAGAAGAGACAGACCGACCAAAGACGTTGAAAGCAACAGAACTTTATTAAGGGCCCATTTTACCTCATAAAAGGGAATGTGCTTAACATGGGATACTTAGGGGGCCAAGAGGAGGAGGATGAAGGAAAATAGGGAAGAGAATATGTTGGGACCACAGCAGTGATGTGCTGGTAAACGTTTTGTGACTAGGTTCTGGGGGAAAATGCACACGAGACACACCTTTAAACTTGAACTGCATTATTAACATTTTCTTAATAAGTTTCTTAAGTCTAGACAACCGACAGATCAATATGTCAAGGCCTGATCTGTAGCGTTTGTCAATTTCCAAGATGTAAATGCTTACACTGAAAATTTAACTATCAGTTTTCAAGATATATCTGGCTATATAACAGTTACCTCAAAGACACCTTACCCTTTTCACGTGTTTCTTTTCCCTGGCTATTTCCCCATGGCTGGAACACATTCCCTCTTTACCTCCACCTCTTAGAATCCCTTAGTGTTCTTAAAGGCACAACTCAAACATCACTTTCTACATGAGGCCTTTCTGAATCCCTTCAGTTGCTGATGTCTCCCCCTTCTCCCATCCCCATTCTTCATTATCTTCTGTTTACTTTGCATTTGCAGCAATTTTTGAGGGCTGATACAGCTTAGCAAAATGAATAAGCTTTCTCATTTGACCCATCTCTGCAAACTTAAATTTTCTCTCATCTTCTCAGATGAATTTTGTTATTCTACCCTTTTGGGAAGAGAATCTATTGGGGCAATGATGAACTTTAGATTAGTAAGCCTATCTTAACTTGCAGTCCAGACATAACGATAGATAAACAGATACTCTGAAAAATCAACCTTTTTTTAAACTCTAGAAGAGAAGGTAATAAGTATATTGGTTCACAAGTAAGCAGTAAAAGTAGTTCTGTTATCTCTTTCCTCTATGTAACTTTGTGTTAGGAACAAATGTATAGAAAGTGATTTTGGAGGGTACTAGCCCAACCTAGACATGAAAAATAATTCCCTCTATAAGATATCCAACAAGTGACCCTTCAGCTTCTACTTAAAGACCTCAGGGTCATGAGTGGGGAGCCTACTACCTTCCAAGGCAGTTCATTCCACTTTTGCCTATATCATTGAACTTCCCCCAGTGCCTTTTTTTCACCTATTGTTTCTAACTCTCTAGATTTATCCATCAGGGTCCAAGCCTTCTCTCTTCTCCCCCTCCCTTTTTTAGTTCCTAGTCTTTCAACTCTAGAATCTAAGTTCCTTGAGAACAGGAACTGTCTTTTTTACTTTACTTAATAAATGCTTGATGTTAAAAAAAAAGTTTTTCTCAACACCCAGCTTAAGTTTGCTTTTTTTGTTTCTTCCTCCCCCTCTACCTCAGTGCTCTTCGTTCTCACCTTGGAAGTCAGGGAAAGCAAATCTTCCTCAGGGCAGTCTTTTAAGGTAGCTCTCATGTGTTATCCCCCAATTCTGTTCACTAGTCTGAACACTCCCATTTCCTTCTTCTGATTCTCATATGACATACTCCTCAAAGCCTTCTCCATCCTGTTTACTTACCTCTAGGTGTTCGCCAGCTTAGCAAATTTCTTAGCTACGACTGACTATAATATTCTGGGCATGCTCTAACCAGGAGAGAGTACAAATAGGATCAGTTTTCTACTCTGTCACATGAAGGGATTGGATCAGGTTGTCTCTAAAGTTCCCTTGAGTTTGTGAAAACTTCTTTAAGAAATCAGACCTTAGCACCCTGCTCTGTGGCTGAAAGTGAGAAGGCAAGGGAAAGGAGGGAAGCTATCCATCTAAAGGGAAATGGTGGTTGAAAAGGAGAAATAGAAATATGAAAGTGAGGGTGCTGTGGAAAGGTCCATAATGGGTCATAGGATTTAGAACTGGAAGGAACTAGGGAGAAATCTAATTCAGCCTCAACACTTTATATTTTATAGAGGAGTAAACTGGGGCAAGAAGGTTCTCAGCTAATTGCTCTGAACATCTTTGGTACATTTGTTTCTTTGTTTTTTCTTTCTAATTTCACCAGTGCATGTGATGGAGAGGAAAAGGGACGTAATAGAGACACAAACTTGTTTGAATCCCGGGTCTAGCATTTACTAGCCATTACCCAGGAAATACTTGCTCAAGGTGGTTGGTCCTATAGCAAGAGACAGAATGGTAACTGTCACGCCCCTATGAACTACTCTAACCTGGTAAAGGGGAGCTACAAGGTTAGGGTAGCATTAAGGAGATTCTACAGTAACAGAAAACAGATGTACACCAGTGCTCTTGAAATACAAAGAGGCCAATAGAAAGACCTGCAGGAGACTGTTTTGCTCCTTGGAAGATGAGCTCTAAGAAAACACAGACAAGAATTGCATAGGATGAGGAGGGATGGCTGGATTGCCATTTGCACGGATGGAAAGACTATCCATATTGGTGAGATCATAGTCATTGAGGTAATAAACTCTAGGTGACATTAAGCAGATTACTTAATCTTTCTGAGCCTCAGTTTTCTCATCTATAAAATGAGGATAATTATTATATAATTATTATACTGGTGCTACCTATCCCACAGGGTTGTAAGGAAAAGATTCTGGAAACCTTAAAGCTCTAGATAAATAAGAACTCAATTTAGTAGCAAAAAGTTCCTTTGTCACCATCTTGTCTCAAGCAATTAGTCTGAGGCTATGGGTAGAGGAAGGGGTTTGTTTTGTATTCAATAAGAGCCAGGTAGAAATCTTTGGTTTGGAAAGCTCCTGATTTCTGGAGAGTTGGAATCTGGGCCAGTCTCCTCTGCCCTTTAAAGATTAATTCACTAAATGGACAGCTCTAGAACTCCTTGGCCAGATACTCAAGTCATTTCAATTCAGTTCACTAAAGTATCTACCACACGAATGACATCATGTTAAGCCCTGAGGAATACAAAGACTAAAAAAGGCCTTCTCTATTAATGGAAAGGAAAGAAGGAAAGAAAGGAAAGGAAAGAGCTAAGGATTCCAGGAGCCTGAAATAAAAAAGGAATGGACATTGGGCATGGGGGGCAGCTTAGGCAAAGAAGCACAGGGAAGAGATGAGATGTCACGTTTAGCAAACATTAAGCAGAGCACTCTGACTAGACTAATGGTGGGCTAGAGTCAGATTGTAAAGGGCTTTGGATACAGTCTGACCCTTGCCTTCCTCTACGCTCAATAAAAATGTGTTGACTTATTGATTAAACTTGGGCAGACAATCCAACTGTCCAGAGACAATCTGGGCCAGGTGATGGGGGCACCTTGAATGCTTGCTCACTTATGTTATCGAGATTTTAGCAATAAAAATCAAAGTTGTCTGAGCGCTCCATATCTCCCATTCTGCCTGCTCATTCTTCACAGTAGACACATCGCTGGGAACAGAACTCCCCAGGAAAGGTGCTCGTGACCCCAGATATTTTTAACAGCACTTAATAGTTTACAAAAAAACTACATCCAGAATCAGATAAGACTCCCCCCCAAACCCAACTTTATGAGGTAGATGGGAGCAAGGATTATCATTTTTATTTCAGAAGTGAGAAAATTGAGGCTTGAAGAATGTAAGGGATTTACTCAGCGTCAAACAGGTAATGAGTGGAACATCAGGATTTAGTCATGGATCATTTTGGTTCCTCACTAAGAATTCTTTCCACTATATCCCACTTCCAAAGCATACATTGCTGTGGAAGGCATAATTCTGTACAATAAAGGAGGTGTAAAGAAGGCAGGCAAAAAGGCAAAAAATGAAAAGTGAAGAAGAAAGAGAAGGAGGCAAAAAAGAGAACCCATAATGGTCTACCCAGGAATATAGAAGTTTAATATACATCTAACTAGAACGCACCTCTGAGGCCATCTAATTCCACTTTCTCATTTTGCAGAAGAGGAAACTGAAGTTTAGGGAAGGAAAGAGACACCCAAAATCATATAGCTACTAGTAGACCCTGTTTGTTTTTGCTGAGGCAATTGGGGTTGGTTGACTTGCCCAGGGTCACACAGCTATTAAGTGTTAAATGTCTGAGGTCAAATTTGAACTCAGATCTTGCTGACTTCAGGGCTGGTGCTAAATCCTGGTTTTTGAACCCAGATTCTCTGAGTCCAGTTCTAGTGTTTTTCTGGATTGGGCAGACCTGACTCCAACCAGTTCCCCTGATAGTTCAGGTTTGACATTGGAACAAAATAAAATAGATGTAGTCTATTAAGAACAATCAACAGTTAAAAAAAAAGACATGTACTTAGCATCCTGACTTGATTCCATAGAGCCAACTTCCTCTGACTGAGTTTCCCACTGGACCTCCTCTGGCTACTTTGATAAGTTGATCGCCAATCAAATATGAAAGATGATTTCAATATTTTTTTCTTTTTAAAATAAGTTTTTATTGGTATCTTTTTTTTACTTCATCAAAATTTCTTCCAGTGTTCGTCCGCTTCCTCTTCCTACAGAGTCAACAAATGTGCTTTTTTAAAAGGAAAGAAAAAAAAAGTAGAAAAAGTAGAGGAAAAAAATCAGTATACTTTAATAGAGTTTAAAAAAATAAAAAATCAGTATAATTGATCAATATGTCAAAAAAATCTGAAAATATTTTCAATGTACTTTTTTCAGCTTTGCTTATTCTTTGTTATTTTTTCAAGATATACTATTGCTTTGTAAAAAATCATTGTGTACCCATTGTGAAGGTTATTTTCTTGGTTTTCCCTCTACATGTCAATCAATTGGGAAAAGACTAAATAAATTGTGGAGCAGTATTTCTGTTCTGTAATAGATGATGAATGTGATGAATACAGAGAATCATGGAAAGACTTACATGAATTGATACAGAGTGAAGTAGGGAGGAGCCAAAAAAAATCATGATTTATTTTATTAAACTATACTGTTTTTTTTTCCTCTAATTTTTCTACTTTTTTTCTTTTCTTTAAAAAAAAAGCACTTACTACTAAATCAGCTGATAAGGACTGCTCAGACTCGACTGAAAAGGAACCAGCACACACTGGTTGAGTACAGAATCAGTGGGGCAGGAACACTGCTGGCTTTGGGACTTGTTGGTTTCAGGTTCTGGGCTAGAGGGGAGCCTCAGTTCTCCCCTGTACCAGGGATACCAGGTACCAGGAGTAGAGGTGATTGTACTAACAATCTGCTATAAATTTTTTAAAAAGAGCAGGCAAAGGAAAAAGAATCCAACCTTAGAAAGTTACTATGGTAATAGAGAAGACTGGGTTTTGTCTTCAGAGGAGGATATTAAAATAAAAAAGCCTCTCCTACCCCAAAGAATAATGTCAAAGGATCCTCCCCCAAAATAATTTATAGAAAAACTCAAAAAAGACATTAAAAATCAAATGTCAGAGATTGAGGAAATTTTTTTTAAATAATAACAATCCAAGAAAAACAATAAGACTATGAAGAGAAAGTCAATCAACTAGAAAAAGATCCAAAATCTTAAAGACTCCTTGAAAACTAGAAGTGGGCAAGGGGAAGCTGGTGAAGTTATAAGAAACCAAGGTATAATAAAACAAGAATGAAAAAATAGAAAAGAATATGAGACATCTAATAAGAAAAATAACTGATCTGGAGAACAGTTCAAGAGGAGAAAACACAAGAATAATTAAACTATCTGAAAGCTACAATCAAAAAACAAATCTTGATGCAATAATACAAGAAGTAATTAAAGAAAATTGTCCTAAAGTGTTGGAACAAGAGGGGAAAAAAGAAACAGAAAAAATTTACCAATCACCATCTGAAAGAGATCCTATGAAAAAAATCTACAGGAACATCATAGCCAAATTCTGGGAACCCCCAGATCAAGAAGATATTATGAGCAACAAGAAGAAAACAATTCATAAGTGGCAGAGTCACAATTAGAATCATACAAGATCTAGCAGCATCTACATTAAAAGATTGTAGTTCTTAGAACACTATATATTGAAGACCAAAAAAACCTGGGTTTGTAGCCAAAAATAACATATCCAGCAAATTTAAGTGTACTCCTGAATGAAAAAAAAAAAGAATATTCAATGAAATGCCAGATTTTAAGGATTTTGTTGCAAATTGTTGACTTTAATAGAAAATTTCTCATACAAGATCCAAAAGAAATATAAAGGAAACATCAAAGAATAATTACAAGGGACTCAATAAGGAAAAAAAAGGACAAATAAGAAATTGTAAATGGTATATCTAAGATTGTCATTAGTAATTGTGTAGTTCAAAAGAAAGATTGAGGTAGAGCAGAGTGTGACGTGACCTAAAAAGCAAAACTGTTTAGAAAACACAGAGGAATTAAATTGAGGAAGAGGGCTAGAAGTTCTGGAACCTTGCTCTTATTGGGAATGGGTTAAAGCAGGAAATATATATTTTAGAAGAGTATAAAAAAATCTTCTAAATTCAGAAAGAAATAAGAGGATGAGTAAGTAGAGAAGGGGGAAAGGTTTAGGGGAGGATTTTTAGAGGGAACCCTACTCACATCAGATCAGGGTTAAAGAGAAAATCATATACATTTAGAAGGGAATGAAAGTCTTCTATATTCATAAAGAAATAAGAGGGTAAAGGAATAGGATTAGAGGGATATAGAAGGATTAATGGGAATAGCATAAAGGTGGGGAGAGGGGATAAAGGAGGGATGCGGGGGTAGACCATAATAGGAGAGTAGAAGTAAAACAGAGGAGTCAGGAAAGATAGGAAACAAGAGATACAAACATAATAATAGAGATTAGGAATAGAATTTATTAGGTAAAAAAGTAGAGGTAGTGATCATGATTTCAGACAAAGTTAAAGCTAAAATAGATTTAATCAAAAGAGAAAAAAATAGGGAAATCACACTATATATCAGCCATAGTAATCAATATTGTTTTAGACTATTTAAAATAACTAGACAATATAAGGTTGGAATAGTACTGTGGTATAGGAGATGATGAGCTTGTGGATTTGAAAAATATGGAAAGATTTGAATTTACGAAGGATGACAATCATAGTCTATAGATGTATATGAATGCATGTGTGTATATATGTGTCTGAATATAGATATCTATGTATATGCATGTATATATATCTATATATGTATGTATGTATGTGTGTGTGTGTATATATATATATATACATATATATATATATATCCATCTACATACATATCCATGCTTAATTGTAGCTTTCTGGAAGGGGGAAGGGGGAAAAGAATAAAGTAAAAAGTACAGAGAACAAAAGAAAACCTACAAGGAAGCAAAGAAAAGATAGACAGCTCTGAACACAATGTTTAATATTATATAGGCTTTCTTGGAATGGAAATTTATTGCTTTATATTTTGAATCCTCTCTTGCCTTCTGTTGTGTACATGACAATTTTTTTTGGATATAAGTTTTAAATAATTAAATAGATTTTTTTGAAAGAAAGAAAAAACAAAGTAGTTATGCCGATTCACAATTCCACCAATAAGGTACTAGTGGGCCTATCTTCCCACAACCTTTTCAATACTGACTATTCCCATCTTTGCTAATTTATTATAGGTGAGGTAAAACTTCGGGGTTATTTTGATTTTGGTGCATTCTTCCATATGATTGTTAATAATTTGTACTTCTTCCTTTGGTCTTAACATCTTTTTTTTTTCTCAAAAGTATTTTATTTTTCCAAATACACATATAGTTTTCAAGATTCATTTTTAGATTTTGTGTTCTAAAATTTCCCCCCTCTCTCCCTTACCTTCTCCCTCCCTGAGACTGCAAGCAATCTGTTATAGGTTAAACATGTGCAACCCTTTTAAATACATTTCCATATTTGTCATGTTGTGCAAGAAAAAGCAGACCAAAAGAGAAAAAGGCACAAGAGAAAAAAAAAACAAACAAAAGGTGAAAATGCTATTCTTCAATCCACATTTAGTTCTCTCTCTAGATGCGGATAGTATTTTCCATTCCAAGTCTATAGTAATTGCTGTAAATTTGCATTGTTGGGTCTCAATATCTTTAAAGGAAAATTCAGTTTATCATTCATAGGAGCGGGGTTAGGATATTAGTCCCACTGGCATCATTATATTCTCCCCAATGGTGGTGATGACAGTTTCATCAGAGGGTAGATGATCCTGGGAAATTCCGGCTTTCTACATTCTTTGGGTTAATTTATCCTCCAAAGAAGAAAACAACTAATCAAGCAGTGGATATGCTGAACATGGTCCCTTGCATACAGTAGTTATTCAGTAAGTGTCTGTTAACTTGGAAGAACATCAAACTTGGTTCCATAAACATCAAAGAACTTCATTTTAACACGACTTATTATAGCTGGTATTTGCACATTCTAGATCATTTGAGAGCTGAGAGAGTATAGTTCAAAACTTACCTTGTAAAAGAAGGGCAACATGGCATGATGGATAGATGGCGTACTACACTGGGAATCAAGAAGATCTGAATTCAAATCCTGCCTCAGATCCTTATTAGCTGTGAGACTCTGAGCAAGTCACACTGCCTTATTCTCTGTGTGTCATTTTCCTCATCTGTAAAACAATGGTGTTGGATTCAGTGGCTTCTAAGAGTCTTTCCGATTCCAAATCTATGATCTAAACCATACAATCCTACTGTATACCATTAGTCAGTCGGATAGGTGTTTGTCCTCAGTACCATTATCTATCCCTCCACTGAATTCATAGGTCAAGAATTAACATATGAAAATGAAAAAAAAAAGAAGTCTCAGCTATCCATTAGTAAGGACAGAGTGACCCCAAGGGAGTGAATCTGCTGGAATCTTCCTTTTCAATGATTATCTGGCTCATAGAAACATGGATTCAGAAGTTCAAAGGACTCGGAAGTCATCTAGTTGAAACTCCAGAGAAATTACTGATCCAAGTTCATGTAAGTAGCATGAGCTAGACTTTGAACCTGGGTCCTCTGACCTCAGATTTCATATTTTCTCCACTGTCCCAGCTACTTTTTGAGCTGTTTAAAGTGAGACTTGCTTTAAGTGACCCAGTGAGACTGGTCAAAACAACCTTGGAAAAGCAACCTTGATTTTTATTCAGGGCCAAAGAATGCTAGAACTAAGTAGGACCTTGGGCATCACCCAGGCTTCCTGTTGCTCTTGTCCAACAGACATGGTGACAGCTGGTCTCTATATATCCTCCCTTTAGAGTCTGGAAAGTCATAGAAGAGGTAACTACCTCCAGATACAGAGGAACATTTAAATGGCCATTAACCAATTCTCCAGAGACAGCTCAAAGCAGGTGTGTTAAGAATCGTAGCCGAAATACTACCGGAATTTGGTAAGTACAGAATCAATTTCTATTAGCTACAAATTGACATTTGCTGATTTATTTCATAAAACCAATTATGCTAGCTGCCTTTCGCCCATCCTATGCCAGTCTCCCTTCTGCCACCTCTGGACGTCATTGTTGTTGTTGCTAACTGTGTTGTTTTCAAAAGAGTATGATTCTCACAAAAAATAGAAAACAACATCAGGCACTACAAGTCATCTGATTTCTCATCTGGATGGTGTTTGAGGTTGGCAAATTGGAGAGAAAAAGTAGACTTTCCAAATCCTAGAGCTAGAAGGGGCCTCAGTAGTGATAGGATTATCAGCTTTAAAGGTGGAGGTTATCTCCAAAGATCCATCTCTGAGCAGGAATCCCCTTTAAAATTTCCTTCCCTAATTAGTGATTTGAGAGAAATGAATGTTATACCATTATATTAATAATTAATAACTAGAATTATGATCCACTCTTTCCCCTCTTATTTCAGTTAAAACCCATTTCCTGAAAAGATCAGTCAGCCTGAAGGGCACTGCTGAGTGAAGAGATTTGTTTCCAGCCCTCAGGGCACATATGGTCTGTTAGTTGGGGGACCTCATCCAATTGGGAGACCTAATTTCTCTTTAGAGCAAGGCTTCTTAAACTTTTTCCACTTGTGACCCCCTTTATATTTGAGAAATTTTTATGTGACCCCGGGTATATTGGTATATAAAATAGGCATACAAAATCAAACATTTACTGATACTAAATCATAATTTTGTGATCTCTACATTCAATTACAAGACTCCTTATGAGATGGGTGAACCACAATTTAAGAGCAAAAAGAGAATCCAGCCTGGGTGAGCCTTTGATTGGAAGAGGAACCCCCTGTTCTTGGTGCCCTCCATTAGAGTTACTGAGCTCATGAAGGAAAAAACCAGCTAGAGAGGTTGGGATGGAATTCGCTTTCCCAGTGCAGATGCCTTGAGACTGTTGGATTTCATGATCAAGCCACATTCTCAAGAGGAAGAGCTGAAGACTTTTAGCCTGGCTCCTCATTAAATGGCCACCAAACAGGATTGAGCTTCACTTGTCAAGGGAGTTCCCTTTTGGAAGGGATTTCAGATGTTTCAGGGTCTCCCTTGGCATCTCTGGTTATTGAGAAACCACTGACCATCAATTTATTGACTGCTCTGCCAGCCTAATGAAAAAACGGATTATTAATTACTGAGAAACTCCATCTCTCAGGCTTTTCATTCATCTCCGGTTAATTGCCTCTTCTTGAACACCACATTGATGGGAAACTCTAAGGCAGTCCATTATACTTTGGTACTTCTTTAATTGGACATTTTTTTCTCTGTGGTGAGCTGAAATCTGCCTTTCTGAAACTCCTTATTCTGCTCTCTGAACCCAAGCCAAGCAAATCTCATTCTTCTACCTTACTTATGTGAAAATCACTAGTGTTTCTCCACCAAGTCTTCTCTTCTCCAGGCTAAGCATCTTTAGGATTTTCAAATGCTCCTGCTAGAGTGGGATGGCAAATCTTTTCCCTCTCCTGGATGCCCTTCTCTGGAAACTCCCATCTTGTCAATGTTCTTCCTAAAACGTGGTGCCCAGAACTAACTGCAAGAATCCAGATGGACTCTGATCAGTGCAGTGGAACAGAAAGCAGGCACTGGATGAAGAGACAATATGGGAAGAGGAGCTTTTTGGGTGAGGAGAGAAAGAAGTGCCACAGTGGCTGGAAGTATAATTTCTACCTAGGTTCTTTTCACAGACAACAGCCAAAGGCAGCTGCCATTTGTATTAGGGAGCTGGGTCTGGAGTCAAGAAGACTCTTCTTTGTGAATTCAAATTGGGTCTCAGATACTTCCTAGCTGTGTGACCTTGGGCAGGTCACTTTATCCTGTTTGTCTCCGTTTCTTCTTCTGTAAAATGACATGGAGAAGGAAATGGCAAAACCACTCCAGTGTCTTTGCCAAGAAAACCCCAAATGGGGTCACAGAGAGTTGGAAATGGCTGAAATGACTCAAGAACAAGATCAGTTTCCTGAACTTGGCAGATGAGGAAACTGAGACCAACAGTTTAAAGGAATTTGTGCACAGATAATGAAAGAATAGGGTTGGGTCTTAGGTCCTGTGACTAGAAGCTTGTGTCTTCAAGGGGTTACTCTGAAGCCCCCAGTGACTGAGCCCCCAATGCAGGAAGCAGCGAGTTAGCTTTGTTAATTAGCCACAGAAACTTCCCATAAGAAAAGCACAGAAGGGAGAATCTCATTTCTAGCAAGTACAAAGGGTAAGAAAAATGGTCTAGTGCCTTGCAAAGAGCTCACCGACCATTTCTATTCCTGCCAGTGTTGAGTAACAGTTGTGTACATTAAGTGCATTTTGGTCTCCCTTTTAGAGAAGAAGATGAAAGGGCTGGAGTAATGCCTTTCTGCTCTTCAGATTACCAGGGAAAATGAGAGATTTCTTGGAAAAACTGCTTCAGGGGGAACAAAGGAAAAAAGAAAGCAGGAGGGACAAGAATTCTAGCTTGTGTAAGAGGAATATGACACAAAGGGGGAAGGGAAGAAGGTGTACCACTCAATACTTAGGGCTATACAAGAGGTATGAAAGCCAGAGACTTGGACCCTCTGAGGGGGAAGCAGCTTTTTGGACTCCAAGGATTGTGGGGTAACAGGTGCCACCAGAAGAGAGGCCATTCCATACTGGCTAGGGGAAGAATGTTCATGATAGAGGCAAATTGGGCAGAATGCCCTAGATTTGGAGAAAACAGATTTCAAAGACTTCAGAGAAAGGAGTAGGATCTCTGAAAGATAAAATTCAGTTGATATGAACACAAAAATCAATTATTCCATTGAGGAAGAGGAGGAAAACCTGTGTAAGGAATTGATTCAAATGTATAAGAAACTTTCACTGATCAACTTTGATGCTAAAAAGGCAGCTAGATGGTTCAGTGGATAGAGTACTAGACCTAGAGTCATGAAGATAGTTCAAATCCAGTCTCAGACATTGACTAACTGTGTGACCCTGGGCAAGTCACTTGATGGTTTGTTTCACTTTCCTCAAAAAGTGAAAAATGAGTCAGAGAAGGAAGTAGCAAATAACTCCAGTATCTTTGCTAAGAAAAGCCCATGGATGAAGCGTCACACATGACTGAATAACTGAACAATATCTATTTCAGACACAGCCAATGTGGGAATTTATTTTCTTTAACTATATTTGTTATAAGGGCATTGTAAAATGTAATTTTATTACATTTGACTTAATTTTTTTTCTTCTTCCAGTCCAATCCCACTCTCCATAAAAAAGACAAAATTCTTGTAACAAATATGCATAGTCAAGAAAAACAAATTTTTGTGTTGACTATGTCCAAAAATGTATATTTCATTCTATATCTTAAGTCTCTCACCTCTCTTTCAGCAAGTCATTATTGGTACTTTGGAATCGTGTTGAATTGTTTGTGTTGATCAGAATTCTTAAGTTTTATCAAGTTATGTGTCTTTATAATGTTATTGTATAAATTGTCTTCTTGGTTTCTGCTCACTTTGTGTTAGTTCATGTTAGTCAGGTTTCTCTGAAACCATTTCTTTCATCATTTCTTCTGGCACAATGGCATTCAGTTCCATTCATATACCTAACCTAAGTTTCTGTAGGTATTCCTTGACGAATGGATGCGCCTTTAATTTCCAATTCTTTAACACTCCAAAAAGAGTTGCTGTAAATATTTTTGTTTGTATGGGTCACTTTCCCTCTTTCTTCGATCTCTTTGAGAGTGTAGATCTAGTGGAGATATATAGCAGATTCTAAAAGCTTTGTGATTTGGGGGCAAAGTTCCAAATTGCTTTCCAGAATGGCTGGACAAATACAGTTCCAACAATGCAATAACTTCCTATTTTCCTGCAGCCCTTCCCACATCTGTCACTTTCCCTTTTTGTCAATTTTGCCTATCTGGGAGTTGTTTTAATTTGCCTTTATCAAATTATTAGTGATTTGGAGTATTTTTACTTTCTCAGGATTTTTTTTTGCATGGAACATTTAAAAAATATGATTGTTGATGCCTAGATTTTTTTTCCTTTGAATATTGCCTGTTCATATCTTTTAATCAATTGGGGAAACAAAGGGTTTTTCCCCCAAAAGGTAGTAGGGCTAATGATAAAGTTGCTAAAAGAGAGAAAGAAACCAAAAGAAAAAAAAAGATCATTGAAGCATTTTTAAAAATGCACAGAAGAGAAGAAAAGGAAGACCAGAAGGAATGAATCATAGACAAGCATGACAGCTTTTGAAAGTTACATGTTTTTCCTTTAAAGGAAAAACAAGTTGCACATTATAGAGATTCATAGTTTCATGAAGGTAGAAGCAGGACTGAGGACAAACACAAAGGAGAAGTACAGAACAATGTCAAAAGACTTGTAAGTATAGTGTCAGCCATGTCCTGAGGTTGGTGGTGAAAGCTAAGGATAATAAAAAGGTCTTTTTAGCTATATTGTATAGCTGAGCTATGCAGTAGCTAGATTAGACCTGGAGCCAGAGAAAAGTTCAATTCTGGCCTCAGCTACTATCTGGGTACTTTTGGAAAAAGGCATTTAGCCCTGTGTGCTTCAGTTTCTCAATCTGTAAAATGGGGGAAATATTAGCACCTTTTCCCCACTGTCATGAGGATAAGATAATATTTTTAAGCACTTTGCAAATCTTAAAAGACTATATAAATGCAATTATTATTATTATTATTATTAGGAAGGGGGAAGAAAAAGAAGAAATAGTCCCTTGCTAATGATCTTTCTTCTAAAGTATGGTATCATGGAAAGAATCCTGTATTTAGTATCAGAGGGCCTAGTTTTAAAGATTTGATATTAACTAACTAGGCAATCTTGGTCAATTCACTTTACCCGTAGGGGTCTCATTTTCCTTATATCTAAAAATGGGTGAGAGTGATCTGTGAGATTCTTTTCAGTGCTGTAGTCTAAGCTTCTATGAATCATAGGATGCACAGTAATGCTTTATTCATCTATGATTGACTCATCACACTCTTCATGGTCCATATTCCAAACCTTTGTTTCTTTCCTTCCTTCTATTTTTTATTTGTTCAGTTCCTAGGTATTCATAGAGTATGGCAGGGCTGCCCATAGTCTATATTCCAAATCTTTGTTTCTTTCCTTCCTTCTATTTTGTATGTGTTAAGTTTCTAGGTATTCCTAGGATATGGAAGGGCTGTCTATGGTCAATATTCCAAACCTTTGTTTCTTTCTTTCCTTCTGTTTTGTATGTGTTAAGTTCCTAGGTAGTCATAGAGTATGGAAGGGCTGGGTGTGGTCCTTGACCTCGACCTGTGCATGCCTGTGATTGAGTATGAGATACCTATTGGCTATCCAGAAGGAGCGATCTAACCTTGAGTCTGTGATATATGTGTTACTGGAGTTCAGGAAAGAGATGGATTCTGGAGTCATCCCAAATATCATGTCTCAAACTGAACTTCTAAGAGTGAATGCAATCACAAAACAAGAATATTGAGAGAGGAGAGAGGGCTAGGAAAGATTCCCATGCTGGAAATGGATGATAAACCAACAAAAGAAACTAAAAAAGAACTTTTGGATAGATAGGAGGAGAGCCAAGAGAGAGCAGTGTCATAGAAGCTAAGAGAGGAAAGAGGGCCCAGAAAGAGGAAGGAGCTCTTAAAATCAAAAACTGCTGAGAACCACTGAGCTTGCTCTTTATCTGGAGGCCAGAATTGTCAAAAGTCCTCAAGAAAGGCAGCAAGGGAAGGAAATTAATGCCACTTTCTTCTTTTTCAGTATTACTAGTGTTGAGAATGGGAACCCTCCAATATAGACCATGTAAAGTGCTCCAGACACTTCCAGATAAGACTGTCAACCTTGAAGCTATTCTTATAATTGATGGTGAGTTGATTAGACACATATTCAAAGGCTTGGGGCCAGATGACTTACTTGGTTTAGGAGTCCCACTTTCAAAAAACCCAATGAAATAATCCAGTCTTATATAAAGTAGATAAAATGTGGAGGATGGGGTAAGGAGAAAAATCCTTATTCACTCTTACAAAAGGGGTAACTGCAAGGTCCCTTTAGGTAGCTAGCACTCCAAGTATGTTTAAAATGTGATTCAAGTGACAAAAATTAAATTTAGACAATTTCCTAGACTCCAATTTATGTATAAGAGTCAGACCCTGTCTACAGTGAATTACAAGGAAATCTAGGGATAAAATTCTTAAGGCTTTGTCTTGAGAAGGGTAAAATTACTGACCAAGGAGAAGTACAGTTCTTTTAAAAATATTTTATCCATTTTAAAAATTATTATCATTTTTAGACTGTGACAGCAGGGACTGCCTTTTGCTTATCTTTGTGTGAATTATCCCTATTGATCAGTACGGTTTCTGGCTTGTAGTAGTCTCCTAACAAATAATAGCTGACCAACGAAAAAAATAAAATAAGTTTTTAAAAAGAAAGAAAAAAAATTTTGTCATTTCCCCCAATACTTCCATGGAATCTTCTCATGTTAATGAGGTTGTAGAGTTTGACAAAACAAAGAAAAATTGATATTGCTTCTCTCGTATTATACCTGCCATTCAGTCTCTCTGCCAAGAAGAGGGAGATCTCTCATCTTCAGACTTCTGGAATCAACATAGGTCGATTTATTGATCTGCGTTCCGACGCATTTTAGTAACATTTTTCTTTACGTCACTCTGGTCATTGTGATATTGAGCAAGAGTTAATTTCTCAGCGAAAGAAGAATGTACAGGGAGTTTGGTTGCTATAGAAACCACATCTTAAGATGATCAGGACCTATTCTATTTTTCTGTCGTCAAAACAATTCTAATGGAAGTTGCCTTCTCCATCATTACAGAGAGACAGCCCATCATGGTACATAGAGTGCTGGGCAGAGAATCAAGGTCTGGTCCTTCCTCTGGCTGTGTGATTCGGGACACATCACAACCTCCCTGAGCTTCAAGAGATTCTTTAAGAATATAAGTTATAGATTAGTTGTAACTTGTGCCACTGAAGGAAATCTCACACAGATCCTCATTGACTTAGACCCTGATGCTTTTCCCCCCGTGAGCTGGTTGTCCCTACTGGAAATCATGGAAGCCCAGAGCCAAGATCAGATTTCAGCCACCGTCTCTGACACTTACTAGCTGAGTGACCCTGGACAAATACCTAGACCTCTCTGAATCTCAGTTTCCTCATCTGAAAATTTATTTTCATGTTGTTATTTCAAACTTTGCATGGTCATTTGTAATATTTCAAAATCACATCTCAATAACATAACTCTTTACACACATGAAAATAATGATTAGTGAGATTTGAACCCAGGAGAGCTCTACACACAACTCCATCCTTATAAGAAGGACTATTCTGGGGAGTAGATTATCTGCATCATTCAAGAATCTCTCCCATTCCAAAGAGATTCACCATAGGATTTGAAGTGCTCCTTGGGACCCGGATGAGCCAGACATGATTTATCTACAACTTTGTCAAAAAGGTAGAAATCAAGGCTGAGAAAAAGGTAGAAATCATGGTTTAAAGAAATGTAGAAATCAAGGTTTAATCTGGATCAATTTTTCCTTTTTTTGGTCCAAATTAAGGGGAGATGGAGAAGAGTCAAGATATGATAATGCCCTTCCTTCATTAAAGAGGTAGGGAACTACAGGTGACGAATGGTGCATGTACTACCAGACATGCTCATTTTGTTAGTTTCGTTTTTCAATTTCAATTTCAATTCAATGAACTGCTTTTCAATTCTTTGTTACAAGGACTGGCTTACTGGGAGATGGAGGATTTATCTGGATATGTGATGACTAAAAAATTTATCCATGAAAATAAGAGAAACTTTTTTAAAGTTAGTGAGAAAACATCAGATGGAAGGACTTAAAAACTCATAGTCTAACATAGATTTGCCATCATTGTTTCCAATCTCTTATAGAAAATGCCGAGGATGTTGCCGAGCATATTTTAAGTCTGATATATGGCTCCCTGAGCCTGAACAAAAAAGAAATAAAGATTATTGTTTTGAAGGTGTCCAAAATCTCAAAATGTGATAAATTAAACCTAAATCTAGCACAGGTTCTGCTACAAATATTCAATGTGGTTTGGGGGACTGGATTGCTGCCTGATCAGCCCTTGCTAAGAAATGAGTAAGTAAAAAGTAACAAGCTTCTCTGGGTCTCATTTTTCATTTTTTTCCAAAAGAGGGACTTGGGCCAAATTACCTCTGAGGCCCCTTCCAGCCCTACAGAGATGTCAAGACTTGGTAAAAATGGAGGCTTGGAGAGGCCATAGGATTTGCTCAGGGTCACAGATAGTAAGTAGCCATTAGAATCTAAGTTCCTTAGATTTCTTTGTATCCTAAGTGCTTAGCACAGTGCTGGGCACATAGTAAGCACTTAGAAACAAACTGACCTTAGCCCAGACTGGCTTACCTGAGCCATGGAATGGGGGGGCTCAAGACAGAGTCAAAGTGCTTTAGACAAGGATGGGATGACTAATTGGGAGGTATGACATGCCTTTGGGGGCATGGTTTGGACTAGGTGGCCTATGAAATCTCTTCCAACTCTGAAATTTGATGATTCTATGACTTAAAGTCATAAATCAATGGCTACTTTTGTAAAATGATTATTTCTTTCTTTTCTTCTTTTGGAAGTTTAATAGTATTTTACTTTTCTAAATACATGCAATGATAGTTTTCAGCATTCACCTTAGCAAAACCTTGTGTTCCAAATTTTTCTCCCTCTCTTCCCCCTCCCCAAGACAGCAAACAATCAGATACAGGTTAAATATGTGCAATTCTTCTCAACATATTTCCATATTTGTCATGCAAAGCAAGAAAAATTGAATTAAAAGTTAAAAAAAGATGAGAAAGAAAAAAACAACAAACAAACAACAGCAAAAAGGTAAAATTACTATGCTTTGGTCCTTATTCAATCTCCATAGTTCTCTCCCTGGATGTGGATGGCACTTTCCATCCCAAGTCTATTAAAATTGCCTTGAATCAAAATGGTTGTTATTTTATAATTTAAACCCACCTTATGGTCCAAATGTCAGTATCTGGCTAGATGAATCAACCAATCATCTGCCTATTGTGTTTCCAGAGCTCTATCAGGGCTTATGAAAGATGCTAACAAATGACAGTATTGACCCATGACCTCAAGCAGTTTTCAAAGAGAGAATGATGAGTCTCTCTTTAAGGATATAATCCAATGACCTGAGTTTAGATTCTGTGGGATAAAGAAAACACCTAGATTTGGAAGAAAAAGAGCTGGACACTTCAATCCCCGAACGCCCACTAAGAGCATCACTCGCTATGGACAAGTTATTAAAACTTTTCAGAGCCTCAAGTCTTAATGGAAGGTAATATAGTGGCGGCGGCTTCCTTCCTTTCATCTCAGGGTCGTGCTTGAGATATAATGTGTTCTCCATTATCATTATTACAAACACAATACAAAACGTGACACAGACCACAAGAAAGGAAAAACCCACAGCAGTTTAAGTAGTAAGGAATGACTTTCTAAAGGCGACAGCCCTAGAAGATATGTAGAGGTAATAAAGGAAAGGGGAGACCATTTCAGACAAGGGGACAATGCCACGAACAAATTACAGATGTGGGAATGAGTTTGGTATGTACCAAGGACAGAGAGGAGGCCTAGAACACAGGGGTCGTATGCATGAGCAGCAGCGGAGCAGCTTGAGGTTGGGCAATTAAGGAAGGCTTTAAATGACAAGCAAAGGATTTTGGATATTTGATGCAGTGGACACTAGAGAGTTCTTAATAGTAAGAATGGCATTAAGTGTGGTGAAATAGATAGAGAGCTGATATTTAGATATTACTTGGTGTCAGAAAGAACTGGGATTAAATCTCAGGCCTCTGATACATATTAGCTGTATGATCATGGGTAAGTTTTTTAACTTCTCAGTATTCCACACAATCTCTAATATTCTATGTTTCAGATGAGTTGCTGATCTGTACCTGCAGAGGGAGTTTCCACTCTGGGAGTCCCCTAAAATGATAAAATCTCACCCTACCACTGAGTGGTAGAACCAGAAGTCAAATCTAGTTTTGCAGACTCCATTATCTTCTACTTGCCCTTGATTAATATTTATTGCTAATTGTGGATAGAGGACTAGGCCTAGAGTCAAAAAGACTCACCTTAAAGTGCTATATAAATGCTAGCTAATATTATTATCACTGTTGTTGGTGGTGATGGTGGTGGTGGTGGTGATGGTAGTAGTAGCACTAGTAGTAGTAATAGTAGTGTTGGTAGTAATAGTAATAATAATAGTAGTGATAGTAATAGTAGTAGTAGTAGTAATAGAAGTAGTAAATGCTAGTAGTAGCAATAGTAATAGTAGTGGTGGTAGTAATAGTAGTAACTGACATCTACACATCACTTTAACATAAGCCCAGCTAACACAAGCTCAGCTAAATTAAAAAAAAAAAACAACTTATCACCAGGTTGGCTGAAGGGAGAATTTAGCAATACCTTTTGTTTTTACAACACCTAAATTTCTCCTTGTATCCCTTCTCCACCATCCCAGAGAGTCCTTCTATAAATCAAAGACATTTAAGAAAAAGGAAGAGTAGGAAGAAGAGGGAAAAGCAGCAAAATGAATTACTACATCAAAAAGAAATCTTCCAATGTAGGCAATGTTCCATATTCATGGGTACCCCTCTCATCTCCACCTCTCCTGCCACCCCCAGCAGAGTTATTTATAATTTGATACTCCGACTCCAGGAGAATGGTGAGAGTACTGTTGTTCTCATCTATGTCACAAGCCCTCTGTTATTCATAAGATGCGATGGTGGAAAAACATCCATTCCCTCATGGCTGGTCCTTGGAGAAGAACCTCTCTAAATTTAGCTGGTCTTTGTGTAATGGGCCTATGCGGGCCTTAGATGCCAAGTACACAGTCCCTTCCCAGGACTGTATGTGCAGCTTTTCCAGCTTAGCTGAACCTGCCACAGCCTTATCTTTTTATCTTCCAAGATGAGAAATTGTGTTTGATGAACCATTCTAGCCAATGCCTGCAGTTAGGGGGTACAGTATATAGTGCCGGATATGGAATAAAGAAGACCTGAGTTCATATCCTGCCTCAGACACTCAATCAGTTGTATATCCTGGATAAGTCACTCAGCTGCTCTTGACCTCAGTTTCCTCATCTATAAAATGGGGATAATAGTAAGTTGTTGGGAGGAATAAATGAGATGATATATGTAACACACTTTGTAAACTTTAAATCACCCTAATGGTATGTTGTTTTTAAAAATTTGTTTGTCCTTGAAAGAGTCTTGAGGACAACTGAGCAGGAGGTTACAAGATGAAGTTTTCTGAGAAGACCGCCAAGGTAACTGTGATCTCGTTGGCTTTAGCTCTACTTCAATTTGAAGACATTTCCTTTAGCATTCACTACTGTAAAGACAGCATAGATCTTGAGGTGATGTAACCCAGGCTTGGGGAAAGAGAAGACTCTTAAGTGAGGATGGAGAAAAGTTTCCTTTCTTCAATAGGTTTTAAGGGATCATTTAATTATTCCCATGGTAATGTGATAGATGTTTCTTTGAAACATGAAGGCTTTCTGTTTTCTAAAGGGGACCTGGAATGGTAGCAGCCATGTTGAACTTGGGGGCCCTGCTCATGGAGCAGAGCTTTTTCACATCTTCCTTCATGTCAAGATCTCTCTGCACAGGTTCATCTAGACAATGAGACTCAGAAAATAGCTTTGGCTTCCATATATTTGCCCAAATCACCAAAGGACAGAATTCCTTTCAACCTATGGGAGATCTTGTTTTGCTTCTTTGGGTAAACATTAATCCTACATTTAGGGATAGGATCAAGGTAGTTAATAATTCCTACCATTTTGTGTTGTTAGTGAAGTTATATTTCTCACTTTAACTTGCCCCACAATTATTTGAATGCACCCCTGACCCACCACAAGAATAGAGATTTCCTGTTTGAAGGACTTGCCTGGTTTTATTCAAAAAGGCAAGCATTTATTAAGCAGCTACTATGTATCAGGCCCTACTCTAGATACTGGAAAGACAAATCGAGAAAGAAAGTTATTCTTTGCTCTCAAAGCATTTACAATCTGCTATGAAAAATAACATGTACACAAATGAATAAATACAAACATATGCAAAGGAAACGCAAAGTAATTTCAGGGGTCCTCGTCAAAGGGATTAGGAAAAATTTCCTGGAGGCAGTAGTGTCTCAGCTGAGACTTGAAGGTAATCTAGAGGTTCCAAAGAGTGAGAAGGGAGGATGTTCCAGGCACAAAACAGATGGAACGCTGTGTATGGTAGAACCAGACAGGCTGTGAGGGGACCTGATATGAAATCTATCAGTTTAGAGCCAGTTTATCCATATGGAGGTCTTTTATGTTTTGTATTGCAATAATTCCCCAATATATCGCCCCCAAACATCACTAAACTCCATTTGTCACACACAGGCACGACAATTAAAGCAAAATGACTGACAAACTATATCTGACATTGTATGCGACATTTTGCACCTGTAGTACTTCACCTCTCTACCAAGAGGAGGGAAGAATATTTCAATGGCTATTCTTTTGAAAATTTCATTTCATTTTTTTCAGTTAACAAGCATTTATTTTATTTTCCTCCAATTCTCTCTTTCCCAATGATTAAAAATTTTCATAAACAGAGGCAAATTCCCTCATTGGCCATGTCCAAAAATGTCTCTCTTTTTCTGCACCTTAGGTCCATTAATTTTTTTTACACAAATGAAGCTAATGCATTTAAAATTACAAGGGAAATAGCTAACTAACAATCTTTGCAGAATGTCCCCAAAAGTCTGAATGCATTTAATTTTTATTTAATTTAATAATTAATTTGATTCATTCAGTCATTTTTAATCTAATTTGATTATTAACATTATGAAATAATTTAATAACAAAATTAATTTAACTTAATCTTTAAGTTTTAGTAGCTTGGCTGTTTGATAGTTTTATTCTTATAGTACCTGGGTATATCTTCGGTAGAAATCCCAAATTTGTTATATGCTCATGTAGTTTCTTTGGATGGAATTTCTCTCTCTGCCTCTTCCTGCTGAGATCTGTCAGTGAATATCCAGGAATGCTGATAACTAATGGCGATTTATTGGACATCCTGCAACTTGGCTTAAGCTATTTTTTTCCATTAGGTTTTAGTTGACTTTTCAGGGTTCTCTGGAGTCTAGCGGTACCAAACCCGAGTAGAAATTGATCTCTGTGGGAGCTTATTGAATTCAAAAACCACAAAATAACATTATCTATGTTGTATTATATTTTTGTGTACTCTGTTAGACATTTCCCAATTATATCTTAATCTGATTCAGAGGCACTTAGGAGAAATGCCGGTTGGAAATCTCTCCTCTAGATCATTATATCATTTGACAAATCAATAGTTTTGTTTCCTCTACCGCAGATCCCCTGGCTCTGAAAGGTCAGATTTCATTTGATCTTGCTGGGGTCTAGGACTCCAGGCCATTTCTTGCCTCTCTTGGGGGAAATCTCAAATATTTGAGTTTTATTTGGCTAGTTAACACCATCTCCTTTCTCCCCTGCTAGATTAGAAGTTTTTAAGGTCAGAGATCATTCCTTTTGAACAGTAGCAGACGATAAGACACAAACTGATTTTGCATAGAATTAATTGTGGAATGAGTAATATCCATGAATATTTTTCACCAAGAAGAAGAAAAGAACTTTGCCAAAATTACCTACCAATGCTGTACATGTCTCTCATTGCTACAATTGAAGGAAGAAGCCCTGGTTATAGGTTAGAGAAATTAATTGAATCAACCAATTTATTAATTAAATCGAGTAGTCGATGAGACCCTCACTCTACATTTAGCCTTGCTGGTTCTTGGGCGTCAGAGATAAGACTGCGTTGGGCTCTGCATTGAAGCCTTTCTGGCATAGGAGGTCTTGTGGGAACATCTGCTCTGTAGGTGGGCTCTTGCAAATCTAGGGTCACTTTCACAAAATCAGATGATTAAAGGTGTCCAGGTGCCAAATGTTGCTTTGTCTGCTCTGAATATGGAGATGATTATGGTATAGCAAACAAAAGACACCAGTATTGAATCATCTGGACTCGAGATGACTGATTTTCACATCATATTTCCTCATATACTCTCCAGTCCCACCAACACCCTTGATGTTGCCCATCCACAACACCCATCTCCTATTTCCGGCCTTTAAATTCTGGCTTGTTTATTGAAAGCAGAAGAAATCCTGGGGAGTTTAGAGCAAATGTACAGGGGAAGCCCGCTCTGTGAGCCCATGTTGTCTAGCATAAAGAATGTTGGATTAGGAGGCGAGGGCCCTGGATTCTTGTTCTCACTCTGGCCATTTATTAGATTGATGACTTTCAGAAAGTCCTTTATACTGTGAGCTTCAATTGCTTATCTGCAAATGAAAGGATGGGATTAGCTGTTCTCATTATTCTTTCCCACCACTTATATTCTTCAGTCTATGAAATGTGAACCAAACTCTTCTCTGTGTTTTTATTCCAGCACCACGTTTCCCCCAAAATGAAGACTTAGCCACTTAGATTGTGAGCACCAGTACGCAAATACATCCATCTGGAACCTGGCCGACTCAACAGAATTCACCTTACAACATATTGGAGGAAAGACGGTAACAAAGATGGCTGCAACTAGACTGAGGCAACTGAACCTTTGTACAAAGGTGCTAAATATACTGGGAGCTGATAACACTGGGAGAACTTTAGTCACTTGGAAGCAACTTTTTTTTTTAAGAAAGAAAGAAAACTTCCTGAGGGCAAGAAGTCTTCAGCTCAGTCTTTGTCTCCTTAATACTTTGCATAGTATCCCAGCATCTTGTAGATACTCAGTAAGTGCTTGCTGAATGAATCACAGATTTTAGAAGCTAGTTATCCATGATAGGATGCTGCCAAGGATTGTGCTTGAGTGCTCCCCCTCCCAGCATACTTATCCTGGTCATTTCCCAGCATCCGTCTGGTAGAAGGATAATGACCTTGTGTCTCTCTACTTGAGCCCTTTTGAGAATGGATTTTGTGTCACTTGCCTTCGTGCTATCAGCACAAGGCCCTGACAATTCCTAGTTACAATTCGAGTGCCATTCTTTTATCTCTCATTTAAATTCTAGACTGTGTGTATGTGTGTGTGTGTGTGTGTGTGTGTGTGTGGTGTGTGTGTGTGTGTGTGTGTGTGTGTGTGTGTGTGTGTTTAAAGATTTTTCTTGGTAAACTGATAGGATCCTGAAGCACAGTGATGTTTGACCGCTAGCAGCCATCCTTTAACTCTAGTAAACTCCTGTCCTTGTTGGTGGCCAAAGGCTCCAGGGCTAGCCCACATGCCTCTGTGATCCCTCTCTGCTTTCTGAGTGCCCGATACTAATTGCATTGGTTCAGTCAAGAGCCCCTCTCTCAGAAGACTCAAGCTGAAATCCGGGCTCTGATACTTATCACTGGATATGTGACCTTAGGCAGGTCTATCTCTCTCTGCCTCAGTTTTCTTATCTATGAACTGGGAAGAGAAACAAACTTGGAGGGTGATTGCGAAGAAAGGCTTTTTAAAAGTTAACGAGCCCTAGAAATCTGAGTCATTATTAATGAAAGGCGACGTGGGGAAGGGATAAGAGATCTGGATTTCAGCTCCGACCTTTATTAACTGTGTGACCTTGGGAACATTCTGACACTCAACACCCACACTGATGAAATCACCGATCTTTTTTTCTTCTTCATTATGTCCAATGATGCATAACAGCTTACTGAAGTTAAAAGGCTAATAACATAGAAGTATTGTGAATAAATAGCACCGAATAAATATGGATTCAGTGCAGTTGGCAGAATAAAATAATAATTGATATTTACATAGGCCTTTAAAGTTTACAAAGTTCTTTACATATTTTATCTTATTTCGGCCTCGCAAGAGCAGAATAAGAAACCCTGAACGGCATCGTTCTCCCTGTTTTGCAGATGAGGAAGCGAAGGCTCAGAGAGATTAAGTCATTGGCTCACAATCATACGGCAGGAGGGAGGATGATAACAATAATAATGGCCAACATTTAGATAGTGCCTACCATGTGCCAGGTCTGTGCTAACTACTTTACAATTATTATCTCATTTGATCTTCTCAACACCCCGGGGGGGGGGCAGATGCTATTATTATTTACGTTTTACAGATGAGGAAATTGAGGCAAGCAGAGGTCAACTCACTAGCCCAGGGTTACTTAGCTAGGGAATGTCTGAAATTGAACTCAGATCGTGACTTCGGGCCCAGACTTCTCTCCACTGCATGTACTAGCTTGCTAGAGTCAGAGGTGAAATTTTAACCCAAATCTTCTTACATCCAAATGTCAGGAACTAAGAATGTTTGCCTTGAAGAGAGAAGGCTTGGGGGCAGGCAGTTGGGGAGGGGGCAGAGAAGGACTAGTGTCTGTGCAAATTTTCCAAGGAAGCACTATCCTGAGGAAGCCCAATCAGAACCATGTGCTTGGTGCCAAGGGGCAGCCAGGGGTAAAAGCTGCAAAGTTATGAGCTAGGGCTCATAACAGTGAGAGCTGTCTCAAAGGTGAATGGGCTATCTCTAAAGGGAGGGGGATCTCCCTCACTAGAAGCCAGATGGCCATTTTTCAATTATGGTATGGAGGACTTTTTTGGGAGGCAATCTGTGTTAAGTGACTTGCCCAGAGGCATACAGCTAGTGAGGATCTGAGGCTGCATTTGAACTCAGGTCCTTCTGACTTCAGGGCTGGCGCTTTATCCACTGTGCCACCTAGCTGCCCTTAGAGGACATCCTTTTGCATGAATATATTTGGTCAAGATGGTGCTGGAGTCCTTTCCAACCCGGCAATTCTGTGATTTTATTAAGTCATCTTTTACTGTAATTCCGATTCAGTGAAAAAAATCATTTTCTATTCTCCCTAATTTTAAAGGGCCAAGGCAGATTTCAGCTCATATAATGGGAAAATATCCTAACAATTTGAGCTAATCTTAAGCAGGAGAGGCTGTCTTTTGCAGATAGTGATTTCTCCATCCCTGGAGGTATTCAAGCAGAGATTAAAGCAATAAAGAGGATTTCTTACTTAGATATGGGTTAGACCAAGTGACCAGGGACCAGGTCCCTTCTAACCCTAAAATTGTTGTGTTTTTTTTTAATACTATAACTTATTCAGCTACTCCCCAATGGATGGACATCTATTCGTTTTCCAATTCTTTACCATCACAAAAAGACCTGCTGCAAACATTTTTGCACATGTGGGTCCCTTTTCATCCTTTAAGATCTCTTTGGGATACAGGCCCAGTAGAGACACTGCTGGGTCAAAGGGATGCAGAGTCTGATGGCCCTTTGGGCAGAGTTTTAAATTGCTCTCCAGAATGGTTGGATCAGTTGACAACTCCATTGACAATGTACAAATGTGCCAGTTTTTCCATATCCCCTCCAATATTTTTCACTATCTTTTCCTGTCCTCTTAACCAATCTGAGAGGAGTGAAGTAGTACCTCAGAGTTGTTTTAATTTGCATTTCTCTAATCAAGAGTGTTTAGGAGCATTCTTTTTCATATGTCTATACTTGGCTTTAATTTATTCATCTGAAAATTGTCTGTTCATATCTTTTTATATGAACAGACAATTGGGGAATGACTTGTATTCTCATAAAAATTTTTTTTTAGTGACTGATAATGACTTTATAGATTTTTGCTTTAACAAAGGCCTTTAAGTTCCTTAACGAAATGATTCTGTGGTAGCTAAGAAACATAGTGAACAGAGGGCAGAACTGTAGTCAGGTAAACCTCAGTTAAACTTTTGCCTTAGACACTTATTTATTTAGCTGACTTGCCTGGAATCGGTCAGTTCACTTATGTCAGCCTCATTTTCCTCATCTGCAAAATGGGAATAATAATAACACCTACCTCCCAGGGTGGTTGTAAGAATCAAATGAGATAATATTTGTAAAAGGCTCTGGAAACCTTAAGGTGTCATATAAATACTAGCTGTTGATGTTATTGTTATTAATGTTTCTATATAATTATTCTGAATGTCCATTACGGCCTGATACGGAGGTAGACCAAGCAGCCTAAAACAAATACAATTCATCTTCAGTTCTGGCTGTAATTTGGCCCTTTGTCTGAGGTGAGATCTGAGCTAAAGTATCCTGACATTATAATTCCACCAGCAGAGATTTGGGACAGTGTAGTCTGTCCCCAAACACCTCCTAAAATCTTTTAAGGGTTTCTAGCAGATCCTTTGATCTTGTTTAAATATTTGCAAGATAGTTCCTAAAACTGACTGAGAAAGGATGTGAGTCCCTACTAGGCAGAGCTTCCAAACCTGGCAAAACTGGAAAGACATTGGTCTTTTTGCCCGGATGCTACAGGAAGAGACTTCATTAATGCCAGGTTCTATTTCCTCCAGAAGCAGGCTCGCATCCACTAAGTATTCTGGGACTTTGAGAAGAATGGGGAGTATGGCCGCCAGTAATTTCGATCCTCTAACTTTGCTTAGGAGAAGTTGATTTCTTGGATCTTTTAGTGGCTTGATCTTTAGGAATAATGTTATGGGGAAGAGTCAAATGCAACTGGGACTACTCTTGTTTTCTATCTGTGGCTCATCCCATACGGAGAGAACTTTTTTCTGACACTCAGCATACTTTGTGCTACCTACTCCAGCCTTCTATTCCTGTATACTCAGAGAATGCACAATCATCTTGAGATTAAGATGAGTAAAATATAATTAAAAGGGGTAAATTGTTGAAAAAATAGGAAACAAATTATTTAATAACCTTGGATGTTGAGTAAAAAAGGCATTGCAGTTTAGTGTGAAAAATTCTAGCTTTGGGGCAGCTAGATGGTGCCATGGCTAGAGCACTGGCTGTGGAGTCAGGAGGACCTGAATTCAAATGTGGCCTCAGACCCTTGATACTTACTAGCTTTGTGACCCTGGGCGAGTCAATTAAGCCCAATCACCTTGCCAAGACAAAACAAACAAAAAAAGAAAAACTCTGGCCAGGGAGTCAGCATCCCTGGCCTGGATCACAGAAGTTTTACTTTTTTAGTAAAAGGTTTTTAGTAAGAGAAGTTTTACTTTTTTAGTTTTAGTTTGACTTTGGACCAGTAACTTCCAATTCTAGGGCCTCAGTTTCCTCATCTGCAAAATGGAGCTCATTGAACTAAATTTTTTCTTCGGCCCTCTCCGGTTCTAATGTGCTACAGATCTTGTGAAATGTTTGGATTGTCTGTTCGGGATTTCCATTCTGTTGGTCTTTATATGAATAACGATAATAATAACTACCATCATCACTATAGCTGACATCAATATGGTACTTTTAAGGTTTTTCAAATTAAGAGATTTGATGTTTGAGCTTGATAACAACCCTATGAGGTAGGCATTATTATTGTCCTCAAATAATCTAGGGCCTCACTTTCCTCATCTGCAAAATGGGGCTCATTGAACTAAATTTTTCCTTCGGCCCTCTCTAGTTTGAAGCCGGGAGGCCACAGTAATTCCGAAAAGGCCTAAGCACATGGCTGCGTACATTCAGTGACGGTACAGAAGCTTTTATTTTGACAAATGTTATCCTGCTCTCCAATTGGCTGAGAAGTATCACATGCTTCCCCTAGCCAATCAGGGATTAAAAAAACCTGTGAGAGCTCGAGAAGGTTCTCGTGACCGCCTCAGATCCCGGATTCGTCAGCTGATCGAGGGCCTGCCTGACTTCCGGGGTTCCTTCCAGGTTCAAAGCGCCGCTCCTCGGACCCTGTGACTTCTCTGAAAACCCATAACGGCACCGAGTGACTTGAGGCTGTCAGCCTTGGATAGCCAACCGCCAGAAATGGAAGGAAGAGAAGTAGGAATGTTTCTCACCCTTGTTTTTACTCTTCTTTCAATCAATTCAGCAGGTGAGAATACTAACAGCTCTTGGGGGGAGGGGCAAGTGATTGGTATTATTTGAATTGCATCTAGTGGGTTCCTGTATTTATGGGGAGGGGTCTCCCACAATCTGTGAAGAGTTCAAAGTGTAACGTGATAACTATCCGACGAGTCCGAGAATGGCTATATATAAGTACGGAAATGATTACTCCATCTTCTGATAAGTCACTTTGCTTGTAGAGCTCGTAGAGACCGTGGAATTGTCCCGAAAGGGCATGTTCTCGGGCCAATTGTTGGGTCTGGAGCTGTTTTCTGAGGCTCTGCTCCATATATACTCGAGTTCCTTATATCTGAAGTGGGTAATTTGATTCTGATCATGATTTGGGTTCTTATTATCCTTAGAAGTACAACCGAGACAGCATACTTAAGGAGATCCCAAAACTTAGGGAATCCACCTAAGCCATCCAGGTCTCTCTTGGGTAGGATTTGGCCAGACCCACACGGTTCCCTCAGCAGGGACCAATGGGCATTTGCATTGCCAGGTCTCCCACGACCCCCGATATTTCAGAGGGCCATTCCACTGCCTCCAGGGGTGGTCCCAATGTCCAGCTCTAGTACCATAGCTGCTGACCTCCAAGAACTTCTCGTTCCCTTCTCCCTGTTGTTGTTTAGGCCCACTTTCCTTCTCTCCCTTGTTTGTGGTCATGGGGTTGCTGTTACTAATTCTAATTCATCCTAGCTAAAGAGGCCTAATACTAATTCAAGAAAAGTCTAATCCACAGAAGTTATGCCATATACTAAATCCCCACAGTCATTCTGCCTTTTCGACTTAATTGGATTTTAGTTTTAAGTTATGCTACTGTTTCACCATCCTACCAGACAATACCAATCATTAACACACGTTCACATGGTGTTTGCCCAATTCAAAGCTAAACATTTCTGGGAAAAATGAAATTGCTTTGAAATTCCCTTCTGTGTCCTGCAGATGGACTAGGTGGATGGAATTCATCAGGCTGTGAAGTAAACAAAAGCGATGTCAATTATACAAGCTGTCAGTGTAATCGTCTTACTCACTTTGGAGTCTTAATGGTAAGTTGGCCATGAATCTTTCCCAGAGAGAATTGAGGCAAATGTCATTAAATTGCAAACAACATTTGCATGTAAGCTGAGTCACAGAAGAAAGTTTTGTATAAGTGAAAGCTGTTGCTTTGGGGTCTCCAAAGCCCTCGGGTAGATCAGACCTAAAGCCATGGAAAGAAATATTCAGAGATGTACGTGGAATGATAAGCATGAGATTTCTTGCTGGAAATTTACTATCCCAGGGCTGAGGTGCCCCAAGATAAATCTAGCTTTTATCTACTAGGCTGTGGTTATGGGGGCATAACCAGCTGCCTCTACTTTCATGAAAAAGTCCCCTATCACTTTCTACCCAGGCCATTCAAAAGATTTTCTAGCCACTACTGTCACATGAGTGTCTCACCACATTGTGCTTCTGCCCCAAGCCCTCTAATGGCCCTCCAATGACAAAACAAAATGCAGACTCCTAAGGCTGGCGTTCACAATTTGATTCAGCCTACCTCTTCCCGTTTATAATTTTCTTCTTCCATTTACATGCTCCACTCTCACTCTAGCCAAAATTGACCATTTTCTGTTTTCTGAATCTATTCTGTGCTTTCCTATCACCACATCTTCATGCACGTTAAGACCTTGAACCAGAAATAACACCCTTCTCTCTACTACCTTATACCTGAAATTGCCCTCCATCTCAACCAAAAGCCATTCTGTCCATTCTTTTTTTTTCCTTTTTTTGAGAAGCAATTGGAGTTAAGTGACTTGCCCAGGATCACACAGTTAGCTCTGAGGCCAGATTTGAATTCAGGTTCTCTTGACTCCAGGCCTGGTGCTCTATCCACTGTGCTATCTGGCTACTCCATTCTGCCTATTCTTAAGGACCACGTCAAATGTTATAGCTTTTGTGAAGACTTTTAAATATTCACCTCTAAACATATAGGGGTCAGAATAGATAATCTCTAAGGTCCATTTTAGCTCCAACATTCTGTGATTCCACTGAGTTACCTGGAAGTAATACCTCCTTCACACTTATATTAGAGAGGCATTGTGGTACAGGATAATGGTCACTGGACCGAAGGCAGACAACTCAAGTTTTGCCACTTCCTGCTTCCGTGACATGACTACCATCCCCTCATCCCTTCTCAACTTACTGGACAGAGGTGACTTCTGCAACTATTCTATATTACTATGATATATATATATATGGGTGACCCTGTAGGGGGGATGTGTACAGATGTTTTATATATATATATATGTACAGATGTTTTATATATATATATACATATATATATATGTAGAGAGAGAGAGAGAGAGAGAGAGAGAGAGAGAGAGAGAGAGAGAGAGAGAGAGAATGAGAGAGAGAATAGAATAGGTAGATCCTTGAACCTAATTTGTTGGCTAGGGGAGCATTGAGGGGAATTAAGGAAAAGAATTGAGTTTTCAAGTCCAAAGCTTAAAAAATTCATGAATGATGAGGGCAGAAGTGATTAATGGCAGACCCCAGGAGCCTTCCATTTTTGGATGGCCACAACATTTTACCCCAGGTCTCCCAAGTTGAATCTCTAATATGTATGTATTGTGTTCCTTAGGATTTGTCCAGGTCTGTGGTGGATAAGGTCCACGAACAGATCTTAATGACCGTAGCATATTCTGGATGTGGAATCTCTTCTCTTTTTGTGGGAATTACAATAGTGACTCACCTAGTTTTTCAGTAAGTAGATGTGTGTCTGTGTATATGTGCATGTATAACTAACTCTGATGGTTATTTTCCTACTTAGTATATACATTTCAAGGGCAGAGAACAAAGGAAGAAGTCTGACCAAATGAAAAGTGAAGTGGGCAGGTTTTAAAAGGTTAGCCCAATGAAGATTCCGTTTATTGGCAATGATTTTTGGAGTTAAATATAATCGGACCATTAAGAAATCAGGGAGCAGAAGATAAATGGGAAAAATAGCCAAAAAAATACTTGGCACGTTTCTATAGGATTAAACTCTCTTTTCTGGGTAAAACTTAAATTGTGCCTATAACCTGAGAAACATCCAAAATTTGGGTAACATGGAATGTAACTGGTGATTTTGTTTGTTTTGAGGGGTGGAAAGTACCTCTCTTTAAAAAAAAACATTTTTTAAAATCAAAAAGCATTTATTTCTTCCTCCTACCTCCTTCCCCCTATTAGAAACAAAAAACTATAAAACCTTAGTAATAAATATGCATTTTCAAGCAGAACAAATTGGCCTTGAATAAAAATTATATGTCTCATTCTATACCCTGAGTCACTTACCTATCTGTCAGGAGATGTGTAGGTAGCATGCTTTGACATTAGTCCTTTGGAATCTGAAGTGAGTTATTGTACCGATCAGAGTTCTTAAGTCCTTCAGAGTTGTTTAATCTTTATAAAGTTATTGTCTAAATTGTTCTGGTTCTGCTCATTTCACTCTGCATCATTTTATTCAAGGGTTCCCAGGTTTCTCGAAAACGGTAAATTTTGTCATTTTTTTATATAGCACAATTGTATTTCATTAAATTCATAATTTGTTCAATTGTTCCCCCAATTGATAGACACCCCCTTAATTTCTACTTCTTTGCTGCTACAAAAAGAGCTGCCATGGATATGTTTTGTATATTTGGTTCCCATTCTTCTTTCTTTGATCTCCTTGGGATTTGGGATTTGCAGTAATATGCACAATTTAGTAACTTTTTGGACCTAGTTCTAAATTATTTTTTAGAATGGGTGGAGAGTAATTAGTGTGCCTGTTTTCTTGCAGCCTCTCCGACATTTGTCATTTTTCCTTTTTTGTCACCTTTTCCAGACTGATGGATATGAGGTAATGCCTCATCATTTCCTTAATTTGCTTTTCTCTATTTATTATTAGTGATTTGGAAATTCGTTATGTGATTGTTAATAACTTGGATTTCTTTTTTTTAATTCCTATTTTAATTTCCTTTATCTTTTAAAGAATAGCTTTTGTTCTTGTAAATGTAAATCAGTTCTATATCTGTAACATGTGTGTATATGTATGTATATTTTTTGGAATGAAGTTTTTATCAGAGAAACTTGCAAGGAGTTTGCTTTCAAATTTTAATTTAAACATTTGGCATGGGTTTAGAGACAGCTTTGGGTAGGGATAGAAGCGGTGGCAGGCCTCAATAGATCAGAGACCCTAGTTGTCAAAAAAAGCTAGCTAGCATTTATACAACATTTATATATTATATATATAGCATATATATATATATCTCTAGCGTTTGAATGTTTGCAGAGTACTCTTTACAATATTATCTTATCTTATAACTGCCCTGAGAGATGCTATTATTATCCCTATTTTACAGATAGGGAAACTGAGGAAATAGCCATTAAGTGACTTGTCCAAGCTCACATAACTAGTAAATGTCTAAAGCCACATTTGAACTCGGGTCTTCTTGATTCCAGGTCTAACCAGTTAAGGGTCCCCTGTAATCTTTTGACCAGTTGTCCAGTCTCTTATCCACAGGGCTCCAGAAATCTGAAGTCGGATGTGGCTCTTGCCTTCTTGCTGGTCTGCAGGCTGTGGGGGGGGAAGGGCACATGCCCCGTGTTACATTTTTCCCTCTGACAGGAAACAGACCTATCTTGCTGAGAACTTCTAAGTTTTCTTGGGCAGGGATATTATCGGACTCCATCCTTTTGAGGCTTTTGCCGCTCCAGATTCATTTCGCAGCATTATTTTAAAGATTTTGGGAGAGGAATTTGAGAGAGCTCAGATGAGCCCTTGTCTTTGTTCTGTCATCTTGGCTACCTCCTCTCCAGAACAGAATTTTTTGTATGTGTTCCATGAATTTGAAAAGGCTGTGGTAGCAGTCTTGGTTTTAAATAAGGCATCAGTAGAGACAGATCTGATTGAAAGGGATGAGCAGGGTATCCCTTTTAATCAGGTCTGTCTACCAACTGTTTTTTTTTTCTAGAAATAGACAAATTTAAATCATTGAAAAGATATTAATTCCTCTTGTATGGGCCATGCCAAAGTAATAAAAATTACTATCTTGCTCAAATTTATTTACTTATTTAATCATATACATTAAAATATTATTGGGGTTCAAAGGAGACCCTAAAGAGGTTGGGGTTCCAGACCAGGGTCATGAGGTATCTCAAAAGAATTCGCAGGGTGGGACCCAAGTTTATTCTAATTGCAATGCTGATCGAAGTGGGCTAAGTCCCCAGAGAATTTAGCAAAGAACCAGGAGCAAGAAGATAAATTTATAGGAAAAAGATAAGAGATCAGGTGTTTCATGGCACTGATATGCTAATTTTATAAAATTGAGGAGCAGTCCTAGAATTGAATTCTATGGCTTAGAAGTGGAGTTGCACCCCATTGTTGAGTTCAATGGCTTAGAGGTGGAGTTGCACCTCATTATTAAATGCTATGGCTTAGCTTCAGAAACTTTGTTATGACTGACCCATAGTTATCTGACAGTCAGCATTGTTTGTGGAACTACAGCAGTCCCAAGGCCAGGTGACCTTAGGGTTAAGACCAGATAGCCTTAGGGTTATTGCCACATCTTCCCTAGGAGCTACATCACTACAAAGGGTTTATCAAAGGGTTACTTTATAGAACAAGAAAATAAAATAATGCAATTCACTTGGAGGAACAAAAGGTCAAGGATCTTAAAGGAAATAATGTGTGTGGGAAGATAAGAAAAGGCCACCTAGCAGTATCAGATCCCAAACTGATAGGGCAATAACCACCAAAAACTATTTGGAACTAATTAAAAAATAAAAAATTTAGTCAGTGGGATAGATTAGGTAGACACGCTCCAGAAACAAACAGACATGGTGCTACCACAGTGTTTGATTAACACAAGGGGCCCGGTATTGAGATTAGAACTCACTAATCAACAAAAACAGTCGGGAACACTGGAAAGCAGGCTAATGGAAATTTGTTTCAAGTATATTATACCACATGCCATGATAAATTCCAAATGAATGTATGATCTAGATGTAAAAGGGCATAGACAAATGAGAGGAGCAGGGAAGAAGACACATTTCATAATTATGGATAAAGTAATAGTCATCGTCCAAACAAAAGACAGAAAGAATCACGGAAGAGAAAAGCCTGATTATATAAATTTGAAAACTTTTTATACAAACAAAAATCAATGTAGTTAAAATTAGAAGGAAATAGGACAAGATTTGCAGCAAATGGCTCTGATTGTTAGACTGTGGATGATAAATAGACCATAGTCTGCACCTTCCCCCTTCCTGTTGAAAAACTGGCTTTGGGAAAACTGCCTTTGAAAAACCCCTAAACTTAAGATGCCCCAGAAATCCCAACCCCCTTTGCCTACCAAAACAACTCCTGTCTCCCCATTTCTGTTTTTTCCCAAAGTCAGTACAAACGGATCACAATTAAATCTAATAAAGAAGTTAACACTCATAGAGCATTTGTTTTATTCTAAGCATCTTTGCAATCTTGAAACAACCAATTACCAAACTCTTCAGTCATTGTTCTTAAAACTTTTAGATTCTGCTAAGATGTTATTTTAATTTTAATTAGATAATGTTATTTCTGCAGCCCCCAGCTTGGCCAGAGCTGAAGGAGGGGTTTGGGCTAATTATGGTATAACAGAACTCTTCAAAGTGACACATAACAAAGACAGACATGGCACAACCACAGACTACACAAAGGTAACAGAATTTTTCAGACCAACAACTTCACCGTATATCAGCAAATACAACTAGGGGCAAGTTCCAATATCTCAGGAGTGCTGTGAGGGGAGATTTCAGTTTGAGAATCTCTGCCTCCCAGAGACAATCTCTGCCTCCCAGAGACAGAGATACCCAGACTGAGCCTTTAGAGATAAACCAGGCTCCCAAGCTCCAGCTTAAAACTAGACGGACCAGACCAGACGCGGTCCCTGCCTTTACAGGGAATACCCAGATGTATTGTCTTGCTTTTTATATAAGAAAATACCCAAACCTTATGGGCCAAATGGCACCCAAAGGTGTTGATTAGTGCCCTGACAACACCACCCAGATATTGTATGGCTGTGTCCAGCTCCACATTTCTGGGGACCCAAATGCTAGCAACCATACCAGAGAAACTTACCCTACAAAGGTTTCAGACCAGATTCTCCACTTAGGCCCAATAGGGGGTCTGTCAGCTGTTAGTCTGTCTTCAGTGTGGATAGACCTAGTCCCCCCCCACCCCACCCCACTCTCTGGGGTCCTGGACCAGCTCAAGGGCCAGTTCCCCTAGGGGCAGATAAGATGAGCTGATTCAAGACTCCCCTCCGAGGCCTGCAGTCTAATCTCTCTCTCTTCATCTCACTGGGGCCTCCAATAAATATTATGCCATGATACGGAGGTGAGTAGAGACCATTTCATATAATGGAGGATTTATTGAAAGTCAACTGACCACACGGGAGTTCCATCCAAAGCATGTGATGTCGAACAAAGAGAGCACAGGCCCTTTTCTAGGCTTCCGTGCAAGTAGGGTTGACAGAAACCAGACAAGTGGTCAGCCTGTTTCCTTATCCAATATCTTTTGTAGCTGTTGTTATCTTTAAGATAATACTTCAAAGAGAAGAGCAGAGAGACAGGGGTCTTGCATGAGGTTTCTGTTGCTATTTGTTTGCAAAAGAGGGTTCTGAGAGAAATGGGGAGACAGGAGTCTTTTTGGTATGCGAAGGGGAGTGGGATTTCTGGGTCATCTTAAGTTTAAGGCTTTTTAAAACCCAGTTTTCAATGTCAGTTTTTCCGGGGTGGGTGGAGCTATGCTCTATCAGCCAGGATCAACATGATAAAAGTCAAATATGTCAATGTGGGAGGTACTGATTCAAATATAACAACAGGGCTTATTCCCCAATAGATAAACCAATGAAGGACAGAGACTGACAGTTCTCAAAAAAAAAAAAAAATCAAGCTATCAGCTACTATATGAAAAAAAAGGTTTCAAATTACTAATACTAGAAGAAGTGCAAATTAATTTCTCAATTCTAAGGTTCCATCTTATACCTATCAGATTGGCAAAGATGACCTCAGTGAAAATGACAAATGTTGTAGGAGTTTCAGGAAAACAGGCACATTAATACACTAGTGGTGGATTGATCAACCATTCTGGAAAACAATTCCAGAGTCACTATACTGTGAAAACACAACATTTAAGTCTAAATACTGAAAAAAAGAGGAAATGTATTCATATGTGCAAAAACATTTGTAATAACTTTTAATAGCAGGAAAAATCTTGGAAATTCAGTATGTGGACGGGTGGGTGGGGTGCCCATCAATAGGAAAATGGCTGATTAAATTATGGTTTATTAATGTAATGGAATATGTTTGTACCATAAGAAATAATAAATGGGTCAGATTCAGAGAACACTAAGAAGACTATGAACTAACACCAAGTGCAGTAAGAACCAGGAAAATAATCTATACAGTGATTACAAAACAGTAAAAGAAAGGAACTATGAAAGACCAATGCAATGAACGACCAACTGTGATTCCACTTACAAAGTGTTTAATAAATTTCCATTCCAATCTATCCTGTAAAATCCTAGTCATAGTTCACTTTTTGTGAAGTATTTTGCCACTTATAGAATGCCTTCTCGTCTCACAGGGCAAAACAAATATGGTTGGTCCCATTTTGCAGAAGATCAGGCTCAAAGGGGAAGGGTGGTGTATCCAGAAATCACACAACTGTTGAGTTTTGAGGCAGAACCCTAATCCCAAGACAACTCGCTGCCTTGCATATATATCGTACTTATGTAAATGTAGATGTATATCAACTAGGTGGTACTGTAGTAGAGTGCTGGGTTTGGAGTCAGAAAGACTCCTTTTCCTGAATTCAAATCTGATTTCAGACACTTACTGTGTGACCCTTGGGAAGTCACTTCCCCCTATTCACCTCAATTTCCTCATCTGTAAAATAAGCTTGAAAAGAGGCCAGAAAACCCCATATGGGAGCATGAAAAGTCAAACACAAATGGAAATGACTGAATAACAAAAATGTGTGTGTATGTATATAAACATGTATGTATACATTATATATTTATGTATGTGTGTTGTCTAGATATTATAGAGAAGAAGAGAGGTAGCATGGAGATGTAGTTAGAATCAGGAAGGCCTGGGATCAAGTCTTACTTCTGTGGAACTGCTTGTTTAGCTTCTCTGTGTCCTTGGCAATTGTGTGAGATCATAAATTATAGACCAGTTGCAGCCCTCCATCACTGGAGGGAATTTCTATACCAAAAGTTCCCCCGTGCAGATGAAAACACGTTTGCATTAAAAAAGAATGACTGCCAGATGAAAACCATTTAAAAATGTACAGGGATGAATACTTTGTAATTCTAATGATCAGTCTTAGCCTCATAGAATAGATGGGAAATGTAGCTTCCTTTTTACCTTGGAGAAATGGGGAACCATGAATGTCAAATTCTTTTTTTTTTTTTAAATTTAATTTTATTTAATAATAACTTTGTATTGACAGAATCCATGCCAGGATAATTTTTACACAACATTATCCCTTGCAATCACTTATGTTTCGTTTTTTCCCCTCCCTCCCTCCTCCCCCTCCCAAGATGGCAAGCAGTCCTATATATGTTAAATATGTTGCAGTATATCCTAGATATAATACATATTTGCAGAACCGAACAGTTCTCCCGCTGCACAGGGAGAATTGGATTCAGAAGGTAAAAATAACTCAGGAAGAAAATCAAAAATGCAGATAGTTCACATTCATTTCCCAGTATTCATGAATGTCAAATTCTGATAGACATAATCAGATACAAACAATATATCTCCTGATTTTCTTAACTGATTTTTGGGGTCTTTGTTAGATATTAAGGGCTCTTGACCTGGGGAGTATGAATTGCTTTAAAATGCTTTGATAACTGAATTTAATAGGATTGGTTTCTTTTGTAATACTATATATTTCATGCATTTAAAACCCTAGTTCTCAGAAGGGGTCCATAGACTTCACCAAACTGATTGCCTAAGAGTTCTAGGACACCCCAGGAGTTAAGAACTTACATTACAGAGTAAGGCTTGCTGATTTAGGGGAGCAATATACTGGAAATAAATGATTTTAAAACAATCAAAAACCATCAATAGTATGTTAAAAAAAGACAAAACAAATTTGCAGATATTTCAATTAAATTCTACTTATGTTTTTTTTCTCTTAGCCAACTTCGTCAAGATAATTCATCCAAAATCCTAATCAATTTGTGTGTTGTATTGCTGATGTTGAATCTGTCATTTCTAACCTGTACCTGGTCTGCAACTTTTGACAACTCTGGCCTCTGTACTGCCATGGCTATGCTACTTCATTATTTTCTGATCTCATCCTTCACTTGGATGGGTCTGGAAGCTGTCCACCTGTACTTTGTTGTGATCAAAGTCTTCAACATCCATGTGAAAAATTATATATTTAAATTTTGCTTGATTGGCTGGGGTAAGTACTGATGCTACTGGGTTTGAGTCTCAAGTCATTCCTCCATTTTGTTGATCCCCCAATTCTTTGATAAATCCCATCTGTAGCGTGCTTCACTACACTACAATGTAGGAGTAGGAGCTGCCGCACTAGGGGCCCAACTGGCACTGGCCAGTTACCCAACATAACTCTCGCCTCTTGCTTCCTCCCATATTGTTTTGTCTCCTCTCGTTTCCTTTTCTCTTTCCTATGTCCTCACAGGGCATCATCCCCTTACCTGTGAGTGTTCTGTCCAAGGGAATTTAAATTTTGATCCCAAACTTCCCAAGATATCTTGGCGTTTCCTGACTTTGCCCAGTCCCCCCACTCCAGTCTGATTCACTTGCATATCATGGCAACACAGCTATGCTACTGCTTACTAGCTACATTTCCTTAGATAAGTCTTTGAATCTTGCCTTCAGACCATCTGCTAGGACTTATCTTCTTTAAAAAGCATCTCATTAGTCATTTTGGTTGTGTCTGACTCCTGGTGACCCCATTTGGGGTTTTCTTGGCAAAGATACTGGAATGCCTTCTCCAGCTCATTTTACAGATGAGGAAACTGAGGCAGACAGGGCTAAGTGACTTGCTCAGGGTCACACAGCTAGTAAGTGTCTGAGGCAAGATTTGAACACAGGAAGATCCTTCTTCACTTCACTTTAGAGCTAAGAGGGACATTAGCCATCATTTATTTGGGAGCCAGAAAACAACACTTTATCTAGACAACTGTCTTATTTTACAAATGAGCAAACTGAGACTGAGAGAAGTTAAACTTTAGAAATTTACAATCTTAGAAGATTTTTTATTTGTTTTATGGTTTCACTGAATTTCCCCATGTCAAAACTATGGTAGTTTCTGAGGTAGGTCAGCAACTCATCTGCAACTTAGAGATAAAGTGGCTCCATGTCACACAGCCTATTAGAGGCAAGATTTGAATCCAGTTTAGTTCTCTGCCCACTATCTCTCAGTGCCAGCATTATTATACCTATTTTATAGCTAAGCAGAATGAGGCTGAAAAAGCACTCAATGATCACTTAGTGACTTGATTCTTCCCCCTTTTCCAAGGCAGTGTGACAGTAGGCCTCCGGAGGCACAAGGACCTGCCTGGAAGCAGCGTGCCGAAGGAGAAAATTGGGGCGGCCTACCTTGGAGGAAAAAATGCTCGAGAAAAATCTGCATCCCAGTGCAACCCATTGCCAAGTTGCTTTTTGGCATGACTGCCGTATGTAACAAGCTGTGGGTGCTGTGTTTGAGCCGTTGGCCCACTGTTTCCGTTAGCAGATTGGAAAACTCCTCCTTGGGATGTTTAGCTTTGGAGAATCCACAAACCATTCTGGTTTTCTGCTGCCCATTCGTCTATGACTCATTGAACGTGGCAGGAGGTTTCTTGAGGTATGCTTTGTGTATGTGTTCCTGCCTGATGTGGTCTTTCTTTATTCACCCCTCCCTGCCCCATTTTCCCACTAGGGCTTCCAGCAACCATCGTGGGAATCATCTCTATTGTGAACAGGGATTTATATGGCATTTTGAAGGCATCTTCATCATTGTAAGTATAAGTGTCTTGAATGAATGAAAGTTGTGTGAGGTGACAGGAGACAGATGTGATGGGGAAGGATGTATGGGACTTTGTATTAGATAAAGTAAGGGGTAGACCGGTCTCCCAGATTTTAGTAGCGCAAGGAGGGCTGATTTCATTACTTAGGAAAGCACTCTCTCCACTGGGACAAAACACAACTGTCCCACTGCTACTGCTCCTCCATTCCTCATCCCCCATCACCATGCTTTCCTACAGAGTTATCATGCTGAGGATACGAGAGTCAGACCGCAGTTCAGGTGCTGTGTTCAGTCCCGGAAGCCACATTTTAGGTGGACCGGGATGGTTTAGGAGCCTTGAGATCATGATGTATGAGGATCGGCTAAAGGAACTATTTCCAGCTGGTTATCCTGAAAAGGAATCTCAGGAGGCATCCGAGAGGGTATCTGAGCAGAAGCAGTGAAGCAAAAAGTGGGCAAAATGCTAGACCCAGACGCAGGAGGACCTCATCTTAAATACTTAAAATCAGTATGTCCCTGGACCAGTCACAAAACATTTTTCAGACCTCTGTTTCCTTATCTGAAAAAGATGACCTCTGAGGTCCCTCTAGGTCAATAGCTATGATCTTTAAATCTTTATATATATATATGTATATATGTTAAGTATTATGTAAATCTTAGTTATTCATATTGTTATCATATATTTGAAGTGCCATCTTGTGAGAGAAGGCTTAGTCTCATTTTACTTGATGTCAGAGGGCAGAAAATGGAATAATAGGTAGAAATTATCAGAGGCACATATTTCAGCTTGATGAAAAGAAAAAAAAATTCTAACAATTAGATCTGGCTAAAGTGGAAAGGATTGCTTTGGGAGGAAGTCAATTGGCTGGCACGAGAGAGCAGCAAATGCTGGACCACAACTTGTCAATTCTGTTGTAACCTGGCCTCCCTTCCAAAGCTTTGACTCTTGGATTAACCTAGTCCAGGAAAGTCATCGGGATGGGGCACCCAAAGGAGGGACTCAAACTTAGCTCTCCAAATCTGGTGCCACCCATGGGGCAAGCTTCTTTATACACAGCTAGGCCGGACCTCAGATGACAGACATGTCCTATAGGCTCCCACTTGTTCATCTTCTGGATTTGAGCTCTGCCATTGAGAACTCAGGATTTGAGGAGCACCAGAGGACGACGTAGTAGAAATCCCATGATATAGGCTCTTTTTTTCCCTTTGGCCTATATAAGGAACTCCCAGTATGAAAACTCCCTCTACCAGTGCAGATCTGCACCCATTCTGCAACTTTGTCTTAGTTTTCTGGGGAACTGAGGAAACATAGGCTCATGAGCTAGCTGAAACCTGGTTAGACACATGTTTTCTGATTCCAAGTCCAGAGTTCATTTGACTCTACCAGGTATATGGCAAGCCTGACTTTCCTGAAGCTGATTGCCCCCCACGGAGAGAAACTAATAAGTCTATATCCCTACTTGATCAGGAATCTTCTCTAAAGACCTACAGACTCCTCACCTCTGCAATAAGTCATCCTACTCTGGGACACCGTGTTCTTAATTGTTAAGAGAGTTTTTCTCAAGTCAAACTTCTGTCTGCATCTATGCAGCCTCCAGTTGCACTGTTGCTAGTTCTGTTCTCTGAGACTGATAGAACAAGTTTCATCCTTCTCTTTCAGACCCTTGAGGCAGCTGGGTAATGCAGTAGGTAGTACACCATGCCTAAATTCAAATTCAGCCTCAGAAACTTATTAGCTATGTGCCCCTGGGCAAGCCTGTTTGCCTCAGTTTCTTCATCTTTAAAATGGGGATGACAATAATAGCACCTATCTGCCAAGGCTGTTGTAACGATCAAATGAGATCATTTGTAATGTATTTACTTAGCACGGTGCTTGGCACGCAATAACTGCTACAGAAATATTACCTATTATTATTATTGCTCTTACTTGAAAACATATAGCAAGTGTCTAAGTTTCTCTTTCTGACTCAGTTTCTTCAGCCGTAAAACAGGCATCAGTAGCTTGAGGTTGTGAGGGCGATGCTCAAGAAACTTTAAAGTGAGATACAGACGTCGTTGTGTGGGGCTGCAGAATAGGGCTGCAGGCTACAAGAGAGTTGGTTATTATATTAAATTGGTCTTGTACCCATGTCCCACAACAGAGAGATGATTAATGAATGCCTCTGGTAGGTAATTGGAGATGTTACACATGCACCATTGCACACTTCTTAATAGAAAAACACCGTCCATCACCCCCTTAGGGCCCAGTATTTCCCTTTGTCCCTGTCATGGTTATAGTAGGAGGCTTGAAATTCACATAACACAACATGTTCCTCCTCAGTTCTCCTTCCATTGTATTTTCATTATCGTTGACAGTTTCACCATAGCCGAGAAAATGGAGTGGGATCCGACTTGTTTTATTGGGCCCCGGGGGCAGAAAAGGGAGCAATAATTGGTAGAAATTGTAAGGAAGCAAATTTAGGCCTGATTTGTAAGGGTCATTTTTCTTAGCACTGAGGACTGTCCCAGAGCGGAATGGCTGCCTCTTTGGGAGGTAGCGGGGTTCTCCCCTCATTGTAAATCTTCAAGAAAAAGCAGTACGATCACTGTTCAGCTATGTTTAGACAGCCTCTGAAAACCTTTCCAACTCTGAGTAGGAACTTTCACAAAAGGAGCTAACTCTGTTGTTCAGATGGGGACTTGCCTGGTACCACTAAGCTCCTAGCAAAAGAGGAGTTCCCATAGTTCCCTGGGTCTAAGTCCAGCTTGGCCATGCTGTATGACCTGGTACAAGCAACTTAGCCTCTCAGAGCCTTGGTTTCATCCCCTATAACAACATAGGGGATTGGACTTCAAATATTGAATCCTAGCCTATCGTAAGTAGGAGGCGTGGAAATATGTTTAACATGATTGAACATGGATAACCGATATCAGATTGCTTCGCCATCTGGGGGAGGGAAGGGAGGGAGGGGAAAAAAAATTGGAACTCAAAATCTTACCAAAATGGATGTTGAAAACAATCTTTACATGTAATTAAAAAGATTAAAATTAAATTTGAAAAATTAAAAATACATTGAAAAATAAGTGTGAGGTACTTAATAAATGCCCCCTTTGTGGTAATGAATGTCATCATCATGGTGTGGGCCTAGACTGGGAATCCAGAGACACAAGTTCTATTATAGACTACCACCTCTATGTGACTTCAGACAACTTAACTGCCCATCTCTGGGCCTCATTTTCCTGCTTTGTAAAATGGGGAGGGGACATATTCAGGACCTGAGGGTTTTACAGATTCTTTTGAGTTCTGACAGTCTGCGGTTCTATTTTTCTCTATTTGACACATTTTCCCCCCTTTCTCTTCTTTTTTTTTCTTTTACAGCTGCTGGATTGAAGATGATCTTACCTTTTACATCTCCACTGTGGCCTATTTTTGCCTCATATTTCTCATAAATCTAGCCATATTCTTCGCTGTCCTTTATCAAGTTAGTTTCATGAAATCTCAGAAGCACAGAGTGTTGAGAAGCATAGTACTGCATGACCTCAAGAGTGCTGCGAGCCTCATCTTCCTGTTTGGTCTCACCTGGGGCCTGGCCTTTTTTGCTTGGGGCCCTGCGAGGACCTATTTTTTGTATCTCTTTTCCTTTTTTAATGTGGCACAAGGTAATCCATATGAGCTGACCCATATATGGAAAGCGCTTTGCAAACCTGCTTATAAACACTGGTTATTATTATTATAAATTAGCATCAGTGGCCTGAAGCTCACTCCCACTGTCTTTAAGAACAGTCACGTGCCTGTTATATTTCAAAATCCTATGCCAATTGGCCGCAGGATGAATTCTCTTGACCGTTCTGACCTGCCATTTCACTGCTGACACTTAGAAAAGGTCTTGAGCCAAGTCGCTGTGCCTGAAAGATTCATTACTCTGTGCAGCCGGGCTGCTGAGAGAGATGGACTGGTCTTTGGGCACACGTTCACTGCCTGTCCAGGCTTATTAACTGATGCTTACGGGAGTCTACATGTTCTCCAAGGCTAGTAACCTTGGAGAACATGACATGATGGAGCATCAGAGAAGGACATTAGTAGAGGTCTGATGTTCTCAAAGGCAAGGGAGCTGCCACCATTGTACGCCAAGTCTTTCATTATCTATTGGGCTGACAACTTGGCATCTGTTAGATATTGGAGATTTGAACCACCTCATTATTCAAGGGAATGGGGAGAAGCCTGAAAAGCAACCGGAGTCCAAGCCACAGTATAGATTTTCTAGCATTTCTTGAAGTTCATTTTATTAGGCTGCCGTCACTGTAATCTGATGCATGGTTTAAGACGGAAGGGCAGTGAGGATGACAGCAGACTTAGCAAATTGCCTTCGATTATTCCACTGGGAGCTTGAGAAGGAGGCAAAAAAAAGTTTGGACCTAGTTTTAAAGGTCACCTGAAATCTTTTGATATAATTACTACCCTTCTGTGTGCCTGTGTATCTGAAGCAGGTTAGGGAGGGGGGCGGGGTAGGGGGGGTGAGAGAAAACAACAATGGTTTAAGTCATCTGGGGCTAGGGAGAGTTCTGGTTCTAACATTCTAGATGATTTTCAGCATCACTTTGACATCACTGTCCCTATCACTGAGCTTCAGTTTCCCCATTGTGATGGGGACGGGGCTGGGGAAACAACAAGGGTTTTTAGTCATCCTAGGGCTAATGAGAGTTCCAACTCTAATAACATTTTAATTCTGTGAAGAGGATTAACTAGATGACTCTAAGCGTAGCCACTGTCTGGCTGCCCATTCTGGGTCCTAGTTTCTTCACCTGTAGAGGGATACGGAAAGAGCAAGGGTATATAGTCTTTCTCTTAAAGATGGGATGAGTTCTGAATCTTTGTGAAGGCTGATGACTTAGTAGTCTAGCCAGCCTTGACAACCACTACCCCCTTTTGTGGATCTCAGTTTCCCCTCTGTGGGGGCGGGGGGGAGGAGAAGAGAGGGAGAGTAATTCTAAAGCTAGTTTGATTTTCATCTCTTAAGATTTTGATTCTCGGAGTCTTGACAAGAACTGCCCCTCCTTCCTTGGCCTCAGTTTTTCCACCTATAAGGGGTGGTTGGGGAACATTTTCATTTTGTGAAGGCCAGATGAACTTTATGATTCCAGCTAGAGCCTAGTAATGATCAGTGCCCCTCTCTCGGTCTCAGCTTCCCCACTAATGGGGGTAGTGGCTGGGAAACAACAGGGAGTCATTCAAGTCATTCAAGTAAAGAGAAGTCTGACCCTGACATTCTGACTTCGTGTAAGAGTTGAACTTTATGATCTAAAAATGTGGCCAACTGATATTCCCCACCCCAAGCCCCTCTTCTTCTGCTTTCTTTTTTTTTCTGAGAAGGCACTAGGTGAAGGACCATGCTAGCTGACAACCCTCTCAAAATCCAGATATGGATTTTGAATTCAGGCTTCTGTGTCATGGAGAGGGAATGAAGGAGAAACCAGTAAAATGATTTGAGAGAACAATATTAGGGCTTGAGAAAAAAGCAACCAGATAAGAAAAAGTGTTTAGCAAATTTCTTCTCCTACCCAACTAAATAAAATCCCTTCAATACAGAGTCCTTCTAGGTCAAGGATCCAAACAGGATTAGAAAAGACAGGAGAGGTCTGTTTTAAGAAAATAGGCCTTTCTGGATGGGTAGGCTAGAGAAAATGGTTGAATTATTGGGACCTATCATCTGTATTACAATGACACTGCCATTCTTTAGTTGTATTGTTGCTTCAGCACCAGATTTTATAGAAAATGATGCCATTTGGGGCCCAGACAATATATAAGGATTTATTCAGTCCTTCCGAGAGATGGAAAGTAGCAAAGGGGGTTAAATCAAAACCCATTCAGATAGAAAAGGTTCCTGTAATTACTTTACTTCATGGACAAGGAAACTGAGGCTTAGACAAAGGGATCCTACCATATACCCTATTCCATTAACCATGTTAGTAGAGTGGCTTCTCAGGCTCTTTAGAAACTCAAGATCTTCCATATAAAAAAATCCAAAGCCTAATATTACATTCAAAATAACAAAGGCAAATAGTAAATAGTTACAAGGCATTGCAATTTATGGTTATTTTTGTAGCATATTTTATACCATTATCTAAATTGATCTTCACAGGCATTCTTTTGAGGTAAGTAGGATATGGTTAGGAGGAGAAAACAGGCCCAGTCAGAAGTGACTATTCTGTCCAAAAATAGATAAGAGTGAACAAACAGAAAATAGAGACCAAGGGAGAAGCACAGGTGGAGAGAGAAAGAGACAAAGAGAAAGGCAGAGTGGGAAGGGAATGAGACACGAGAGACAAAGACAAAGATGGGGGAATGGAATGAGAGAAAAGGAGGAATGGTTGCTTTTTTCTTAAGTCCTAACACTGTTCTCTCAAATCATTTTACCGGCTTCTCCTTCTTTCTGTCTCCATGACACAAAAACCTGAGTTTAAAATCTAGGCCTGACATATCTGGACTTGGTGCTATTCCAAGAACAGCCAACATCGTCCTTCACTTGGTGATTTCTCTTAAAAAAAAAAAAACCAAACAGAAGAAGATGGGACTTGGGATGGGAGTAGCAGTTGACCACATTTTTAAATCACAAAATTCAACCCTTTCATGGAGTCCGAATGTTAGAGAGATGGACTTCTCTTTACCTGAATGAGTCCTGTTGTTTCGTTTCCCAGCCACACCCCCCATTAGAAGGGAAGCTGATTCCCAGAGAGGGGTACTGAGAGAAAAGGCTGAGGGATGGGAAGGGTAAGGGAATGAGAGAGAAAAAGAGTTGGAGTGGGTAAAAGGGACTTCCAGGGCTATAGAATCCACAGGTAATTTCTCCTGAGTTTCTGTTGCTCAATTTCTGTGCCAAGAAAATGAGGATTGTACTAGATGCTCTGCGCTGAGGTGGGAATCCTTTAGGGGAAGGAACGATTCGGTGGGGGGGGAGATGTAAGACTAAAGTGGTCGCTAAAAAGCTTTTATATTGTACAGAGTATGGAGTTGGGGAAAAATTGGTGTCAAGTAGCCATGGTTAGTGATGGCACTCAGCTCAGTCTGAGAAATAGCCATGTATCCTAAATTCACAGATTCTAGAAAGGGTCACCATAACTCTTCCCATAGAAATCACTTAGACTCCCCTCCTCCTCATTTGATAGATGTCAGCAACCTGGGGCCCCTAGAAAGGGAAGTAGGATAACCAATGAGTTGTATGGTGTTATAGTAACCTATTTAACAATAGATAACACCCTGTTCTATTTCCAATTCATCACTGTACCAGGCTGGTGTGGGCAGTGAGAAAAGGGGAAGGAAACAAAGGGACTCGTGGGCAAAGTCTTGACACCTAGAACCCCAACAATAAGCAGAGCCTGATACATGCCCCCCCTCCCAGTCTCACATTTGGAAACCTACCTACAAAGGCATGGGATGGCTCTAATACTGCTATTCAAAGAACAGCCGAGGCCAGAAAGTACAAGATTCTGCCCATTAATGCTTCCTTTGCCTTCCTTTGCCTGATATAGGATTCTTTGTCTTTGTGTTCCACTGCCTATTGAAGAAGAATGTGAGAAAACACTGTCAAGACTGTTTGTGTTGTGGAAGGCTGCAACGGAATAACAAATCTGGTAAGACACCTGACAGTTAAAGCATGGCAAAGTTTATTTAACTTAGCAAATAATTTCTCTCAGAGTCTTATTTGGCACAAGTTCAGACTCTCTACCTTCTTCCCATGAACACTCTTGGCATTCGGTACTGGGCTTGGTCTGGGCCCAACGCCGACGTAAACGAAAGAAAGTTTTCATTGGCCACTTGGTTCTATAGGAGCGTTTCTTTGCGGTAGATTTGGAACGCGTGCGCTTCTGAGGCAAGCTCTCCGGTTGCTTCTCGGTCTTCTGCTCTTGAGGACTGGGTTCTTCCATCACTTCTACGATGAAATTTAAGGCATCGGTGCCAAAATGACTCACCAGCACACCTGAAAACATTCCTTTATGGTCGGGTAGGCTAGAGAAAATGGTGGAATTCTCTGGAGCTATCATCTGGATCACAATGATACTGTCATTCTCTAAACGTACTGTTGCATCAACATCAGATTTCATAGAAAATGATGCTGTCTGGGGCTCAGGCAACATATATTTTTTCTTTTGGGCCTCTGGGGGCTTTGATTGCTGGGAAGGCTTGGGTTTGGGGAAGAGGCCAGCCAGAAGCCCTTTCCTGAACATTGAGGCAGCTCAGAAAAACTGCCAGGCAAGCCTTGGGCAGCCCTTTATATTGATTTTCCCATGTCATACATCATAATCCTATCTCTCATGTCATCACAGAAATTGAGTCATGGAGGCCACTGTCATGATGTCAGCATTTTAATTCATGCACTGATTTGCTATCATTTTAGATGGGCCCAGAAGATCTGGACTAAAATGTAAGGACAAGCAGCACCAAACACAAGAGAACTGTGAGGATTTATTGGTAATACAGTCTCAAGCGGTAACCATGCCACGCAATCAGCCTCTGCCCACTCTCAGGGGCTCTGAATGCAGGAACGATTTCTTCACAAATGTCCAAAGTGGTGAGAAGCATTCCATGCTGATGCTTGGCTTAGGGGTTTGGGGGAAAGGAAAGATGGAAGGGCCCTCTGATGTTTTTACCCCCAAATCAATGTCTACTGGGCAGCAGACAGCATTAGATTTGGGGTCAGAGAATCTCTCTTGAAATCCCAGCCTGGGTGATCCTAAACAAGTCACTGATATCTAGGCTTTAGAAATTTGAAGGGACTGGATTGGAATCATTAGATCTATGATCCTATTAGCCTATGATTCCATGGCCCCTGATATTCCTTCCATCAGGAAATCTGGAGATTTTCCGGTGGCCATATGAATTTAGGCACAGATAAAGCACATAACTTTGACATAATTTCATCCAGAAAAACCAGGCTGGGTGAGTGAACTCAACTGATTAACACACATGTCCTAATAAGATCACAGGCACAGGGTTTTTTTTTCCCTTATAAGGAAAGCTAGCTGACCACCGAGACACTGATTAACATACATGTCCTAACGAGGTCATAGACACAGGGATTTTTTTCCTTATAAGGAAAGCTAGCTGACCACTGAGGCACTGATTAGCATGTCCTAATAAGGTCATAGATACGGGATTTTTTCCCTTATAAGGAAAGCTAGCTGACCACTGAGGCTGAAGGAGGATTGCCAACATACATCATAATAGGATGACCCTTTCTAGTTTGCAAAATGTTTTTTCCCATCGTGGGAGCAAAACTAGGCCAATGAAAGGGTTACCGCTACTAGAAATCAAAGTAATTGGTTGGAGTTCTGGCTTGGCCACTGTGGTTGCTTTCCTGTTTTATAAAGTGTACGTACTTTCATCTGTAGAACCACAAGTAGTTTCCACAATTAATCTGAGCTCATCAGCCTTTAGGTATCCTTACCATCATAGATTTAAAGCTGTTGATCTTTGAGATCACCAGGGACAAATGTTTTCATCAACAGTGTCATAAACATGGGTCTATGCTCTCTGATCTAAATTCTGACCTTCTGTGTTCTAAGGTATTTCTATCTCACACATCCTGTACTGTTTCCTAGTCTAGGCTATTAAGCTCAGTTTATTGGTGTCTTTGAACTAATCAAGTACCAGTCAAGGTGATGGAGTCTTATGAGGAAAAGCTAGTGAAAGAAAAGCTGTTTCCACAGCCATGGAAAGCTAGTTGCTAAATCTGTGCTTTGTGGTCATAATGGAGTCTGGATGAGATGAGACCATGATGATGTTAGACTGAAAAAACTCCAACCCAAGAGTGTGGGAGGGGACAAGGGAAGTGAGGAGGAGGAGGACAAGAGAGCCATTTTTTAAGGTTTCTCCTTTCTTTCATTCACTCCGCAGATGGCTGTGATGAAACTGCTTTATCACCAAAGTACTGTGGTAGGAGACGACATGACTCAACATCAGAAACACAAGACTTTGAATCCTGCCTCGGGATTTACTAGCTGTATGACCCTGGACCAGTCACTGGGGCCACCATCTTTGTTGACGATTTTGTCTCTAAAATGAGTAATAATATGATAATTTTTTCTCAGGGGCATTGTAACATCAAAAGAGATGTTCATGAAATATTTTGTAAACCTGAAGGCACCATAGAAATAGTATTGTTATTTTCCCATTAAAGAGCATATATAAACCAGTTCACAGGAAGCATTGTTGATTTTCCTGGGATCATCTGTCTTTGAGCCAGAAGAAACTTTGGGGTTCCTGTGGTTGGCCTGTTCACATTTTGGGGTTTCATTTTGGTAGTAAGGATTGGAAAAAGGCAAACAAGTTTGAGGGTGTTAATTTCATCTCTTCCTATAACTTCTCCCATCCTGGGTCCGTCACCCGCCCTCCCGGTGATCGAATTCTTGCTGGATGATACAGAAACTACAACACTAACCTCTTGGTACTTTTAAACTCATTGAAATGTGATTGCCAAGGAGAAAGGTGTTCTCTTCACATCCCACGAGCCCCATTAGGCCTGAGAAACATAAGTGAGACCATCTGAAACAAGAGCCCAACTTCTAGGCAGTAATACTGAAGGAAGAGATACTTATTTCTGCACCTTTACAGCTTTCCAAGGTCTACATTGCTTATGAGTATCCTCTTTCCATTGGTCTTTTTATCTGATGCAAGTTAGTTTAGAGTCTGCTTAACCACAATGCAAAGAGCACAATTTAACTCTTGAGCTTAAGTTTCAGCAATGTCATCGGCAGCATCAGGAGTTCTAGTTTAACATACTTTCAAAGATTAGTTAAGAAAGTCTGGCATCCTCCAGTCCAGGTTTATACTCTGGGCCAAACCACTTCTAATTTGGGACAGTTGTTTCTCTTGTGGGCCTAAGTTTTCCATAAAATGAAAAAAAACTAGACTGTTGTCCAATCAATTGCCATTTATTAAGAACTTGCTGTGCACCAGACATCATCACAAATGTTGAGGATACGAAGGCAAGAGTGAAAATGTTCCTGCTCTTGAACAACTTATGTTATTGGTGGCAACAACATGTACGGCGGTGAGGAGAGCTCTATTGAAAGCAGGAGAATAGGAATATCTTCACATAGAAGGTGGCCTTTGAAGTGAATCCTGGAGGATGTTCTAGATTCTAAGAAACTTAGTAAAAGAGCTTCTTCCAGTCACAGGACAAAGCCTTGGCAAAAATATGATGGCAGGCTATCGAACGGCACATACTGGGAGCACCAAGTAGGCCATATTATCGAGTAGATCATATTGCCAACCAGGCTGTCTTGCTAAGCAGGCCATATCAATGAGTAGACCAATATTATCAAGTAGCCCCAAATGCCCCAAATTGCTAAGCCCGCTACGCTTAAGTACCCAAAGCTTGAGCAAATAGCAAGCAGATCTAGAAGTCCTAATAGGAAGCGAAGGGCCTCAGGTGGAATGAAAACCTCATGGTAGGAAGATGACTTATTCCAAAGATCCAGGCAAAGAGCAGGGTAGCATTGTATATTAAGAAGGTATATTCATATGAGTGAGCCTAGGCATAGAGAGGCAGAAAAATGCAGTAGAGAGCATTTGGATGGAATTCAGCAGAGGAAGAGAAAGAGTTTTGTTATTAACATTCATGGATAGAAAAAGAAAATAGATGAAGAATCCAAGAAACATCACAGATTTAACACAGAAGCCCAATATGGTAGTAATGGGAGACGTCAGTTATCCAGACATCTACTGGAGCTCTCTGTTTGTCCAAAACATAATGCCAAGGCCTCAAGGTACAGCCATAGCAGAAATAAAGCATAAGACTTAACAGAAGGTGATGAAGGTGATTGAACCCATATGAGAATCAGTTGAAGAAACTTAGGATGTTTAGCCTGGAAAAGAGAAGAATCAGTCTGGGTGTGGAAGCTATGTTTTTGAAAGCTGTCCTAAGAAAGAAAGATTAGATTCTTTGTCTGGCCCCAGAGAGCAGAAGCGGGAGCAGTGGGGGGAGGAGAGGGAGAATTACAAGAAGGCAAATTTAGGCAAACTTCTTAACAATGAGAACTGGCCCAAAATACAATGGGTTGCCTTAAGAGATGAATCCATTTCCTTGGAGGTTTCCAAGCAGAGGCTGGATGTGTCACAGTTGGGGGGATTCCTGTTGAGTATGACTTAGACTGGATGAGACTAGAAGGTCCCTTCCATATATCAAATTCAGTGCTTATCTCTGGTTTTATGACCCGGGATCCTTGCCGCTTTACCTCTCTGAGCCTTGGTTTTCTCATCTGTAAAACAGATATAATTATAGCATCTACCCAAGCAGGCTAATTTCAGAAAAAAACCTGGAAAGACTTACATGAATTGACACTGATGAAGTGAGCAGAACCAGAAGAACATTTGTACACAGCAAAAACAACATTATGTGATGATCAAGTATGATAGACTTGGCTCTTCTCAGCAATACATTGATTTCAACAGACTTGGGATAGAAAATGCCATTCACGTCCAGAGTACTATGGAAACTGAATATGCATCAAAACATACTATTTTCACCTTTTTTGGTTTGCTGTTTCTTTCTCGTGATTTTTCCCTTTTGTTCTGATTTTTCTTTCACAAAATGACTAATAGGGAAACATGTTAAACATGTACATATATAATCTATATCAGATAGCTTGCTGTCGTAGGGAGAGGGAAGGTAAGGGAGGAGGGAGGAAAAAACCGTGGAACTCAAAATCTTATTAAAAATGTTGAAAACCATTTTTATGCGTAAATTGGAAAAATAAAATACTATTGAATTTTTAAAAAATATAATAAAGCAAAAAAATAGCATCTACCTTATAGGGTTATGGTGAGACTCAGATGAGATTCGACCTATATAAGGGGCATTATTTGCAAAGGTGTAACATGGGAAACTCAATGGAGCTGTTGTATGCAATAGGCTTTGCAAGCTATAAAGTGCCATATAAATATTAGCTATTGTTATGGTTATTATCATCAATACTTCAAGGATCTATTGCTTCATGAGATTATAGATTTATAGAATAAGGGTTGTCATGGTATAAATGACTAGAGAACTGGTCCTGGAGCCAGAGGCTCTTGCTTCCCATGTGTGGCCATGGACAAGTCATAGACATCCTGACTTATCTGCTAAGTTACAAACACATTGCAATTTGCATTGATGGAGGGAGTTTCCACAGCAGTGAGATCACAGATCTTGGATGTTTGACTGTCCTAACTTGCTATAAGGAAAAGTAAAGGTCAGGTCTATTTGTGCCCAAGGTACTAGGAATCGTGACGCTCTTTACCTAATGGTGGAGTAGATAGCTGTTCTTGTGTGATAAGAAAGGTTCCACAAGGGTCCATCTGCCCTGAAGTTCTCCTTCTCTCCTCCTTCCCTACCTGACTCCAATCTGAAATCCCCGCTATTAGAATGATCACTTTAAATTAAAGTTCTGTGCATCCAAAAGGCATCTGTCAGAATATGCGAATGGTAGGCATGGGATTATTGCCAGGGTAGCCACTAAAAAGTACTTAGCATGGATTAATTTCTCAGATTAGAAGAATCTGAGGTGGGGAGGGCTCTAAGAGATGATCTAATCTCCCCTCACCCCTGACAAGTGGATTAATCAACATCCTTTTAACATTCTCAACAAGGGACAGCTCCAGTGCTGGTGCCGAACAGTCCATTTCATTGACGGAAGGTTCTAATTGTTAATGCTTCCTTTTATTGAACTCCAATCTACTTCGTTATGACTTCTGCCCATTTGTACTAGTATTGCACTCAGAAGCTTATACGCAATAAGAAATCGACTCCCTTTTCCACATGGCAGCCCTTCTGATATCTGAAGACAGTGATCATGTCCCCCTTAAGTCTCTTCTTCTGCAGGCTAAACATCCCCAGCTCCTTATAAGAAGATGTGCTTTTGAATCCCTTCATCCTCTTGGTTATTAAGCATCTTCTGTATGCAGGGCACAAGGGAAGGAAAGATGAAAAATGATGAAGTCGCTTTCCTCAAGGAGACATTACATTCTCTTTCACATGGAGAAGCAGGGTGATAGGGAATTACAAGTATACCGATAAGTCTTAATACAACATAGGAAGCGATGGAGGGCAAAGGAGAGATCCTGGCAAGTACTCAAGGACAATTTGGAAAGAGAGAACACTTTTAAGTGGGGAGGATCTGGGGAGGGCCCAGTGGGGATGGGGAGGAGATGGCACCCAGAAGGCACTTCTATTGAACACATATTAGTTTGTCAGCATTTATTAGGCACTAACTGTGATAGGGATACAAAGAATGGGGGGAAAACAGCTCCTGCCTTTGAGAAGCTCACATTCTAGTGAGGCACTAGGCCTAGTTTCAATGGGAAGTAATCTCTAAGGAAAGACGGTATGACTAGGAATAGCCTCTTGCAGAAGGTGGAATCTGAGCCGAGTCTTAAAGGAAACCAGAACACAGAGTCAGAGCAGAATCACGGGGTTTTGTCAGACTGATCTACTGTGGCCCAAAGGCCTGAGAACTTACTGAGGAGGTGACAGGAAGCATCAAGATGCTAATAACTCAAGTGAAGATTCCAGCACTTGTTCCTTCTCCCCAGCTTCCTATTGTTGGGAATCTGATAGAGGGTAAAGGAGCAAGCAGGAAATATGGATGAACACACAGATCACCTTGCCTGGGAAACCCTGCCGAGTGAGCCATTCCAAAGGCTATTTGAAACTCCCAGGTAGCAAGCCATCATTGATTTAGTAGATGACAAGATCCTAGCTCTAGAGCAGGAAGAGACCTCGGAGATCTTCCAGTCCAATTTCCCCATTCTACGGTTGAGGAAACTGAGGCCCCAGAGGTTAAGTGATTGGCCTGAAGTCACACAGCTAGGAAATAACCAAGGCTTAGGCAGTTATTTGAGGAACATAGAGATTAGATGACTTCCTCACTAGCACGGAGTCTCAAAAAGAAAGATTTGAACCCAGATTTTCTTGACCCCTAGATTAGTGATACATATATCATGCTGTGCTTGTTTAGAAACCCTAGTGGACATTGTCACAATAGAGTATAGGATGATGGGATTATAGATTTAGAACCAAAGATAACATTAAAAGTATTTGGGTTCAACCCCTTCATCTTACAGTTGGGGAAACTGAGGCCCAGAGAGGTCCTGTGATTTGCTAAAAATCACACAAATAGTAAGTGACAGAGTCAGTTGAAACCTAGCTCCTCTGCTGGCAAATCCATTTTTCCAACATTGGGTTTCTTTTTTTAGTGGAGAAGCCACTGGACTTGGAATCAGACCATTCCAAGCTTTGACAATAGTCAAAATTAAAATGCTTAACTGGCAGCTAGGAATGGTCTGATTCCAAGTCCAAAAACAGGCACAAAGACAAGACCTGACTATCAGGAACAAGCACGTCTTGTTCGGTCTGTGTGCGGTCTGCAAAGCTGTTACCTTTCCCCTTTTACTTCCACTGTGAAAATGCCTTTTATTTCATTTCTTTTCTATGATTATGTTGAAGTTGGGAACGGACCCCAAAAGGTTGGGGTCACAGACCTGTCACGGAGTGTCTTAAAAGAATTTGCAGGCTTGAACCTGTATTCAAGTCAAGGAGCAAAGTTTATTGTAATTGTAATGCCAATTGATGCGGTCTAAATTCCAAGAGAGTTTAACAAAGAAACAGAAGCAAGGAGACACCTTTGTCCAGTTGTTCACATTCATTGACATGCTGATTTTATGGACTAGGGGAAGAACCAAGGAGTGGTTTCCAGTGATCATCACATTACAAACAGTAATGTTTGTAGGACTGTTCTAAGGCCGGGAGACTTGAAATGATGACAGACAGATTGTTAGAACAATAGGCTCAGGATCACTAACATATCTTCCCTAACGTCTAAGGGAAGAAATATTACATTCCGAGGCCTGAGGACTTTTCTAATCACTGATAGGACAATAGCATTTTTAGATCAGGGGGCCTCAGTATCATAGATTCCAAATCCAGAAGATTTCGAATCATTGACAGATTATAGAACAGAAGCCCCCTAAGGTCAGGGGACCTTAAAATTGTTGCTCTCTTCCCTAGAAGTTATATTACATCAATTGATTTTACATAGGTGGGATGACTGACTATATGGCATACTGCTAGGGATGAAAACAGCATTTTCAAGAGCATTTGAGCATTTACTCGTGATCCCTCATGCTCATTAGCAAAACACATTTCTTCCCTCAAATGACAAGAAAATTCATAGAGCAGAGTTGGAAATATCATGAGAAAGACAGTATGGTATATACTGGAGATGGCAGAAAGCCTGGAAGCAGGGGAACTGGACCTCAGGCCAACTAGCTGTGTGACCCTAGGCAAGTCATTTGACTTATTTCCTCTAAAATATTTACACACTGCCCAAGTGATGGGGCTAGTTGTAAGGAAGTATTAACTAAGCTTCAAAGCTCTACAGAAATGGGAGCCACTTTATTTTTGCTCATGATAAAAAGATCAACAAAGCATTTGTGAAGCACAGAAGTCAATACAGGGTAATTTAAATGAGGAAAGGAAAAAGGCTGGAGGAAGAAGAGGGAGAATGGGAAAATGCTTCAGGGAGACAATGGTATCTGAAGGGAGTCTTGAAGAATGATGGTCAACAGAAATGAGGATGGAGTGCATTCCAGGCTTGGGACATGGCTTTTACAAATGAGACTTACGTGAACTGATGCAGAGTGAAGTGAGCAAAACTGGAACATTGTAGAATGATCAGCTATGATAGACAGCTCTTCAAGGTAATACAGTGATCTAGGACAATCCCAATAGACTTGGGATAAAAAATACCATCCATATCCAGAGAAAGAACTATGGAAAGTGAATGAAGATCAAAGCATACTATTTGTATTTTTTTGCTTTCTCATGGTTTTTCCCTTTTGTTCTGATTCTTTCACAATATGACTAATGTAGAAGTATGCTTATTGTACAAATAGAACCTATATCAGATTGATTGCTATACTGGGGAGGGGTGAGAGGGAGGAAAAAAATCGAAACTCAAAATTTTACAAAAATGAATCAAAAAATAAAATACTACTAAGTAGGGAAATTTTTTAAAAAGAATGAAAAAAACTCCCACATTTGGAAGGCAACTCAGGAAAACTGACAACAAATGCTCCGAGGTGGGTGTTAGGAGGAACTGAAGCAGGGGTGTGCAGATAACTGTTCAGCATTATTAACATTCTCCAAGATTTTCTCCAGTCCAGGCAATCAACAAAATGCTGCCTCAAGCTCTAGATTTGTAAAATTTGCAGGTGAATTTGCAGGCACGATGAAAACTGAAGAGTGGGCTCTTGTATATTAGTACCACTAGACTAAGGCCCAAGTCATACACATTCCTGCTCACGGAGCGGGTCAAATAGAATGGACCAAATGCCCAATCACAAGAGGGCTATGAAAACCACAGAATACTGTACTGGATTGGGAGTCAGGAAGACCTGAGTTGAAATTCTGCCTCAGACACTTATTAGCTATATGATTGAACCGCTATTTGCCCCAGTTTCCTCATCTGTAAACTAATTTTACTTCTCAGAGTTGTTATGAGGAAAAGATGGTAATGATGACTCCTGTATAAATTCGCATGCAGGTAATCACCTTAGAGAGGCAGAAAGCACTATATCTGGAAAGAAAACATTTGATTTCATATACCAATACTGTTGCTTTCATCTGTGTGAATTTGGACAAGACCCTTAATCTCTCTAGATTTCAGTCCTTGCTTCAGCAAAAGGAGGGGCTGGATTGGGATATAAAAGGTCTCTTCCAACCCCTTTAGTGGGGAGTGACAGCTGCAGGCAAGATGATTTCTTTTGGTTTTTTTTTATAACTAAGAATAAGAAGAATTCACATTTATAGTACAATGCTATAAGTTTTAACAAGCACTTTTCTTATATCAGGCCTTTGAGACTGATATCAGAAATATTAGTATCAGTCTCAGAAATGGAAAATGTCATGCAGCTATTGGATCTAGGACTGGGATTCAGGTCTTCTTCTACCCCCTACTTCCTACTCAGGTCTGGTTTTCTTTCTAATACAAACACAAAAGCATCTTCCAACAGTAGGTCAGTATATGTAGAACATGGGGTGTTTGGCAGAGAACAATGTGTTGATGCTGAAAAAATAGAAAGGAGAAAGATTATGAAGAACTTTAAATATCAAAGAGAAGAGTTTATAGGGTATTTGATTCTAAAGGTGAGTAGTGGAGATATGGCAGGGTCAGACACATGCTTTATGAAAAACACTTTGGTGTTTTTTTTTGGTTAATTTTTTTGGGGGGAAGGCAATCAAGGTTAAGTGATTTAGGGACACAGTAAATGTCTGAGGTTGGATTTGAACTCAGGTACTTTATTTTTAATGTCAGTAAATTTTATTTTTCTTTCACTTGAATTAGACTTTTTCAAATGTATGATTAGATTTATAACCAATTCAGAGTAAAAAATTCAGCACGATATTTTATTTAGTTTACACAACATATACTCTCTTTACATGCAATTCTTATGGGCTGTTTTGGTATCACAGCAACAATCTTAATGCTGGGGAGAAGTCCCACAAAAGTAGGAGGGGTTGTTAAAAGGAAAAAATTCAATTTGTTACATATTGAAAGAAAACAAGACAGGGTGTGAGGCAATCTTTAGTCTACTTGGTAACCTGGCACACCTCCTACTTTTACATAACATTAAATTTTTTTCACTTCATAGTATTTTCTTTTTTTTCAATTACATGTCAAGATAGTTTTCAACATTCACTTTTGCAAAATTGTGAGTTCCAATTTTTTTCTCCTCCCTTCCTTTCCTCCCCCATTCCCCAAGAGAGCAAGCTCTCTGATATAGGTTATACATGTATAATAATTTTAAACATATTTCCATATCAGTCCTAGAGTGAAAGAAAAATCAAAACAAATGGGAAAAACTGTAAAAAAACAAACAAACAAACAAAAGAACAGTGAAAAGAGTGTGCTTTGATCCATACTCAGTCTTCATAGTTTTTTCTCTGGATGGGAATTGTCTTGGATTACTAAATTGCTTAGAAGATCTAAGGTGGCCATAGTTGATTATCATCACACAATCTTGCTGTTATTGCAGCACCTACTTTTAAGATTAATATTTAGGTATTAATATTTTATTTTATTTTTCTTATTAAATATTTTATTTTTCCCAATTACACGTAAAAAGAATTTTAACATTCTTTTTTTTTTCAAATTCTAAATTCCAAATCCCCTTCCTCCCTCCCCTCCACTGAGAAGGCAAGCGATTTGACACAGCTTATACATGTGTAGTCACACAAAACACATTCCCACATAAGTAATTCTGTGAAAGAAAATATGGGAAAAAACCCAAGAAAAATAAAGTAAGCAAAGAAAAAGTATCTTTGATCTGTATTCAGGCTCTACCAGTTCTTTCTCTGGGGATGGACAACATCTTTCATCATATAAGTTCTACAGAATTGTCTTAGATCATTGTATTCCTGAGAATAGCTAAGTCATTCAAAGTAGATCATCATATAATATTGCTGTCACTATATACAATGTTCTCCTGGTTCTGCTCATTTCATTTTGCATCAGCTCATTTAAATCTTCCCAGGTTTTTCTGAGAGCACTTTGCTCATCATTTCTTAAAGCGCAATAGTATTCCAACAACTTGTTTAGTCATTCTTCAACTGATGGACATCCTCTCAATTTCCAATTCTCTGCCACCTCTAAAAGAGCTGCCAAAAATATTTTTGTACACATAAATCCTTTTTCTTTTTGTTTTTTTAATCTCTTGGGATACAGACCCAGGTACTAATATTTTAAACAATAAGATGTCATGTTTTTAAAAAGCAGTCACATGATTTAATCATTAAGAAGACAAAGATGGACAATCAGTTCATCATTACTCACTAAAGAAACTTCTCAAGAGTCAGTTGTCAAGTTAGGAAAATCACTTTTGAAGTTATTCGAAGGAAATAGGAGGGAGTCTCATTAAATGCAGGCTATAGCACTAGTCGATTTATGATGTGATAAAAATTTGAACTAGGGTAATAGTTATGTCATTAAATAGACAAGGATGTGTATGTAAGAGATGTTCTAGAGAAAGAAATGGCAAGATTTGATAACTGATCGGCTCTGTGGTTTGAATGAGGAAAAACAATTGAGGATGACACAGACTACAAAAGATGGGTGACTGGAAGAAGTAATAGGGCAGTTCTGAAAAGGGAGAGGTTTGGAGGAGCTCTGTTTTGGATAGGTTGACTTGGACAACCTGTTTAAAATGACCAGTAGACAACTGGTGATGCAAAGCTGGAGCTCAGGAGGGAAATCAGAACTGGGGAAAAGCAATCTGAGAGCCATTGTATAGAAACTATTACAAAAAGTTTCTTTATTTTACAACATGCCATACTGAATGAGTGAATGAATAAAAAAGCATTTATTAAATGTTTATTTTGTTTCAAGGGCTATAAGCAATGTTGATCCTTGCCCTGAAAGAGCTTACATTCCACTGGAGAAGACAACACACAAAGGTGAGGGGTGGCCAAGGGTCAGATGCTGTGGGCTGGAAAGTTCCCGGGTTGGTGAGTGGGGACATGGGGAGCAGATTGATGCAACTCTGAGAACAACTTAGTTCCAAACTGGGGAAGGGAGGAGTGAGCAAAGTGGCTATTGGTTGGGACTTTGTTGAACAATCAGTTAATAGGGGATTGTTGTATATGGAGTCCGGGAAAAGCAGTTGCCGATCAGAAAATAGTATGGAGGGAGAAATTTGAATTTACTCCATGGATACTTCTGGGTGGCAGTTCAAACAATAAAAGACTCACTAAATATATTACAATTAGGATTTTGTTTACAAAATTCTGATGTATAAGAATATATTGTTCTGTGGGGTCTTCAAAGACCAGAAGATCACAGAATCATAGCTCTAGAACTGAAGGAAAATAATAAGAACAGTTAAATGAATGAAGTGAATTTCTTAAGTACTTGCTGTGTGCCAAGCACTGTGCTAAACTTTGGGAATACAGAAAGGAAAAGGTAGTCCTTGCTCTAAGGGACTCTGGCCCCCCCATTGAATCATTTGTCAAGTCTTCTCAGATCAGTGCCTTCCCCCTGTCACTACCTTTATACAGACTCTCATCAACCCCTACAATGGCAATACACCTCTGACTCTGTCACTTCCCTTCTCAAGCTCAATCTAAAGTCTATTAAGGGGAGACATTTACAAGAGGGTGGTGGCTTGAGAAGTCACAGGAAGAGTTAGGTGGGACCATAGAGTAGTCAGTTGGTAAGACCCTTGCCAGAATCAGCATGGTAGTACTGATTTGTTTAAGGGCACTGCAGTAAGATGGATGGCAAGGGTGGACAAGCAGACAGGGCACCTCACATGATCTACACTCTATATAGTTAGCTATGTGTGTCTACCGTGGTTGACACACTAATCAATTCAACACAGCTCAGAGGCCAGTGGTTCTAAACTGAAGGGTTAAGTCAACTGTTGACACAGAAGATCTGGTGGTCCATAGAAATATTTATCTAGCACTTTAAAGGTTTTACAAAGCACTTTATCTGTAGTGCCTCATTTTACCCTCACAACTCTGGGTATTAAATCTTCACTTTATAGATAAAGGAAATGAGGTCCAGAGGGGTGAAATGATTTTCTGATGGTCATACAACTAGTAAGTGGATTTTCTGACGGTCATACAACTAGTAAGTGTTCGAGGTAGAGGGGTGGAGGACTTCAAAAACCCATGTTGGGGTTTTTCTTTCTGCTATACTAAGTTTTAGGAAAGCAGAGGCTTTGTGTTTAAATTTTGTATTCCCCTTATCCTAACAAAATAGATGTTTGACAAATCTTTATTAAATTCACTTGAATTCCACACCAAGTACTTGTGAAGATTTAAGTGAGGCATGCTTGGCTTAGACTCATTCTGCTTTGCCCCAAAGGATGAAACTAGGAGTAATGGGGTAGAAGTCAGAGAGAGAGGTAGATATCAGCTTGATTTAAGGAAAACCTTCCCAAAAATGACATGGGTATCAAAGTGGAATGGGCTGCCTTGAGAAGTAGCAGTGGGTTTCCCATCAATGGACAATTTCAAGCAGATTCTGGAGTGCTCATGTTGGAGCTCATGTTATATAAATGATTCTTCAGCATATTCAGGCCATCATCTCCATGTCTTCTGGGGTCCCTCCTAACTTTGAGATTCTGCGAAGCCTCTCACTCGATTAGCTGCGCTTTCTGTCTATGGCCTCCTAGGCTCAGGGTTGGGGCAAAGAGATTCAAAAAGAATAGCCTTTCCCTTCGGTTACATGGTCAGTGGGCTGCTTAATAACACCATGAGAATCCTCCTACCCCCCAAAATCCCAATGCTGCCTAGTCTAGGAACCAGGTTTTGATAGGAATCGTTGGGAAAGTCACTGTCAGCTTCACCTTCAGCACCTACCTCCTAATGCTATAAGAATAAAGTGATTTTAAGGGGTTGAGGAGAGTGTCTGATATAAATGTTAGCTATGGTTATTTTCTTCTAGTAAATGTATTTATTTTTAATACACATTACTTTATGAGTCACATCGGGAGAGAAAAAATCAGAGCAAAAGGGAAAAACCATGAGAGAGATAAAGACAAAATAGAAAAAGAAGTGAACATGGCATGTGTTCATTTACATTCAGTCTCCCTAGTTTTTTTTTTCCTGGATGCAGATGGCATTTTCTGTCCAAAGTCTTTTGGGATTGCTGTGGAACACTAAACATGGTGATTATTATTAAATATCACACTAAATTCCCAATGACTCTCCATTATTTCAGTTTGGTTTTTTTTTTTTCTTTTTTTTTTTGGATCAGATCTGTGATTCCATGGGATTGCTTTAGGGAACGCGGGATGAGAAAAGTCTCCTAAGGAAGATTGGCACCTGTTCTGCAACTTATAGTCTTGTTTTTGCTGAGGCAATTGGTGTTAAATGACTTGCCCAGGGTCACACAGCTAGAAAGTGTTAAGTGTCTGAGGCCAGATTTGAACTTGGGTCCTCCTGACTTCAGGGCTGGGGCTCTATCCACTGCACCACCTAGTTGCCTCAACTCTTAAAGAATGACCTGGAGTTCTGTAAAGTTGTCATCTGTTCAGGGTCACACGGTGTATGTCAGAGATGGGAACCGAACTCGGGTAATCCTGACTCTGAGGCCAGCCCACTAATTCACTACGGCAGAGCCTCCTCTCCTCTCCAACAAAGTTCAGAAAAGCCAAGTGTGACACATCAGCCATACTTGAGAAAGTCCCTCGTTCTGTATCTATTCTCTCTGCCGAGAGAAGAAAAAACGTCTCACTGATAGTCCTCTGGAATCAATCTACAAATATCATCAACCGCCTATTATGTGCTTGTTGCTGTGGCAAGTGAAGGGCGAAGACAAAAAAACCAATTTGTATCCTAGAGGGGGGCGTTTTATTGGGAGAGGTGCCTCGTACACATAGAAATATGGGCAACATTTAAATACAAGGCAGGGAGGAGGTACTCGGATTTGGAAGATCAGAAAAAGCAAGAAGACGGTTATTGAACTGAGATTTGAAGGAAAATAAGGATTGCTAGGTAGAAGTGAGAAAAGAACCCGGCTTAAGTTACTTGAGAAAAGCTACAGAAGCTTCTAGAGATCAACGAAGGCTCAGAGAGCTTGGAGAGAATGTGGAGATTCCAGAGTCCGCAGAGATTCCAGGGCGCAGGGAGATTCCAGAGCGCGCGGAGATTCTGTGACGGCGTAATCCCGTCAACGAACTTTCCCTTAACGTTATGTTGCGACGTCTGTTGGGTGGGGCAGAAGCCATTTTACTTGCCGAGCTGAGGTGGTTGCCGTCTCAAGGTCCCGCAGTAACTAGGGCTTAAAGAGACTCTTGGGGCCCTCTCCCACATCCTCACTGTGATTGTTGATCCCTTGTCGGTACTGACATCGTTGCCACTAGCTCTACTGCCATCATGCCATTATTGCCACTTCGACTGGCGGTTGTGTGCTCCAGTAACCAGAACCGCAGTATGGAGGCCCACAATATCCTCCTTAAACGGGGATTCAGTGTCAGATCCTTTGGGTCCGGCAGCCGCGTGAAACTCCCAGGGCCAGCGCCAGACAAGCCAAATATTTATGACTTCAAGACGACTTATGATCAGATTTACAATGATCTCCTCAGGAAGGACAAGAAGCTCTACACCCAGAATGGGATTCTGCATATGTTGAACAGAAACAAGAGGATCAAGCCCGGGCCAGAACGATTCCAGAATTGCAAAGATTTGTTTGACCTCATCCTTACCTGTGAAGAAAAAGTCTATGACCAGGTAGTAGAATATCTAACTTCCAGAGAGCAAGAGACCTACCAACCGGTTCATGTGGTGAATGTGGATATAAAAGATGACCAGGAGGAAGCCATCCTAGGAGCCTTTCTCATTTGTGAACTCTGTCAGTGTATACAGCTCACAGAAGATATGGAAAATGAGATCGATGAGCTCTTGCAGGAGTTTGAGGAGAAGAGCAACAAGACCTTCCTTCACACTGTCTGCTTTTACTGATGCCAGTTTTCCAGGCCATCAACTTGTAAGTAAAAATTTCTGTTCACTGCCCCCCCCCTAAAAACCATCTTTAGATATTCCTCTTGTTAATCCTTTTTTCTTTTATGTTCTTAATTTTTTACTTTCAGATATTTTGTCAGAAGGAGGAAGTATTAAGCTGTATATAAGAAGACGAGAGAGCTATTTAAAAGACAGATGAACAAAATGTCTTATCCCACTTTCCCTTATTCAGTGGGATGCTAATTATGTTAGGTATTTTCCTTTAATAAAATTTATAGTGTATTTTCTCAACTTATTTCTTTTGTTGTGTGTCTTTCTTTACTATAATTGGCTAGAGTGTACAAAGTTCTAAAAGAAACAACAGAGTGTATTCCTAGCTATATGACCTTAGAATTGTCCTATGTCTTCAAGACAGAAGGGTTAACCGCCAGTCACATTAAAGCAGAAGTTGTTGATTGAAAACTTAAATTCAGAGTGCCTAAGGGGAAACTCAACAGTGAGGAGGGGAACAGTAGCAAAGCCCGCACTCTGACTGGCCATGGTCAGCTAGACAGTTATCTCCGGCGACCCTGGCCCACTTCAAATGCTTATCTCTTCACTCAGAAATACTGCTCTTCTTTCTTTTGGACAAATCTGGTCTTGGTCCTCTAGAAAGTTCAGCACACTCTGAGCAAACTTATTGTGGTTTGGTTCGGTTTGAGATTAACCAAAAAAGTCGCAAGTTCCTAGATGGGTTTTTAGTCTTAGGACTTTTAGAGAATCTTCCAAGGAGGAGGAGCTACCTTAGATTCAGAATTTTGAACGCCCCTACCACAAAAAGCTCCCTTGAATCTTGGAGAGCCCCTCCAAGCTCTAAGTGCCTTAATCATTGGGTGGGCAGCTCTGATTCCCTTCTTGAGATAGATTGATGGCCCTGTGAGGAGAGAAGGGGATAGATGGGAAAGATGTCCCAGAGGTTGAATCGATGGGCTTTTGTGCCTGATTAGATATGAGAGGGAAAGGACAGTGAAGAGCAAAGAGTGATGGGGAACTTCCAAATCAAGACTGATCACTACATCATGAATCGTGCTCACAGTTATCACCCGTTCTTTTCAAAGTTCAGCTCCAATGCCACCTTCTTTAAGAAACCTTCTCTCCTTCCCTGCCACAGAGTAGCAACCTTTCCCTCACCTGAACTCAGAGCCTTTTAAGGCAATACCTTATTTCTATGCTACAATAAAAAAGCAGCTAACCTGTAGTGCTTTGAAGTTTATAAAGCACTTTGCATACATTATCTCATGCAATATTCTTTCTTTTTTATTATAGCTTTTTATTTACAAGACATATGCAGGGATAATTTTTCAGCATTGACAGTTGCAAATCCTTTTGTTCCAACTTTTCCTCTCCTTCCCCCCACCCCTTCCCCCAGAGGGCAGGTTGACCAATACATGTTAAATATGGTAAAGTGGAAGTTAAATACAATATATGTATATATGTCCATACAGTTATTTCATGCAATATTCTTTCACAGAAACTCTGAGAGCAGTAGTGTATATATTATTATCCCACCCAATCTGACAGATGAGAAAACTGAGACTCAGGTAAGCCCGATGTCATATAGCTAATAAGTGATAGAACCACGGCTCAAACTTGGGTCATTTCACTTTTGGCTTTGGAAGGAGAAACACTGAGGTGGGGGTGAAGAAAGAGTTGGGGAAGGAACTGGGCTGAAGAAACAGAAGGAATTGTGAAGGAGAGCTGGAGGAGTCAGGGAGTTGTAAAAAAAAAGATTACAGATTGAATTTGGGGAGGAGGAATCTGGAGGGACTTGAGAAATTAAAGCAGGAGAAGATGGACACAAGTTGAAGGAGACATGTTAGACATTAAAGTGAAAAACTTGAGGTTTTTCCAAGAAGGAATTTCTTTCAGAAGGAATCAAGCAAAAGGACCTGAGAAAAAGGAAGACCAGAATTAGAACAACTTGACAAAGAGGAGAAGGAGGAGAAAGAGGAAGAAGACTAGCTGAAGAAGGAAGCTAGTAAGAGAAAGTAAGTAATAAAGGCTTCGGTAAAAAACTGAAGACCTCCTTGTCTCTCATCTTCGGCCAGGGTGCCATGGGTCACCAGCAGCTCAACTGGAGCCCTCATAAGCCACAGGCCTTGGTTACATAAAAAAATTATATCTGAGAATGGGATATGGATTTCTAGACATAGCTTAAAGCACATTATAGGAAAGGCTTCTGGTCAGGGAGTGAGTATACTTAAGGGTGAGTAAGAATTACATTCGTATTTTTTTGGAGGGTGCACTCCACTAAACAAAACATATGCCCACTAAGTGGGAAATGTCTTGGGCCATTTTCCTTTTTTCTTTATACTGTCTTCATGATTTTATCAGCTCTCATGTGTTCCATTGTATTCTCCATGAAGATGATTCCTAAATCTACACACCCATCACTCATTTCTTTTGTGAGCACCGATCCTATATCACCAACCACCTGCTGAATATCTTTACCTTAATATCCCACAGGCACTTCAAATTTAATACGTCCAAAATATAAGTCATTATCTCCTGCACTTCCCCCCCTTGCTGCTCAGTTGGGTCTGACTCTCCGGGACCCCACAGGAGGTATTCTTGGCAAAAAGATACTGGAAGGGTTTGTCATTTACTTCTCCAACTCATTCTACAGAGAGGGCACATAGGCAAATATGTTAAGACTTGCCCACAGCTGGTAATCTGAGGTCAGAGTTGAACTCCTGTCTTTTGACTCCAGGCCCCATGCCCTGTCCATTGAGCCACCTAGTTACTTTCTTTCTATACCTTAACCTACCCTATCATCTTCCTTCAATTTCAACAAACATTTATTAAGTCACAACATAATTTATTACAAATCCTTTTGTGGTAAGTTCTGGGGATACAAAGAAGGGGGAAAAAAAGGTCTCTGCTCCCTTGGAGGGCATATTCTAAGGAGGGAGGCAATATTTAAGTAACTAGGTCCATAATTATTTCTACAGGATATATACAGAGTAGATTGGGGGTTCCTAATCATTTTAGTGGGCTACACCTCTTGGTCATGTGGTGAAGTCTGCAGCCCCCTTCTCAGTATCATATTTTTAAATGCATGAAATACAATTTGAAAATTACAAGTTACCCAGTCATATTGACATGCAGCTATCAAAATTCTTTTTAAGTCTCCAGATCCCTAGTTAAGAACCCTTAATCTATAGGGATCCATACCTCTGCTATTGGGATTTTGCCTAACACCTAACTCACATCAAGTAATTTGGAGTGTTTGCTGTAAAAGCACATTATGTCTTCATTTGAAAACCTTGCTAATTTCTCTTTCAATTTTCTGATGAACTTAATTTTCTGAGTTGTTTCAGAAAGTAGCGCTGATTCTAAATGTATGTGTGTGTATGTGTGTGTTGGTTGGTTGCTAAGGAGATATTGAGGTAAATCAGGAAATGAAAGTAATTTGGAGATGAAAGGGCAAGGCATTAGTAATGGGGGGTGGACTAAGAAAGGTCTCCTGCAGAGACTTGAGATGAGTCTTGAAGAATGCTAGGTAAATTAAGAGGCAGAAATAAGGGGCAGAACATTCTAGTCATGAGGAGACAGCTGGTGCAAAAGTATGGAGGTGGGAAATGAAAGTACAAGCAGGCTGCAGTCGCTGGATCACAGAGTTTGTGGTGGGGAGGAAGCTATAAAGAAGGCTGGAAAGACAGGAAGGGGCCTACACAAGGGACTTTAAAAGTCAAAAAGAGGATTTGCACTTTGTATATTTATATTCATGTTCAGTACTACTCACTGTAGTAAAACGATCTTATTGCTCCTCCCTAATTTATTTCCCATCAATCTCACCACAGCTGCCGCTCCAAGTCTTCTCCTGTCAAGTCTCCCACGTCACCCATCCCTTCTTACCCTTTTGGCCAAAGACTTCACGCTTTCAAACTGAGACCCTTTGCAGAATCTTCCCTCAAATACTCTCCTCTTCATCACCTTCCTCTTTACCTCCTTCTCCTTTCCTGCTCCCTTCCTCCCTACCTTCACCTCTTAGAATTTCAGGTTTTCTTTAGGACCCAGCTCACTTTCTGCTTCAAACTAGATTCCTTCATCACAGGCCTTCTCACCCCACTCCATCCCCAAAGTTAACCATACCTCCATGGCCCATTCTTCAAATCTACATTTTAGGGCAAGTGTCCCTCCCACCCCTTCCAACTTTATCTTGTACTCCTGATCTTTGGTGATGGGATTTAGATGGAAACAGACCTGAGCCAAGTCATCAGACTATTGTTTTTTTGGTTGTTGTTGTTTCTATTTAATATTCTGCAGACTACTCCAAATTTCGTGTGTTTAAGGGAACCTGACATGTTTTACTAGCCAGGGTAGCACACTTAGAGCCCCTGGATCCCCTACTGGATATCATCCCGGCTGCAGGTCCTCAACCTTTATAGCATGGTTAAAGGGTGGGGCTTTGATGGGGGTGATGATAATGAGGAGGCAAAAGTGACAGAGAAGAAGGAAGAATAGGAAAAGGAGGAAGAGGAGGACAAGTTTGATTGACAAGTGATTGACAAGATGTTGACAAACCTCAAAGAAAGAGACAGCTCCATTTGTTAAAAGGAAAAAGAGGAAAGCCTGACATGTACCCTAGATTTTGAGAGCAGATTTCAAAAGGTTTAGAGAGAGAATAGGGAAGACCCTATGCATTAAAATTCTATAGGGGAAAGTCACCCAGGAGAGATGAGAAACTCTTAAGAATTAAATCCTGAAATTACAAAACGAAACAATTTAGAAGAGGGGGAAGTGTGGAAGCTGTCTAGAGAGACCAATGTGACTGCCTTGGGGATCCATCAAACCAACTTAGATTTTAAAGACATGTAATGAGAGCAAGGGCAGCTAACAAAGGATCGATACCAAAGCGTGGTGTGGTGCTGGAAGAATAACGTCTGGGGTACTAAAGCTCAGAATGAAGAGGAGATGGTGGGGAGAGATAATGGCAACAAAAGTGAGATTTGTTAAAAACCAAATTGAAGAAAAGAAGATCAAAGAAGGGACAGAACAATTTCCTAGGATAGATGGGAAATGATGATAGACAACAGAGAGAATGCAGACCTATTTAACTTTTATTTTGTTTCTATTTTCTCAGCCAGAGAAAACAACATTTGTATTGGAAAACAGAATAAAAATGGCTAAAGGAAGTTGAAACCCAAGATAGGTGGGTATATGGTAAGTGTAGACTCTGTATAGACTCTGGGGGTCTTTACCCCAACTCCCACTTATACTGACAACATGGGTCCTTCATTCATACATTTCCCACTCAGGATTCTAGGAGTACCCTTGAGAGGATGGGGTATCCAATGCTATCATCCTGAGCAATCCTTTTAATGTGTTTGTCCCAACATAAATCACCAGCTACAATTAGTATCTTTCTTATATCACCGATTGAGCCAAGTGATTAGTATTCCCGAATCATTTAACCACTTAGCATCAGTTTTTATACAGAAGTATTTGCCAAGAAAGTATATTAAGAAAAGAAATAAGAGCATTTCCATACACCACTCATGGGGACCATCTCCCCTAGGCCTTAGATGAGATGAGCTCGAACTTAAAGCAGTTCTCATAAAGCATCCATCCTACCAAGATCACTTCCAAATATGGCATAACCCATGAACAAAGTCACTCCTGTGCTTGCAGAAGATGACATCTTGGCTCCTGGGCCATTGATTCACTGCTACTCTGGATCGAGCAGATCATTTCTAGAGATTGCATGGGTGTCCCAGAATCAGCTGCCGGCAGGGGCTCCGGTAGCCCCAGTCCTATTTCACATAAACAATGGGAAGGAGAGATGCCACAAAGAGAACAAAGCACTAGCGGGGCCATGAGTGACCGGGCTACACAGCAGGAACCAGGCAGAAAGCATTTATTAGACATCTATTGTGTGTGAGGCATCATGTAAATGCTTTTTTTTTTTTTTTTTTTACCAATGTTTATCTCATTTGATCCTTACAACAACCCTGGGAGTTCGGTGCTATTATGAGCACCATTTTACAGATGGGGAAACTGAGGCAAATAGCGGCAATGTAACCCGTCCAAGGTCACCCAGCTGGTAAGTGTCTGAGGCTGGATTTGATCTCAGGTTTTTCTGACTTGAGACCCAGATTTCTGTCCTTGTCATTACTTACTTCCAGGTACAGGCTCACCAAATACACCCACTCCCACAAATCCTTTCTTGGCTGGTTAGTCTCCCATTATATAAAGAAGATTCTTGTTCAGATGTGGGTTGAACTGAATAGCCTCTGAGGTCCTGAGGCTCCTCCGAGATACTGACTTCTGTCTTATGATGCCCAGTTAGTCCTTTTCCCCACTCTAACCACAATTGCCTAAGCTCACTGTGTAGGAAATGACCCCAGCTCAATCCCGGGAAAGACTGATTTGAGCTCAGCAAAACTTTGACAACTAAATTAAAGGTATATCCAGCTAACTTTTAATTCTACAGATGTGGATGTCTCTCTGACCAGCAGATGAGTCACTGTGTGGGAGAGCAGAAGATTCTAGAAAAAGCTTTGCTACTGCACTCATCAAACCCTATCTCTGCCAACTGTGAACCCTTCCGCTGGGCTTTCTTAGTGCCTGCTTTACCCAAGGATACAGCAATTATATCTAACTACCAAAGTCCTGGGGAAAAAACAGCTTTCAAAGACAAAATATGCTCTTTAAAAAATGGGACACTTGTCCTCCATTATTGCATACACCTCTTTGGGCTGTAAAAATACAGTGAAATTGCTTTCTTCCTCCCTGCTACATATGCATCTCTTCTCTTTTCCTCCGATTACCAAGTAAAATATTACCGAAGTAAACAGACGACTGAACGAGACTCTGAGAATCCACTCTCATCCTAAGCAGTGTTCGCTTTAATTGTTTCAGGTTGTAAGTAGACGGTCACATTTCTTTAGCTATTCCCCCTTAGGGGAGAAACGGAGCCCCCAAAGAGAAGGCTGGAAACACCAAAGAACACCAAGGTTTGTTCTGTTTTCTCTCAACTGTCCCTTGATAAACAGAAACTGAACTCAAAGGGATTGCTGTCCAGCCCACACACAGAGCTTAGTGGGAAGGTTACTATCCTGCTGCGTGATGAAAGTCAACACTGTCTCATGTGCCCTTATCACCTCTTCCCTGGACTACTGCAATAGCCTACTAATTAGTCTCCCCTGCTTTTCGTCTTCTTGCTCTAAACTACCCTCCACCCAAGTGCCAAGCTGATAGTCCCTAAAAGACATGCCATTGCCTAACTCAAAAATCTGTGGCTGCCTCTTTTCTCGAAGATAAAATAAGAAATCCTCAGCCTGGCACTTAGGGCCCTCTACAACTTGCTTTTTGTATACCTTTCCAGACCTGCAGAATGTGATTTCCCTTCACAAATTCTTTGTACTGGGCAAACTGGTCCAATGGCTGTTCCCCAAACTAGTCTTTCCATTCCTCACATCTTGCACCTTTGCCTGTGGTTCCCATGTGTCTGAGCTCCTTCCTGTTGCTCTCTTAGAATCTGGAGATTCCTTTCAGCCTGAGCTCAGATGCTACGGGAAACCTTTCCTGATTATCCCTAGGTTATAGGAGTCTGGACTCTCTCCCTTCCAAATGATCTTATATTTCTTTACTCATATATGCATTGTGTTCCACAATAGCAGGCAACTCCCTTGATGCCAGGGAGCGTCCCATTTTTGTCTTTTGCTTCCCAATGCCTAATTTACTACCTGGCACAAAGTAGGTGGTGGTGTGCTAGGTGCTGGGCTGGGAACAGAGACACCAAAAAAGATAGAATCCCTGTGCTCAGAGAGCTTAAATGCTATTGCTTGGAAGGTGGGGGTGGAAGAGGATGAATTTTCTGCATTATTAATAGGTCCCTGTAAGTCCTTCGCATTTTCTATGGAAGAGAATAATGCGTATCCTGTACCCAGTATGTGGAAAGTGATCTTGAGTGCTTATGTAGACTCTTCAAGGTCCTTTATCCTTATGTGTGGAGATCTATACTCAGAAAGAGGCAGCTGTGGGCAAAGTGAACAGCGTCCTAGGCCTGCAGTCAGGAAGACCTGATACTAGCTGTGTGATCCTAAGCAAGTCCCTTCACCTATGCCTCTGTTTCCTCAATGGTAAAATGGTAATAATAGCATCTATCTCTTAGGGTTGTCGTGCAGCTCAAATGAGATCTTAGTTGTTTGGGGGAAAAAGGTGTTTAGTTACATAGCAGTACATAGTAAGTGCTGTCTAAATGTTTATTTCCTTCCCTCCCCTCTTCCCTTCCCTAAGTCAATCTTGGGGAGGATATAATAGTTCTCCAAAGAGAACTGTCATCTTGGGTCAGCCCTTAATCTGTGTAAACCCAGAGCTTGGAAACCCAGGCCACAAGTTTGGGACAAGTCATTTTTTTAACAGTCATGTTTTAATATACATCCAGATAGTGGAAATTCCCCACAGCCATTCTGTTTTTCTTTTCACTAAATTTGTGATGTTTCCTGAATTCCTTGCCTAACTAATTCTTCCTGTAAAATTCTCAGGATCATAGAATTATAAATCTTGGGCTAGAAGGGGCTTTAGAATTCTTTTAGTCCCTCATTTGAGAGATGAGGAAACTGAGGCCCTCTGAAAGGGAAGTGATGTGTCTAAGGTCATGTAGGTGGAAAGTAGTAGAGCTAAAGTTGGAACTCAGAGCATGTCTTCAAAGAGCATTACTCTTTCTCCCTCCACTGAACTTCACTCAAAGTCTCTTACCATCTTTTTACCTTTGCATGCCTGGATTTCCTTGAATAACTCTTCTTAATAAGTAATGAGAATTGACCCACTTTGTTTTATTGGATTCTTTCTGAACAAGGTACACCCTTCCAGAACTATATTCCTGCCACGAGTACCATGTCATCAAGTGTCAGGGATATCGAATGCAGACAAAATTGGCTCCTTGTCTTAGGATCTTTCCTTTACCTTGCTCATAAGTCATCCTTTTTGCTTTTGCATATAGACACATGAGGTCCTGAATGTTACTGCTGGGTATTTTCTCGGTTACTGCCTCCTGTGACTCATTGGTCTTTTCTTTTACTCTTCTTCCCTTGTTCTGGATCCTTCTCTCCATGATACCAAGTTTGGCAGTCCTTTGCAGTTCTTTCTTGTGATGCCAATCCAGTCCTCTTGCCTTTCCTTCCCTTTTTAAATTTTAAGCACGCTTGATCAGATTCACAAGACTACAAGAAAAACCACATCTCTGTCATCCCTCGAGAAGTGCTCTTCTCTGGCTGAGAGCCCATCGTGCCTATATTTTTAAGCCATGGTCCAGAAATCAATCTTCTTAGCCAGCTGTTTGCTTCTCAAATCTATCTTTCTCATTTTAATCCTTTATTTTCAGTCAGGGATAGGAAAGAAAACACCACCTGTGACCCTCAGATGTCTAGCTTTTTTGCCCAAGACTTCCTAATCCTTGGTCGTGTTTTCTCCATTCCCTCCGGCGATACCCTTGCATGAATCACAGAAAGTGAATAATAGTCAACAGGTTGGCCGAGTCTTAAGAGAGTTTCTGCGGTATCCAAAATACATAGATTGGCAAGACAGTAGACCGCTCCACTATTTATGGGGGGTTGACATCTGCCTCAGTAACCCTCAGGAGAAAGTTACCAAGCATCGCCTCTGCTCCTCTGCATTTGTTCCTCTTGCCTGGAACACAAGAAGATATTTGCTTCTGAAAGTGTCCCCCCACACTCTCCCATAGAAAACTCATTCTTGTTTCTATTTGATGTTCCTTCTTCTTCCCTTCCTTCTCTAGGTCATATTCTTTAACCTCCTGATATGTTCCTTATATTATCCCTTACATTTTTTTCATCCTGATTTTCTTTTTGAAATGTTTTCCCCTTCACCCACACCAAGAACACATCATTCTTCTCAATAACCTAGAATGTTGATCCTCTCACCTAAGTCAGAGATCACTTTGTAATCTGTACATATGCGTTGATCTTCCTCAGTAGTGTCAGAAACAAACATATAAGGTTTTCTGCTAGACAAAAAATAATATTCTTCTTTCCCTCTAGACTTGCTTGCAGTGATTTTTCATTTCTTTATCTTTGGCAGCTCTTCTGATTAATCCTTGTGGCCACCTGCTGTGGACTACTGCCTCTTCATAATGGCTGAAATGGGAAGATCATTGAAGAAGGCCTCAGTGGGGCCTCTTGACCAAGGCTGCAATTCGATTCAGTAAATATTGGTTAAGTACCTACTGTGTGAAAAACATTGTCCTGATGCTAAGGCTATAAAGATGGAAATGATACAGTCCCCTGTCCTAAAGGAGCTTATAGTCTACTGTAGAAACAAGGCTTCATTTATTTAGATTGTCTTTTCACTTTTTCTCAGCTATGTTCACTGGCAGTTAGATGGATACATAGCAAACAGACCTTGATCTCCAGGCAGAAATCTCATCAATTAGGTATAGCCATTTGCTATCTCTTCGCCATTGATTTCCGATATCTTCCTCTGCTTTCCCGACCGCTTCTTTTATCTCTGGGAACCGGGGCCTTGTAAACAAACGGTGCTAAATTCATGTTTACCGGATGAATTAACACATGTTCTCTTCCTCCTGGTTCTGAAGCTGACCCAAGACAAAGCCATCAAGGGGAACAGTCACTGGCTTAGAGTCTTCCATGAATTAATGAATAACCTCCTTGGGCAGAGAGGAAAGGGGGAACAGGCAAACAAGGCAAGACTGTCATCAGAAGATTCTTCCCCAGGGAGGGACCCCTTTGTCACACAAAAGCCCTAGTGTTGTTGACCTGAAGGGCCAGAAGGAGAGGATAGTATATGGATCAAAGGAGAGTCAGAGGAGCTGTGACTCTTGATATAGGCACACTAAGCACTAATAGGGATAGGTTCAGAAGGTGCAACTCTTAAGTAGCTTGTGATAGAGCATCATTACTGCCCAACCCTCTGTGTCTAAGACCTTAGGCAGCTTACAGTACAGTCCAACTCAGAAAATTTGTCCAGAAATACACACAACTGAAGGGAGCTCACCAAGAGACACACAGGAAAAGCCAGCCAGGTAATGGGAGTTGCTAACATTTTGGGGTTAATCACTACGAGTTCTTTGCTGGCTTAATACCTGGCACACAGTAGGTGGTTAAGAAGTGTTCATTGATTAACTTGCTGTGGCTTTTCATCCTTCTACCACAATGAGCTTTTCAGCCAGTTTAAGGACTTCCAGCTCAAAGGCCTTGGGCTGACTTGTTTATCAGTCACTTACAGGCAACTTCACGGTGAAAGAATAGCCGATGTCTCAGTAAGGACAGCAGCTGCTATCTTCCTGCCCCCTGTAGCTCAGCTACCTTGAATCCCTGATTGTGGTGCTGAGTGAAGAGGCATGATTCAGTGGTCAAGCTGAATAGCTTGATATTGGATAATAGCAAGGATCTGTGTTCCATACGGTTCCTATAATTTGCAGCACCATTTCCTAAGGGTCCCCGCCTGTTTTTTATGCCCAACTGTGTGACGTTAATGCTGCCTCCTCTAATAGAAAACGGCTCCCCTTCCTCCTCCTTCACTGGCAGAATGATTCTTGAAAAAAATGGGTTTTTTCCCCTAAGCACTGGCAGACAATTGGTAATCAGAATCAATGTCAAAAGTTTCCCCACTACTTTATATCATTTAATATTCATTCTGTGCACACACACAGATACGCCCACGATCAAAGACCAAAGTCCCAGGTCCAACTTCTCGACAACACTAATTCCCTTCGTGTTCCTGCCGGAGATGACTCACACACCCTCCCCCTGCCTGAGAGAACTGAGAGTAATTCGGACAACAGCTCCTTCTGAAGAAGTTTCTTCTTTTGTAAAAGAAAGAGACCGGATTTGATGTCCTCCGAGATGCTTTCCATCTCTGACCCTCTATGATTCTGTCTTAGAATTCATCCACTGCACACGTTCCATTCGTCCGAGGATATATCTGATTTGGGTTTGTCCGGCACTTGGCATATTGTTGCTACTCAGCTAATACCTATTAATATTATTCAGAAATGAAAGCTTCAGAAACTCTCTCTGCCTCATTTTATTTTTAAGTGTTTTTCTTTTTAACCAGAAACACTGACTTACTACTTCTCAGCTCTGTCTTTTCTTCCAATTATCTAATAGCTAATGCAGACTTGAACTGCATCATGTCTGAACTACTGTGATGGCTTCTTGATCCTCCCTCCTTCCCAAACATTGTCTAGGCAAATGGAGAAGGAGTGTAAATATCACGAGAGGTAATGTGGGCACTGAGTCTCCTTTGTCTGATCCTTCTGTCAATACAATGTGCATATCTCCCAAAGCTCTTGCCCAGGTCCTCTTCTCTCTACTAGTTTCCTTAATCATCTATCAGCTTCCAGGAGTTCAGTTAGTCAGTCAATAAACATTAAGCACCTACTATGCATCAGGCACTGTGGCAGGCACGAGACAGACAAGGAAACTCGACGGCAGCTCCTGATCTCAAGGAGCCCGTGGCCTAAAAGGGATCCAGGGTGGGGGGAGGGAGGGAGACCACACTCAAAACATTATATAAACAGAGACAAGAAAAACTGGAGATAATCAAAGAAGAGGAGGTACTACCACTAAAGGGGAACAGGAACTGTTTCTTAGAAAGATGGATTTTAACTGGGATGTGGATGAAGCCAGAGACAAGGAGGGAGAGCATTGCATAGGAATTCAAGACCACTGAAAATGGTGTCTTGTAAGAGGTGCACTGAGGAGGCCAGGGCAGAATATATATGTATGTGTGGAGATCTTAGGAATAAGAAGAGTGGACAGGTAGAAGGGGGTCAGGATCTGAAGGGCTTTGAATGCCAAAGAGAGGATCCCAGAAGTGATAGGGAGCCATTGCAGTTTATTAAATATGAGAGTGACATGGTCAAACGTGTACTTTAGGAAGATCACTTTGACAGCAGAATGAAGGAAGGACTGGAGAGTAAGACTTGAAACTTGGAGAGACTTGAAACAAGGAGACTAACAGGAAAAGCTATCGCAGTAGTTAAGGTGTGAGGCAATACATGCTGGCATATCTATGAGAGAGGACACTAAGGTATATGATATCATTTTCTTTCACAACTCTATATTCCAGGCAAACTAGCCTGCTAGTTGTTCTTCATATGAGATATGGCATCTCCCACCATGGTTGTTGTGCATCCTTCATTTTCAAGGAGGACCAGTGACATCACAGGTGATATTTGGATTCATGTTAAATTAGATTTCAGTGAGCCAGAGTTGCACAAAGTGGTCAGTTCACTCTTCCTGAGTCATCCAAGTCTAATAGCTGGATAGAAGTCAGGAGGAATAGAGATGGCCCAGGATGCAATGGATAACTTTGGCATCTTTGGGGCAGACATCTCTCTCTAACTCACTGATGGGTCTGAGATCTGTCCATGAGAATTAGCCATGGGGATTTGCCAAGATGTTTTGCCTGGGATATAGCTGCTGTGCATGCTGCAGCTTCTTGGGGCCACAAGTGAGAGCTGAGCGTAAGGTAGATACCGAGGATGCAAGAGCAGTCCTGCAAAGGGCTTGGCGAGCCCTCACACCAGAAATGCCAGTCCTCCCTGAATACCCCATATACCCCTCCCATCGCTGGACCTTGGCACCAATGATTGCCCATATCCATAATGTGCTTTTACCATGTAGAATTCTTATTTTCTTTCTTCTTCTTTTTTTGTTTTTTTTAATCCTTAGTTATTTTCACAGAACAATCCAAGGGCAAATAACTACGTAAGGTGTTTCCTAATTTTCCACATCCCTCTCCAGTTATTTATACTATTGCATTTCTTCATATGTAATGAGTATATCTTCACCTATGTACATGCTGTAGGTACAGCTGGGAGGTACAAAGGGGTTACAAGACCCCTAACTGCCCAACTTCTTAAACTGTGGATCACAACTCCATGTGAGATCTTGTAACTGAACATGGGGATTGAAAAATTATGATTTATTGTCAGCAAATGTTGGATTTGTATACCATTTTCTATACCTATATATACCGAGGGTCAAGTAAAAATTTCTCAGGTGAAGATGGGTTGTGAATGATAAAGTTTAAGAAGCTCTGATCTAGAAAGTTAGGTTCTAGTCCCTGGAGAGTGGTTTGGGGGGAAGGTAGGTCAAAGGAGAGGGGTGCTGCATCAGTAGGACCTTGGAAGGGGTGTCCTAAAGCAGGCGTGGTAAGCAGTAGCATGGGCCTGCATAGAACTGTGAGACAAAGAACGGGGACGACAATCACTGTGGAATGGAAGCCCCCCTTTTCCCCCACCATGTCAGCAGCTGGAGCAAAATCTTGTTTGCCTCAAACTAGGTCTGGTAATGTGCTATGAAACCTGATTATGGAGATGGCTTTTAGCTGGGACATGGGGAGTAAGGGAAGGCTCTTAGTCTTCTTAATAAATCCCAGTTTTCTTTGGCATGAATAGCACTTTACAGGCGCTGTAACCCAACTCCCATGTGGTGTGTTGTTCAGCCTGTGTGATGACAATACCTGAAATACAATCTCAATCTTTGAGCAGGAATTATGCAGTTTAATAACACGAAGTAAAGACAGCAGATTCAGAATTGGTATTTCCAAGGGAGTTGTTTCCCTGACAATTTTCTCCAGATACATATGGTTGGATCAACTGTGTATAAGCTAAAAAAAAAAACCCACACCTTCATTTTCATCTCTGAATGCTTTCTTTCTTAGTTGTCAAACTTACTATAAAATAAAACATTGTGATAATTGCTTTGTAATACAATAAAAGACTGGACCCTTTCCCCATGGCAGAAAAAATGAAGGAATATAATGGAATGGTGTTTTGGAATCTTTCTAACTCCAAAATAGCAAAAGAGAGAGGGGTTCATTTATTCACTGAGGTTTCCTGCCAGAGTCCCTCCTACACAGCAATTAGTGGGGGAGATGAACATTTAAGAATTAGCTATAACAAGTTGGGAGGGGGATCCATTTTGATAATGGGGAGGGTTAATTACTTCAACCTCAACCTCAGTTACTACTGTTTTTTTTAGCTTGGAAAGGTTAACTAATTTGAGAAATGGATAAATCTTAAAAGAGTCCAAGATACTCATATGCACATTCCTATTAAATATGAAGCAATTAAATAGATGGGATGCTTCAGAACTTTTACTTATTGATGACTGTGTGGCAATAAATAGGGTGCTGGATTTGGTACCAGAAGCCTGGATTTGATTACTACTACCTCTGGTCATCATTTATTATAGCCTGTGATCTTCGGCAAGTCTGTTTCTGGCCATCAGTTTATTCCTCTATACAACAGAAGTATTGGACTAAATGACCTGTAAGATATCTTCCACTTCCAAATCTGTGACCCTATGATCACTAATAGAGGGCATGTAGTTGAATAGCCAAGAGTAGTGAGGTTCAGAGCTTCACTCTGCCCCTCCCCACACACACTGACCCCTACCCATGACCAATTATATTGTAAATGTGTGTTGTTGGTCACAGGGGGGACCAGGAACAAGAACGAGGATAGCTTAATGAGGACATGAGATCTCCAAAAAACAAACTCTCTGGGGAGAGAGTGTCACATACACTCCATTCTAGTTCTGAGATTAGCAGAGCCCTAGGGGGCCAATGGACAATTCATCATTGTGTGGCTGCCGTCTGCTTTCCTGTATTGTTCTGAAACTATAGTTTAGACATTGGACTCCTGCTGCTATTGCTCGCTCCTTTTGGTTCAGTCATAGCTCAAATCTACATTTTTGTTTGCAGTAATTTGCACTCTTTATGGAACTGTGGTTTTGCTTAGTATAATTCTTCTGCCAACATCGATCATAAACCTTTTATGACTTAGGACAAATATTATTTCTTAATACTACTTTGTTTTTTCAATATATATAAAGATAATTTTCAACATTCATTTTTGTAAAACTTTGTGTCCAAATTTTTTCCCCCTTCCCTTACTCTCCCTTGCCCAAGGCAGCAAGCAATCTGATATATGTTTGCAAATTTGCACATGTTTAACTTCTATTGGATTGTTTGCTGTCTAGGGGAGGACAGAGGTAAGGAAGGGAGGGAGAAAAATTTATAACACAAGGCTTTGTTGAAAACTATTTTTGCATGTATTTGGAAAAATAGAATAAGATTAAAATGAGAAAAAAGTAGATATGTGCATTTCTTTTAAATATATTTCCATATTAGGACAAAGATTCTTAAACTATGGGCTGTGACCCAATATGTAACTGAATGTGACATTTATGAAATTATTATTTATTATCAGTAAATGTTTGATTTGTATACCTATCTCATATACTTATATATCCAGAGTTGCATACAAATTTCTTGGGTAAAAAGGGCTCACAAGTGAAAACGTCTAAGAATTTCTGACTCAGGAGATGGTCTTTAAGACTTGCTTTGGCAAATAAAAAAAGAAAAGAAAAGAATTGTTGCAGGGGGCAAAAAAATCACTGTGGCTAAAAATAACTATCCAGAAACTCACTAGTGTTCAAATTATTACTAACATCCCATGGCAAGGAAAAATAGAGTAACTTATCCATGATCATACAGTTAGTATGTGTTACTAACTGATCATGTTTCATCTATCCTCATGGTTATCATCTCCATCATCTTCATCATCCTCGTTACCCTTTTTATCACAGATGTCCCTAGTCATCTCATTCTTCTCTTTTCCAATGGAGTTCTGATAAAAACGATCCTATGGGAAGTCACCACCATGTTATTATTTTCTTATGCTCTGATCCTGCTTTTATATTATAACAGAATAACAGTATTGTTCATCTGGAAAAAAGCAAATTTCTCTGAAGACACCGTGAAAACAGCTTTAGGAGGGCTAGCAGCTAAGGTGATGGGTGGAGAGATTTACCCTACCCTGCTCTCATATGACTTTGTTTTGTTCTGGTTTTATTTGTTGTGGGGGTCCTTTGTTCTCAAAAAGGACCAATGATATTATATTTGGAAAGGCTTTCTTCTTCCATATAGCTTAGAGATTCTGCATATTTGACATAGAGATCTACTAAAACCCACTGGTTTTCAGTTTTTATGGCTCAAGGTTATGCCCAGGCTATTGAAGGTAGCGGTTCTGACTGTGATAAGTCTTGTTCCAATACAGTTGGTTGAATTCTTAAGGATACATCGAGGTCTCCATTTATCCAGTATATATCTTGTCTATACATAGTTATTTGTATGTTGTGTCCCTCATGAAAATATATGGTCCTCAAAGAGCAGGGATTGTGTTTTTGCTTTTCTCTGTAATCCCAATGCTTTTTAAATGTTTATTAACTGCTGGCTGAGTTTTCTGTTAGTTTAAGGAGACAGTCAGTTGCTGATGTTTAATTCTAGCCACTAGGTGGTGTCTTACTACATATTTGGTAGGTACTGAATTGTCTCAGCCTAGAGGGATGTACATAGTTCCTACTCTTTCTTTTCATAATTCGCATTGATCAATATGTCCAGATTCTTTAAGCAGAACTTGTCTAATATTTGGTGGCAATGACCTGGCCCTGAAACACTGTCATAAACTCCTTTGTTTCCATAAACAAATCTACATTTGGTCAGTGTTTTTTGGTTGAATTCATTTGGTCCATGGAAGGCCTTTTTATTCCACTCTGGAATTTTGGGAATTTCATAATCTTTATCTGTAGGTTAACTGCTTTTGGTCACATTGAACACCAATTTAGTATATGTTCATTTTCAGCAGATTGCTCCCTCTGTCGTCCTCACTCACTTATCTTCAATCTCTTCTTGTCTACTGGCCAACATGCCCATAGCTCCTCCATTCCCAAAAATCCCTCCCTTGATCCTTCCATTCCCACTAGCTATTGTTCCATCTCTCTCTTTTTTTATGGTTAAATAACTTTTTTCTTTAATATTTTTCTTTTTCCAGTTACATGTAAAATAATTACATTTGTTTTTAAAACTTTGAGTTTCATATTCTCTCCCTTCCTCCCCACCCTTGCACCCCTTTAAGAAGGCACATTTGAAGTTATGCAAAACTTTTCCATAAAATTCATGTTGTGAAAGAAAATACAGATTTACCCCTCCCCCCAAAAAACCTCAAGAAAAATAAAGTTAAAAAAAAGAGTATGCTTCAATCTGTATTCAGACACAATCAGTTCTTTCTCTGAATATGAATAGCATTTTTTTATCATCAGTTCTTCAGAGTAATCGTAAATCATTGTATTGCTGAGAATAACAAGGTCATTCACAGCTGATCATCTCAGAACATTGCGACTACTTTGTACATAGTACATTTTACTTTGCTGGAGTTTATGGAGGACTTTCCAGGTTTTTCTGAGAGCATCATGATTATTTCTCATAGAACAATGATATTCCCTCATACTCACAAAATATAGTTAACTAACTTGAGAAGGACCATCTATAATCAATGCCTTCACTTCCTTTTCTTTCTAGCTTCTGACCTTATCATTCAAAAGAAAGTATTCTCTCCAAAGTTACTAATGATCTCTTAATGGTCAAATCCAATGGCCATTTTTCAATTCTAATCCTGCTTGACCTCTCTGAAGCCTTTGGCACAATTGAACAACCTCTTCTCTCTAGACTTCCATGATACTACCCTCTGCTGATTCTCTTTCTATTCATTTTACTGATTTTTCTCAGTCCTCTTTGTAGGATCTTCATCCAGGTCATACCCATTAATGGTAAGTGTCTCACAAGATTCTGTCTTGGTCCCTTTTCTCTTCTCCCTCTAGATTATTTCATTGGGTCATTTCATCAACTCACATGCTGATGATTCTCAAATCTCCTTACCCAGCTTTAACCTCCCTCATAACCTGCAGACTAATCTCCAATTGCTCATTGGATATCTCAAATTGGATGTCCTACAGACGTCTTAAACTACAAAAACTGTAAATGTTAAACTGTACAAAAACGGACTCCCCTAATTCTCCCCCTTCAGAACTTCCCTATTACTGTCAAGGGCATCAATTGCCCGAGCCATCTAAGTTCACAACCTTGTATCCTCCGGTCTTCACTCTCTCTCAGCCTACATATCCAATCTGTTGCCAAATTCTGCCAATTTTACCTTTCCAGCATCTCTCACATATGTTTCTTCTCGCTTCTTAAATTGATACTCTCCCCCCTCCTCCATATTCCCCCTTTTGGCCCTCATCTTCACTGTTTTCATAGCCCATTGGGTTTTTTTCCCTACCCCAGGTCTTTGTACTTTAGTCCATATTCTTACTCAGCTGTCTAAATAGTCTTCCTAAAGCACAAGTTTGATCCTGTCACTCCCCTATTCAATAAATTCCTAGCTTCCTATTACCTCTAGGAGCAAATATAAAACCTTCCAGTTGGCATTCAAAGCCTTTCACAACCGGATCTTCTCCTGTTTTTCTAATCCTACACTTTACTCTCTACTTCTCTCAGCCAATACTCTGAAATCCAGTGACACTGGCCTGCTTGCAGTTCTTCAAACCTGATACCCCATTTCCTGACTGGTCATTTTCACTATTCTTCATTCCTGCAATGCTCCTTTTCATCTCCACCACCTGGCTTCCTTCAAGTTGAAACTGTCTTCCATGTTTTGCATGTTGTCTTCCATTAGAATGAAGCATCTTGGGAAGAGAGACTGTCTTTTGTCTTAGTATTCCCAGTGTTTAACACAGTGCCAGGAATATAGTAGATGTTTAATAAACCCTTATTGATTAACTACTTATTATCATTCTCCACTATTAGTAAAATGATATCTGCTTTATTCCAAAAATATTTCTTTTAAGTTTTGCCCTTTTAAGCATGTCCTCACGGACTATAAATACTCTTCCTTCTTTTTAATGAGGGAGTATTAACCTTCCCTAGTTTTCTCAGGGAAATTGACCTCATGTTTCATTAACAATATGTGGGGTTTTATTTGGACACTTTCCAAATAGGTTTTAGTCCATTCTACAAATCTGAAAGTATATATTGTAACTACTCTTGCACAAGTATTAATTGCTTTGAATGTGTTCTTCCCATTGAAATCTTGTTAATCCAAGATGCCAGCGAGTCTCTGGAAATACACAGCCATACAAAGAATTAGAAAATGAGTAGATGCTCATCAGTTGGGGAGTGGCTGAAAAAGTTATGGCATATGAATGTAATGGAATATTATTTTCTAGAAAAATGAACAAGCTGATTTTAGAAAGGCCTGGAAAGATTTACACAAACTGATGCTGAGTGAAAAAGCAGAACCAGAAATACATTGTACACAGTAATAGCAAGACCATATGATGGTCAACTGGACTTGGGTTATTCTAAGTGGTTCAGTGATTCAAGGCAATCCCAATAAACTTTGGATAGAAAACACCATCTGCATCCAGAAAAAGAACTATGGAGAATGAATGTAAATCAACACATGCCATGTTCACTTTTTTCTCTTTTTCTTCTGTTTTTATTTTCTCTGTTGTGTTTTTCCCCTTTTGTTCTGATTTTCTCTTCCAACATAATTCATAAATAAATGTATATTAAAAATTAATCTACATGTATAACCAGAAAAAATAAATCAATTAAAAAAAACCAAGTACAGAGACACAGCTCTTTTCTTGATATCTTTTTGCTCAATGTCTTCACAGTTATTTGTAAGTATCGCTTTCTTTCCTTGGTTCAATTTGACTTCCATATTCAAGTTTAAAACCTTTAGTCTCTATCTTCCTTTTGAATACGCTAAAAATTATACTTTATTGAGCCCAAATGACATTTTGATATCATTGGAGAAAGATTCCACAAGATGGAGAGGCTATTTAATGCATTGTCTGGTGAATCCATCTAATTTGAAGTCGTTCATAAACATCAAGTGATTAATACGATGATTTGGTACAGTACAAGTCCTTTGACTTGGAAGCCATACTCAATTCTATTTAGGAGAGATGATGATGATTTAAGGCTAAGAAAAACATTAAGAGACTTAAACTGGTTCCCAATATTTTTAGTGTTATATTTGAAATAGAAAACAATTCCTCATGTGGATATCAAATATTCTAATATTCTTACTAGTGTCTATTTTATATTTACACTATATGAATAGGCCATGAGTATGGACCTGAGCCAAAGGCTCAAAAAGCTTTACTGTTGATAACCAACAAAGGCAGAATAAATGTTATGGTACTTTCAGGGAGCTTGTTCAATAATTGCCAAATTGAAAAAAAAGATGCTCTTTATACCCCTGGGTCTTTATGACATGTCTTTATAGATTTTTGAAAAAGTGATTTAAACAGTGAATGCTTTGTATAAAGTACTTGGGGAGGAAGTCATTGGTGATGCCTTCAGATAACAAAGGTAGAACAAGCTTGAAACTGAGAGGAGGCTGACAAAGAGTTTTGCTTATATTTAATTCTATATCACTGGGCTGTACTTGAGCCAATAATTATGTATCTTCTCTAGTCCTGCTGCTTTCCAGTTTTGCAAAGAAGAGAGAATTTCAGGCACCTTTCTTGTTATTCTTTATATTAACGGTGCCCAAGCTCTTTTCTTTGCATCTGAAGCAATTTGCACATCATCTCATTGAACTTGTTGTAACCATATGGATCACCAGAAATTTTCCATGTCCTCTTTCTTTGGAGGTTCTCTCTTCTTATTTCTTTGCTTCTTCAGGGTCAGTGCTTTGCACATAGTACGTGTCTAACACATGCTTTTCTCATTCATTCATTCAGTCAAGATAGGGAAACGTGTTCCTGTCTAATGGTCATAGCAAATGCCAGCTTTTGTTGTTGTTGTTGTTGCAAATGTCAGCTTTTAAAAATTACTCTGCTTTGCTATACATGGTCTCCTAGTTGAATTTATGTCATCACAATCGAAAAGCGCTTTTCAAAATTTCATTTTAAATAAATCCATCCCCTTCTGAAAATAACGAGTCACACATATTATTTTTTTATTTGTTTTGGGAATTAGGTACAATGTTTTTGCATTTATATTAAGTCAATATTTTCCAGTGGTTTGAGATTCTTCAGCTTTTCCCTTTTTAGATTTTAGTTGCTCTTCATCTATAGCTCTTATTTTGTTTAACCTAGGGTTGAAATTATTTCTTGCAACTGCTGTGTATTGATCTTTAATATGTTGTGTGAAGTGGACTTGAGAGTATTACTAATAAAAGTGATGTAAAGCTCTTGCCTATAAAACTGGCATAATGGGTATCTCGTTTAGTTATGGTATAGTACAGATGGCTAATGAAAGCTTTTCTGTCTTTTGCGGTTGCCTGCCTTAGTGGTTAGTGTCTTCTACCCTGGAGCATCTCCAACAGATGGAATACTGGTATTTCTGGTTTGTTCTAGTGAACTTTGCCATCTTGTGGTGTCAGATCAGAGAAAGGGGGCACTATCTGCTCAACTGTTCCCTGAGTCAAGCTGATCTAAAAGCTTGTTGACTGATCAATGTGATGGTTGGTTCCAAGTAGGGCTGACCTACAACTTTATGCCAACCCTTCTATATCTTTGACTCTTAGGAGCAATGACATCACTTTGAGTGGGATGCTAACCCAAGCAATGGTAGTGCTCAATTCTCTAGATTTTCCAACTGAGGTGTGCTAGGACATATTTAACTGAGGTTCACTTTCCATTTTAAAATGTTGTGATTCTGATTCACTTAATACTTCAAGACACGGTTGCCAGAGAAGATTTTCATATTTTATCTTAGGATTTTGCTTTTGAGTCCACTTTAGACACTCAATTTAATTCACTGAACATTTATCAAATAACCATTATGATTTACATTGGGAATACAAGGATAGATAAAACACAGAATCAAAGAATCTGAGTCAAAAGGGAACTCAGGTCATTTAGTACAAACAATACCTGAACAAGGATCTCTCTTTACAATATAACCAAGCAGTGGTTATCTAGCCTTTCTTTGAAGACTCCCATTGAAAAAAAGCTTACTGCTTTTGAGGTACCCCATTCTACTTTGGGATGCAGCTAATTGTTAAGAAATCTTTCCTTACATCCAGAATAAATCTGACTCTTTGCAGTTTCTGTCCATTGTTTCTACCTCTATCCTCTGGGGTCAAGAAATTCCTCTTCTTTGTAAAGCCCCTAACGAACTTGAAGACAGTGATTATGGTCCCCAAACCTCCAGACTATCTGCTTCTCTTCTATTTTTTTTAATTGCATGATATTTACCACTAAGATCACACCTCCATTTTGAATTTATTGTAGAATATGTTCTTTAAAGTATTGTTTTAAATCTAATTTCTTCCATACTGCTTTCTAGTTTTCCCTGAAGTTTTTATCAAATAGGGAATTCTTTCCTAAGTATGTTTTCCATAAATTAACCATTGAATTACTGAATTTCATTGTTTTGATATTCCCTTATCTAGTCTATTCTATTGATCTACTGCTCTATTTTTAAACAAACATAATTACTGCTTCTTTTTAATATAATTTAAGGTCTAGAAGAGCTATTTCCCTCTTTATCCCTTCCTTTTTTCCATTATTTCCCTTGATATTCTAGATATTTTGTTTCTCCAAATGAATTTTGTTGTTATTTTGTCAAGTTCTGTAAAGTATCCCTTTGATAATTTGATTGGTATAGCATTAAAAGTGTAAATTACTGTTGGTAGCAATGTCATTTTTATTGTATTGACATAACCCACCCATGAGAACTGACTATTCCCTTCAGTTATTTCAGTTGCTCTATTTCTTTAAGGGACACTTTGGAATTGATTCTCTACAAGTATTCTGTGTGCTTTAGTAAATAGATCCCTATATAGTTTATGTATTTTGTACTTAGTTCAAGTGACATTTCTCTTTCTATATATATTGCCTCTTGGATCTTGTTTTAATTATATAGCAAATCTATTGGGTTTTGTGGGTTTATTTTGTAGGCTGCAACTTTTTCTGAAGCTATCATCTCAATTAGTAGTTTTTCTAAGTAAACCATCCTGTCATCAACAAATCGATATAGTTTAATCTCCTCTTTGACTCTCTTCATGTTTTTATTATTGTTCTCTTGTCTTGTTGCCAACCTGAACCCTAATCTCCAGAACTACATCAAATAATAGTAAGGACAGTGGGGATTGTTCTTTTATTTCCGTATATACTGACATCCCCATATGATGCTTGCTTTTGGTTTTTAGATACTTTTTAATGATACTGGGAAGAAAAGCACCCTCTGTGCCTATACTTTAAAGGATTTTGAGGATAAATGGGTAATGTATTTTGTCAAATGCTTTTTTGGCATTTATTTCTCAATAAATTTTTCTTTTAATCTGAATAATAATTTTGATTGTTTTTTTTTCATATCGGACCATCTTTTGCATCCTCTGGCACAAATCCAACTTAATTGTAATGAAGCATTTCTTGTATTAATTGTCTATTAAACAGGATTTTATTTAAAATTGTTTAATTAATATTCATTATTGATATTGGTCTGTAGTTCTCCTTCCATACTTTTATCCTTCTCTGATTTAAGTATTAGAACTATATTGGTTTCATTAGGCGGAATTAGTAAAGTGCTTTCTTTTTCAATTTTTAGGAATACTTTGTGTTGTATTGGTAATAAATATTCTTTATAAATTTGATAGAATTCTCAAGTGAAGCCATAAAGACCAGGTTTTCCCATACTCCCTTCCTACTGGTATTTCTTTTATATTTAGTTCTATTTCCTTTTCTTAGGTTGTACAATTTTTAAAAATCTCTTTTTTGATTTTCTTTTAGTTTAGGTAGCCTATAATTTGTAAAGCTACTCTTCTATTTCTTTTGTATTCTTACTTTTGTTAGCATATATAATTATAATTCTTTTTATTTCTTCTGGTTTTGTAGTACTTTCCCCTTGTTGGTTTGCTATTTTGTTGATTTTATTTTCCACCCTCCTTATTTTTATCAAATTGTTTAATGGTTTATTTGTTAGTCTATTTAGAGAATCATCTTTTAGTTTTGTTGATCGTTTTATAGTCTTTTTTTGTGTCCAGTTTATCTATTTCTCCTTTAATTTTCAATATCTCCTCTTTTGGACTTATCTTGGTTTTGTGTATTTATTGGCTTTCTAATTTTTAAAATGCACATTCACTTCTTTAATCCTCTCTTTTTTGTTTTGTTAATGTATATTTTGGGGGACATAATTTTCCTCCTGAGGTTTTATTTAGTTGTGTCTTAAAATTGGGGTATGTTGTTTCACTGTTAACATTTTCTTTCACAAAACTAATCATGGTTTCTGCGGTTTGCTCTTTGACCCGGTTCATTATTTAGATTACTGATTACTCTAAACTGATTACTATTTTTATTATGTTATAGTCTGCAAAAGATGTGTTTGCTACATTATCTGAAATACCTTTGTGCCCTAATGCAAGATTTATTAAAATGTTCAATGTTTTGCTAAGAAATACATATGTTCTTTTGCAATCCCATTTAAAAGTTACCATAAATAAATCTTTTAGCTCTAGTTTCCCCAGCAGTTTCTTTAATTTTATATTTTCCTTTTTGTTTATCTTTCTGTTAAACTTGTCCAAATTTCAGAGAGGGATATTAAAGCCTCTAGCTATTAGTCAATGACTATTTCTTCTTGTAATTCAATTAATTTTTCTTCATGAATTTTGATGCTAAGGCATCTGGATCTTACAAGTTTAATACTGATATGATTTTGTTATCACTGTTTCCTTCATAGATAATAGTTTCTCTGTTTATATTTTTTATGTTGTAAATTTTTATTGTTGCTTTATCTGATTGTGTACTTCAATTTCTGATTTTTTGGATTTACCATATACATAGCAAATTTTGTTCTAGCTCCCCCTTTATATTCTGTACATGTCTTTTCTTTTTAGTTATTGTATATGATAGATTGCAGGTTCTTGGGTATTTTTAAAAATCTATTTGTCACCTTCTTTCATTCTATTGGCTTGCTTAATCTATTCACATTTAAAGCAATGAGTTATATTATCTTCCATCTCTAATATTAGCTTTCCCCACCCTGAATTAAGGTGGGTTTTTTGAGGCGGGGGAAGTTATTTCTCTTCTTGTCTAAAAATAATACTTTATCTTTTCAATTATTTTTGCTTAAACTACTTTGAGGCTACTCCATTCCCACAGGTCATCTCTCCTCCCCCGCTCATTTGCCATTCTGTGAGAATTCATGGAATAAGGATAGGACTGGACAGGATCAGGGAGTATCTAATATTGCAGTTTGGCTGGGACCTGAAGTATATGGTATAAGTTTAAAACTGGAAAGGAACTTAGAAATTATGTAGTTCAATCTCCTCATACTATGGATGAGAAAACTTAAAATAAGGGAATTGATCATTAATTTATGAAATGATGAAATAGGGATAGGTGTGCCTGGTTCTTTGGGTATTAGTTTCAATAACAATTTAAATCATCTCAAAGTTATCAGTAAACTTCAAAGTTGTCATCTGAAAGTTTTGACATGCTACTAGTCTAGAGCTGTAGAGGCTGAAATGTGTCTGGAATTTCCATATCATGAGACCAGAAATTCTGACAAGCAGTTCCAAGATAGTTTTTCCTGATTTGGTACATATTACTAAGATGTGAATTTCCTGTTTTTCAATCTTATTTATTTATTTTGTATTTTCTCCAGTTACGTTTAAAACAATTTTTAACTTTTTAAAAAAACTTTTGAGTTCCAGATTCTTTCCCTTAACCCCACCCCACCCATCCTACGCCCTAGCCATTAAGAAACCAAGTGTGAAATTATGCAATATATTTCCACAAAAATCATGAAAGAAAATACAGATATGCTGCCCTAATAAAAAAAAAACCCTTAAGAAAAATAGTTTAAAAAAGAGAGAGAGCATATTTTGATCTATATTCAGATACAATCAGTCCCTTCTCTGGGTATGGATAGAATTTTTCATCATAAGTCATAGATCACTGTATTGCTGAGAAGAGCACAGTCGTTTACAGCTGGTCATCCCAGAACATTGCTATTACTTTGTATATGGTACATTTCACCATGCTTGAGTTTGTGGAAGACTGTCTAGGTATTTTTTTTTTCCAAGAGCTTTCTACTCATCACAGAACAACATTCCATGACAGTCAAACACCACAATTTATTCAGCCATTACCCAATTAATGGGCAGCCCCTCAATTTCCAATTCTTTGTCCTGAGAGCTGTTATAAATATTTTGGGTATATATAGGTCCTTTTCCTTCCCATCCCCTTTTAAAATCTCTTTTGGCATTCATGCTTAATAGTGGTATTGTTAGGTCAAAGGATATGCATGGATTTCTAGCCCTTTGAGCACAGATCTTATCTTTTGATCATTTATCAATTGCAGCATGGCTAAGATACGAATTTTCACTAAAATATGATACAATTTGTAAATTATGCTCCTTTGATCTTTGGAAGAGTTTGTATAGGATTTCCAGGTTCCCTTTTGCAGTCTTATTTTCTGCTATTATCCCTTTATACTGGCTATCCATAAAATGTACTATACTGACTAGAAAGTTGTGGTGGTGGTGAGGCAGACGAGAACAAGATACAATTTTAATACTGCAAGTAAGTTAAGTGACTTGTCCAAGGTCATAGGGTGATGTTTAGCATTAGCAAAAATTTGAACCCTGGTCTTTTGTATCCAAATACAGCACCCTCTCCACTAATGATGGGGAGGTAGAGACAATAATAGTAATTGGATGTGAAGAGCTCTTTCTTCAGGGGGTTCGGGAGAGAGACAGACACAGACACACACAGAGACAGAGACAGAGAGAGAAAATGAGGGAGAGAGAATAAGAGACAAAGAGAATGAGAGACAGGAAAGATACACTGAGAATGAGAGAAAGAGAAAGAGAGAAAGAATGAGAAGGAAGAGAGAGGGGAGGGAGGGAGAGGGGAGAAGGAGAAGGAGAGAGGATGAGTGAGAGAGAAGGAATAAGAGACAGAGAGAGAGAATACAGAGCGAGAGATTTAAGCTTATACACATGGGTGACTAGGAAGATAGAGATATCCTCAAGAAAAAGAAGGACATTTTCAAAAAGATCTCTTTCTACAGCAGTGATGTCAAACTCAAGTAGCAACGGGAGCTACTAAATGGTACATGAGGATCTCAGCAGGCGTATTGACATACTGACAGTTTAAAAATCTGTTTTGTTGTATTTTTATTTTATTAATTTTTGTCATGTCCAGTTGCACGTTAATCTGGTTTGGTCAGTACTTAGGAGTGTTGGAGGCCAGCGTTTGATAGCTCTGTTCTATAGCACCATGTTGACTGGTTATCAATGAGCTGTTGGAAGTCTTAGGTGGGGGCTACAAAAATTGTTCAGTATAACTCTCAAGAATCCATTGGAGTAACTTTTTGAAAGCCAAATTTTTCAAACTTAGACAATTGCTTCCAGCAAAGGGAGAGTACATTTTGTTCTGTGACCATGGTTGCTTCCTTTCTTTTGTGCTCCATCATCCATCTAATGGCGTTTCAGTATATCATTTCTCTTGCAAATGTAGCATTGTTTAGGTTGTCAGCTGGAATGAAGACGTGTAATTTTCCTGGTGCTTGAATATTTCCCATGTGCCTGTGCAAATATTGTGTTATGTAGTCATGCTGGGATGGAGTTGTTCATAGGGATGCGGGATGCAAAGACAAGGCTAAAAAATATGCTTGCCTTTCCATGATTGGAACAGCCATAACATCTTTAAATGACCCAATTCCAACTCTTGAGTACAGGAGTCAGGGCTTTAGCTGGATAAAAGGCACAGATGTGACAGGACCTCGCAGGTTCTCAAGTCCAGAAGCATCAAAAATGGCATGCAACCTACAACACTCCAGAGCATGCACCAGCAGGGATCCTTTGATATGGTCTAATGGCCTCCACTTCCTATTTGAGTTGGACACCACTGATCTTGTCCAAAACATACCTGACCGGTAATCCCTCTTGGGCATCCTTAAATTTTTATCTGAAGATGGATAACAACAGGGAAATCACAAGTGGCCACCTATCCCGGTTTGGGACAACTCTTGCCAGAAGGAAGCTTCTGCTGAAACTGACCTGAAATTGATCTTTCTATAATCTTCGCCCATGCTTCCCACTTCAGCCTTCTGAGTCCAAGCAGAACAAGTACAGCCAGTGAGACTGAATCCCATGGATTAGAGATGGGAGTTTGCTGTCTACAGAACACAGGACAGTCCTTCAGACACTTGACAGCTATCACATCTTGCCTTCCCGAGACTTCTCTTCTCCAATATAAACAATCCTAGTTCTTTCGACTGTTCCTTATACGATGTGGTATTTAAGTGCCTTCACTACCCCGATCATACTCCCATCTTATGTTCCTCCTAAGATGTTTAACCACTGAGAACATGTTTAAACAAAGAAATCAGACCATTCATTCTAAGTGGATTTCTTGACTAAATCATACTAGGACTGCTCTCCTTCAATGTTGTCCTGAGCTCTTACAAAGAACAAATAAAAGTTAAGGGAAAGTGGGAGGGTACAAATAGAAGCAATTCATAGACACACTTCCGAATGTCTCTCTCCTCAGGGGAAGGTTTTTATCAATGTGTTATGAGACAAGAATAATGGCTTAATTTCTGCGGTCTTTGATATATATTATGATGCTAGATCTTAGGTACAGAAGGTCAAGAATTCTTATGCCCATTAGGAAATTAAAGGCCAGGGCAGTGAAGCAACCTCACCGATCCCCATTACCCACCCTGCACTGGAAACAACCATTTCCTCCAGACATTCTCATAACATTTTGTTTGCTTCTTTCTCAAACTGATGTCATGGGAGCTTTGGTGTCGTAGAACTGGCAAATTCTCTCCTGCTACTTTTCTAATCCCTGTGATTTCAACTTGCTGCCCACCATGGCATATCCCTCTCTATGACCTTACTCTGGCACAGTGGTAGAGCACTGGACCTGGGTTAAAAAAAGACCCAAGTTCAAATCCAACCTCAGATACTTACTAGCTGTTTGATCCTGGGCAAGTCTCTTAACCTATGTTTGCTCCGGTTTCCCATGTGTAATTTGGGGATGATAATTATAGGTGGGGGTCAGGAGAATTCCATGAGATGGTATTTGTAAAAGTACCTAGCTCAAGGTATATTAGGCATTTAATAAATGCTTGTTTCCTTCCTTTATATTCAGGTTCTGCTTCTCCACAATATTCTTTTTTCTCTGTCCTACCCCTTTCCACTGTTCCGTCAGTGGAACTTTATTGCTTTATTATTGACAAACTCCCTTTTATTTTAGATCTCTTTTGGGAAAATAGAATATTGGACTCAGAATCAGAAGAAGCTATGAATTCAAATCCAGCCTCAGACATTTACTAGCTGTGTGGCCCAGGGCAAATCACTTAACCTCTCCCTGCCTCAGTGTCCTCATCTGTAAAATAGAGATAGTAATAGCACCTATTTGATTTTACCTTGGCCACCCCTTCCAACGCTCCAGCCCAAATCCCACCTTCTACAGGAAGTCCTTCCTGATTCCCCCTTCAATTCTAGTGGCTTTTCTCTGGCGATCCTCTCCTAGTTATGCTGTCTATAGCTTGTGGGCACAGAGTTTCCATATTGTCTCCCCCATTTGACTTTCAGCTCCTTGAGGACAGGGACTATCCTTTTATTTTCTTTGTATCCCCAGGACTTAGCACAATGTCTGGCACACAGTAGTCACTTAAATGTCTACTGACTGATTGCCTCCTGGAGGCTCCTTTTCTCGTGTGTCCCGAGACAGGAAGAGGAATCTAAAGGCTTTTTTCTCCCCACTGTCAATTGCAGATTCCTCTATCCCCTTCTTTGTCACAAACCTTCAATTTGAGAAAAAAAAACACAAAAAAAAAACAAAAAAAAATACTCTGCAATATCTGTGAAGCACAATAGAACAAGGTGTGCCTGTACGGGGGCTATTCTGATACATGATAATGAGGACATAATGAGAAGAAATGACAATAGAGGCAATCATTTAGGACATAACTGAGAGACATTTGGTTCTGGCCATTGTCCTTCATTTTCAAAGAGGACCAAAGTAACATCACTATGTTAAGTCAAATTACAGTCTGTCTGACTGTGGCTGATCAGACTAATATGTGCTCGGAGTGCTCTGACACAGGTTGGGCACAAATAGTCTCTATGAACATTTGGGGTGGATTCTCTAACTTTGCGCACTTAGTGTTCCTTCTGGGCTAATTCAATTCTGCTTTGCTCATAAAGCACAGTACTTTCTTCGAGGAGGGCATATTTTGCTGGGCGGTCCTGTGCCAGTGTCTCCCATGTCACACAACTGATTCTAAAGTTTTAAAGAGAGCTCTTGAGAGTATCCTCGATCGCTTTTTCTGACCATCTAGTGAGCATTTGCCCTGTGTGAGTTCTTCATAAAATAATCTTTTAAGCAAACATTCAATTGGCATTTGAACAGTATATACCACTGGAGTTGTGCTCTCTGCAGTAGAGTGGGAATGCTGGGAAGTTTAGTTGGAGAGAGGACCTCAGTGTCTGGTATCTTAACCTGCCCGGTGATCTTCAGAGTCTTCCTAAGACAATTCACATAGAAGTGATTCATTTTCCTGGCATGGCACTGGTATATTGACCAGGTTGCACAGACGATGAATGCAATGAGATCAGCACAATGGTGCTGTGGACCTTCAGTTTGGTGGTCAGTCTAATACCTCTTCCCTCCCACACTTTCCCTCAGAGCCTCCCAAACACTGAGCTAGCTCTGGCAATTCATGTGTCAATCTCATTATCAACATGGACATCCCTGGAAAGTAGACTGGCAAGGGAAGAGAACTTATCCACAGCATTCAAAACTTCACCATTTACTGTAACTCATGGCTCCCACATACAGATGGTGCGATGCTGGCTGGTGGAGGACCTGTGTTTTCTTGGTGGCGTTGGGCAGATAATTAACAGACATTTGGGGTGGAGCGGGAGGAAAAAAAAATACCTGCATGTCTTAGAAAAAAAGGGATGTGGCTTACTTAAGACAGTTTAATAGCTACAATGTCCTGTGTTCAGATGCTGTCCCAGTCTATTCCAGAAGTCTGGAGTCTTACAGGAGCTTTTTAAGAAACAGATAATAATTTGTAACATATAATGCAATTGGCCTTTATTTTGGCCTGCTTTAACTGACTCCTGGTCTATCAATCAGAGATTGATAGTTTGGAGGCCATGGCAAGAGAAAGTGGATGATAATTAACAATGATTTTGTGAGAAACTTCTCTTGGATTTAGTTTACTCGAGCGTTCCACCAAGTTCTTGTTATTTCTCTTAGTCAAGACATGGGATGTCTGGGTCTTTCAACTCTTCTGTACCAGGGGTGTTAGACACAAGCCAAAGGCTGCATGAGGTCCACAACATTCCTGAGTGCTGCTCAAACCAGATTAAAATTTAATTGAGAAATACAGTATTTAACAAAACAAATAAATATACTATAAAATAGATGACATTAAAATGTGTTTTTCTAATCAGCATATATCTGAAAGGATCCTTATTTATAATTCAGTGGTTTCCATTTCTCTTTGAATTTTATACCAAGGCAGCACCCCAAGGTAGATAAGGGTCACGTTTTTGGGGGTGTGCATGGTTCTTGCTCAGATTCATTTAGTTGGTTTCCTATCTCTAATATCACAGACAGGAAGACACTGAAGGGTGACCATCAAACAAAAATAAGGAAGCAAAAGATATAAAAGTTTCCCCCCAAAAAAGGCAGGAGAAAGAAGCATATTCAAAGCAGAGGGAGACTGCAGCTAATATACTCTGAGAGGCCTCCAAAAAAGACTTTTTGAGGATCATCAAAGATCCTGAGTTGGAATGAGGATGTACAACCAACAATGAGAGCTGATCCTACTTGCTAGACCTAAGGAATCAATAGATATATAATTATAGACAGTATTTTATTACTTTATGTTTCTGATTTAAAACAGAGATGTTAGATGGGGTGGTGGGAGACAGACAGAGAGACAGAGACAGACAGACAGACAGAGAGAGAGAGAGAGAGAGAGAGAGAGAACAGTAGGAAAAGAGTTCCAGAGCTGACAAAAGTTAATATCTCTTTCTACTTGTGCCTTTGATCCCATCCCTTACTCACTTTTTTTCTGAGAATTTGCCTCTTTGATCATTCCTTCCCTCTTGTCTTGAATCTCTCCTATCTGCTAACTGCAGACATGCTCAGGTGTTTCTGACCTGTTATGTCCTCAAAGTGGTAGACAAAGCTTTCTGTACTCCCTCCACTTGTGTAGATTTCCACTTCCTCATCACTCAATTCCTTAACTCTTTGCAGTCGACTACTAGACAGAGCACCACAGCCCTACAGCCCCCTAAGTGGAAGTGTAACCCAGGGCCTTCTGGGTCCTCTCTGCTTTCTACTGTCTCCTTTACTGATGCCCTCTACTTCCATGGATTCAACTCTGATGATTGCCAGGTTTATTCAACCCTAGTCTCTTTTGAACTTGTCTTGCATTTCCAATTGCCTGCTGTATATGTGTATATATATATATACACACACACACACACACACATAAACATGTATATACAGACTTGGCTGTCCCATAGATTTTTCAAAATATCCAAAATGGAATTTATCCTCCATCTCTCTACTGTTCCCACTCCATGCTTGATTACTTCTATTAAAGGAATCATTGTTTTCCCAATCATCCAGATCCCAAACCTTGAAGTCAATTTCGATTCTCCCCTTTTCCCTCCACATCCTGCCAATCACTTCACAAGTTTCATCACTTGAGTCTCCCTTCACATGGTCACTATCCTGATCCAGGTCTCCATAACCACTCTCCTAGACCACTCCAAGAGCCTAATTAGCCTCCCTTCTTCTAATGTCTCCCCTCTCCAATCTGCCCTCCATACTGACAAAATAATCTTGCTAAGCCGTGGAGTTATGATGACCATGTTACTCCTTTGCCCTAAAGCCATCACTGACTTCCTATGACTTTTATGATCAAATACAAAGTTCTTAAGCTGGCACCTAAGGTCCTTGAGAATCTGGTTCTAACCTACAATATTTCTCCATTCTTCTTACATTACTGCTCTTTACTCCTTTGTATTCCAGTCAAATTGTTCTCTTCACTCAATATTCCCTCTCCAGATGTGGTATATTTACACAGGCTGTCCCCATAACTGAAATGTACCTGACCTTTCCTTCTCTAACTCATTAGAGTTCAAGGTTTACCTTCAAGGTTTACCTCAGGTGCCTTACATATGTCCTCTATGAAGCATTTCCCTTTTCCTCCTGAGTTACTGTTCGCCATCTCCTTAAATGGCCTCCTAGTTACTTGTCAGTGCATGTTATACCCTCCATTCTAGCATAAGCTCAGTGAGAGTAAGATTATCTCAGTTCTGATGAGATGGCCCAATGCCTTACAGAAAGGAGGCAAATAATAAATCTTTAATTTGGTCAAAGTCACAACAAGGGCAAATAAAAGAGCCAATACTTTGAACTCAAGCCTCCTGACTTTGGGCCCAGGGCTCTTCCCATTACAATATGTTGCTTCTCCAAACAACAATAGGACCAAATGTTCATGAGAAGTTACTGGAGAACTTCATTTAGTTCACCATTGTGAGTGTGTAGCTTTCAGATGTGTCATCTTTTGCTTACCAATAACAGCTTACTGTAGTTCTTTAAGATTTACAAAATAATAGTAAAAAGTGTTGTGGAAAGATCATCAGACTTGATACAGAAGATGTGCCAGTGAGTTAAGTCAACAAGCATTTAAGTGTTTTTTGGTTTGGTTGTTGTCCTTTCTTCTTAAAGAGAGCCGAAATGACATCATATGTCAGAGTCAAAGTTCAGTGTGTTTGACACTTCCTAGATGTGAGACTCTGGGCAACTTACTTCACCCTCTTTGCCTCAGTTTTGTCATCTTAAAATGAGCTTGAGAAGGAAATGGCAAAGTGCTCCAGTGTTTTTGCCAAGAAAACCCCAAATGGGGTCACAGAGAGTAGGACATGTCTAAAAAATGACTGAAATGTGCCAGTTGCTGTGATAAGCTTTTGCTATCAAGGAACTAAATAAAGTCAAATAAAGAAAGGGAAAAGATAGTCCTTGCTTTCAAGAAGTTCACAGCTAAAGAAGCACCTGCAAGACCAGACTTAAGGAAGTGCCTGGGACATAATTGTGTAGCCAGAAGGTGTCAGTAGCAGGCCTTACACTCAGGTCTTCTGGACTTGACTTTACAAGCCAGCTCTCTATCCACTCTCCAGTTGTATCAGCACTATTTGTTTAAAAAAAAATGAATGAGCAAAAAAGCTCCTCTGAGTTCACTTAAAGATTATAATAAATCTGAAGAAATCTGAATTCTACTCATCACATCATCATCAACACAGAGCAAGCACTCATGAGGTAGTCAGGAAAAAAGTGACACAAGTACACTCTCAAGATCTCTCTTAAGAACTTTAGAATTGATGTCATGATCAATTGTGATGGAGGTGGCTCTTTTCAACAATGAGGTGATTCAGATCAATTCCAAAAGACTTGTGAGAGAGAGAAGCATTTGCATCCAGAGAGAGGATTGTGGGGACTGAATGTGGATCACAACAGAGTATTTTCAACTTTTGTTGTTGTTTGCTTTTTTTTTTCCTCTTCCTTGTTTTTTTTTTCCTTTTTGATCTGATTTTTCTTGTGCAGCATGATAAATGTGGAAATACATGTAAAAGAACTGCACATTTAATCTACGCTGGATTACATGTCTAGGGGAAGAGGGGAAGGGAGAGAGAAAAATATGGAACACAAGGTTTTGCAAGGGTGAATGTTGACAACCATCTCTGCATGTATTTTGAAAAATAAAAAGCTATTATTAAAAACCAACAACTTTAGAATTGATTGTATGAAATGGAAAACACTGGCACAGGACCGCCCAGCATAATATGCCCTCCTCAGAGAAGGTACTGCCATTATATGAGCAAAGCAGAATTGAATTAGCTCAGAAGAAATGTGAGTTGGACAGTTAGAGAATTCACTCCAAAAGTTCCTTGGACTATTTGTGTCCGATTTGTGGCAGAGCATCTTGAGTCATATTGGTTTTATCAGCCAGAGTTGGACACACTGTACCTTGACTCTAACACAGTGATGTCACTTTGGTCCTCTTCAAGAACGGAAGGACAACCATATTTAAAAATAAGAAAGATCTTATTCTTATGCGTGATATTACTTCTTCAGTCCACAGAAGACATGTTTATTTAGTTATTGTTCTAAGTACTCCTGGAACCATTCTAGGCAGCCCTCCAATGACACTGTAGCCCACAGGTTGGGAGCTGATGATCTAGATCTTGGGGTGGCAAACTCAAACAGACATATATAAGGATCCCAGAGGGCTGCGTTTTGACTTAGAAAACTCCATACTAATACTAATGTTTTATTGTATTTTTTATTTATTTTGTTAAGTGTTTCTCAATTACATTTTAATCTGGTTCAGGCATGTTGTGGACTGTATGCTGCCCATGGGTCATATTTTTGAAGGCTCTGATCTAGTCCAATCACTTCATTTGACAAATGAAAGAAAGTTGAGTGATTTGCCCATAATCACGTGGAGAGTGGCAGATCAAATCTAATATGCTTTTTACACCAACTCCAGATCACAGCTTGATAAGTGCACTTTCAGCCATCACCGAGGTTAGCTCTGACATGTTTCTCTCATCACAATCACCCATTTAATGTCATTCCTTTTTTAGAAAATAGGAGGCACAGCTGTAGAACTATATAGGCAATCAAACCAAGAACAGGAGCTCGGGCTCTTTAATCATAGTCCAATGAGATGATTAATAATGCATAGGTTGAAAGATTAGATCATTAATCATGCATACACTGAAGAAACCCTCATCAATAACAATTTAACCATTAATCAATGAACTCTGACACTGTTACAGTTAAGCCCAAACTAAGTTATCTTCAACTGTCATTTATTAATTTAACATTTAAAATGATGGTAACTATAGGCGTCTTAAAATTGATCTGCTCCTAAAATCGTGTCAATTGATTTTTTTTTGTCACTTGGACCCTAATTTAAAGGCACTAGGGGAGTTTATTATTTAAATAAATCCTCTGAGGAATCCTTTTAGAGAGAGGCAGTATTATACTGTGACAAAAGCCCACATATTGGGTTCAAACCCCGATCTAGTCAAAAGAGCACACACACACAGATCGTCTGATCTGGATTGTTGTGTGATTTTGGACAAATATCTTCTCCTCTCTGGGCCTCAGTTTTCTCATCTTTAAAGGGGAGATAATGTTTGTTCTACCTATTCCACTTCCAAATCCATAGGGTTGGCATGAAGCAAGGAACTTGTTTTGTTATGGCTTTTTTTTGAGGCAATAGGGGTTAAGTGACTTGCCCAGGGTCACACAGCTAGGAAGTGTAAATGTCTGAGACCAGATTTGAACTCAGGTCCTCCTGACTTCAGGGCTGGTGCTCTATTCACTGTGTCTTCTAGATCACTCAAACCAAGGAATTTGCAAAAGCCTAAAGAAGGTCTTTTCAACCTCTTTTTTGCAAAATAAAAAAAAATCATGGCATCCCACATGATAGTAGTTATATTATCGGTATTGGTTGACTGAGCAAATATACAGTGACAAAAATGATAATAACTGGCATTTGTAAATAATCTTAAGATTTGCAAAGCATTTTATATACATGATCTTATTTGAGACTCACAACATCCTTGTGAAGTACATATGACTGCTATTAATATCTCCATTTTGAGGCTGAAAAAATTGAGATTCAGAGAACTAGTAATGACTAGAGATAGAATTTGAACCCAGATCTTCCCAATATCCAAAGCTTCTGCCACTGGCCAATCGCTTCACAAAAAGCTCCTAAGACTTGGCTCTTTTCAACAAAGTGGTGATTCAAGGCAATTTCCATAGACTTGGGATGGAAAATGCCATCCAAATCCAGAGAGAGAGAGAGAACTATGGAGACTGATTGTGAATCAAAGCATAATATTTTCACCTTTTTATGTTGTGATTGTTTGTTTGCTTGGGTTTTTTTTTCTTTTATTGTGCTTTTTTTCCTTTCTTGTGTTTTTTCCCTTTGGACCTGATTTTTCTTGCACAACGTGACAAATATGGAACTATGTTTAAAAGCATTGCATGTATTTTAACCTATATCAGATTGCTTGCTGTCTTGGGGAGGGAGGACATAAAAGAAGGAGGGAGGGAGAAAATTTAGAACACAAAGTTTTACCAAAATGAGTGTTGAAAATTATCCTTACATGTATTTGGAAAAATAAAATGCTGTTGAAAAAAAGCTCCTATGAATTTAATAATCTTTGAAATGAATTTGTATTTTATTGAAATAATATCTACATACATTTGAACAGAAGAAAAAGACAAATAAATGTGAGACATTTAGAGGGTGGAAGCCATAGAAGGTATATATATATTTAAGTATTTGAGGACCCTTTTGCAAAACTGACACAGCTGCATAGTTTAGAAGCCACTGTCAATGCACTATGGAAATGTGGATAATAATTATTTTTATTTTGCAAAGTAAAGACCCCCATCATTTATCTTTTGTATAAGTACAAATTTTCACAAATTGGAGGTTACTTACCTCCAAGGTATATTTAAATATAGTTACATTGAATTCTGAATATGGCTGGTCCTGGATGCTACGAGTAACTCTATTGTGTTAAAAACAGGCATAAACAGGTATTACAAAAATACTCCCAAGAATCTACAATTTTAGCAGCATGGGGAATTCTCAGTGTGGATAATCCCTCCACCAACGCAGACCACAAGTTTCTACAACTTAGTAGATACATCCTAGGGAGCTGCTTATATATGCAATAGGCTTTAAATAATGTGGTTTGACACCTACAAACACCAGTATTTATATTAAACACTGTTATTTAGGACTTGGTAATGACTTACAATTTAACTGCAGCATTTTCTGGACTGGAAATATTTCTTCACTTAGTGAAATCTTAGTTTTTGTTGTTGTGGTTTTTGGGGGGGGGCAAGGCCTGTAGTATCCCAGCATTCCCATCTGCTTGGCTCAGTGTGGTAGTGGTATGCTGAGTTGTGAACACTGGATTCCAGAACTAAAAGGGTACACACTTAAGTTCCTGACTGGGCTACTTATTAGATGGGTGACCTTGGGTAATAAGGTGGTGCTGCAGTGGATAAAGTACCAGGTCTGGAGTCAGGAAGACTCCTCTTCCTGAGTTCAGTTCTGGCTTCAGACACTTACTAGCTATGTGGCCTGGGGAGGTCACTTCACCCTATTTTTTCCAGTTTCCTCATCTGTAAAATGAGCTGGAGAAGGAAATGGCAAACTAGTCAAGTACCTTTGCCAAAAAAACCCCAAATGGGTCACAAAGGTAGTTGGACATGACTGAAAAACAACTGAACAACAATGGAACTTGGGAAAGTCACTTGAACTCTGTTCCTTACTTTTTCTATCTGTAAGACTGGGATAATAATAATACCTCATACAAGTATGAACATGTTTTGTGAACCTTAAACCAGACATATGTAGAGGATTGTTATTATCAGCAGGGATCAGACACTTTGGGGAGCCAAGACCTTCTCCTCTCTCTCAGTTCTGTCTCTATTGCTAGGTGTTCCCACTAGGGTATGGAGGGTCCCTCCTGGTCATATATTGATGGCACAGTCACAGCCCCAAGGAAGATAGTCCAGAATGCTTGGTTCACTTCAACCTCTGAGGTCACTATTCCCTTCCCAACTATAATGTACGAGGAATATGGACCACATAGGGATACTGCTTACATGAGTGGAAATTCACTATCCACCATCTTTCTGGTAAGAGGATGGCCCACCAGGTCTTATCATCTGCCTTAATGTTGCCATCTGACCTGCCAAAGCACTCTAAGTACTCCTGGGCCCTGCAACCTCCCTGCCACAAATCCCTACTCATCTTTCTCTCTGTTTCCCTAGCACTTAGCACACTACTTAATGTATAGAGCTTAATAAATGCCTTTCCATTCATCCATTCACAAATATTCTAAAAAGAGTGCGAAATCAATATTCAAATCTATATATTCAAATATCAAAGTTCATTGGAAGAGTCTACACAAAGTAATCCAATCTGTTTTATCTGGCTTGCTGGGCACTGAGGAAATTGAAGCAAATGATTTAGGAAATATGCTTCTCTGGCATAACAAGACAAATCATGTCAAGTATCTTATGCAAGTGAGTGAATCACCATTTACAACCAGCTGGCAAGTCCCATTCTCCGATCAATCACTTTTTTCACCTCCCCTTGCCTTATCCCCACCTTCTCATTTTTGGAGTCAAAATATTTTGATTTGGGGTCCTAATTTTCTGAGAGATTATTTTGATCAGTCTGTATAGATCATCTCCTATTCTGCCTCAGATAGTTAAAGCAAGAGAGAAATTTCTGATCCTACAGTAGAAGTTGGTACCCTTTCAAGTAGAGTGTCTACTGGACAGCTTTGGCTCCATGATCCAAGATTCCATGATTATTTGAGTCCCTGAGTCTCATCATTTAGAAACTGCTTATCACTATATACCTTTGAGTAGGACCAGGTCAAATCCTTTCTCTTAAACCATAATACAAATTCATAATATAATCATAATTTCTCATGCTAACATAATATTTTAGGATCTATTTAGTGTTTTCTTCACAATAACTTTATGAAATAGAATACAAGTATGATTTCTGCCATTTAACACAATAGGAAAATAAAGATCAGAAAGGCTAAGTAATAGCAAGCCAGGAAGATCAATTTCAGTTCCACGGGATCTTCTGTTTCTAGCCCTTTCCACTTCTTTCTGACCTCAAGTCTAGCACTTCTGCCACTTTATTAAGGACTTCCACTACTAGAGTTGCAATCATTTGGTGGTATATAAAGTATAATGCAGACTATCCTGGAGAGAAGGACAAAGTCAGTCCTTGACATGTCAGTATGACTCTATGAATCCATGAATCCATTTATCTAGTAATTTCTATCCATATGTCTATATAAGTAGACATGTCATATAAAGGAGTGGAAAAAGCCCTGTGGCCTAGGAGTCTTTGACCATACGACTTTGGGCAAGTAACTTTTCTCTTCTGGGTTTTGGTTTCTTTATCTCTTAAGATAAATTAACTGGTAGTTCAATATTAGGAAAACTATTAGCATTAACCAAACTAACAGAAATCATATGATTATATCAATACATGCAGAAAAATCATTTGATAAACTACAACACCCATTCCTATTAAAAACACTAGAGAACATAGGAATAAATGGAGTTTTCCTTAAAATGAATGTAAGCATCTCTCTAAAACCATCAGCAAGCATCATATGTAATGGGGATAAACTAGAAGCATTTCCAACAAGATCAGGGGTGAAACAAGGGTGCCCACAATCACCATTAGTATTTAATTTTGTATTAAAAATGTCAGCTTTAACAATAACAGAAGAAAAAAATCAAAGAAATTAGAGTAGGTAATGAGGAAACAAAATTATTGCTCTTTGCAGATGATATGAAAGTATACTTAGAGAATCCTAGAGAATCAACTGAAAACTATTACAAAACAATTAACAACTTTAGTAAAGTTGCAGGATATAAAATAAATCTACATAAATCATCAGCATTTCTATATGTTACCAGCAAAAGACAGAGAAATTCCATTTAAAATAACTGTAGACAATATAGAATATTTGGGAGGCTGCCTGTCAAGACAAAGCCAGGAACTATATGAACACAATGACAAAACACTTTGCACATAAATAAAGTCAGATCTAATCTACTGGAAGAATATCAAGTGCTCATGGGCAGGCCAAGCTAATCTAATAAAAATGACAATTCTACATAAATTAATCTACTTATTCAGTGCCATACCAATCAAACTCCCAAGAAATTACTTTAGAGAGCTAGAAAAAAATAATAACAAAATTCATCTGAAAGAACAAAAGATCACAAAGTTCAAGGGAATTAATGAAAAAAATGCAAACAAAGGTGGTCTAGTTGTATCAGATCTAAGACTATATTATAAAGTCATCAAAACTATTTAGTTTTGGCTAAGAAATAGAGTAGTTGATCAGTGGAATAGGTTAGGTTTACAAGATACAATAGTCATTGACTATAGTAATCTAGTGTTTGATAAACTCAAAGATTTCAGATTCTGAAATAAGAACTCACTATTTGACAAAAATGGCTGGGAAAATTGGAAAATAGAATGGCAGAAATTGGGCACTGACCAACACTTAACACCCTCTACCTAGATAAGATCAAAATGGGTTCCTTATTTAGGCATAAAGAGTGATACTATAAGCAAATTAGGAGAACAAGGGATAGTCTACCTCTCAGATCTGTAGAGAAGGAAGGAATTTATGGCCAAAGAAGAACTAGAGAAGATTATGAAATACAAATGGATAATTGTGATTATATTAAATTAAAAAGGTTTTGTACAAACAAAACTAATGTAGACAAAATTAGAAGGGAAGCAGAAAAGTGGGGAAAAATTTTTTCATTCAATGGCTCTGATAAAAGCCTCATTCTAAAATAAAGAATTGACTCAAATTTAGAAGACTACAAGCCATTCTCCAGTTGATAAATGGTCAAAAGATATGAACAATTTTCAGATGAAGAAATTAAAGCCATTTTAGTCATCTGAAAAAATTATCTAAATCACTATTAATTAGAGAAATCCAAATTAAAACAACTCTGAGGTACCACTACACACTTCTCAGATTGGCTAAGATGACAGGAAAAAATAATGATAAATCTTGGAGGGGATGTAGGAAAACTGGGACACTGATACATTGTTGGTGGAGTTGTGAACTGATCTAACCATTTTGGAAAGCAATTTGGAACTATGCCCAAAGGGTTATCAAACTGTGCATACCCTTTGATCCAGCAGTGTTACTACTGGGTTTATATCCTAAAGAGATCTTAAAGGAGGGAAAGAGACCCACGTGTGCAAAAACGTTTGTAGCAGCCTTTTTTTTATAGTGGCTAGAAACTGGAAACTGAGTGGCTGCCCATCAGTTGGGGAATGGCTGAAAAAGTTATGGTATGTGAAGGTTATGGAATATTGTTGTTCTATAAGGAACAATGAGCAGGGTGATTTCAGAGAAGCCTGGAGACATTTACATGAAGTGATGCTGAGTGAAATGAGCAGGACCAGGAGATCATATATACACGGCAACAACAAGATTACATGATGATCAACTGTGATGGACTTAGATCTTTTCAACAATGAGGTGATTCAGGCCAATTCTAATAGACTTGTGACAGAGAGAACCATCTGCATACAGACCAGGGGAACTGGATGTGGATCATAACATAGTATTTTCATCTTTTTGTGGTTGTTTTCTTGCTCTTTTTCTTTCTTATTTCTTCCCTTTTTGATCTGATTTTTCTTGTGCAGCATGATAAATGTGGAAATATGTTTAGAGGAACTGCACATGCTTAACCTATACTGGATTACTTGCTGTCTAGGAGAGGGGAGGTGGGGAGAAGGGAGGGAGAAAAATTTGAACCCTTCAAGGTTGGCAATTGTGAATGGTAAATACTATGCATGTATTTTGAAATTAAAAGGCTATTATTAATTTTTTTAATGAACTGTCTGGTTTCTGAGATCTCTTCCATCTCTGACATTCCATATTTTACTTGTTCAGATCTCTTCCAGTTCTGACAGTCTGTGTTCTCTAATATCCCATGATTATATGTTATCCATGTTCCAAAGTCCCCTCTAGGCTTGGCTTTCTACATTCTTTTCCAATGCCAGTGTTGTAAATGTCCTCTCCTTCAAATGACTATACATTTTGTAACCACACTCATTGATATTCCAGGACTTATTCAGTGCTCAAGGCATTGAGAGATAAAGTGAGTTGCCTATAGTCACAGAGCTAGTACATGTTAAAGGCAGGACCCTGGTATTTCCCTTCTCCAAAGCCTAATGGCATGCATGGTTTTGTTTTTTTTTTTTTAATTTAATTTTATTTAATAATAACTTTGTATTGACAGAATCCATGCCAGGATAATTTTTACACAACATTATCCCTTGCAATCACTTATGTTTCGTTTTTTCCCCTCCCTCCCTCCTCCCCCCCACCCAAGATGGCAAGCAGTCCTATATATGTTAAATATGTTACAGTATATCCTAGATACAATACATATTCATGCATGGCTTTGCACAAGGTCTTCCTTTAATGCTTGTGGGATTGAAATGAATGGAATTGAATGGAATTCTTTCTGTTTGGCATTTAAGGAGGCAACTGTCTGTCATCAAGCAGAAAGACTAGAGTTGAAATCAAAAGACCTTAGTTCTAATGCCATCTCTGCTACTTATGATCTCTTTAGGTCATTTCTCTCTGAGCTTTAATTTCCTCACATGTGAAATAAAGGGTTAGACTGAGTCATCTCTAGTTCCCTCCATTTTAAACACAACATGTCCAAAATTGAACTGATCTTCTTTTCTCCAAAAGCCTCCTCGCTTCCAAACTTTTTTATTATTATTTCTGGAGTGAAATTTTGCCCTTTCAAAGTTTGCTTTGACATTACATAGACCTAATCATAGTTATTTGTTCAAACATTCACATTTATCACAAGGCAAAGTTAGTCATTGAGTCTAGGTGACCTGACTTAATGCCTCTGAGAAATGACATCAGTCCCATGAAAATAGAGAGAGACTCTATAGACTGCACACTGAATCTAGACTCAGGAGAGACCTGAGTTTGAAGCCTGCTTCTAACACTGGGTGACTCTGGCTAAGTCATTTACCCTCTCTAAGTTTCTGTAAAGAGGGGCTAAGAGGAGGTGACATGATGACCTCACAGGATTGTGGTAAAAATCAAGTGACATAATGTCTATGTCCCAGTGCAGTTTTAAGTTTTAATAGCTTAATATTGCACTAAGACTTTTAGGACACCCTGTATTTTCACAAAGAGAAATTTTTATTCTCCTTAGTACACAAGGCTATGCTGGGAGAATGTTTGACTTTCCACAGGTCCATCCTCAATCTCTGGAAGATGAAGAAAGCAATCATAGGTAATTTGAAAACCTCTATCCAATTTCAGAGGAGCAATGAGAAAACTGGGGATCTACCCGGCCTCTAGATCTATGGGAAGTGCCCAGGAAAGCAGGACACTAATTGCCCTGGGACATCTGACTGTGAAGTATTCTAAGTCTCAGTTCCATAATGGGGAGGCAGAATTTCTAGAAAATTGTCAGAGGTGGTGGGTACTTCTGATCACTAGGAGGGTATTGGTGAAAGGCAAGAATTTATGAGAACAATGGTACAGGGAAAGGCTGCTCAGAGAACACTGATCTGTCACTTGCCTTGGGAGATCTAATGAAGTCGACCCAACTGAATAAACATTTCCTATGAACCAAGCACTGTTCCAAGTGCTGGGGATACAAAGAGGAAAAATAAGGAAATCATTACTTTTTTTTTTCATCTTTCTTTGCCATATCGGTCTTTATTTTGCAAGAAGTTGAGGAATAAAAATAAGTAAATAGTCTCTCTGGACTTTAACCTTGGTCAGATTCCATATGTAAACTTATACTCAATTCTGGGCAACACATTTTAAGAAAAGACTTGTATAAAACTGAAGTGTGTCTAAAGGAGATGCTCCTTTCAAGGTGCTGAAATGCCTCAGGATTATGCTATTTGAGGATTAACTGAAGAAACTGATGGTAGTCATTTCCAGGATGCACTCTGGACTTTGTCTACCCCAAAAATCTCTTTCTCCTGGAATCTCACTGCACTTAAGGAGTTTGTACATTGGGGATAACTTTCATTCTTGAGGTTTAACCTACTGATTGGATGGATCCCCTAAGAACCTCCATTTATGTAAGTACCTAGGCCAGCCAAGTTATTTCATTTCTTTTTTTTTATGTTAAAGTATATGTTAAATACAATATATATATACATATATCCATACAGTTATTTTGCTGCACAAAAAGAATCGGACTTTAACAAAAGGTAAAATTAACCTGAGAAGGAAATCAAAAATGCAGCGGACAAAAACAGAGGGATTGGAAATGCTATGTTGTGGCTCACACTCATTTCCCAGAGTTCTTTCGTTGGATGCAGCGGGTGCTATTCATTTTTGAACAAATGAAACTGATTTGGTTCACCTCACTGTTGAAGAGGGCCACGTCCATCAGAATTGATCATCATATAGTATTGTGGTTGAAGTATATAATGATCTCCCGGTTCTGCTCATTTCACTCAGCATCAGTTCACGTCTCTCCAAGCCCCTCTGAAATCATCCTGTTGGTCATTTCTTACAGAACAATATTATTCCATAATATTCACATACCACAATTTATTCAGCCATTCTCCAATTGATGGGCATCCATTCAAGGAAATCATTACTTTTAAAGAACGTTCATTCTAATGGGGATAGGGAACAGGTAAAAGAAAGTTCAGCCGTAGTCTGAAAATGTTAAATACTCACATCAGTAGGTCAGATGTACACAATAGAGGCAGGGCAGATGGCAAGACCTGGTCCTTCTCCATCCCACCAAAAGGAAGAGAATTGATGAGTTCCTTCTCATCCACCTGTGTGTGAGCAGTCAAACTGCCTGTAGGGGTTCTGGCATCCCATGGCAGGGGAGTGGGCAAGGAAGAAGGGCACTCTTGATGTTGGCAGGTCTGCCTCTGGTCCAGTCAGCCTACATGACCTCCTGGTGACCTAGGCCAGAGGAGGAAAGCAAAGGAATGAGTGACACCATTTTTTTAGGAGCTGAGAATTACAGACAGATAAGTGACATATAGAACCCTGAAAGAAGCATGGAGTGGAACAGCAACTAGTGACCATGGAAGCCTTAATGAGAAAGAATACTGAGCAGTTCCTTTAGAAGCAGAAATCTGAATTTCTTGTGCTTGTGAGTGAAGGTCTCTGGGGAAGAAATGCTCAAAGATGGATGTCACCATTTCCCATTAGACCTCATATGAGTTTTGCTTGTTTTCACTGAGTAATAATTAAATCTGTTCATGTTTTCGACCTTTGGGAAGTCTGCTTACAAAAGGTGTAGCTGAGAGCACCCTAGGAGAAAACACTATAGTATAATGGAAAGAGCCTAGGATTTAGTCAGAGGACCAGGGTTTGAATCCTGCCTCCTTTGCTTTATTACTTAGTTAACTTCAAGAATATTGAATCTCTCTGGGCTTTTCTCAACTACTAAAATTTGAGATTTGGGGGTTGATGTTCTGTAAGGACTCTTCTGACTCTACATTGGTGATCCTATGACATATAGTGAAACTTTCAACTAAGGAGTGTCCCCAGATCTTTTTTGTCACACAAGCATCCACAACCCAAGGGAATATGCTATAGTGGCTAGAGGGCTGAACTTAGACTCTGGAAAACGTGGGTTCAAATTCATTTCTGACTTATTAACTATGTGACCATGAGCAAGTCCCTTAACCAATCTGAAAATCACTATAGTTTAGATTAGGCATTATGAACAAGTGGCAATCTGAACTGGCATAGGGAATTCTGAATACTGCTGAAATCACAGGTCCTTGAACTATGTAGATGGCAGCTGTGAGTAATGTGCTCTTTGGGATCAGAGTCTCTTTAATATTAATCCTGGGGAAGTGAATTGAAGTTGATGCCATCAGGTGCCTACATGTTCTGTTGCCACTTAAGAGAAAACTAGCGACTGCTCCAATTGCCTGTAAATAAATGAGTCCTTTTCTAGAGAGAAAACATTTCTCACAATATCTATGCAATTTTTAAAAAGTGACTAGATAAAGAAATAAAGATTCTCCAATAAAAAAGTGTTTTTAAAAAATGTTGTCTGGTTATTCATAAGACTTCCCCAACAGGGAAGAATAAGGAACTACAGAACATTTTCCCCCCCAACCCCTCCCTATCCCTCTGTCACTGAAACACCAATAAAACTCCTCCACCTCCCACACTCTTCAGTGCCTGAACGGTGAGCATTAGCCAAGCATGCTGGGAGACACAAAACTGAAAGAAATGAGTTACTGTATTCAGATGTCTTGAATTCTCTTTCCATCCAGTCTACTAGATTCAGTTCTGTTCCTCTAATCCCCTCATTCTCGATGTAGGCATTTGATGTACTGATCAACTCGTATTTGAACTGAGCAGAAGACAAATTAAAGACTAAAGTCTCTTTTGGAGAAAATGTCTGAAGGACAGCTCAATTCACCTAACCAGACTTTCCATTTAATCACAAATGATACAGAACCATCAGCAACTAGTATTTTCAATGATACTACGGTGGAGGGAAAAACTGAAGAGACTTCTATAGGATCACGAATCCTGTGTACCATTTTTTTGACTTATTCCGTGATCATTTCAGTAGGTCTCCTTGGAAATGCTGTGCTCATCAAAGTCTTTTTCAAGATCAAGTCCATGCAAACAGTTCCAAACATTTTTATCACCAGCTTGGCTTTCGGAGATCTTTTGCTTCTAATAACATGTGTGCCAGTGGACGCGACCCAGTACATTGCGGATACCTGGCTGTTCGGGAGACTCGGTTGCAAGATTCTCTCTTTCATCCAGCTCACTTCAGTCGGCGTGTCGGTGTTCACACTAACTATTCTCAGTGCTGACAGGTGGGTTTTTCTTTCTCTATCGTGTCTGTCAGGGGAGGAAAGTTGTGGGAAAGGAGGAAAGGTTTTGACTTAGACTTAGCTGGCTGTGGTTTGGCTTCATGGCAGGATAACAAAAGTTTTTAAAAGCTCTGAACTTCAAATTATTTGGTCTAAAATCTAGGAAGAGGTTGAAAATTACCTTTTAGGAGATGATTTCTCACAGAATGAGAGGATGTACAGAGGAAAAAGACTTTCCCAGAAGGATAATTGTCTGCAGCAATACGGAAAATTATGTCTTTTCTGTGGTGCATCAAGGTATCTGGCTTAAGGTGCCCCTGCACAGCCATACCTTATACATTAGTGCAGCCTAGTGGCACACAGGAGACAATGCCAAGACATCAGCACAGGTGTGAAATTGACCACTGATGGGAGGCTTCAACATACAGATGTTTGCATCTGATTAGCTTGGAATTCATCAAGCAGCCAAGCTGTCATTTCTGGCAAGAAAGCAGTGAGGGTTTTTGGCTTCCTGGGTTTGCTAAGTAATGTCATGGCTCACTTCTAATTTCTTTTCTCTGTAGCTGGTCAATAATATTTTAGGTCTTGCAGAAATAAATTCATCCATTTTGACCTTTAGCAACAGATGGAAAGGACATTCCCTCATGGTAAGATTGCAACTGGTCATTGTTAGAATGGTCCTAGACAGATGTACATATTTGTTCTGTAAGAGGAGGACTCTTGGAGGAGGACAGAAAAAATAAGGTTTAAATGGTAACTGAAATTTAAAAGCCCACTAGAAACTCACAAGGTAGCGATGCCCAATGGTTCTCACAGGAATAGCTTCCTAGGACTAAGTGGGTAAGAATTTGCCCTCCTAAATCATGAAAAGAGGAAAACTTCTCCTTCCTTTATTCTTCCTTCAATGGGACTCATATCTAATCTGAAGAATCACTCACCCAGGACTCATCTCTCTAACTGCCAGACGAAAAGGCAATTTTCAAAAGAAGAGAGTAACAAGAGGGGTGTGCCAGCTGCACACCTTGACACAAGGCCTTGGAGTTTCTGCCACCACAACTTTAATACAAATGGGGCTGGGCAGATGAATTGACACTAATAGACAAGGTAAAATTTACCCCTGCCCCATCTGTGCGCTGGTTCAGAATGAGAGGGATGTCATATGACATTCTATTCACGCCCCATCCCCAGAGAAAGGATACCCTTTGATCCCATCAAAAGACAACCTTTTAGAGAAAGGTTACACACCAAGTTACTCTCACACAGAAATCAACACCTTAAGAGTTTACCATTGACCTCAAAAAAGGAAAAATCTATGTAAGGCTCTAAGCCTAGGATACTTCACATAGTGGGTAAAGGGAAGAGCTGCTATAAGCAAAAAAAGAAACATGATCTATTTAGGAGCTAGCAATCCAAATTGGATTAGCCACCTGATAAATTATGGTAGCTCATTTCTGAGATCATATTGATCCCAGGCTGCCCTAATGTGGTAGAAAAAAGCACTGAGATTAGAGACAGCAGACTGGTTCTAGTTTGCCTCTAGCTAGTTATCTGACTAGAAAAGTCATTTCTCCACACTAGGCCCCAGTTTGCAGATCTGTATAAAAAGAGGGGCTGACCTAAATGATGTTTAAGGTCCCTTGCAGCTCTCAAGCCCTGTGAGAATTCTCTTTGAAATTAGAGTTGGAGATTAACCTTAGAGATTATCCAACCAGGGGCTCTCAGCCTGGGATCCATGAACTCTTTTGGAAGAAACAGTTTCAGAATTTGATTTCAATATAATTGGTTTTCTTCAAAATCCTAAGTGTTTTATACATTGAAGAGCATCATTCTGAGAATAGGTGCAGAGGCTCCAGGTTGACAAAGGGAGCCAGAACTCATTAAAAGGTTAAGAAGCCCTCTTCTGGCCCAACACTCCCATTTGACAGATTCATAAAATGTGGCCCAGAGAGCAGAAGTAGTTTATTCACTAGCAGTTACTTAACCACTAGCTAGCCAGTGTCAGGGTTGGTACTAAAAGTCCAGGGCCCTGCTTCAAATCCAATGCTATAGGATATACTTTAATATATTTGTTTCTTTTTAACATTCATTTTCCCCAATTTTTAGTAGCATTTTTCCATTTACAGGTGAAGACATTCATTTTTTAAAAAATTGTTGAGTTCCAAATTTTCTCTACCCCTCCTTCCTCTCCCCCCTCCTTAAAAAGGTAATAATTTTAAATGATTATATATGACATTCATTTTTTAAAATTTTGAGTTCCAAATTCTCTCCTTCCCTTCTTCTCTCCCATCCATTGAGAAGGGAAGCAATCTGATGCATATGATGTATTTTTACAACCTGTGTCAGTGTCCTATCCTTCTAAACTTTAAACCTTAAAGACAGGTAATCTGTCATCAAATTTCCTGTCCCTTAGCACCTAAGCAAAGTGTGCTGAGTCATTTGCTGCACTGCAATTTCTCATGTTGTCTCCTATCATTTGGGATGGGATGGGATGGGATGGGATGGGATGAAATGGGATGGGATGTATTGTACCTTTGTCCACTAGGCCACAGGACCTTTCTGCTCTTGCTTTTAACTCTTCTTTACCTCTGGTTACACTTGCAGATACAAGGCAATAGTGAAGCCCTTGGAACTGCCAGCCTCTGATGCCTTCTTGAAGACCTGTGGGAAAGTTGCCTGTATCTGGATCCTGTCCATGGTTCTTGCTATCCCAGAGGCTGTATTCTCAGATTTATATCCTTTCTATAATGCTGAAAAAAATGAGTCTTTTGAAGCCTGTGCTCCTTATCCTGTTTCTGAAAAGAACAGGCAAGAGGCTCATTCTCTTCTATGTTTCTTAGTCTTCTACATTATTCCCCTCTCTGTCATTTCTGTCTACTATGTTCTGATTGCCAAAGCTCTTTTCAAAAGCACCGTCGAAATACCCGCCGAAGAACAAGAACATGCCCGCAAGCAGGTATGGATGAATCAGAGCTGACACTACCAGAAGGCCCACAGCTGAGCTAGAAAGTGGAATTTCCCATCATTTAATGAGAAAGACTTTAGGAGATTAGAAGCAGAGACCAGGGCAGCCACCAAAGCCATCCAATAGTAATACAAGAATCCACTTTTGCATAAGTATATTAAGCTTTGCCAAAAAACTTTCTTTGCAACATACCTGTCTTATAGGAGGTGCAAGTATAACCTCCATTTTGTAAATGAAGGAACTAAGGTTCTGAGAGGGAAGGTGATTGTACAAATGTATTGTTTATAACAGAATGTTAGGCCTAGAAGGATAATTGAACTTTAAAGACCATCTAGTCTAACTTATGAATGCTACAACTGAGGCCTCAGGAGGGGAGACATGGACAAAACTGGCAGAGCAGAGAGCAGAACATAGCTCTTCTGATCCCTAGGCCAGTACTCTTCTGACTAGCTAGTGTTAACTCTCTTTCAAGCACTCTCCCCAAGAGGTTCTACATAGATTCTTACCAGATTGCTAGGGCAAAAACCATTAGGGGAATTCTTCTTTGGGAGGTATTTACAACCTCAAAGAATAAATCTTGTTACAAGTCAAATCCTGTTTTTGGCTAAATCTGGTCTTCCCTGGTCTGATTAGCCACCATATTTGCTAGATTTAGATCCAACTAATTTTAGGTGGTTTTTTGAAATTCAGTCCACCTTTAAACAATAAAGACCAATCACTACTCATGGGGTTAGATTAAATGATCTCTAAGATTCCCTTCCAGCTACAAATTCCGGAATCCTCAACAAGATCCCCTAATCTAAACAATGAATAAGGACGTCTAGTGATGGGGAACTTGCTATCTTCCAAAAGAGCTCATTCCACTTTAGGGTAGTTCCAATTGTCTGCAAACCTTGGGTAACATTACATGGCTTCCCAGAAATATGACCGAGCGTTAATAGGGCTAAGGGTATGTTAAGCTCCCATAGACAATTACAGAATGAACAGAAATGTAATCAAGGCCCAGTCTCATTTGATAGGGAAAAATATCTCATTTCTCTTTAAAAATCAGTAGAACTTTGGATTCCTTCTGTCAAATACAGAGAGGCTTATGTACACAGCAGACATCTCAATGCTTTGCTTTTCAGTTAATTGGTAGGATCAGCTACACTATAGTGCTCCATGTGACCTAGTTAATTTCTAAGTACCCCAAATGCTCTGTTTATCTTCAGTTGCTAAATGACCTTTCTTCTTCCTTTGCTTCACAGATTGAATCCCGCAAGAGAGTTGCCAAGACGGTGCTGGTGCTGGTGGGGTTTTTTGCTATCTGCTGGCTGCCCAATCATATCCTTTACCTCTATCGGTCCTTCAATTATCGCTCCTCCATTGATTCTTCTACCCTTCATCTTGTAGCCACCATTTTCTCTCGGGCGCTGGCTTTTAGCAATTCCTGTGTAAACCCCTTTGCTCTTTACTGGCTGAGCAAAACTTTCCGGCAGCATTTTAAAACACAACTCTTTTGTTTCAAGATCAAGTGTCCCAGGCGTCCAGCTGTCACCAGAAACCTGGCCACAGGCCTTGTTTCAGCCACTGGGAGCACCCAGGTGTCTGAAATTAGTGTGACCTTGCTCACTGGGTATGCTGGGAAGAAGGAAGAAGAAAGTGCCTTTTCAGTTATCAGTTAAAGAGGGCAAGCATCAAGTTTTTTCCTAGTGTGTATATAGCTAGGAATTGTGGGGATGAGTATAATACTGAATTACTCATCTTTTAATTGTATTTGAGATATTTAAGAGAAGGTCCTTGTCCAGTCAAATATTCTTGTGTGTGTTGTGTGTATGTGTGTGTATGTGTGTTATTTTTGTGAGTGAAAACTTGATATTCTAAAACTTTCTAAATTCTAGAAAGAAAACATTTAATAGGTGGAGACTATGGTTATAGAAAGAGAAAGGGGAGGAGTAAGAGAATGAAATCAACACAACGCTAAAAATGTAAAACAATTTATAGAAAGATGTATTTTGAGGAATGTTTCCTTTCAAAAAAGATGGCACATATGTCTATAATGCTTCAAGCTTTACAAAATATTTTCCTACTAACTGCCTTATGAGGCAGGTGTATCTGTATCACAAAGGAAGAAATGGTGACTTAGTGAAGAGAAATGATTTACAATTCAGTACAAAGTATATGCAGAATAAATGCAAGATAATGTTGTTGCGGAAAGGCACCTACATCTAGATGAGGAAAAGTCCTATTCAGGAGGTAACAGAGAGAGAGAGAGAGAGACAGAGAGAGAGAGAGAGAGAAGAGAGAGAGAGAGAGAGAGAGAGAGAGAGAAAGAGAGAGAGAGAGAGAGAGAGAGAGAGAGAGAGAGAGAGAGAGAGAAAACGAACCAAACTTTCTAACTTAGTGGACCCAAATCCTTTGTGGACTGTGGAAGACATTTCTAAATTTTCTCATTTTCTTCTCATGTGATTTGAAAAAAGTATCAAAAATAGAGAAAATAAAGAATCTTTGATGCAATTTCTTTTTAGAAAATATTCTAATAATTGATGGGAAATGTTCCTGTTTTCTATTGTTTTCTCTTCTACTATCACCAAAAGTTTAATGAAAATGAAAATGGGAATGTTTTGAGGTTAGCAAGTATGAATAACATACCAGGGTATAGCTCATCTACCTGTCTTATAGCTTCTCTAATCAAAGACAATGGAGTCTTACTTTTCTCTTCCATTTATTAACATCAGTCAAAAAATTTCCGTAATGGGCTGACTTTACATGAAAATGCAGTAGGTGATCACCTACATGGTATCACATGAAGGGAGTAGGGAAGGGCAACCTCCCCCCCTCCCTGCCCCATCCAAAAATATTATTGTCATAAACCAGCCATAATATCTGAAATCCCACCACTATGGATGTGTTATTTTGAATTAAGCATTGCTCACCTCCTATGTCTTGTTTTAAAATACAACTTTTCCTAGGAGTCCCTTGCACCCCAAAGTGAATAAGTTTGTTCAGGAAGATTTAATTACAGAAAGCACATAATGACCTTGGTGATGATTCTGAAGGTGATTTCTGGGCATTCATGAGAACTTTATAGTTTTGAGAGTTCTTTATTTCTAATTTCACTTGCAAATTTATGATATTCCTTTTTCTTGATATTGTGATAATGGTATATAAACACTATTCTTGTGTTCATGTGACATATATATGATTATATCTATCTCTAGGTACTCACACATACATATTATATATATGTATATATATAATAAGCATTACCTTTGTGTTTCGCACCACAATTAAGGTGTCTTTTGCTTACAAATGGAGCAAAAAAGGGAAGAGACTGAGAAAGGAGTGGGACAGAAAGATTTTCCTGAGACTAACATCTCCTGAGGTAGAGGGGTAAGAATGCTATCCTGGTACCCAGTGAATGGAAAGAGGTCCAGATGAAGAAGTTGGGCTGCAGTAAATCTACTATGGGAGATGCGTGAGAAGATATGGACAAAAAATGCACTAGTCAAAGAAGTAAGGGATAAAGGAAAAAAAAGGGGACAAAGCTGTCAATGCATGTGCAGAATACAGGAGGAAGATTTCCTAAAGTGCAATCAATTCACTGAGTGGTGAAAGACCAAAAAAAAAAGAAGAAAAAAAGAGGACAGTTAGAAAAGCAACATTGTACCACTAAGTTGATTGTTTTTTATAAAGACTTTGCTTATATTTGTTCTTTGGAGTATCTTGCTGGTAACATTCAAAAATGGAGAGTTAGCCATGAAGGTTCCAATGGCTGGACTCTCTCCTTAGATATCCAGCATTCAGAAGCAGGGATCCAAATTCAAGTCTCTGATTTTCCACTTGTGACCACTAGTTTTTAGTATACTGACCATTCATAATCTTACACATGGATGATTTTTTGACTGTTTAAATCAGAGGAGTTATCTCAGACTGTACTAGAAAAGTTTGAAAGTCATTGTAAATATTTTCATTCATGATGAGAAAAACATTGTTCCAACAAAGAGTGTCCAAAGACTATCTCTGAAAATATCAACAAGGTTTTGACTTTTGTTCAATATAATATAAATGTTGTTTCCTGAAATCAATTTTATGTGAATAAACTTTAAGCATGCATACGAAAGTAAACATTTATATTTACATAAAATTAAGAGTTAATTATATAGGTATAAAAATGAAAAATAGTATTTATGATTCATTTTAATTGTTGCGGGAGGGGGGTGTTTTCAATTGTTTGTAGTCTGCTTCCTTTTAAATGGCTCACCTTCATGGTCCTGGGCTTTTCCGAATGTTGTAAAGAATTGAAAAAATGGCACAACTGATGAATTTTGTCCTTCTAAAGTATTTTAATATGGGTTTACTTAAAAATAAGAAATGTCTGTATTGTATTAGTGTTGTGTTAAATTAATGAGTGTAATAAAGCAGCAGAAAAAAAACCAAATGAAATGGAGTACTGAAATTATTTTCTGTGATACTGACTTTCTAAAAAAAAACTATAAAATAATATTTAACTGCTTCCATTTTATTTCAAAATTCAAATTTTGTTTTAGGTAACATAATCTCAAAATATTTTCATTGCTTTATAAGTTCTATGAATGAAGAAATTCTATCTCTACTCCACTACAGGAAACATTTTAGAAAAAGCAAAAGTTCCAGATCACAAAAATCAAAAGCAGTCTTTTGACATCTCAGAAAATTGGAACTCAAAGACCTGTTTCCTTCATTCTCATTTGCATTCTCTACTAACAGACCATGCAGGAAACATAAATCAAATGGTAAAGTATCTGAGACAGAATAGTAAACAATGGGGAAAGCCATTCAGTAAATACGTTCCCAAGGGCCCCTTCCTCCCTACAATACCCCCCCCCCCACCAGTGGGGAGCTCTTCTAGTGACTCACACATCATTGGGAGAAAAGAGCAGATCCCCAGAAAATGTATACTTCTAGGTAGGGATCTGTCTAATGTTTTGGCTGGAAATTCATCCTGCTTAAATATACAGTTCTGCCTCCAGCAGCATCACCTCCCCAGTCACTACTCCCCACCTCTCCCCACCCCCAGCTGTCATCTGCAGAAGTTTTGTTCTTTGTTGCTGCTTTCTGTCCTACTCCACTCTGGAGAAGTGTTTGTTCTTCTTTATAGTGACACTGCCCAGAATACCTGTCTAATCAACACTTTTTTTTCTGTTCCATTGTGCCTCCTGCCAGCAGGCTTACAAAAGGGGCTGTTGAGCCACTGGATTGCTCTCCTTTCACCAACTGAGTTAGATTGGCAGAATCCTATTCATCTTTTCCCTGTCCTCCCTATACTGTCTCAGCTAAGAATCTCACCTTAATCCTGCACTCCAATCTCCCATGAAGAGGTGGCCCTTCTCTTTGCCAAGGACAGCTCCTCTACACTCTCTCCATCCCATCAACATTCCCACTCTTTCTCCAGCAGATCCCTCCCCAATCATCCCCACTATCCAATCTTCAATCTCTCTCCATCTCCTAGCTCTTTCCTTGCTCCCTACAAATGCACCCATATTCCTCCAGCCTTCACCTGTCACTACCATTAATCTCCAGTTCCTTCTCTCAGTGACTTCACTTCATCTTATCTCATTTCATTCTAAACCCTCTGCAATAGGACTTTTGACCTTATCATTAAATGGAAACTACTCTTTCCAAAGTCACCAACTATCTTTTTTATGATTTATTTTTTTATTCCATTTTATTTTTAGGTGTTGTATCTTCCACTTAGCTCTTCCCCCTTACCTTTTTCCCCACCCCGAAAAAGCAAGAAAAATAAAACTATTACCAACATGTACAATCGAATATAATGAGGCTGTTCTCCACATGAAACATGGGGATGTCATTGTATAGCTTGAAGAGAGGAAGGCTAGAGATCTCCAACTTCTTCTCCTACCCTTCTCCAAAGGGACTTTAATCTCTGCCAGGAGGAGAAGCAGGAAGTTGGGACCAGAAGCTTGGCTACTTGGCCACAGAGGGGATGATGAGCTACAATTATATCTATCTGCTAGCTTGAATATTATTAATCTGAGGGGTGTAGTTCTAAGGTTCAAGCTAAACTTCCAATCACTATGCATTAAAGAGAAAGGGAGGATCCCAAGCTAAAGTAAAACAAATTTTCTCACTGGCCATATCCCCTCAATCACTCCATCCTCACCAAAGAAAGTCTCAATCTGCACTCTGAGTCCATCAGTTTTCTATATGGAGATGGAAAGCATATTCCATCTTGGAATCAGGATGAAACCCTCTGGAATTATGGTAGGTCATCGTATTGATCAAAGTTCCTAAGTCTTTCACAGTTGTTTGTCTTTATAATACTGTAGTTATTGTATAAATTATTCTCCTAGTTCTGCTCACTTCATTCTGCATCAGTTCATTCAAATCTTTTCAGGCTTCTGCAAAACCATCCCTTTCATCATCTCTTAAAGCACAACAGTATTCCATTACATTCACAGGCCATAACTCGTTCAGCCAGTCCCAAACTGGTGGCAGTTCTTTGCCATCACAAAAAGAATTACTATGGAAACTTTTACACCTTTGGATCCATTTCCTCTTTCTTTGATTTCTTTGTAGTATAGACCTCTTAGCCATATCACTGGGGCAAAGGTATATACAGTATAACAGCTTTTTGGGGCATAGTTCCAAATCACTTTCTAGAATGTCTTAGCTCAGTTCATAGCTCCACCAATAATACATTAAGGTAGCTGTTTTCCTACAGGCCTCCAGCATTTGCCATTTTCCCTGTCATCTTTGTCAATTTAATGAATGTAAGGTGATACCTCATCGTTATTTTAATTTGTAGTTTTAAAATTCTTAGTGATTTAGAGTTTTTAATATGACTATTGATAGGGTTAGAGTTAGGGCTGATAGGTTAGATTTCTTGTCTCTGAAATTTGTCTATTCATATCCCTTGACCATTTATCAACTGGGGCATGGCTCTTAAGGAGTAAGTTAAATCAACTCCCTATTTAACTTAGAAATGAGTTTTTTTTTAAATTAAGAAACTTGCTGCAAAAATTTCCCCTTCCAAAATTTCTGCTTCTCTTCTCATTATCATTGAGCTCTTAACTGTCAAATCTAATGGTCTTTTCTTAATCCTCATCTTTCTTGACCTCTCTGCAAACTCTGATACTGTTAATCTCAATCTCTCTCTCTCTCTCTCTCTCTCTCTCTCTCTCTCTCTCTCTCTCTCTCTCTCTCTCTGTCTCTTTCTCTCTATCTCCTTCTGGATATCTTCTTTTCAAGGTTTTTGTGTTGCTGCTCTCTTCTGGAACTTCTCCTACATGTGTGACCAGCCCCTCTCAATCTCTTTTGGTGACATTTCACCCAGATCATGTCTACTAACTATGGGTGAGGATCAGGCTCTGAACTGGACCCTCTTATTTTTTGCTCTATACTTTCTTGCTTGGTGATCAACTTTTGTAGGTTCAATTATCATTATGCAGCAGATTCCCAGATTTATAGACATCCAGTCCTAATCCCTCTCCTGAGCTTCAGTCCTGAGTCACCAACTGCCTTTCAGACATTTTAAATTGGACAATCCATTGGCATCTCAAATGTAGTATGTCTAAAACAGAACTGATAATTTTTCCCTCTTTCCAGATTTCTTCTTACTAGCATCTTTCTCACTCTCACTCACCCCATATATCCAATTCATTGTCATTTTTACAACCCTTCTCATGTATATCCCTTTCTCTCTACTAACAACTCCAACTTAGTTCAGTCTCTTGTCACCTCTTATCTAGACTATAGTAGTAGCTGTCTAACTGGTCTCCCTACTTCAAGTTACCCCACAACCTAATTCATCTTCCACTCAAATGCCAAAGTAATTTTCCCTATTGGAAACCTGGCATTAAAAGTCTATCACAACCTGGTTTACTCCTCTTTTCCATTCTTCTTGAACCACCCCCCACTTCATACACTCTTCGATCCAGTTACATCGGCCTATTTGCTGTTCCTTATACATGACACTCCATCTCCTGTCTCTCTGCCTTTCTGTTACCTGTCCCTCAGCTCTTAAACGCTCATCTTATCCTTGGCTTCTAGATTCTTTGTCTCTCTTCAAGACTCAGGTCAAAACCCCATGTTCTGCAGGAGGCCTTTCCCATTCCTCCTCACTCCCAGTGCCTTCCCTGAACTCATACTATATATCTGATATGGATAGAGGTTGTTTTCTCCATTAGCCTGTGAGCTCCTTGAGACAAGAATCCACAATTTTGACTTTCTTTGTACATCCAGGCCTTAGCATAGTAATTGCACATAGAATTCATTATAAATGATTCTTGACTGACTGTGCCCCCTTTATGAGGTCATTGTCTCCCTGGGGACCAGAGATAAACATTAATATCATTTTTTTTGTCTTACCAGCAAAACAGCAAGCTGTGCCACAAATGACCCTGAACCTCACAGCTCTAAGAAAGTACAAAAAATACTGGAAGGAAAGGCATGAAGCAGAGACTTCTACTCAAAATCCTTGGTACCATAGCAAAAAGTCTCTACTCCCTTTACATTCAGAGGAGCAAACCAAATCTCTAAGAGATTAAGTGATTTGCCCAAGGTCTTATAGAACATAAGTGGCTGAGGCAGGATTATAACTCAGGTCCTCTAATTTCAGTTATTATCCTTTCCCCCCACTACAATACATAGCCTCTTCTATATGGCCTATAATTCAGATTTCTATAGTTGGAGGGATGAATACTCTTACATCATTTTTAGAACAATTTATTCACAATAAGTCATTAACTCATTCTCTTAAGGACTAAACTACAATATATAAGAGATGTTCTTTAAGACTAGAAAATAGTTTGGAAGAATTAACAGAGCAATGTATTCCTGTCAAATGGGATGGGTACTTCCCACATAGGGCCTTCAAATAGTCCAGAGATAGAAACCAGAAACAAAATCCCCTTCACTCAAATGCCAAAATGACTTTCCTAAAGTGAAGTCCTTATTATGTCACCCTGCTACTCTAAAAACTTCAGTGGCTCCCTACTTCCTTCAGGATCAAATACAAAAATCTTGTTTGACATTGAAAGCCTACCACAGGAGAGGGAGGATTCTGGGAAGATGGCAAAGTAGGTTGGGAAATTTCAGGCTCTCCAGATTTCTCCCCAAATAGAATATATTTGTACCTCTGGAGGAACATAGACCTGTGAAAAATCAAGAAGATTTGGGGCACAACAGGGATCCTCTAGGTACAACCAGAGAAGAAATGAAGAAAGACCCTATGCCATAGATTAACTCCTATGAAGTACAAACACTTCAGAGCTAGCCCCACAGAAATACCAAGTGGGGACCTCTGGCTAGCTAGGTGTGGCTGGAGCCTCAGCAGGAACCACAGAGACGTTCATCTCCTGGACAAAGTATAGAGTCAAGGTTTGAATCCAAAAAGATTGAGAAAGAACTTTGGCTGATTAGGAACACCAGGCCAGGTTGTGCTGCAGAGACACGGCCCTGAGAGAGAAGGTACCACTATGCCAGGTGTGAAAAAGCAATGGGGCAGGGATGCTGCTGGCTGCTAGTACTTGTTGTAGGGGGGAGCTCTTGCTTTGGAGTTCCAGGTCAGGGGAGAGCTCAAGTGAAACTAGAGGCACCATTCCCCCACCCCATGATTAGAGGTCCTTACATTAATACTTCTTATTTTTTAAAAAATAAACTAGCAAAGAGAAAACCCCAGCATAGAAATTTACTATGAGAACAGGGAAGACCAGGGTTCATCTTCAGAGGAGGATAATGAAGTAAAAAAAGCTTCTACCCCAAAGAGTAATGTGAAATAGCTTCCTGCCCAGAGAGAATTCATAGAACTCAAAAAAGAATTTAAAAATCAAATGAGAGACATTGAGGAAAAACTAAAAAACAAAAAACATCCAACAAAAAGAAGATTATGGAAAAAGGTAACCAACTAGAAATGGAGATAGAATCTCAAAGATGAAAATAACTCGTAGAAAATTAGATTTGGGCAAGGGGAAGCCAGTGAAGGTGTGAGAGACCAAGAAAAAACAAAACATTCTAAAGAATGAAAAAATGGAACAGAATGTGAAACATCTTATAAGAAAAACTATAGATCTAGAGAACAGATCAAGAAGATAAAATATAAAGATAACTGGACTGCCTTAAAGTTGTGACCAAAAAAAAGAACCTTGACACAATAACACAAGAAACAATCCAAGCAAATTGTCCTGGAGTGATAGAACATGAGGGAAAAGTAAAAACAGAAAAAAATCTACTGATCACCTCAAAGAGATCCTTTGTGGAAACCATACAGGAATATCATCGTCAAAATTTGAAACTCCCAGATCTGAGAGAAAATTTTGCAAGAAACAAGAAAAAAAATTCAAATATGCTGGAGCTATAACTAGAATTGTACAGGACTTAGTAGCAGCCACAATAAAAGACTGCAGGTCCTGGAATCATATCTACTGACAAAAGAACTAGACCCGTGGCCAAAAATATCATATCTAGTAAAATTATCTATAATATTGAATGAGAAAAAATCGACATTCAACAAACTTGCAGATCTTCAGGACTTCCTATCAATCAAACCCAAACTTAATAAAAAATATAAACATATAAGTGCCAATATCAAAGATTAATTTCAAGGAACTCAACATGCACAAATTGTTTATGTTTTTTACATGGGAAGTGTATATGTTTAAGATTGACATCAATAATAGGGTAGTTCAAAAGAAAGACTGAGGCAGAATTAAGATAAAAATAGTAATAATGTTATACAAATGAGGTGTAGAAGAAAAACAGGCACAGAGGCATCAGAGAGAGGAGGAGGGCTCATAGTTCTGAAAATCTATTCAAATAGGGAATGGTTTCAATAGGCAAGACTACATATATATCATGAAGGGTACAGCACCATCCAAAATCTATAAAGAAATGAGAGGAAAGATGGGCAGATGGAATCAAAGGGTGAGGGAAGAAGACAAGAGAGGGATCCATGGGTGGAGGGAGGGTAAATAATAGTAAACCAAGTTAAGAAGCAGAATTAAAGTAGAGTCAGCAGGCGTAGGAAAGATATGTATGTAGGGAGGGGTGGGGTGGATATATGTATGTGTATATATATATATATATATGTATATATATATATATATATATATACATATATATACATAAATATATCCTTTCTTTATAGCCTGCTTGAGGGTGATGGGAGGAATAAAAGGGGGGAAAAGAATAAAGTAAAAAAGGTACATAGCAGAGAACAAAAGAACAACTTACAAGGAAGTAAAGAAAAGATGGACACTCATGAGTATAATTTCTTCTACTAATATATATATATATATATATATATATATATATATATACTTTCTTGAACTGATAATTTGTTGTTATATATTTTGAATCCTCCCTGATGTTCTGTTGGGCACATGACAATATTCTCTTTTATTTTGTTCTGTATTCCTTTTCTGTCTTTCTTTTCTCTTATTTTTTAATAAAATAATTTTTTAAAAAGCCTACCAGAAAATTAAATGGATGCCCATCAACTGCAGAACAGCTGGGTAAACTGTGGTATATGAATGTTATGGAATATTATTGTTCTGTTAGAAATGACTAGCAGGAGGATTTCAGAAAGGTCTGGAGAGACTTACACGAACTGATGTTGAGAGACATGAGCAGGACCAGGAGATCATTATACACTTCAACAAAAATACTATATGAGGATAAATTCTGATGGACATGGCCCTCTTCAACAATGAGAGGATCCAAATCAGTTCCAATTGATCAGTAATGAACAGAACCAGCTACACCCAAAGAAAGAACACTGGGAAATGGACCATAACATAGCATTTCCACTCTTTCTGTTATCGTTTGCTTGCATTTTTGTTTTTCTTCCCAGGTTATTTTTACCTTCTTTCTAAATCTGATTTTTCTTGTGTAGCAAGACAACTGTATAAATATGTACACATATATTGTATTTAATAGATACTTTAACATATTTAACATTCATGGGACTACCTGCCATCTAGGGGAGAGGGTGGAGTGAAGGAGAGGAAAAGCTGGAACAGAAGTTTTTGCATGGGTCAATGTTGAAAAATTACCCATGCATATATTTTGTCAATAAAAAGCTATAATTTTTAAAAAAGCCTACCAGAACTTGATCCCCTCTTACCTTTTCATCAGGCTTCTTATACTTAATACTATCTGTAGAAATAATCTCAGCTAACTCTATCATATAAACATGAAGTTGTAAGAGTCCTCAAAGGCCATATTGTTGGATTTGTAGCCAAAAGATTTGGGTTCAAAGTCCAGCTTTTGTACTTACTACATGTATTACTTTGCCTCTTCCCTGAGGTTCTCTTTCCTCACTTGGAAAAAGAGATGCACAAAATGATTTCAAGATCTCATCTTACTTTAATCTATGATTCTGGTCCCACCTGTACTTGAATAGAAAGCTCTTCTTAAAAAATCCCCAAAGGCCAAGCAGTCATCCAGTCTCTATTTGAAGGTCTCTGGAGAGGGAGGAAGCTATCCCCTCTTGAGACAGCCTAGCCCACTTGAAGCCAGCTCTCAGTCAGGAAATGTTTCCTTCCATCAGGCCTGATTGGACCTCTCTGCACCTTCGATTCATCCCTCTTAATTCTGTCCCTTCAAGTCTAGCAAAGTAAGTCTAATCCCTCTTTCTTTCTGCTGTCTGAAGGCAGCTGTCATGTCCACTTTGCCCGTGGGTGGGGCCCCATAAACTAATACTCCAGAGCATCATTGTGCTCGTGAATTCTAGGATGAGCACTAGGAATAGCACTGTCAGTGGCTTTCTCCCTTCACTGGAAGGATAATGTTCTACGCTCTCTTCATCAGACAGTCATTTCCTCGACAGTAATGAAAAGCCACTTATTCTATTGAGTTGTTCTACTGAGTTGTCCTTTTGTAATAGGTTGTATTATCTTTAGACCAGCACAGGCATGGTACTGCCAACAGAAAATTCTTGAGGCATGAAGAAAGATGGCCCTAATCGGCCTGGCTTGTTCTTTGCGCATCAGCCAAATATGACTGGCAGTCTATATTTAAATCCTTAATAATGTTGTTTGGCAGTCAGCTGTCTTACAGACTCAATGATCTTCCTCTTCACATCTTTTTTCAGCCCAGGATTTTCCCTTTAAAGATTTGATTAGCTCTACAAGTGGAATCTAGTGAAAGATATACTTGTACTTGGGATATCACTTTGCCCAACCTCATAGGCTTCTTATCCTCAAATGCTTTGCAATTGCAATTGTAATCCAGAAAAGGAAAGTTGGCTTTTTGAATTAATTTTGTGAATTGGAACATAACTGAAGCATATACCGGCTTGGCTCATCATTCAAGGTCAGACACAGAATAGCTCCAACTTAGCGTTCCAATCCCCTTTGACATTATAATGCTTTCTAGCCAGGTTGGTCTATTTCTTTACTGATTCCTTCACACGACTCATGCTATTCTACTGCTATGCTTTTGCTTCTGCCCTCAAACTCTTTCCTAAAAATTGATGGTAAGCTTCTCAAGGACCAGAACGGTTCCTTAAACAGCCGCTCTTCAGCATTCATGACAGATAGGTTCCCAAGGTATCTCAAATTATGAAATCCTATGAACATCATACCATATATTATTGATAATAAAAGGGATGGAAGGAAATCAATATAGCTCTTCCTCTTTTCTCTTCCCTCCTTCTAGTCAAGGCAAGATTGAGTTGGGGCCGATTCTAAGCAGAACTGGAGAAACTAGACTAGACTGAGGAGGATAGACTGAACTGGAGAAAAGTGATATCTGCAATCTTTTGACCTGGGCAGTGGCAACATATGCCTGCAATTTTTGTTGTCAAGATTTTTTTAAGGGAAGGTAGGCCATTGGGTACCTCAATGTTATGATGAAGACAATCACTCCCTTGCATATGGGTGAATCAGGGTACATTCTCATTACATAAATGATGATGTACATGTCCAAGTAGCAATTAGTCAATCTACTGCCTTGCTGACAGTTACACAACATGTCAGTGGTGATGGCCAGAGAGCCTTTCTTTCATCTACAAGGGCTGAGATGAGAGCAGGGGAGTGAAACTCTTTTCTCTTCCACACTACTGGCTGCCATTTATAAAGAGAAAAGTAAGTCCATTAAATGATTACTAGGTCAGGTACTCAAATGACCCTTTCAGAGCCATTCAGCACCATTACACAAATGAACACATTTCATTCCAGCAAACATTCCTATTATCTTATTTGGCTCTTTTATACATTTTAGCCTCCATATGCAAACTGTACTCTCCAAAATCTCCAACAAAGTAGATTCTTATACCCCGATTGCTCTAAAGTCAATCCCCCTCAAAAGGGAGGAAGAGATAAGTGGAAATAGAGGTTTTTAAAAAACATATATTTATAATTTACAGATAATTATTTATATATCTGTTTTATTATGTACATATTTGTAAAAATTCTATATTCATTTCATTAAACATTTTCAAATTACATGTAAAAACAGTTTTAACTATCAATTTTTAAAATTTTGAGTTCCAAATTCTCTCTCTCCCTTCCACCCTTCCCCCCCCCCCTTGAGAAAATAGGCAATTTGGTATAGATTATGCATGTGAAGTCATGCAAAACACATGGAAATAGACTTTTAAGAAACATCAGTCATAACTCCTCTTGATAAAACTGGGGAACTAGCAGCTACCAACACACAGAAGCCTATTACTAGAGACAAAAGGTCTCCCTTCCATGAAATTCAGACATTCAATAAATATGAAGTCTTGTGTAAGCATTGGATATACAAATGTAGCGTTACTAACAGAGGCTTTCTTCTGCCAAGAAGGGCCTGAGCCATTTTGGAGCTAGATCTCTCATTTCTCTGGCTCGCTCACTCCAACCCAAATGGTACCTCATGACATCAATGGATAGTGCTCTCCTTAAAGGTGAATCTTAGCTCCTTTTACAAAAATGTGGGATCCTGAAGCATCAAATACAGAACAGATTTTCTTTATACAGCAAAGAACACAGAAGAGAGTCGCATATAGAATACATAGAAAACCTGGTTAATCAAAAAAGTCCCGTCTTGTGTCTTCCAGTATTGGCCCAGGTAGCATTCTGGTTAGGGGAAAGTCAGGAGCTCATCAGAAAGGCTCTGTCTGCCTCTTGTCATTCACCACCATGACTAATGTCTCTCAGCTACTCGCTGCTAATTAGCTGTCCATTCTCAGATACACTTGTTCTTTCTCCCAGAAAAAAAAATGTCTGCTTCCTAGCTAATGACCCGAGTGTGTGTGTGTGTGTGTGTGTGTTTGTGTGTGTGTGTGTGTGTGTGTGCTCTTACACACATGTGGGGTCTTAGTGATAAGACACAGTTCTTTGGGTCCAGGTTTTTTGCATTTTCTGACTGTAGCCCCACCCTAAAAGTAAAGGGTCTCTGAGTGCTATGATAACCACTTTCAACTTTTCCTCCTTAGTGAGCCTTCATTTTCCATTTCTAAATGTTTAAGTGAATTTTTTCACTATGAATTTTTCCTTCTCCTTAGCTCTAAGCTGGGGTGCTTATCACTTGTTTAGCATCTCCCACTGAGTGTTGTGGATCCAAGGTCTTTCTCCTTCAAACTCACTCTCATTTGTCTTTTCCTTCCCTGTCTTCCTCTTTGGCATCTGGGCCAGGCTATTACAAATTGCCACTGCTATTCACTGAACCTTAAAAAAAACACTGAAAACAAAAATTGCAGTCAAACAGATGGGGTGGAGCTAGTGATGGCTCCCAACCCAGACTCCTGGGACACCTAAGAGAGATGGAGAGACAGAGATACCACCGAAGAGATAACAGGGATTCTGCTTTCCGGGAGTTTATAACCTAATTGGGGGGGAGGAGATTTGTATACAAAAATCATTATGATACAAATAACCTTGTAACAAGTACAAAGAAAGTTAAGCAAAGTATTAGGAGAAATGTGAAGAGGGAAAGAGCTTGGGTTTTAGTACTGGAAAGAACCTCAGAGATAATCTAATCTAATCCTTCTGTTTTACAGATGAAAAAGCTGAGGTCTACAAAAGTGAAACAACCTGCAAGTGGCAGATTCAGATTTTTGAACCCAGCTTTACTGATTCCAAATACAATGTTGTTTCCACTACGACTCTGTCCGATTTTTATCTGAGGGAATCAGTGAAAACTTCATGAAGGAGGTGACTACTAAATTGGATCTAGAAGGAAGAGAGAGATTTCAAGGGATGGAAAAGGAATTTGTTTCTGAGAATGTAGAATGACATGAGTTAAAAAAAAGGAGGGGGAATAGGAGAGAAATTCAGTTTTGTTGGAAAATGGAACATGCAAAGAGTAGGAGAGGAGGATGGAAAAGGAGGTTGTTTCTACCCCCTAATTGCCTCAGCAAAAAAAAAAAAAAAAAGAAAAGAAAAGAAAGAAAAGAAAAGAAAAGAAAAGAAAAGAAAAAGAAAAGAAAAAGGAAAAGGAAATAGCAAACGATTCCAATATCTTTGCCAATAACACTGGCATGGATAGTACTGGCATGCTATGGTCCACAGAGCAATGAAGAACTGAACACGATTTACCAACTAAACAACAACAGCTTTGTTGAAGTGATCTCCTCTAGACTGGACCAGTTTTATTTAAGATATCCTCCTAATCCAAAAATATCTCCCCCCTCATCTCTCACTTAAATGCCATTATATCCGAAATTCTAATACTAGAAAATATTCACTCTAGATTTTGAAGGCTTTTTGGTCTTTAGGAGTCTCCCCTAAAGTGGCACTTTAAATCCTTACTAGTTAACAGTACCTTAGGGGATTCATTATAGCTCAAGACTGCAAGGAAATGAAATATGGAATTGGTGTGTTCAGGGAGAGAGGAGTTGAAAGGGGAGATGGATGAGAAGGTACAAAAGGCTATCTCTGCATATTTCACAGTTTTGCCAAGGGCCCAAGCCAGCATCTAGGCTTAAGAAAATTTATTCCAGCATTTCATGCTAAAAGGCACAAGAAGAAAAAAAAAGTTTGTTGTAAACTGAAAGCTGAGTAACTCACCCTAATTCCCTAGTTTTAAGTTGAGTGTGAAATATAACATTAAACAAAAGTATAGTTCAAGAGAAACTCTGTGTGTGTGTATTTAGAACAACATTTCAGTAGCCAAAAACAAAGTGAATACCCATCTTTAGGAAATGGCAGAATAAAATGAAAGAATATGCAGTAAGAAACTGTGAATATAAGGAATTCAAAGAAACATGTATAGGAGTTGATAGAGTGAAAGAAGCAGAACAATCTACAAACACCTACAACAATATTAATGAAAAGCACATTAAAGGCCAAACTCTGAATAATTGTGATGACTAATTTTTGTTCCTGACAATAGATAATGTAATCTTCCTTCTGTCTTTCCTTTTGGAAGATAGGTAGGGATGATGGAGGCAAAGAATTGCAAATATGGTTAGACCAAGTGTTTTGTTGGTTGACTTACTTGTACTATTTGGAAATGATTTACATATGTATTACTTAAATGTTTATAAAAATAACAAACTTTAAAAGAAGTACACTGTGAGGATCTCTGATTTTGCTGATAAATTGAAACCCCTCTATGTTTAAGAAAATGGTTTTATGAGTTGCTATTAACAACAACCAAAAAATATATCAGTTGGTAGCCAATCTTCAGGAGATAAAATTTCCCCAACTTAAGTAGGCTGGTGCACAAACACAGGGCTTCTTGAACTTTTTTCACTCATGACCCCTTTTTGTCTGAGAAACTTTTTTAAGATCCCATCTCGAATCTGAGCAGCATTCATGCATATGAAGTGCAAAGTATGCATGGTGTGTATTCAGAACCAAGACTGCTGTCAAGTGTTGCAATGTAACTTGGGCAGGTACTGCCAGAAACACCTCAAATTGATTACACATTTGATTTTAAATTAATTTTTGGTTGTTATATTCAGAAAATTTTTACTGTTGCCAAATTTTTCATGACCCTAACCTTCAGTTATACAACCCCACGTCAGTTTCAAAAGCTTTGCACTAACAGCGTCTGTCACTGTCAGTTAGACCCTTTCTCCAAGCTTTTTCCACTTTGTGAGACTTGCTAGATAGAGCCTGTGTTACACTAGTAGAATCTTCAAGCCATCTCCATGGATTAGAAGCAGCACTAAAGTGAAAGACACAAAATTATGCATGTTACAAATGGCAAATTTGGTTTAAAAGATTCCAATATTTCCCCCCAAACCAGGGAAGACCTAAGCTTTCTGAAAGGGAAAGATGCTTTTCATTTTCCACCAATCTTTAGATCACTGGCTATGGAGAAGGGCAATTAAAGTAGATAAAAGTGATGGAAGAGGGCCCGCTGCTAGCTAACCTACCCTCTCTGAAATGAAACTTTGGAAAAGGAAAGAGTGATGGAAATATCTGGTTGGACAATTTACCAGGTAAGACTCTGACATTTACTGGCAAATACTGTGATACCAGTCTACCAGCTGGAGACCCTTGATATAAGTAATAAGTAATAAAGCATTAGCAATTTTTTCTTATTCTAAAAATGTCTCTAATTACATCTTGCTGTTTAAATACAGATTTTTGTAACCTGCAGAAGAGAATAATCACTCTCACTCGTTAGAAGTATAAAACTGTGGCTGCGGAAAATGATAAAATCCATCATGTAATTACACAGGTCACCGTTTTTTTGAAAGCACATTTTCCCCTTATTAAATATTTCATCGTTCCTTTCTAGTCAGAATACAAGAATTCAAATTGAAAGCTTGAAGTACTGAGATGATTAATAATAATAATGTTGGCATAGTTCTTAAAACTAGATGAAGCTGATGAATAATAGTATGATTATTAATCATTTAAATTTATATTTTGGATAAGAGCTCAAAGTACTTTTTCGCATTACCCCATATGACTCTATAAAACAATCTCAAAACTTAGTTCTAGAATTTAATACCAACTTACTGAGCAAATGTTTTTGCAACCTCCCTAAAACTTAGTGAAAAGTCTTAAAGAGACTCATTTAAGTCTCAGAGAATTTAAGTGACTTGCCTGATGTCACATAGGGAATAAGATAATCATGTTTCAAGTCCTGTTCTTTCTCCTATGCTACACAAACTATAACTCCTGCCCTGTTGGAGTTTACAATCTAGTAGGGTAGACAAGATATTCCTTTTTACCTTACATGCCTTCAAAAGAGATATAAGCAAACTCCTATGGTAGCAAAAAATTACTTTCCCAATCTTCTCTTGTAAGTCAAGTCTTTCCCCCAAATACTTTGTGCAATGCTAGATAATAAGATTTGGCATAAGTCAAGCTAACAACATTTAGTCAGCCAGCTGTTACTACCCATTTAGTGCCAGGCACTGTGCTAAAACAAGGGAATACAATAAAAGCAAAAAGAAAGACAATCTCTGTCCTCAGGGAGTTTACACTTTAATGGGAGAAGACAACACATAAAGAGGAAACTGAAAGGAGGGGAGAGAGAAGATAATCCATGGGAGGGCATGATGGGCAAGTCTAGAGGGATGCAGGCCAGTGGGAAATGAAGACATAGTCGGCTGGCCCAGATACACTTCTTAAATAGAAGTTTTGAAAGGAGTTTTCAGTCTTCCAATCAGAGGCAAGGGTCCCAGAGACAGAGAGCACTTCCAAGAGGTGAGTTCCAGGGCTGAAGAGATATTCCAGGATGAAGAGGTTCCTGGGGAATGATTGTTGTTCATCCTTTACTTTAGAAGAGGACCAATGATATACAATTATATCTTGACTAGCATGTGAATTAGGTGAAGGTACAGTTGTCCCAAGTTGTCAGCCTCAGTCTCTCTCGTAGAGTCATCCAAGTTGATGACAAGACAAAAGTCAAGACACCTGGTGACAGCTAGGGATGCAAGGTTCTAGGCAAGGGTACAGAATTATTTCTACCAGAGCCTACCAACCACAGGAAGTTTTATTTAAGGTTTTATATTGTGTTTTTGTCCAGACCTATAATTTCATCTCTGTTGGGAACTCCCTGATGTGAAAACTTCCTAAATCCAGAGGCGTGCAGCCTGGTTGAAAATTGCAAAGAATCTATATCTTATTCTATAAGAAATCCAGAGCAATTGGAAGGTATGTGTATGTGTGTGTGTGTAGGGGGAGGATGACAGTCTTGCTATAAGAATACTTCAGGAACAGTGGATGAGATGGACTAGATAGGTAGAAGAGATGAAGCACGTTGACTAAAGCAGGTACCAATTGTATATGTCCAGTGTATGTCATTACACATGTCTGGAACCTTTCTTTCCCCTGCCATCTCTGCTTGCTGAAATCATACTTATCCTTTAAGATCCCAGCTCAAATGCAGTGATCCAAGACAATTCCAAGGGACTCAAGATGGAAAATGTTGACCACATCCAGAGAAAGAACTACGGAGTCTGCAGATCAAAGCATACTTTTTTCACTTTTTTGGTTTTTTCTTTTGTTTTTTCCCTTTTGGTCTGAGTCTTCTTTCACAGCATGATTAATGTAGAAATATGTTTAACATGATTGTACATGTATAACCTATATTGGATTGCTTGCCGTCTTGGGGAGAGGGAAGGGAGGGAGAAAGACAAATTTGGAGCTCAAAATTTTACAAAAATGAATGCTGAAAACTATCTTTTTATGTAATTGGAAAAAGATAGAATACTATTCAATAAAAAAGACCCCAGCTCAAATAACCTTTTCTTGATCCCTCTTTTTAAAAATGATTTTCCTTTCTTTGAACATCACATAGCACTTTGTATCTCTTTTTATTCTCTTATCACATTTACATTCTGCACCACAGTTATTGTTTGCTTATCAGGGCCAGGGACTACATATTGATTTTCTATCTACCCCAGTGCCCAGCACAGTGATATGCATATAATAGGCATTCATAAATGTCGTTGAGTGAACAAATGAATGAGGTCGAGGTAATTGTCTGAGGAAGAAGAGGGAAGCCAGTGGTAAGAATGAAAATGGGGAAAGTTTGGAAAGAAATTGCAGCTCTTATACTGAAAGGCATTGAAAACATGTCTGAGTATATGTTGCATTTTCTTCCAGTAGAAAATAAGCTCTTTAAGAACAAAGATTATTTTGCTTCTGTCTTGGTCTCCCCAGTGTGTAGCATAGAGCCTGGCACATAGCAGGTGTTTAATAATGTTTGTTGAATTAAATTGGTTGACAGGGAAAATTAAAATCAACAGAGAGAAGGCAAAGATGATTTTAAGGTTTCAAGTCTATTGACTAGGAGAATGCTGATGATAACATTAGCACAAATTTTGGGAGCCAGAAGAAAAGCAGATTCAGGGAGTTTAGGGGTCTTTTGGAGGGCAGGGGGTAGAAAGAGAATGAGATAAGTTAAATTTTAGTCAGGCCGGATTTAAATTGCTGGCTGGGAAATATCCAGAAGACAGCTGGAAGTATGAGTCTGAAGCTCAAAGGCTAGGTAGGGCTAAGGAGACATAAAGATAATAAGGTTGGATGAGATTGCTGAGGGAGAAATCATAGAGGGAGGAAGAGAAAAGCATTGAAAACATAACTCACTGGAAAGCCATATGAATAAATAGAGGAGTGGGAAAGAAGTAGACAAGAACAATGTTACAGAACTTGAGGGAAGAGAGGTTATCTAGAAGGATGGGGTATTTGGTCACCTTTTCTTTCTACCTCTCCACATCAAATGCCTTCAGCATAAAGTCTCCCTGTCTACTTTCTCTTTGTCAATGACAACCTCTCTACTCTTGCCCCGGATTCTATCCCTTGCTTGACTTCTCAAGGAGTTTGCCCCTCTCTTTCCTCAATTTTCAATCTCTCTTTGTCCACGGGTTCCTTCCCTACTAATGTCAAAGGTGGTCAAGTTCCCCATTTAGGAAGGGAAGGGAAGGGAAAGGAAGAGAAGGGAAGAGAAAAGCCTTCACCTGATAATTCAACAGAGCCATTTATTAAGAGAAATTGTGCTGTTTGAATATCTTAAAATCATGTTATTATGAAAAACATTGTTCTCTGACCAACGCTAGTTTCTGTTTTCCATGATCTAACTCTCTGAAGCATGTTGTTAGTTTCTAGAGACTCAGTCTTGTGTAAAGTTCACAATGCCTCAGTAAATGTGCCAGGACCTTAAGATTTTTCATGATTTCAAGCTTAAATGCAACCTTGATTAATCTTAGGAAGAGGGTAACATCCCAGTTACTGAAGTCTCTAGCTTCCTGGGAGTTCTCTCCAGGTAAGCATTTAGTAAATGCTATTGTCATGAATAAAAAATAGCTTCATTCTGCCCTCCAAGGCCGAATAAAACAAATTTAATTTCTTTTTCACATGAGTCTTTCAGATATTTGAAGAAAGACATCTTCCTCCTTTCTACAAACCAATTAAAAACTTCTTGAGTCTTTCTTATCCTTTCTCTCTAAATTATAGGAGAAAGTTAGCATTGGAAGCATCATTCACATTTAAGTAATTCCAGGAACATATTTCATCAGTACTTTAGAATACAAAGCTTTACAAAAGAAGAACATTCCTGATTAATGTTTCAAGAAGTTTATGATGGAAAATGACTTTGCTTTTAAAACTACTCAACAGGGTAGTAGTTGTAGTTGTTTAGTTCCATCAGGAGGACTTGATTTCAAAGGTACTTTGGAGTAGTCTTGTTTTTAGTGGAATTTTCGTCCCCAGATGGCTCTTCCTGCTTATTGAGATTTTGCCAAGTTACTTCTCTTTCTTTATGAGTATGCTGTGAGATTATCTTTCAGGTGTGTGGCTTAAGTTGCTTTGGCTCCAAGGGGAAAACAAACAGCTAGCTACTCATTGCTAACTTCTTTGTATAAGACTGGAGTTGCATCAAAAGGGCCCCTGAGAAATAGTAAATAATCAAAGGGAAGAAGGTGAGAAGGGGAAACCCAGTAACTAGCAAAGAAACTCTTTACTTGGATAGTTGTAACAAACTCCTTTAATCTATTATTGTAAAGACAAAGAACATCCCTTTTTTAAAAAGTCTTTTAAAAGCGTGGTCCCAAAGAAGAGAAAAAAGACATCTCCTGCCATTTATATGCATTTATATGGGGGTTGACCAGTGTGGAAATATTGTTTAAAATGTCCATTGTTTCCTATCAATTTTGCTTATTTTTTCTTTTTCCCTCTCTTCTTTATTTCTTTAGGTGATAAGGGATGGAGGTGGAGTGGGAAAATATACAGGAGCAATTCTAAGAGATGTAAAAAGCAAAAGAGATAAAAAAGGGTCTATTTACAAATAAAGAAGTTTATTCTGCAAGCAAAACTTGTTCAAAGGGGACAGAGCTACACGAGTGTGGGAAAGAATTTAAGTAATCATTTTTCTCATTTAGGAGAGAAACAATCCCCACCACCTTACCTTACCAAAGTATAGGGATGAGGAGGGAATACTATGAAGGCTAGGGGGAGGAGGGCATGTACCTCTGAGAGACACTGGAAAACTTTGACTTTACAATAAACTCTCAAGTTATTAATGCTAAAGTAGTGACACAATGGAATAGATAATTCCTTGTCTTTGAAACAACCTGTATATGGACTTGTGGGTTCCTTTCCCTAAAAAAGAAAGCAAATTCAACATTCTCATTTTAGCTTGCTTAGTCCAATACCAAAAAGAGTTAGCAACTCTTCATAATTATAGCAACTTAATACAGACTAAGGAATTCAAATTGGCCTATAAAATTGGCCACAGAGGAACCACAATTGATGAACCATGCATATAATCAGGAGTTGGCTATAATTGACAAGCACAATCGAAAAATTTCTTAAGAGTTGTCAAGGCTAAGTGGGATTTCCTATCTGTAGCAAGATCTCTTAATTAGTGCTGTAAGCAACATGATGTAAGGGATGTTAGGAACCGGAGCATACCCCCTTCCTGTCTTCCCTTGCTGTCACAAGGATATCCCAGAACAGATTTAGAAATTCATTCCAGGACTCTATTTGCCCAGTGGCCTGTATTAGGGAAACGGCATAACTGGTTTGCCAACACTGAAGGCTCTGCCCAATGGACCAGTATTACAGATGCTTAAACCATTTATTCCAAAAACACGGATCTGAGCGGGTTAGGAAGGATTACAAGCACTTCAAAAACTTGAACGGCTTCTAAGAGAAAATACAAACCCCGCAGACTGACACCTAAAGCCTTCCATCGTCTGGCTCCCACTAACTTTTATAGCTCTATTTCACATCAGTCCCTCGTCCTGCTCCCAATCAGCCAGCTAGGTGTTCTCCAGCTGTGACTACTCCTCTCCTGCTGTCCCCAGTGTCTGAGGTGCACTCATTCCCTTACTCCTTCTACCTCTTGGAATGGCAGTTAAAATAAGATGGTTCCATTTCTTCCCCCTCCCCACCCTCCTCACTGTCCCACCCTACCCCATCCCTCCCCCACAAAACCTTTCCCGAATCTCTTCCAGTTAGCTACGTTCCTTCTTTTCAAGTCACTTTGAGTATATTTAATGAACTAGCTATATCCCCTCAGAAAAAGGCAGACTGACCTAGCGTCTTGGCACTTAGTAAGTGCCTAAAAAGGGATTGGCTCAAGTGCAGTAGAAAGGGAACAAGCCCACCCCTCCTTCCTACCCATCCCCCACCCCCCACCGGGCCCGCGCGCGTGGCTCCTTTCTCCCCGACCCCCAGCGGCCTCTGGGAGCCGCGCTTTCACAGACAGAGCTCTCGCTCTGACAGTCACCCGGCCATTCAGGTAGCTCTGGGTCCTTCTCTAATCACAAGTATATTAAAGCGCGCTCCATACAACGTCCAGAACCCCCTCGGCTCCGCCCGGCCAAAAGACCTGCCCCGGAGTGCCCTCGGGGCCCTCCCCCCTAACTCGGGACACTCGGAGCAGGCTTCTCGGCCCCGCTGGGAACGAGCGAAACCACTGGAACCCAAGCACTCGAGTCCAAACCGGAAAGCAATCAGTCTGAGCGGCCCGCCCTTGACAGAGGAACCAATAGGAGCGCTCGACGTCACATAGAAGGCGGGCCAACGAGAAAGAGTCCTCCGAAAGGGCACGCTATTGGTGCCGGCAGAATTCGCTCACGGCGGGGACCTGTGGTACCCAGTTGGACGGTGGCACTCGGGACGTCCTGACAGAGTTTTAGTCACAGCCCGCACGCCCCTCACTTTCCTCCCGACTGTGGTGCTTTGGAGTCTACCTTTTCCCAGGTGAGAAGTTTTCCCCTGGGACCAGACTTCAGGATCCATCCCTCTCAGGTAGACCGGTCAGCGCGGAGACCAGAGAGTCTTCTGCCGGGATAGGGATAGGAATAAGGGAGTGCGTGACTCGGGAAACGGGACTTCCCTTAGAATTCCTGCCCGGAGCTGGGAGAGGGCCGTTCTGGAAGTGATCGAGACCGTTGCGGGAGGCAGGTGGCGGGAAAGGGATACTCCCTAACTTTATCTCGGCCTTTCCTTCTTTGCCACCTCTTCTGGGAGCGGGGAGACATGAGCGACGGCAGCCGGCGCGACGACTATGATCAGTTCAAGGAACAGCTGCGACTCCAGAAACTCTTTGAGGAGGGCACCCGGATGCCCGAGGGCAACGACCCCTTCACTTATGTGGACCAAGCCGATGGCACCACTTACGAGTGGGATTTGGACAAGAAGGCATGGTTTCCCAAGGTATGGGTGACTGGAGGGTGACTGGAGGGTGCCTGGGCTAAGGGGCTGGCCATGGGACCTCACGTGAAGCAGCGGCTGCTGCTGTTTGATTTGATCTTCTAAAGTTCTTAGCTAATCCATTTCCACAGTTCCTTGCCTTCGGTAATCTAACTTTCCAGGCTTGGCTTCTATTTGTTCTGTTGCCAATTCATTCATTCATTCGTTGGTTCATCCATCCATTCATTCAATTGTATTTCTTCCTGAGTTTATGATTCGTTCAAAAAAAAAAAAAAAAAAAAAAAAAAAAAAAAAAAAAAAAAAAGCAGTGTCCAGAAACAGCTAGCTAGTGGTTGAATCCATGGAAATCAGGTTTTCAAATCAGGTTTTGTAAAAGATACAAAGTTGCAAAATTTGATGAATGAAGCAGGAGTCTTGGATTAGGATAAAATTTATAATTACTATGATCACAGTTGACTTAGTGGACAATTCTTACAATTTAAGAACATCCTTGGAATGAACTTTTCCAAGGGGCTTTCTGCTTTTTGTCCCTAGGCATGAATATTTGAGCCATATAACTAAGAGTATGTCTAGAAACTTAAATGATGCGTTTTTCCAATTATATGTGTGGATCTTTTCCAAGCAGTATTGGATTTGAGTACCTGAATGTCTTGGCTACTTCCAAAAATGAAAGAAGTACTTTTACCTCCAGCTTGAAAGAGATGAAATAAAACAGTGCATTCATATAAATTAGTTAAAACATATTTCTTAGGTACTTACTTTGTAGCCCTGGGAGACAAAGAAGCAAAAAAAAAAAAACAGTTCTCTCTGAAGGAACTCATAATCTAATGGGAGAGATTACAAACAACAAATATGAATAAATAAGATGTACACAGGATAAATAGAAAATAATTAATAGAGGGAAGGCACTACAGTGAATATTAAAATTTTTTAAGTATGAGTCCTGGGAAGGGTATAGAGATAGGGTACAAATGTGGAACTGAAAAATAAAGTAAAATCGAATGAAAAAAAAATTTTAATGACCACAGAACAGATCAGATATTTGGAAGATACAGGCATTATATGTATATACTTGCAAAACATGCTTACAGAAATAAAGATAGACTTCAATTGGAGAGATAATAATTGTTCACAATTAGATTACATTAATATGGTCGAATAGTATGATTAGATCATGCAATATATGACAATACTAATTATATTATATCTAGTACCATAACAATTTTAATTACTGGTAGGTAATTATAAATTGTTTTTATAATTTATTATAAAGCTGGGGGAGAAATTCATCTAGAAGACTAAAAGATCAAGAATCTCAAGGAAAATTATGAAGAGGGAAAAAATAGGAAGAAAGGGCCCCTAGCAATATTAGGTCTCAAACTATAAAACAGTAGTTATCAACTACTTGATACTGGCTAAAACAAGGGAAAGTTGATAAGTGGAACAGATTTGGGATATGAGATCTAGAAACAAACAAAAAGAACATCAATGAAAATTTTAAAGAAAATAAACAATAGAGATCAGAAAGAGGTTCAGAGGTAACAGAATCAAGGTGGTTTGAAATTACCATGCTGAACTGAGTGTATACTTAATAAAAAGCAAGCTGTACATTTTCCTATACCATACTTTGTAAAGGATACATGTAGAATATTTGTAAATTTGTAAAAAAAAAATCTTTTTTTGAAAATGAAAATATTTATGATAATTTTTCTCAAATTCAGAATGAAAAAAAAATTAAAATTATACCACAAAAAGAAAAAAAATTAAAACATGAGTCCTGTGTAGATGTAAAAAATAGTCTCAAGAGCATATTGCCTGGCTTGTGAAAATCTCCAATGACAAGAACTCCATTTTGGGTACTTAAGTTTTAATTATGTAAATACAGGTTGTCTCCAAAGTCTTTTAAGCTATGTTTATTAATAGCTTCTCCTTCTTCCTCTTCTCCTCCTCTTTCTTTTTCTTCTCATCTTTCTCCTACTTCTCCTTCTTTTGTTAAAGATTTTTAGAAAGCCAAAAACTTTATTAAGATCTTAGAGACCCTATGTATATATTTAAACTTCTTTGAGCCTTAGTAACTCCTGTTCTGTTTGTATTCAATTTCTACTTTTATAATGCTAGCTCATTTTCACATTTTTTCAGGCATCTTGTTTGAGTACTTTGAGTACTTTTGGAGTAAATTTGAGGATCTTTCACAGTAGTCTGAATTTTGATTGATCTATTCATCATATTAAAAAAAAAGGCAAAATAAGTCTGCTTCTCCATAAACTTTTAGCTTTTATTTTTTCCCTCTTTCCTAAGTTTGATTGGACTAGAGAACTGATTAGTATGAAGATATCATTGTAGTTTTTCCTTTGTGCAGTGAGACTTTACCTGCAAGATACCTGTACATAGCTATAACCTGGCAGCACCGATCTCATTTTAGGTTGAAACACACTAATAAAGTGACAATTTTTATAATAATGAGGCAAAACTACTATTTAGTTTGAATCAGTGTCCTGAACATAAGCCAGGGTACCATTCTAAATTTCTGAATATATTGCAAATTATTAAATGGTTAATAAACATGCAGATTAAATATAATATATACATGTGTATGTACAACAGCATATTGCACACATATATGACCAGATCAACGCTGTGGCTAAAACTTGGTGAACTGCCAATTTTAACTTCGGCCTGATCACATTTTGTCCACTGCTCTTGTATACAAAGTTTCTAATGAAAAGCCACAGTTGGGTAAAATCTTTTCATATACACTCACAAAAGTGAATATGATACAATGCATGAAACAAAATAGAAATGACCAAGAGAATTCAGAAGTGCCCCGATGCTCAGTGGCTCAAAATTTGTTCGGACATCCTGATTACCCACATATCATTTTATTAATGTATGCTTTCCATATGTTCAAGTAGTCTAGCTTTTGTATGCTTCACTGTTATAACCACTGTCAGTAGAAACCCATCTATGGTACCATATGTTGTTATACTGTGATTTAGGGAAGAATTAAGTTAGATGTATTTACATATTTGAATTTCCTTTTAGATATCTGAAGATTTTCTTGCTACATATCAAGCCAATTATGGGTTCTCTGATGATAGTCCCTCTTCTTCTCATACAAAAAAGGAGAATAAAGCTGATGTGAGTGAAAAAGCTAAAGGGAAACCTGCTGATAAAAAATCCATAGAAGATATTGAAAAAAAGCAGAAAGGAGAAAAAAGAAAGCCTGAACCTGGTAAGCAGCTGTTTATCTTAGAAACTGTGATAGCTTAAAAAAAACCCCAACTTTGTTTGACCCTCAATCTTTAGAGAATAGCAATAACTTTTAGGGAAATAGCAGTAGGAAGTCTTTTAAAATAGTTGTTAGAATTTTTTAGAATCAAGATAAGCTCACTTCTCCCTTTTCAAATCAATTCCTTGAAAATAAATAAATTGCACAGCTCAGAAGCACTTTGAAAAGGAGGGTAAAGATTTGAATTGTTTTATATGATGCTCTAAGTTCCCAGAAACATTGAAGCTAAGAGAGCTAGTACAGGGCAGCAGAGAGAGTAGAATGCTGGTTTGGAGCCCAAGGACGTGGGTTTGGATCCTTATCCTTCTTGCCCCTATACTCATCACCTTCCCTATCCCCTCCCCACCTCTAAGTCACCTCAACACTCTGGGCTACCTTCTTCATCTATAAAATAAAAGGGGCAAGTGGACTCACTGACCTAGAACCTTCCAGCTTTAAATCTGGGATGTTGGAAAACTAAGAGAAACTAACATCCTAACAAGTTTGTGTAGTCTGGGACTCATAAATTTAATTTAATTTTTAGGATGGTTTCAAGTTGAAGAGGACAGAAATACAAATGTTTATGTTACTGGTAAGTCCTAAAAGAGCATCTTCCATTATATTATAATAGAAAGTTTGATTTTTAACATAATTTTATTTTTCTTAGAGTGTATATTTTATTTTGAAGTTTGGCATGCTTGTATTTGGAAACCCATCCATAGTGAGAAATGTGTATTTCCTGTTAGATTTGGTAATAGGAAAAATCAACTGTAAAATATGGATCTCAGTCAAAGTTTATTCTGTAAACTCACTGGTTCTACATATATGAAGAGCTAGTGTTAGGTGAAGTAGAAGAATAGACATTGGGGCTCCACCTCAGACACGGATTTGCATGCAGACCAGTTAATTGCCTTCTTTGGGCCTCAGTTTCTTTTATCATGGGAAGTGATTGAGAAGTGGTTGTCCTAGGTGATCTCTAAAGTCTCTTCTACCTCTAGATCCCATGAGACAGGATAAATAATTGAAATATATATATATATAATATATATATATATATATATATACACACACATATATTTGAGTAAATAACATAGGTCTTCCTGAGAAAATCCTATCTGACTGAGATTCAGCATAGTTAGACATTCTAAAGTTTGAGCAGCTAAATTCTAGATATATTCATTTAATTTTGTTATATGTATAAGTTGCAAAATGTAGTTACCATGAAAATCTCAGCTTCTGTACCTTCTGAGTCATTAGCTTTTTACTTAACTATGGAAGTGGTTTAAAAAAACAGTAAATGAAAGTATATGTTATTATGTAAGAGTATATAAGGAATACAAAATACCTACAGACATTGGATTTTGTTTTAATTATTTTTGCTAATTTTATGAATAAGAGTAATATTTTAAATTTGTTTTTTTTTTTTTCATTTTAAAATAGTCAAGTGAATGTGTCCCATGAATGTTCTTGAATAGACGGTACAGTATCAGTTCATGGGCATTTCTAATTGGTGGAATGCCCCGATGAAGCAGCTTTTATGCGAACCACAGCTATATTCTACTTTTTGAAATCCATTGTAGTGTCTTTGTTAACTTTGCAGGCTTACCTCCAGACATTACAAAGGAGGAATTTGTTCAGCTTATGTCCAAATGTGGCATTATCATGAAAGATCCTCAAACTGAAGAATATAAAATCAAACTTTATAAAGATAAACAAGGAAATCTGAAAGGAGATGGGCTTTGCTGTTATTTGAAGGTCGGTTACATAGATAACATGGAGTGAGAACCTTAATTTATGACTTAAGACTAAGCTTCAATGAATGATGTCCACTACTTAGAAATATCATGATCGAGGTATAAGTGAAACTCAAATTTCAGCTTGCGTGTGTGACTGTGTCAGTGAATATATCTTGTCTGGCTAGACAGACAAGAAGCTTGTACCTTCCATGTTTACTGCATTTTTTTAGCCAAAGAAGGGAGTGTGTAGTTAATAAAAACTGGGAGTTGACTAATAGTCACATGGACCTACCTATCAGGGAAAACAATGGCAACATCTACAAATGTTTATAGAACATCCACCTGTAAGCTACATTGAGTTAGTACCTCCTAGAGAAGATGGGAGAAACAGAAGACAAAAACCCTCATCCTTGAGGAACTTAGGTATCCAATGGTAGTAGTAAGAGAATGAGATACAGCAACTTGATAGTAGCTGCAGACTGCCATTAAGAAGAACCAAATAATGCTGTGCCACATTCCCCCCAACAAACATAAGCATGCTTAGTACATGTAGAGTGGGATAAAGGGCATCCAAGTGGGGCTGGGGTTGAACAGTCAGAGAAGAAATGCTACGTAGTGTGGGGGCTTTAGAGCTGGGTCCTAAATGTGATGGATCTAGAAATCACTCCCAAAGTATTAAAGGTACTATGCAATGAAATCTAAAGAAATTTATAGACATTTTCCAAGTCGATTCCAGGATTATTAAACTCTTATCAGTGTATGCATAAATGCCTGTTGGGATTAGTTTGAACCCAATAGTATATTTAGAGGAGAAATGGAGCCTCTAAGAAACTTGATTTGGAGATAATGGAGAACTTAGAAAATTGCTTCATTGGCAGCTTGAATAGAGAGAGGTCAGTAAGCAGAGCCTAGGCAGGAGGAACTCGGGTATCAGAGCATCATATTTCAGGCAGAGTGTTGCTGAGTCCTTCTTGTCATTTCATTTCTCTGCAGGTCTACTTTCAAAGCTTCAAGTAGTACTTTTAACAGTACTCTCCATTGGTGTAGGAACCAACATCGTAAAACTTATTTTGCATAAGAAAGCACCTTGTAGTTTTCAGCTGTTCATAAGAGCCAGGTTAGATAGGAATTGGAAGACAAAAGATATTACTAAATTACCTGGGCCTTTGGACATCAGGATCATAAAATTTTAACGCAATAAGGGATATCAGAGATAATCCAGTCCATCTAACCACCCTTTTCTTTTTTACAGATGAGAAAATGGAGGCCATGAGAAAGGAAGTTAAGGCCATACTAATTAGTGTCAGAAACAGACTAGAGACCAAGTTTGTTGACACACGAGTCATTGTATTTTGCACTACACTAAAATAGTTCCTTATTTCACATTATTATATTGAATTACATTGTTGGTGTATGTTTCTGGGATGTACATCTCTCTTGGAAAAAATTTTTATGATTTCTCTTATTTCAAAATAGAATGTAACAGATTTTATTTTACCTTCACATAGAAAGAATCTGTCCCTCTAGCATTAAAGCTTCTGGATGATGATCAAATCAGAGGCTATAGACTGCATGTTGAAAAAGCAAAATTTCAGCTCAAGGGTGAATACGATGCCAGTAAGAAGAAGAAGAAATGCAAAGATTACAAGAAAAAGCTGTCTCTTCAACAAAAGTTGGTGTTGACTTTTTTCTGTAGGCATTGTTGTTTGGGCACAGTGTTTCACATTGGCTAAAACATGCTAACAACTTTTGGCACTTTTGGAATTGCAGTGCTTTATTCTTCCAAACATATGCACATGATTTCCTATAAATGCCATCTGTGCAAAGGCATTCTTTTCCTAGAGAGCTAGAGAGAGATGACCCAGAATCTTACAGGGGTATGTTAACAACAGGGAGATTGAGTTTTTTCCCCCTCCAGTGGTAGAAATATATCCTATTTATTTTCAATAGAAATATGAGAAGATTTTTTAAGTGCTTTAGATAACATTGGTTCTTTTATATCCTTTAACCTAAGAAATTCTTTATTAGAGTAATTAGATGCTAATTAAAATGCAGCTACCAAAATTTGAATGGGAAATCATTAGGAAATTGAAACTTTGTAAAAATCTAGTTATTTTTTAGAAAGTAGTTAAAATGATACATTCGTATGGATTTGGGAGGAACTCTAAAATTATAGTGAAAGTGGTGAATTTGCTATCAATGCATAGAAAGTCAAAGATGAGCACAGTTTTTTAGCCATAAGCTCCATGATTCCTTAATGTCTCATGAGGGAAGTGTATGAATACAAGATGAAGAGTTTGTTATGTATGTGTAACTAGAAGAGACTTCAAAGACCAGTACCAGTAAGTACTGGTGTAATGAAGCTCTTTTCACAAATGACATTGGCATTTTCAAATAAATACTAACTTTCTAAAATGGGAGTGGCTCTGCAAAAAGAGCAGGCCTGGACCACACTCAGGACCTGCAGACATGTTTATTTTTCATTCTGAATGGTCTCTGATGAATGGTAACTGAAAGAAAGAGATTTATGTTTGCATTAAAGGCAACAAAGTATTTATCACTACTGATTGCCCAGCGAGGGAGAATAATTAAGGAATAAGATTTTTCTCCAATAAATATTTGCCAACATGAAAAGAAAGCTACATTCATATTGTTGCTTCATTTCTTTTAGACAGCTAGATTGGTGGCCCGAGAAGAAAACTGGCACAGCGCGAATGCGGCATGAGCGTGTCGTCATTATCAAGAACATGTTCCATCCTAAGGATTTTGAGGTGAGATGTTTCAGTCCTTCTTAGCAGAAACTTTGCTATCGTGTTGAGAATCGCTCTCTTCATATTGTTCTTTAAAGTTTACAGAGTGTGCATGTGCCTTCCTGAATATCACTCAGCAGCAACCTGGGAGATGGGCCAGAGGGGGCATTATGCTTTCTTGGAGAATTCCAAAGCCCCCTTCACTCCAACTGACCGATTTCACATGTAGAAGTAATAGAGGCAGAAAAATTTAAATGGCAGAGCTCTGAAATTAATCCAGCTTTCCTTTTGCTTAGGCTTCAACTTAAAGCCTCAAATAACTCATTGGGGAAAGCAATGAAAAACAGTCATTAAAAGATTTACAGAGAACGATGAATGGCAGGGTTTGAACACAGGTCAATTTTGTGAGGTATTAGGACCCGTTACTTCCTGAGGTATTAGTTTTAGAGAATCCCAAAATTCACAGCCACAAAGGAGATTTTGTGGTATGTAAGACCCAGGTAGATAGATATTCTAGGATCACAGCATGTAAAACTATTGAAGGGACTTTAATAGTCATCACATCTAACTCCCTAGCCCGGCTTGATAAAGGGACTTGCCCAAAGTCACAAGCTAGAAAGTAGTAGAACCAAAATTTGAACCTGTTTTTTCCTACCCCCATGCTTTCCTCTTGGATAGAAGGAAGAGGCTAGACTCAGTGGCCTCAAGCTCACTTCCAGCTCCCTCTTTTGGTTCCTCTGATCTATGACCTCCTAGATATTCACTTTCTCCTTTGCTCATGTCAGAGTTCAAAGACTAGCCAGGTGCCTCCTGACTTAGAGGCTACTGTACTTTTGGTCATTCACCTCCCTTGCTTTCATGACACCAGCTTACAAGTTGGTGTGCATATTTGACAAATGACTTAAAAGGGTTAGAACACATTTTGAGGTTGTGTTCTTCTGTTGCAAGCGTTCAACATAGATCTGTTTTTCCCTAGATTGCTTTTGGAGAAAGGTTGCATTTCCTAAAGAACAGAGATTAGTAGTACAGTCATTCTCAGTTAAAGCTGATCTCAATCTGACGAGATAGGGGTTTCCAAAAGTAACAAGTGCCTCCCCTCCCCTTTGGGGGACATTTATATACCAGACAGCTGAAGGGTGTTGGAAGTAAGGCACTTAAAAATACCTTTTAACATGAGGGCAAATGACAAATGTTAATTTTCTCTGACATGAGAAGACCTTCTATATATACAATTTCTAACCTTATTAAAAATACATCAGCTGACAAAGCGCTCTAAGAAAAGATTGAAAACTGACGTCCAGCAACAGTGGGTGTATTTCAGCCTCACTCTTAAGTGCATCCAACTAGAACTTTTTTAAGGGTAGCAGCTTCCCTTTCCATGTCCTCATCAGGAAAAAAGAAATACCACCAGTTCCCTGGGGAAAAACACAGGCTGGAAAACAAATAATAAGTGGCTAGAGACAGCTTTCTGAAATTTTAATAGCTATGAAGCTTTTTACTGCAGGATTTTGGAGCAATTCCCACAACACTCAGATCTGACTTTAGTCTCAACTCTCTTTAATCTAAGGGCTCTTTCTGCTCAGAAGTTTGTTGTTGTGATGGTGGTTGTTTTAAGCAGCATTTTCATATTTTATAGAGAGACAGCAGTTTATGAAATATCCATTTTCAGATAAAGGAGGTTACTATAATTTCTTCTTAACCTTCCTGATACCAGTAAAGCAAACTGAAGTCACTAAGCTAAAAATCGTTCCAGACTCACTTGATTTCCTTTTGCCTAGTTACTAAGCTGAGAGATTAGCAGAATGCTGGAGCTCTAACTCCCTTGTAGGTTATCAAAGAACTTGATAAATTATCTTGTGCTACTCTTGAAAAATGACAGAGAAGTGGGCTAGTTCATTGCACAACTGGATGGATTCACAAGTGGCTCGGTAACCAGACCCCACACACACACACACCAGTCAGTGATGGCTTAATGTCAGCCTGGAAGCAAGTCTTTCAGAGAGTGGCCCAAAGATCTGAAGTCAGAGGACCTGAGTGCAAATCCTGCTACTGCCATTTACTACCTGTGTGGCTGCAGATTTGGACACAGGTATGGGTAGGAGAAAAGGCTCACTTGGTTGGACCAGCTGCTTTCTGAGGTCTCTTTCCAATGCTGAGATTCTGCAAGCCCAGGACAAGAAACATTGAGGCAAAGCTATGTTTGTGCTTTCTTAATATGTTTGCAGCTCCTACATGAATTGCTCTAGAACTTTCATTATGTTTGTGATGCTTCAAAGATTTGCAATTTTGTCAGTGAGTACTATATCTGCCTAGTCAGACTGAAGCCTTGTCGCTTCTGTTAATAGAACTCCCACTTCTGACTCCCCCCTTCCCTCTACCCCACAGTAGGAAAAATACCAACAAAAAGAGATGGTGGCACTTGGCTAGGCTGGGCCCAGACACCCCACAGGCAATCAACCCTGAGTTAGTCCTCCTGGACTCTCTCATCACTCTTTAAGAAGTTGCCACACTACAAGGAGGCCATTTGATCAGAACTTCTGTAGAGCTGTTCTTCTATTACCTCCTTCTTATTGAGGATCTGAATGTGTCTCCTATGTTGGAACGTGAGCTCCTCGAGAACAGGGCCCGTCTTGCTTCTCTGGTGATATTCCCAGTGCTTTGTCCATGACAGGCACTTAAGAAATGCTTTTTCATCACTTCATTCCTTTGTAGTTTATAACAACCAGATCCTTTTCTTTTCAATGTGACTGAGTTTTAAAATGAAAGCTGGTAATGTGATGGGCAGTTTAAGAACTGTATCCCCTTTATTTACTGAATTTACTATTAGGCTTTTGGTAATTTCTACAAAAAGAGGATCTACCCCAAATGTCATTTATTTAAAAAAAGGTAGTATCAATAGAATCCTACATGTGTCAAAGGAGAGTGTGGCTACAGAGTGTGAGGCTTTAGGCAATGTTGCTGATGCTAAGCACTGCTACAGTCTCATAGTAGGCACCCAAAGCTGGAGTCTGACTTGAGTGGGAACAGGCCCAAAGTCATGCCACATAAGGATCGGTCCAAGGAAATGGGCTTGCAAGAGGGAAGACTTAGGGGTGGCAGGGCAGGGAACTGAAGACACACAGGTTAAATGACTTTTTCTCTTCACCTATGGAATGATAGAAAGCACCTTCAATGGAGTATGTTGAGGCCTGGGCTGCCACTAAGTAGTTGCATTATGGGCAAATCATTTCTCTCTGGACCTTAGTTTCCTCATCTGTCAAATGAGAGCCTCATATCTTCTTACTTTATCCCCTTCTAACTCTGTCCTTGGATGTTTGTCTTACGTGGAAAACTGCATGGAGAGCATATGAGTGTCATTTTCATAATCTGGGTACTCATTTTACCAATGTAAATGTCCCTCTGGTCCTCATTCTCTCTCATTCACATTTATATAAACAAACGTGCCTCAACACCTCTTCCCAGCACACTGGAAGATTTAGCCTTTTGATTCTTGTAAGATGCACAGCACCATTGTCTCATTCTTCCTTGTGAGCAACTTGCCCTCTTTTCTGGCCATGTGTTGCCTTCCCATACCTCCTAGGCTACCTCACACACCAGTCACTGGTGGGAACACACCAGCCTACTTATGTCTACTATTCAGCCATCATTGCCCTTTGACTTCTTTTTCATCCTTACATACCCGGTACCACTAATTCTAGGAATCTCAGCCAAGTAGCAACATCACAAGGAATACTCATGTTAAGCAGAAGGGCTTTTGGAGGAACACTGGGCAGTTTCTTGGTCACTTCCTTTTAATTCTGGGTCCAGAGCATTATATGTGTCTAGCATTCGTATGGGATATGCTTATCGAAAAGCTAATTTGACAAACCACACATCCAGCTGCATTTTATAAGCTGTCAACGCTCGTGTTCATCTGTTCATTTTTTTCAGTGTGAATGGTCTGACTGCTCTCTCGATATTACTATGGAGTTTGCTGAGAGTTTGTAATGTTTCAGAAGTTAGTATAGTTACTATGGTATGATTTGTCCATAAAAATATTTGGAGAATATTTCTACTGATAGGAAATCTTTTATGGTAATGACAAACCTATCTGACACCTCTCTTGATATTCAGTGGATCCTTGAATGAGGCTTTCTCTGCAGTTGTTACTCTTGTATTATATTTAATTTTGAAACGTGAGAGACTTTGAAGAGAAAGGTAAAGCCTACATCTTGCTCTGTCTGTACACATAATGCTTTCCTAAATCATAAACATGTTTAATCGTAACTATAAAAACCACTTTATAAAAACAGATTATATTTGTAATAGTATATTTTAGTTTCCTTTCCTTGTTCAAGAAAGGAAATGGCTCTGAAAGATTTACAGTTGAGACAGAAATGTGTTTAACCATGTGCAATCTTTGCAGGAGGATCCGTTAGTGCTAAATGAAATCAGAGAAGACCTCCGAACAGAATGTGAAAAGTTTGGGCAAGTAAAGAAGGTCCTTGTCTTTGATGTAAGTCCATGACCCAATTGGACAAAAATTGCTTGAAAATAATCAGTTTTCCGGGTAACAGGCTTTAATGTGCACCCAGGGTTTAGCATTCTTTCTACCTAATAGGCCTCCTTGTCTAATCGTAAAGAGAATTAATGGAGAGAAGAGGTCTTTCCCCACAGCCATGAAGGCCTACACTAGGCTCCCTTCCCTACCAAGTCCTGGCTGTGGCATCCTGGGGAAACTTGCTTCATGTTTCAGTATTCCAGGCAACTCAAAGATCAGAAGTTGTCCACAAAGTCCCAACTTATATTGACAGAGGGAGTCTCCTCATCTGGGAACTCTCTAAACCAGGAAAAGCACAGGTCCAGCCACTTCCCCTCCTTAGTCATAAAAATGTGCCCTATGGAACCCCCAGGTGAGAGCATCAGGTCTGGAGTCAGAAAGCCTCTTCTTCCTGAGTTCAAACTCAGGAAGTCTCATACACTTGCTCCCTGGGTGATCCTGAGCAAGTCACTTCACCCTGTTTGCCTCCATTTCCTCATCTGAAAAATGAACTAAAGAAGGAAATAGCAAACCGCTCCATATCTTTGCCAAGAAAACCCCAAATATAGTCACAGAAAGTCACACATAACTGAAATAACTGCATGACAATAAAAAAATGAAATATGTCTTATAAGGAACCAGAGAGACTTATCAATATGTACCAGCATTCCATGTGAGGCTATCTGGTGCTTGTCAAGAAATAAGCATTGATTAGCAATAATTTTACATGCCTAGATAATTTTCCTTCAACATAAGGGCTAGACCTCTGACCAGGTTCAGGAAAGGACAGGAAAAACTCAGTGTCCTTATTTTGCATACTTCCCCTTGACCTTGTCTTTTGACAAAGGACAGTGGCTCTCTATAGTTCCCACCTGCATGCTTTGAAATATGATCTCTTGTTTTTAACAGCAACTTCTCCTATTGCAATGTTTTTTTCTTATTGGGAAGACAGAAGATTAAATCTGAGGAGTAATCAGTTACTTAGAAGGGAGGACACCTAGTCAGTATTTACTCCTTTGCCAGCTTCTCTCCTTATCTTGGCTTTCTTATGCATGCGACTTCCCATTTACCAAGAAACCAAAACAACTGGAGCAGCTTCTGCCTTGGTTCCGAAAGAAAGTCCAAACCTAAAATTAAAATAGAATTACAAATGTTAAAAACTACCTTTCAATTACGAATCATTCTCCTTTCTCTGCTTCCCATCTTTTGCCAGCCTTCACATAAGGCTTTTCACTTTAAAAGAGCCCTTTTTTCTGTACACTCAGCCTTGAGAAATTGTTAAGGGGTTTGGAGAGTGAACCTCTAGGTGAGCTAGGGAGCAGGTAACTTTTGCCACTGATTGTTGTACAACTCTTGCTTAGTCATTGCTCTTTAGAAAATAATTTGGAAAATTTCAAAAACAAAGTTTCTGGGGAAAAGGGGTGGGGCAGACCCATCACCCAAGCTGGCTACTCTTTAAGTCCCCATTTTAGAGGCCAAATATCAGGGAAGAAAGCCAGGAACGGTGCCAGTGAATAGACTGCACATTATTGGTCTTCAGAGTGTATATAAAGTGCTTGAAATCTTTTTGTTTCCTCCACCTAGATTAGTTGAGGGAGGGGATGGTGCATTTTAATCATGACTTCTTTTATCCCTTTACAGAGACATCCAGATGGTGTGGCCTCTGTGTCATACAAGGAACCAGAAGAAGCTGATCTCTGCATACAAGCCCTCAATGAGAGATGGTTTGGTGGTCGTCAGTTAAATGTAGAAGTATGGGATGGTGTGACCGATTACCAGGTGAGAGTTAGAGCTTTCCAGGCTCCTCTTTCCTTCTACCTATTTTCTCTCCATGCCTTGCGTTCAGGTAAAATATTAACGATGAATTAAAAAGTAATCGGAATTTTGTTTGACATAAGGAGACTTACTGTAGTAGATCTTCACACGTAGACTGTAGGTTCTATTTAATCAGTTTAATCTAATAAGTCATTTTCATTAATATTTTGAATATGTGACTTTGTGGGAGGGATTGTGAGGTACGAGGGGTATGAATCACAGTCATCTTCCATGAAAGTTCAAAATAAAGAAGTAGAAACTAAATCTTAAGTCTTGCATGGAATGGATAGATGGGAGGTAAAAGCAGTGGCAATATAGAATCGACAATTTTTTTCCTATTTGGGGTTATAAGCTATTGTTTTGTTGTTTTTTTACATCAGTTATCTGAATTTCAGTTGAAGTATTTGGAGGGCCCAAAGGGCCATTTAAGGAAACTGATCCTCTGTCAAATTTTAGATTCCAAATATCAGATATCCGAGTTGAGATTAGATTTTTCTCAGATTATGAATTTGATTTCATTATTATTTATTATTAATATTTATGCACTTCTTCCATAAATTTATCAGAATACTAACTTCTATATAAATTTCATACTTTGTAGAAAAAACTAATAAAGTCAACTCCCTTTCCAATCTCCTATACTTTTTTAGATTTTGTGGTATCCTTTTTTATTACATTAGCATGTCTCGTTTCACTACAACTGGCCTTTGTGGTATGATTACAATAAACTTTTCCATGGTATTCTATAGTAATCCTAGCTTCAGAGAAGTTAGTTATTTGAGCTGTTTCTGATGGTTCTTGTTACTTTTGAGTTACTTAAAAGAACTGTCATACCTCATTGTAAGTTTGGAAAGCAGACACTTGTTTTGGCTTGAAGTGTCTTTGAATGACATTTTCTATTTATGTATAGGTTGAAGAGACATCAAGAGAGAGAGAAGAAAGACTGAAAGGCTGGGAGTCTTTTCTAGAGCATCCTAACATCCAGAAAGAAATTCATTCATCAGATCCTGATTCTGCTTCTGGAAGCGGGACCTTGGCAGCAGGGAAGCAATCCCCAGAGAAGAGTACACCAAAAGAACAAAAACAAGAAGTACAAAAGAGAGTAAGCTTTGATGATGATGGCACTCAGTCTACTGACAGCAGCCTTGGAGGCAGTGATAACGAAGACACAGAACATGTGTAACCCATTCCATGTGCCCTATAGCTTGAGATTTGTTGGATTTCTCTTCCAAGTTTCTTCCAAGTTTCAGGGCAATTGCTAGCCCTGTCAACTTAGAAGTTTTGTCATTTCTATTCAAGTCCCTACTTAATAAGGAACTCAAAATATTTGTTGACTGACCACGTCAGGACAATAAAAATCTTGTTAGAATCTTGCATGTGTGCTGTTCCTTGTAACTGCAGCGCCTAATAAAATATTACCCAGTAGAGTCTCAAAAATGTCCACTTTGTCTTGCAAGAGAGATGATCACATTTTTATTCTTACAGACTGGCAATATGAAAGGAAAGCTGCTACTTTAAGTGTTGCCTTCACTCTAATCAGAGTAGCAATGATGATGTCATTATGGGGCTTTTGAGAAAGTAGAAGAGAATCCAGATTTATGAAGCCAAGGGAATTTTTTTTAGTAATCTTTAGAATTTTAATATTATTATAATGATCTGAGCAGTTGAAGAATCTTTAAAGATCATCTTCTCATTGGCTCAATTTTGGCTTTAATCACTTGCATCGTAACCTATATGGAATTCATCAGACTTTTTTAGTTTTGAATTTAGTTTAGTGTTTCCTGGTTGATTTGGTTTAAGGAAGAACTTACTGACAATGAAGCCTGTCCAGTAATGGAAAGGTCCCCTTGTGATGAATTCTCCATCATGGAGTTCAGCAGAGGCAAATGACTGCTAGAGAGGGGATTCCTACTTCAGCTAGGATTGCCTTGAATAAGCTCAGACACTCCCTTCCAACTCAAAGACTTTTATCTTAAACTACCCACAAATCGAATTAAGAATACAAGGAAGAACATTTCAAAACTTCAAACCATGCATTTATGGTCACCACAGTTAGCCAAGCTAATATTCAAATTACAAGGCAAATTTTGATAAAGAAATAAGCAATGCGCTGTTTTTTTATCCTGATTGTCAGTCGTGCGTGCTGTTGACTTTTTATTTAAATGAAAAGCACATTATGAAATTCCTTATTGTTCTGGCTTATACTGCATCCTTATGACTGATAGAATATCATACAGCGGTAGGAAACTGCAGCCTACTTGATCATCAAGGCATCAGTCATTAGAGTTGAAAGGCACCAACCTCTATGCTTTTGCTGAGGAGCTGTCCTTTCTGTCAAAATTAATCCCAGTGCTTGGGCTTGGTTGTAGGTTAAAACAAATGTTTTTATTTTGTTTCTTAATATTGACCATTACTAAAGCAAAGCTTTATAAAAACATTATATTCAAAAAACATAGGAAATGCACCTCTAAAACAGGAAAAAAAACCCCACAGTACTTAAAAGTTGATTTAAAGACGGGTCCATGTATTGGACTACCTGCCATCTAGGGGAGGGGGTGGGGAAGGAGGGGAAAAGTTGGAACAGAAAGTTTTGCAAGGGTCACTGTTGAAAAACTACCCATGCATATGTTTTGTAAAGAAAAAGCTATAATAAAAAAATAAAGGGACAGGAGGAAAAAAAGAGACAGTGCCATTTTTTTGTCTCCTCGGTGCCCTGTCGATTTAAGCCCTTGCATGTGGGTGCCATTGTGGACCAGTTTGGTGTATGGCTGGACTGAATTGTCCTGGTGTTTTCACAAAAGTTCTGTTAAGAAGATAGCAACGATTGTTATTTTCTTTTCAAATCAAAAACTTATTTCAGGTACAAATGAAATTAACATGTAAATGAACGCTTTTAATAATTCTGATGAATTTATCTCTTCCTCCTCTCATCTGTCCCCTAGCCTTCCATTTATTGGTTGCCCCTATTGTTTACCCAGAAGATGAGATGATAAAGAAGAATTTTTATGACATCAAAAAAACATTTCCAGTCTTATTGATTTGGGAGAAAGTTTGGAAGAGGGGGTCAACAGTTGATGACTGTTGGATGAGCTGGTACGAACTCGTTGTTATTGTTGTTCAGTCATGTCCTACTCTTTGTAACCCCATTTGGGTTTGAATTGGATTTGAACTCAGGTCTTCTGGCTAGGTGGCAAAGCAGAGTCGGGAAGACTCATCTTCCTGTGGCTAGAGACACTTATTGTGTGATCCTGGGCAAGTCATTTTACCAGGTTTGCCTCAGTATCCTTATCTGTAAACTGAACTGGAGAATGAAATGTCAAAGCACTGCAGTATCCTGGCCAAGAAATCCCCAAATGGGATCATGAAGAGTTGGACATGACTGAAAAGTGATTGAACAACAACCTTCATCCACTCACTCTCTTTTTTGATCAACTCATGACAAATTTTGTCATGTAGCATTGAAATCTGATAACATGAATTTCTAATTGTGAGCCTTTTGGGGGAGACAGAAAGTCCTATTCTATAACACTATAGCGTATTGACAGTCCAATCTACTACAAGCTTAAACCTGTATTAGAGTCTTTTAAAAGTTTGCAGAGTACTTTTACATCCATTTTCTCACCTGAGCCTCTTCATAAGCAACAGCCCTGTGGTGTAGGTACGACAGAGTTCATTCTGCAAAGTTCATTGCACAAAGTAGGAAACTGAGATTCTGAAAGAGTAAGTGGCATACCCAGAGTCAGACAGCTGCTAAATGTCAGAAGCAGGATCTGAACCTGTCTTCCTAATTTTAAGTCCAGCATTCTCACTTCAAGAATTTGCTGCTCCTCTGTCCCCATTAGCTTTACTTACATAAGGTCATTTTAATGTTGACTTGAGAGAATTTCTAAACCTGATACTTTTCAAGGTGCGTTTTAGCTGTATGGAAAGTAGCTGGAAAAAACTAAGGGGCCTAAGTGAATGGACTAACCAGAAAGAAGGGGGGGGGGGAACTTTCAAAAATCCAAATGTTCTGTAATAATGATAACTTGCAAATGAATGGTAGGATGTTCAGAAGTAGAATGATAGATTTCATTTCTTCATATGGGATGATCAAATGTAAACAAAATGTTGTCCTGCCACTATGGTCAGAATGTTTTTGAGCAGGTATCTACTTTTATATATATGTGTATGTGTATGTGTCTGTGTCTGTGTGTAATGTACATATATGTGTGTGTGTGTATGTATATATGTATATATACATATACACACACACACATATATATATACACACACACACACATATGTATACACACAGTTGCCAATAAAATCAAATTTGGGCAACATTATTATATGCCCATTTCTTTTTCATTCTCATTTGCAGTATCACTCTATATGTCCAAACCACAGATCTGTAAGCCCCTGCACCTTCCTTATCAAAACAGAAGAGATGTTTAATATAGCCAAGGTTTATCAAGTCACAGGGGTCCTCAAACTACAGCCTGTGGGCCAGATGTGGCAGCTGAGGACGTTTATCCCCTTCCCCCAGGGCTATGAAGTTTCTTTATTTAAAGGCCCACAAAACAAAGGTTTTGTTTTTACTATAGTCCAGCCCTCCAACAGTCGGAGGGACAGTGAACTGGCCCCCTATTTAAAAAGTTTGAGGACCCCTGATCAAGAAGCTGATGTTTTTAATTAGGTGAATTTCTCTTGGAGCACTGATCGCAGAAGGTTTATTTCAAGCAGCATTTGTTAAAATGCTTATTAAATACAAGGCACTACTTGGCACAAAGTTGCAACCCATTCCACTTATTAAATGTTTAAGTCCTTGAAAAGTTGCAATAAAATTTGACTACTAAAGCATAGCAGACTATTGAGCATAAAGGGAGAGAGGAAAACCCCCAAATGTCCCCTTGACCTTACTTTAAAAGGGTTAATTAGAAATAATGGTTTGACTAAGGCTTGCCTTATGGCAAATAATGAAAAGGAGCCACTTGGCTAAAGCAAATTAATTGAATAATAAGGTATGTGTCAAGGTTTTCAAAGACTCAAAAACAACCCAAACACTGAATATTCTACAAAGAGACTCTCTTAAGGAAAGTTGGAGGAAAATTGGAACTGTAAGATCCCCAAAGGAGAAAATCATTATAATAAGCTATGGTTTCAAATTCAGGTACACTTGTAAACATGAAACTAAACAAATATTAAATCTCCACATTGGAATTCCCCAAACCCCACTGAGTCTGACTTTTAAAATACATATTAGATACTTTAAATATTATTTGTCTTTTTGCATTTGGGGCGGGGGGGGGGGGACCAGTACAGTCTGTAAATCATCAGCATTTTTGTCTTTAAAAAGACTTATGTTTAAAAAGTGTTAAAGGGGGAGAGATTACATCCAAAACGTGTTATACCACATCAATGAGATCTGGGGGGAAATTCTGCAATGATTTCAAGTCCTTTATAATTGCAAATCAGTTCTAAATCACCGTAAGTTTGAAGACTTTCAAGCAGCCAATTGGGGAAGAGTACTTCTTCAATTGCTAATACTCAAAGGCTTCACATGTTTTTTACTTTGCAGTTACAACTCAACAAATAAGATCCTTGGATCCCATTATGACAGCTGTTTGCACTGTATTTCTAGGTAATAAGTGTAAGCTGTCTTTCTGTGTTAAGTTGACTGGGGTGTGCTTATTTTAATAGCTTGAAATTTCCAGTATTAAGGTATAATGGTGGGAGTATAAGGTACAAAGTTATTAGAAGAAAATGATCTCAGCAATACAGACATTTTCACTGCCAGGATTCTACACTCTGTACTATCTCTTGATGTTACTGCAAGAATAACGATTAGAGTAGTGAGTTTGGAAAATGAGCTATTTTGTTGAAATGATGTGGAAATAAAACTTGTAAACAAAGCTGGACCTATGGAAGTCCCGAGCCATTGTTTGTATTCCTCTTCCATGATCCTGACCAGGTGATGCCTTGACCTTTGTTTCTAAAAGGAACTGCATTTTTATATTATCTTTGGAATAAACAAGTTCATGAAAATGGTTGGCTCGGTATGTTTAGGTGTGTGGTCCTCTAATATTCCACATTCTTAGGAAAGTGGTCTGTAAACAGTAAGAGTGAAGGTCATTTTCATCGTTTTGATCTTGCAGGACAGGATCCATTGTTCTATGGATCTCATTCACTAATAATTTTGAAAAACAGTATAAGAACAAGAATTAGACCACTACTGCATTAGAAACCTAAGTATATGAAATGTTTACTATTTTTAATTCAACAGGCCAAGATATCTCTATTAAGTATCTTTTTGAGGGTAAAGTACCAGCTTTAACACTATGTAACTCTGGGAAAATCACTTGACCTCTCTGAGTCTCAGTTTCCTCATCTGTAAGAGGGGGAGAGGATAATCCATGTATTACCTATCTCCAAGGGTTGTTTTGAGGAATACTCAATAAATATCAACTGTAATGGTGTTGATAATATGTCCATCCTGGTGTCATATGGTGGGGATTTGGGGAAGGTCAGCTTCAGTGATGAAGGGATGATGACACTTAAGCTTTGACTGCACAAGACCCAGGCAGTGATGGTCCATGTTTTCTGTGGTCTAAGGACCTAGCCTAGCTAAATAGAGAGGGGTTTATCACCAGGGCTGCTGATTCCTGCTGACAGCCTCTGGAAGACCTTCTTTTAATGCACAGAGGTTTTGCAATCAATTCTGTTCTGTTGTAGTAGGGTTGCCTCAATTTAGTGGCTCTATGGCTCTCTTCTATGCGGGCACTGCCAGTAGTTATCTAGATTGCTATTGCTCTTGCCCAACTCTTGTCTCTGACCTTAAGGCTAATCCCGAGTCAAGCTCTCCGAGTTGTGAAGACTTCCCATCTTGAGGTTTGACTCGGTGGCTTTGTGATATAGCTGGCATTTGAGAATTAGAAATGCTGATTTTTTAAGTTGAGTGAAATGGAGAGAGGATCAGAACATAGTATTTTCAACTTTTTTTGTTGTTGTTGACTTGATTTTTTTTCTTTCTCTTGTGTTTTTCCATTTTGATCTGATTTTTCTTGTACAACATGATGAATATGGAAATGTTTAGAAGAATTGCACGTGTTTAACCTCTATTGGATTGCTTGCCATCTAGGGGAAGGGATGGGGGGAAAAGAGGGAGAAAAAAAATTGGAACACAAGATTTTACAAGGGTGAATGTTGAAAGCTATGCATATGTTTTGAAAAGAAAAAGTTTTAAGATAAAGAAAAAGACTCAGCTAGAGTGCCATCTTTCCTGACCAACCCTGCCCCCTGCTCTTAGTACACTGCCCCCCTCAAATTAGCTTGGACTATTTTTATATATACCTATAATACTTACAGCTTCACTCATTATATTGTAAGTTCCTCAAGGTGAGGGACTTTAACTTGGCTTCATAGGCACAGTTCCTGACACAAAGTAGGTATTGAACAAATACTTATGGATTTCCTCATCTTTAATCTCCATGTGTTGGCTCTTTTCCTTATTGCCTACAACTAAACCAGATTAAAATGCAATGGGGAAATAACAAAATAAATAAAAATACAACATAACATAGGTAATGTTAATTTAGGGTTTTCTAAGTCAATATGCAGCCCACAGGCATCCATTTCTATTTGAGTTTAGCACCACTGGCCTATAAGCATATCTAGGTACCCCCTCATTGTTAAACTTGACCTTGACCCCACTGTACTTGAAAACCGAAATCCTCTATCTGCTATAACCTCTGCCTCCAGCCTAAACCTCTTTTCCCTGCTCTGGGTCCCTAAGATTTCACCACTTCAGCCCATCTACCCACCCTTTCTAGTTTTGATAACAATAATTTTTTAAAAGCTTTTTATTTTTCAAAACATATGCATGGATAATTCTTCAACATTAGCCCTTGCAAAACCTTGTATTCCAATTTCCCCCCTTTTTTCCCCTTCCCTAGATGGCAAGTAGCCCGATATATGTTAAAAATGGTAGAACTATATGTTAAATCCAATATATACATGCATATTTCCACAATTATCATGCTGCACAAGAAAAAGCAAATCAAACTGGAAAAAATGAGAAAGAAAATAAAATGCAAACAAACAACAAAAAAAATGAGTGAAAACACTGTGTGTGATCCCCACTCAGTCCCCACAGTCATCTCTCTGGGTGTCAATGGCTCTCTTCATCACAAGACCATTGAAACTGGCCTGAATCGTCTCATTGTTGAAAAGAGCCACGTCCATCAGAATTGATCACCGTGTAAACTTGGGTAACAATAATTTCTAAAATCCCCACTCATTTTCCTGGAAAGGCCATGTCAATCAGTTGTTGGAGTATTCCACTCACCAACCCTGCAGCTTCTAGTAAAACATGCATCCCCAATATGTATTGTCTTCCCATATTAGGATGTAATACTTTTTGAGGATGAGGACAGACTTGCTTTTTCCATTTGTATCCTTGGCCCTTAGCACTGGACCTTAGCATAGTACATAGTAAGTGCTTAATAAACGTTTTTCCACTCATTCTGTTCTCTCCCTTTCTACTCCCTGTCCAACTTGAGAATCAGTCCCACTTCTTGTCTTTCCTCCCTCTCTGTCCCTTGTAGTCTGCTTTCTGTCCTCACTTCACTGACATAACCATAAAAAAGACACAAATGATCTTTTAGCTGATAGAACTAATGTGTTTTTGCCGAAATCATCCTCATACTCCCTGGCTTCTGGGCAGCATCAGATTCTGCTGATTACACCCTTTCTCTATGTACTTTTGGCCTTTCACTCCAGTGACCCTGTTGCTTGCTTCTCTCTCATACCTAAATAAACGTTGTTCTTTTCTCTCCCGTGTTGGCAATTTCTCTTGCCCTCTAAGCATAGGTGTTTCTCAAGGCTCTGTTATAGGCCTTCTCCTCTTTGGATAGCCTCTAGTCTGTTTCCTTGGGTTCAATGATCTCTGTGCGGATAACTCCCCCATCTGTATTGCCAGTAAAGTGGAAAAACACCCCAAATGGGACCGTGAGAAACATATTCTTGAATCTTTGTAGTTAGAAGTTTATTACTAGTTCTTCACTCCCTAATGCAGATGGTATTTTTAACAACCCAGATATACTGTCCTGAGACTCCTGAGACCTTGACAACCTGATAAGCTTAAAGAAATGCTCCTTGCTGCTGCCTGAAAATGACCCCCTTAGAGTGATAACTTTTTGCCTCCTGTTTAGAATAGAAATTCCTTTATTATGACAAATGTAACAAGAAACATTTTGATGTCTCTCTCTTCTTTCTATAAATATATGGCCCTGAGGCCACTCATTACTGACCCTTCCAGTGTTGGTATTAGGGTTCAGTCGCTAGCTAGCAATAAATGCTCTTAAAACTTCATTATTTTGGCTGCCCTGTTTTTCTCTCACCTGGGCACTTCACCAGTATTCACACTTCTCTCCTGAAATTCACTCTAGAACTGCCAACAGCTCACTGGACAGCACCAACCAAATGTTCTATCAGCATCCTAACCCCTTAATGGATCTGAGATGGGATTCATCTCTTTTCTCTTAAACCATTAAGCTCCTCCAAACTTTCCTGTTTTTCCTTTGGACACCCATTATCCTTTCCGGTATCTATACTTACAACCTCAGGACTGGATCTCATATGACAAGCTCACTGGACCAAGAGTTCTTCACCTGAGGTCTATGAACTTGTTTTTTTAAAAATATTTTTGATAACTGCATTTGAACATAATTTGTTTCCTTTACAAGTCTGTATATTTAATTTTATGTACTTTAAAACATTTCTCTGAGAAGTTTTCCCAGTTTATCAACAGAGCAGGACATAGAAAAGGCTAAAGACCCCAGATCTGGACCCCTTCATCTGTCATCCCTCATATCCAATCAGCTGCCAAGTCCTGTAAGTTCTACATCGCTGGTTTCTGTCCCCTTCTTTCCATTTCAATGGCTACAATCTTGGTTCAAATGCTCATCTATGTCCTCTTGCCTGAACTCTTAGAATAGTTCTACTGGTCTCTCTGCTTCTAGTTTTCCTTACAATCCATCTATCACATGACTGCCAAAAGAATCTTCCTAGGGGCACAGAACTGACGTTGTTATTCCTCTGTTCAAAAAGCTTCAGGGTTCCCTACTGCCTCTAGGGAATACAAATTCAGCTAGGCCCAGAAAGCCTGCATTTGGCATTCTATGATGTGCTTAGAGCTTTCACACAAGCTAGCCTCTATGCCTCTATCCCTCCTCATCTCCACCTCTTTAAATATTGTTTTTTAAATTCTGAATTTCACGGACATGCCTAAAAGTAAACATTTCTATCCAGTAGAACAACAGAGCATTCTGTGTGGAACTACAAATTGCTATTACATAAGCTTGCTTTTTTTAAGTATATAATAAATTTGGCATGTTATTTTCTCAAAGTTGTCCTGCTTGTCTGTTTCCTTCTGAACTATTCTGTGAATCTTTAAAAATGCTTGAATGACTCTCTTTTCTTCTTTTCTGGCAGCATTTTTACTGGTTACCATCTCTCCACACTCCAGTGAGTAAAAATAAAAGGAAAACACAATCTTTGTAACAAGCATAGTTAAACAAGTGCATGCATTTGTATCATCAGAAAGTACATATCCCTTTCTGTCTCTCAACTTCATCACCCACTGTTAGGAAGTGGGTTGTATGCTGCATGATGGGTCCTCTGGAATCCTGATTGATCATTGCACTGATCAGAGTTTTAAGGACTTTTAAAGTCATTTGGATTTACAATGTTCTCACTGTATAAATTGTTCTCCCGGTTCTTCTCATTTCACTTTGCATCAGTTCGTACAAGTCTTCCCAGGATTCTCTGAAAGTGCCTGTCTCTTTAGTCATTTCTTAGAAAAGTCAGTCAGTAAATATTTATCACTTAATACATGCCCCTGCACCGTGTCAAGCAGTGAGCGTACAAAGAAAGGAGTCCCTGCTCTCCAGGAGCTCATAGTCCAAAATCAATATGCAAACAACTAGGGACAAACAATCAGTATACAGGATAAATTGGAAATAATCAACAAAGGAAAGGCATCAGAGTGCAATTCATCTGGATGTTTTAGGATTCTAAGCCTCCCTCTAAACTTAGCTCTAGTGTTACTACCTCAAAGAATCCTTCCTTGATCTCTTAGTTCCAAGTCGGTCATGCTCTCTTTGTATATGGCTTAATAAATGTTCTCATTACACTGATTCCTCTCTTTGTAGGCAAAGTCAGGTAATGAGATCAGAAGAGAAAGGATGCTGACAGTGGAAAAACTCATAGGTAAAATCAACGGATTGAATCCCAAATCAAGCCAGTGAACGAAAAAGAGGTGAAGGGAATACAGTCCCCTTATGCCGACAGATCAAAACCAGTTAAGAGTTTGGAAAGAAGAACCCATGACAAAGGACCAAAGGAGTTAGATGAGTTTCATGTTGAAGGACTGAAGAGGAGAATTCATTTAGCTATATACCTGCTCTTTGTATCAATCTTAAATAACTGAATTGTGGGAACAGGCTCTTGGGAAAGGTGTCAAGAACTTGAACGATCCAGTTGAGCTGGCTGTAGAAAAAAGAGGCATTTTTGCCTTTCTAATGCAATTATCCTATATTATCATTTATTATAGATATCTGTATTTGTCTTATCCTTCTACTAAACTATAAGCTTCATGAGAGCAGGGGCTATTTCTTCCCTAAGAGAGAATTGAGGAGTCAAAGGACTGGAGGTCACAGTATGCATGAAGAGAGGTTTTTAAGGGAAGGCAGAGGGAAAGATGAAAAGTCACTAGGTTATGGTCACATAAAGGGATCTCGGAATTCTTGAACATAGACGTGACACGTTTGGGGGTAGTGCCAAGACCAAAGGTATGACCTTGTGGGTGACTGAGCAGGGAAGGGGTGTTAGATCATGGAAAGTTGGAGGTTGAACAATTAAGTAGTTAAAGTATTTCAGGAAGACTTTCTATAATAACTATATATACATATACACACATATATAACTATATGTATATAATTATAACTATATATACATATGTAAATATAACACACTCTCTCTCTACACACACACAAATACATACATACATAATTCTCCCTCATCAATTAGTAAGGGGAATGAAGATGTAGCCAGTATTGGAAAGGGCATCCAGGGAGGCTACATCATCAAGACAGAGCAGTAAGAGCTAGCAGATGGAAGGAGTGGGATAGAAAGAGATTTAGGATGAAGGGAATGAAGGGAAGTCTGTTGTCTATGGAATAGGCATTCCATAGGGTACAGTATAAGGGCTGAAACTTTGGAGTGGGTGACTTGAAGGAGATAGGGATAAGAAACCGGGTGTATGGGGGGAGATGGCATTTAGATGATGACTTTACAAGGGTTCAGACTCACTAGGATGTGAGAGGCATGACCAAATATAATAATGTTCATCGCTGACTAGAGGGACTCATTCTTTCAAAAGGCAGCTGGAGATGGGACTTGGAAGCGAGTGCAGTTTCCCATAGGGGGCACAAAGCCAGATGATAAAACTCACTTCACTACTCCTCTTCCCACTGAAGGGGAGGCTTTAGACAGGAAAGGGCACAGCAAAAAAAGGTAATTTCCTACCAACTTTCCTCTTCCTTCAAGGAACGGGCACAGCGGGAGAAGCAAGGCCTAAGATCACAGGGAAGTTTGCTCCTCTTTGCAATGGAGGTTCTCCACATGCCAGTTGGGAGATCAAGCTGGAAGCAGGAGGTAGAGACCACCTTTTGCTCGCACAGATGGAAGGTGTTGCTTTGAACAGGTGGAAGATGCCTAGTTCGGCCCTTGCTCAGCGATGCCAAGGGCTCCAGGTGCTTCTTGGTGGGCATTAAATGGCTGTAAATTCAACCATTTCATTTGATATTTCTGGATCTTAGTATCAGAGGTCTAGAGATAGAAGAGGCCTCAGAAGCCATCCAATCTAACCTCCACATTTTAAAAATGAGGAAACTGAGACCCAGAGGGGAAATGTCTAGCCTGTTATCACCCAGGGAGTGAGGGGCAGAAGTGAGATTCAACCCAAGTCTTCTGACTGATACACAAAATAACCCAGTCCATGTGAAGTTCTTACTAGATTCAGTATGTTCTCATTGTAAGATGGCAAATGAAGTGTATGTCTGAGAACTTGCCTGGCTAAGTTTGGAAAGCAAAGTTCCTTGCCATACTGACCATATAAGATGGTGACTTTTATCTGTGGGTAAAACTCTGGCACAGAGGGGTTGCAATCTATGTTGGTGGAGGGTATGTCCTATGTCCACATCAATCAGTTCAACTTAAAACGCATCAATTACACACTGGGGATAAAGATCAATCAACAGACATTCATTAATCTTCTTTTTGTGCCATGCCTTCTGCGAGGTACTGGGGACACCAGGACCCTACCCTCAATTGCAAAGACAATGGGCAGATTTTCATTTTCTACTCTTCTTAGCCACGAAATATATGCCAGTAGGTTTATTTGAGTTTCTTTGAAAATGCCTTATTGTTCAAAAGGGGGCTGCGTTGGAAGTTGGGAGATCTCATCCTGCCATTAACTTCCTTCGTGACCTTGGGCAAATAACTCTCTCTACCCTGAGCCTCCAAGTAAAGGCACATTTTTTGTCATTCACTTCAACCGACCAAACATGAAGTGTCTGCCCAAGAAATGCACTAACAAAAGCTCTAACGATTCAGGCTATCCGGCAATAGAATGGGCTGTCTAAAAGCCATTGCAAACTTTTAATGCAATGAATGGGCTGCTTCCCGAGCTTAGGTATTCACCATACCTGGAGGTCTCCAAATCCAAACTGGATGAGTGTTTTCAGTGATATCGCAGAAGGGATACCTGGGTAGGTAGGCTTTGTATTAGGTAAGTTTTGAAGCTAGATCTGGCTTTAGGGCCCTGAGAGAATCACTGAATGTTTTTTTCTTTCGTAAAATGAAGAGATTCACAGTACTGAGTATTTAGAGAATGTCTATTCTACTCCAATGTCCCTGTCTACAAAGGAGGAAACTGAGGTCCAGGGAGGGAAAGTAGTAAGAAGCAGAGCCCCATTTCAAAGCCAAGTCTCTTACTTCCGATTCAAGGCTCCTTCCACTACTAAACCTCTCTGGATGAGATGATTTCTGAAATTTCTGTTAGCTCTGGTATTCAAGTATTTCCTCATGCCTCATCCTACTTCCATGGCACTCTAAAGTACCCAGCCTGCAAGCTCCTGGACTTTGGAGTCTTAGAACTCCAGCAATATCTATCAAACTCAGTACAGTGGGCACTACTCAGTTAACATTTACAAAGTGAAGGTAGTGGGGACAGAGAATGAAAGAGAAATCAGTCTAAGAATGTGGGCAAAGTCATTCCCTTTGCCAGCCTTAGGCTCTAACCGGCCACAGGGGGCAAAGAGGACAAGCATCTATTCCTGCTGACTGCCTTCACGGTTGATGCCAGTCGTCCAAGCAAAATTGGTTGTGTGGCATTTGACATCGATAATGGAAACGATGCACAGCCCGGCAATACTGCGGCACAGCATAGCCTGCTGTTGGCAAGACTCCATTTGAACAAAAATATCTATCAGTTTAATAAGATGGAAATGATCTGCATTTTTATTTCATTTTTATTGGGTTTTGTGTACCAGAAAGGGAATGGAGGCACGTTGACAGCCTTCATTTCCCCTCACTGGCAAAGGGACTCATTTTTTAAGTAAAATTCTCAAGGTAAACAGTCAAATCAGTCTTTCCAAAAAGACTTTCCAGAAAGCTCTCCCCAGGCCATTTAAAATGGGTTTTTCCTATTGTGCCACATTGATGGATGGGGCCTTAGTCGTCTGTTGAGCAAAGACCAACTGTATTAACTGCACGGTGGTTTGCTATTTCTAGGACCAGAATAGACAAACAATCGAGAGGAAAGTGAGATTCTAAATAATGACTGCATTCGAAAAGCTTTCAATAATTTGGAAAAGTAACTTTGGGAACTGGTAGTTCCTTGTTCTTTGGAGTTGATAAGAGGTTTCACACCGGTGAGATCAAAAAAGACATGACTATCTGGAAGGGACCTTCAGAGAGCATGTAACCAACCCCTTCGTTTTTTTTTTCAGGTAAGACTGAGGACCTTGGTGGCTAAGCGATGCACTGGGCAGAGTGTCAGGCCTAGAGTCAGGAAGATCAGAAATCAAATCTGCCCTTAGACACTTCCTAGCCGTGTGATCCTGGGCAAGTCACTTAATCTCTGCCTCAGTTTCTTCATCTCTAAAATGGAGATCCTATCTTGTGGCATTGTGAGGATCAAGTGGATAATAATTGTCAAAGGCACCTACACACCAAGTGTAGGATAGCACCTGGAAAATGGAAGACACTTAAAGATAAATGTTTGTTCCCTTCCCCTTTCAAAATGTCAGAACCAAGATTTCAATGTAGGTCTATAAAGCCTAAATCTAAGAAATAAATCCTCTTTTCTCTATAGCCTATGTTTATTTTTTCAAACTAAAAATCAAGTAAAAACAATTTTGTTTTGGGATTTCCGAATTTTACATTTCTTGAGATAACGGAGACACTCTGAGTTTTGCAAAACTAGGCGAGGTAATACTTGCTCTAAATAGCCCTATTAGAGGTCCAAAGAGATTATGTTTTGCTCCCAAGCAGAAAGTAAGCACATAGCAAAGCCAAGAATGCTAAGGCTATGGGCTCATACATTTCTCTGTCTCTGGGTGAGGAATGAGGAGGTGTTATTGAATCTGATTTGGAAGAGGTTTCAGAGGTCACGGAATACAACCCCTGCCAAATGCAAGAATTCCCTAATACCAGCTCACAAGACTGAGAGGTCAGTCAGTGAGAATATTCTTAAGTGATTTGCTGAAGTTTCCCGATTCCAGGCCCAGCAGGCTATCTACTGTGTGCAGCTACCTGCCTCCTAAAAGATCTCTTTGCTCAACTGCCTCCAGTGAAAGGGAAGTTACTACTTCACTAGACTGGCCCTTCCATTTTTATTCAATTTTGTTTAATTTGTTCAATAACTCACAATTATACAAAACTTTAAGGTTCGCAAAGTGCTTTGCACTTGGATGGCAAAGAATCGGCAACCAGGAAGTGCCCATCACTTGGGGAGTGGATGAACAAGGCAGGGCATAGGAATGTGATAAGAATACTATTGGGCCAGAAGACTTAATAGAAGAGATGATTTCAGAGAAACCTGGGAAACCTTGCATGAACTGATATGGAGTGAAGAGAGTAGAACTGGGAGAAAAAATTATACAATCATAACAAGATAATCAAGACAAATAAGTCCCGGAACTTTGATCAACACAATGGAAGCAACCACAGTTCAAAAGGATTCATGATGAAACAGGCTCTCCACCTCTAGATAGAAGAGTGCAAATGGAGACAAATTCTGAGAAGGATATGGCCAGTGGAGAATTTGTTTTAACTGGATGTTCGTAGCAAACTTTGTTTTTCTTGATTTCTTAGTGGGGAACAGGGGTAATGGGGATGAGGAGGGAGTGAGGGAAGAAAAACGAGGAGAGAATTTGGACCTGAAAATAAATTTTTTTAAAAAATTACATTTAATTAGATTTAAAAGTGCCATGTATACATTGTCCCATTTGAGTCTCTCAACAATCAGCGAAGAGACTTACTGGGCCTTCCTGACTCCAAAGTGTAGCCCTGTACCTACTAGGTCATTTTGCCTCCTTCTTACAAACTTGTGATATTGAGCTAAAGCCTGCTTCCTTGTACTTCTTTAGTCTTATTTCTGCTTTCTGGAGCCATGCATAAATAAGACTGAGACTGTTACATGGCTTCCTTCCAAATATTTCAGCTCTTCAAAAAGCAGCTCTTCGTGTCCTTCCCACCACCTATCCTCCACCACAAGTCTTCTCTTCTCTTAATTGGTTATGCCATTTCTTTAACACTCACAAGATGTGGCTTTGAGTCTAGTGGCCAGGCTTGACAGGCTCTAGCTTTCTAATAGCCTTCCAAAGATGTACTACTCAGAACCTAACAGAACTGGACTGAATTTTTAAAAAATGGAAATGGCCATTCATAAAATCCAAGGGCTGCCAGGGGCTTTAAGAAGCACCTTGTCTAATGTCGCACCCAGTGCAGAAATTTCATCTATAGCATCCTGAGCAAATGCTTCTCCATCCTCCAGGAGCTCACTGGTTCTTCCATCCTTTGCCCTTGGAACCCCTGGTGAGATGAGATTTAATGTGACATCTGTTTTGACCTAAATCAACTAACTGCTCGGTTTAGATTCTGTTTACTCCATATACTGTTTCAAATCAAACAATGTCTCCTCATTGAATATGAGATATCATAAAGTGGTTAAAAAACAGAAAATCTCACTTTGCTCATTTCCGAAAACTCATAACCCGATTGACTCGTTGGGGTACGTTTTATGCATTCTTGATAGCTGGTTTACAGGAAACGCCTTGTTCGATGCAAACTAGAGGGGTAGAAAGCCGACAAGAGGAGTCTGAACAAAATCCACTGTTGCCCGTCTCGGTCAGAGCTGCAGCTTACCCATGTCAACTCAGGTACTGTTAGATGCAGCCCCATGCTTTCCCAATCCCAAGGATCTTGTTGCGGCAGCGAATAAAGGTAGGAGAATCTGGGCCCCAGCGGTGGGGAGGAAGTTTTGGACTGCACAGCTGCCTACCATATGGTCCCCTGTCAGAGTGACAATAGCCAGAAAAGGCAGTTCATGATATTGTATGGTCGATTAATGACCCAGCCGGAGCTAGATGGAGCTCCCCTTCCAAGGAACATTTAAGTCTTTACAGATAAACACTGCAGAAAACCAATCACGTGCAAACACACACTGTCCGGGTTGGAAGGGACCACAGGGCCATCTGGTCCAACCAGTACCTGAACAAAAATCCCCCCCCACAAACACAGCTTCAAAATGGTCTCTCTCCAAGGTCCTTCCAACTCAAACAAATCTAAAGCCAACCTCCACATTTGAAAGAAGAAAAAAAAAAAAACAAGACTCGGAGTGACAATTCGGTTTGCCTGAGGTTACTTAGATCCCTGATGGCTAAGCTAGACATAAACCTGCCTGATTCCAAGTCCAGTGTGGTCCTAATGAAGGCCAACAAAATGGGTTTAAAGTTTAAAAATCTATTAAGTTCATTGAAGAAGTTAGACAAACACTTTGAGCTGAGCCTTCTAACCAGCATATTTACCGAGTTGTGAATTTTGTGATCTGTGTGTTTATTGTGGGTACCTCATAAATGCTGACTGGTTCAGTAACCGGCATTCATTCATCAAAAATCAAGCACCTAGAAATACGGAGGCAGTGAGCATTGGCTACTGTTATCTTGATGATTCATTCAACAAGCACTTAGTGGGCACTTACTGGATGTGAAGTACGTGCTACATACTGTGAGAGATGCAAAATTTCGAAAAGATAGTCATTGCCCTCATGGAGCTCCTTTTTTTTTTTTACTAAAAGAGCCTGATGTTGGGAATATGCTTCCATTATAAATTATGCATCTGAACAAAAATATCTTGGAGGTACAAAGTGGGGAGGGGCTACCTTCGGGAGATCTGCTTTGGCTTTCCAGGGGTTCTTGATTGGATAGCCCTCAGGATTTCTTTCTATCTCACTCCCCAGTTTTGTTTCTCTTTCCTGTTCTAGACTTGACCCCTTCCTTTTCCTTATTCACTGATTCATTCCTAAATAACCAATCTATAGAAACTTCATTTCACAGGAGAAAATCACAGAATGTTAGAGCTGTCTATGCTGTTCCTTTTCCTGAGGACCAAACAGAGAAAGAAGAAATGCCTTCTCCAAAGTCACTTGGCTAGTGAACAGCAGAGCTTGGAACAGATTCCAAGTATTCTCTGTCAAGACTATTTCTAGCCTTCCCCAAGGCATGAAGAGTTATAGCTATCAATTACCATAAAGCATTCTCTCCTTTCCAGCCTTTAAAAATCAGTATCTCCTCAGAGATCTACTGGTCCCCAAGGTCAAACAGAATAATGAGAACCAGGGACCAACATATATGTCTATACCACCTCTTCCAGTCTTTCGATTCAGTGTCCAGGGCAGAACTTGTTTCTATCTTTCTTTTAGATCTTGCGAGGATCTGTTCTCCAAACCTTCCAACCTTACATGCTATGGCTACCCATTTCTCCTTGAGGACCTTTCAGTTATCCAAGGACTGAGCCCATAAACTCGGGTCCTGGGGGTAAAGAGGATGCTTAGTCCTTTGCCATCTGTAATCGTACCCCTGTCAATAACGTTCCGGCATCTGGCAGAGATGGGAGAAAGACAGCGATAGTCCTGTGTCAATGAGATTGACCATTATTTGTGCTTCAGTTTCAGACCTCAAGGGAATACACCTTAGAAGTTAGAAGAAGCCTGTACTGAGGACACGCAAACAAATAAATAAGCTCTTTTCTTAGGGGTAAACATTCTAGGAATTCATTTCAAACCCACAACTCTTAGGCATCCACCCTGGGCCCGGCCCCGTGCTACCCACTCGGAATTCGCAGACAAATTCAGAGACTAGAGCCAAACGCCCCCTGCCCTCGAGGAGCTTAGCTGTAAGACACAACACGTAAACAGGTGAGTACATGCAAGAAGACTGGAGAAGGGAGAGAGCATCTTTACAAAGCTGTTTATTGTTCAGATGGCTTCTTCTCCTTTTAGGGTCTTGACCATCCTGAGCTATTAGTTTTAAGGTTTTGACCTGAGAGGCTGGAGGATGACTCATTCTTCATGGGTTGAAATCGCTAGGTATAGAGCAAAGCTATAGTGGAAAGATGACTGGATTTGGCATTAGAGGAGTTGTGTCCGATCCAATCCTATCTCTGCCAAGAGTTACCCGTGTGTGACATGGGCCCCAGATGCCTCCTTAGTAAAATGAAGGGGTTGGACTAGATGTCCTTAAGGGTTCTCTGGAGAGAATCCTTAGATCCTAGAGTGTGATGAGGAGGATGGGATCCAAGGTGGAGTCTCCTCCACTGGGAAAAGAAAGCTTTTGCTTATCTTGGAAATCAAGACCATCCAATACTATCTTGCTTGATTATCCACAGAATCCCCGAAGGGCTTTCACTTAGCCCCAGCTCCTACTATGCTCTGAGCTCTTCAGCTATTCTGGTCCCAGTGGTTTAGTTTTGAGAAAGAGGTTTCTCCAGAAGACCCACCGCTCCTGATAGATGCACGTCACTTTGGCATTTCTGAATTGTGTTATGCTGAATTACTTGGCCTCCTATAGCAAATAAACGGCTTTCCCGTCTGGACACAGCTATCTAGTCCTTTGAAAAGCATCACTTTGTTTTCATGTCATTGTTTGTCAAAGTCTACAGATTCCGTTCCTTTCACCCAGTGCATTTTCATCAGCTATTACTAGAAATTCTAGTGCATGTGGCAAGGTTGTTGGTAGGAAATTGGAAGGGAAAGGTGGGGAGGAGTCCTGGGGATAGGAAGATCTCAGACCTTGGGATACCAGACTCAGTGGAAGGAAAGACCCAGGGAATTGGCCCAAGGGAGGGTAGCGACCCAAAGCCCGGGAATCTAAACCCAAGGGCAGCTTCCTTCTCTGCCCTGCCCCCCCCCCTCCAGGTAGACTGGGACTATACTGATGAAGAGGCTTCTAGTAGAGAGGAGAGGGCAATGCTAGGCTGAGGAAAGCTCACCCGAAGAGAAAGAAGACCTTGAGATCCCACTTCTAGCCAACACAGTTGAACATTCTCCCGAAAGTCCAGCCCAAGTTTTGATAGCACAACTTACCACCTCCTGCAACAAGCCCAAGCAAGAGTTAGGTAGTGATTTGGCAGTAGGAAAGGCAGGTGCTAGGAAAGGAGTACCACAGGCCTAGAAACTTGATTGTATGCCAGGTTCAAAGAGGGAGAAGAGGAGGGAACCATTACATGGCTTGGGGCCAATGGACTACTACAGGGAAGAAGCGAGCCCCTAAGATGGCAGGGTCCTAGCAAAAGCTCCTGTTTCCCTATTCTAGTTTTGACTCTGCCTTTCATTCCTGGACTGAGACCTTTCTCCTCACTGGGACCGAGCAGCTCATTCTCCAGCGCTGATTCACACTAGGAACCAGGGTGACTTATTAGCACACTGACTTAGCTAAACTAAGGGGCCCTAAATGGATAATATACTTATAAATAAATCTGCTTCTAGCTTCTACACTGAGCTATCGGTTCATTCTACCATAATCAAATAGAAAACTGGTTCTTGACATTTTCAATTTTGTTCCTAGGCACTGGTAATGTCAGCCAAGATGGATGAAATGAAGAAAAGTTCCCTCCGGCTGACCAGGGACAAACAACAGCCTATAAAGACAGCGCGGAGCTCCCGATATGTCCTCTTCACTTACTTCCAAGGGGACATTAACGGTGTAGTTAATGAGCACTTTTCTAGAGCCCTGAGTAACACTAAAAAGCCTAAAGATCTGAGCACTGAAGACACAAGTGAGGCCACTAGCCCTGATAGCAGTGAGTATGTCCATCTGTCTGGCGGGCTGGGTGATGGGGAGTGCTCCGGTACGGTATTACTGTTGGTGGTTCTCCTCTGAGCTCACCGGATTTCTCAGCTGGACCTTGTGCCCACTGTGCCGCACTGCCTCTCTCCAAGGGCTCCGGTTGGTGTCTAATCCAGTTCTGGACTTGGGGTTTGGAGTCGAACAAGGCTAATTTTTTAACATTTAAAAATTTTTTTTTGTTGTTTTTCAGTTTATTTTTTGTTGTTGTTGGTTTGTTCTCGAGATGGCTACAACACCAGACGGAACAATGCACTCAAGTCCAACACCCGTGCAGGGCTACACTGCTTTGAAATGTTAAAATCTGCTTTTGGTTCCCCCCATCCTCATCAAATAATTTTCAAATCTTTGAATAAAATAGTTATTGGTCAGCCCCGTAAAACACACCTCTTTAAATCTCAACCCCCTTTTCCTCTTTCCCATATCTGGGGGAAAAAAAAGAAAAAAAAATACCTCAAAAATTGTTTTTAAAAAAACACCTAAAAAAGAGAAAAAATGTATATATATATGACTCCCCCAGTTTTGGACTCTTCTTCACGAGGCTGACAACGACTGGATGAGCCAGATGCAAGTAGACTTAGGGTCTGAATGTTTTTCTAATATATCACCCCTATGGCTAATCTTCCTGGAAGAATTTTCCAGGCAGGTAATAGTTATTTCCTAGGAGCAAGTAACTTGAGAGGCCCAGTAGGAGGTCAGAAAGATCTGCATTCAAGTCTCTCTTCTGACTGGCTCTATTACCCTAGCAAGTCATTTAACTTCTCCTTTCTATTACCTTCCCCTTTCCTTTCCCCTTTCTCCTCCTACTTCTCTATAGGATGAGACAAGTTTCTCTATTAAACTAAATATGTCTGATATTCTCTCTTTAAGCCAATCTGATGAGATTAACATTCACACAATGAAGTCTTCACTTCTCAATGCTAGAAACTATTCTTTAAGACTAGAAGTTGCAAAGCATAGATAGGGTGCTAGGTCTGGTGTCAGGGATTCAAATTCACCCTCAGACACGATTAACTTCTGCTGCCCTCAGTTTCCTCACCAGTAAAATAGAAACAACCATAGTGCTGACCCGTCAGGGTGCTTGGAAAGATCAAGTGAGATATTTATTAAATACTCTGCAAACCTTCAGTGCAATATAAAAGCTATTATGACTATTTCACTATTAATGGTTTCTTATCCCAGAGGACTCGAACACGGGGCTCACAACACCCCCCATGTGCTGCCACAAGCAGCAGAAAATATAATGGAGAAATATATGGATAACGTTCACATTATAATATTATCAACACGTAGCCAGCAAGGATTCTTATGTACAGTTTACTGGCCCCTGTTTCTATTTGGATTGGACACCAATGAAGTTATCCATCGTGAAGAAAGAAGCTCTTGGTCTAGTCAAAGGTTCTACAGTAGACAGCAGCTACCATAAAAGGCTAAAGAGGAAAAAGGGAAGATCTGAGTTCAATTTTGGCCTCAGACCCTAGCTGTGTGACCTTGGGCCAACCACTTAACTCTGATCCACCTCAGACTTCTGAGCTCTAAAATGGGCATCCCAGGTTATTGTGAGGATCAGATGAGATTGTGATTGTGGAGCCCTTAATACAGTGTCTGGCCCATAATAGATGATATAGAAAAGCTTATTCCCTTCATTTCCTCCATACTGTGTGCCAGGCACTGTGCTAGGGCTCCACAATCACGATCTCATCTGACCCTCGCAGAAATCTTTTAAAGTGGATATAATCTACTGTACTATCAGTGGCCTCCCCGGTTTATACTTTAGTTCAGCTGAGCTGTAGTTGGGCATTAAAACATGAAGAGTTGGATCCAAACGTAAAGCAAGTAATCAGATTAGCAAGAAGAGAGGCCCAATGTGTTAAGGACGAAGGAAGAGTTTAGGTTTGAGCCATAAGAGTCAAGAGGCACGGTGGTGAGTTAGAAAGTACATCCCAAGACCTGTGCTGAATGCCACAAGCTAACCTGTGTGACCTTCAACCAGTCACTCAAACTATGGTGACATCAATTTCCTTAGCTGTAAAATGAGAGGGCTGGATCAGAACTGAGCCAGCCCCTCAAAACTGGGCCTTCTGGCCTGCTTCAGCTCCCCCACACACACCCCAAGTCTGTAAGGCAGCCTTTTGTTCAAATGAGCGGCAATACGGTCGTCCCAGGAGCGTGGTGCAGAGCCTGGCACTTAGTGAGTTTCTAATGAATGCTTTTTCTCTGCTCCATCCATTCATTCCCCATGCTTTTAATTTCTTCACATCCTGCCTCCAGCATTACTATCTCTGCAGCCATCACCAAGGCATTTAATCTCTCTGAGCTTCTGCTGCTTCTGTAAAATGGAGAGAGTTATACTTACAGAAGGGTAAGTTCAGAATATGTAATCAGATGAATAGGAAGAAGACTCAAGATGGAGAGGGCAGAGGAACAGCTCCAGATGGTAGGCAACAGAGAGGACCCAGGCCCTGAATGGAGAGAGCTTGGGGTTGAATTCGCTCTTCTGCCATGAGGTAACACGTTCTGGTTCCTCTTCCCTTTGGAACCTTCTCTATTATCTCTGAACCTCTACATTAGGGAATCTTATCCTTTTTTGGAGAAGCCCATGAATAACGTTTCAGAATCATGGTTTTTTTCTCTTTTTCTTCTTTTTTTAAATCTTGAACAATTGGGGTTAAGTGACTTGTCTAGGTTCACAACAGGTAAATAAGTATCTGAGACCAAATTTCAACTCAGGTCTTTCTAACTCCGAGACTAGTTAGTGCTCTATCCACTGTGCTACCTGTTTGCCCCAAGAATTGTGTTTTTCAAAACATAAAATAAAACATATTGGCTTGCCAAAATAAAAATGGCATGGAAATTTGGGGCATGGCATAGCATTTTATGGAAATATGGTTACCAGAATACACATTAAAAAAAAAAAAAACAAGTTCTGAAACGGTGAGTTCAGAACCCCAACCACCACATGAGATGGTGTAGAAGAAATGCCAAATGGGCAGGGAAAAGTGACTTATCCACTGTCACACAGAGGTTTGAGTCCAAGCCCTCACCTCTAAGCCAGTGTCCTGACGAGGGCACGTCCAAAACATCTTTCAGAAGCGCCCGTCGACAAGGGCGCTGCATTAATGCTGTCAAAGAGACCTCCACTTAGCTTATGACCAAAGCTGGCCCTTAATGAGTGGCTCCTGAGTGAGCCTGTGGGCTGGGCTTCCTGCTTTGTAATTGTTCTTATTTGAACTTAAATCTCCCACCTTGTCATCGTCAAGAAGTATGCCCAAGTTTGCTACCGTCTGGTACCAACCAAACTTTAGAGCTGGGAGGGACCTTAACAGTCTAGAGCAGCACTCTCATTTTGCAGAAGCCTGGCTAGAACCCAAAACGTGAGGCTGGGGCTCCTAGTCCTTTCCACTCTCCTCAACCACCCCAGGGTCCACCAGGCTGGGCTGCTGCAGGAAAGGGCACAAAGCAAGGGAGAAAGTGGAAACCAGCCAGCTGGTCAAGCCAGGCTCTGGGAACTCTGGAGGAATTGAATAGACTGTCTCAGGTCTCGTTAAAATTCAGTAACCTCTTGATTCTTCTTGAATTGTCTACCCCCACCTTAAAGCTCTCCCAACACACACACACACACACACACACACACACACCACAGCCATATCCAATACAGGCTGTATGAACTTTTAACTACTATGTATCTCACTGTCTAATCAATTAAAACCTAGTTCCTAAAGATAGGAGAGTGACTTCTTGTAGAGACTCTTCAAATGGCAGAGAGGAGACTGACCTTTGAGCTTCTCCCAGTCAATCTCCCCGGCTTTGGGCACCACGAGTGAGGTGACTGGATGCAGTCCAAGGTGACATCTGTGTCTGTCTTGTCTCACAAACCTTATGAAACTTTTCTTTCTAGACAATCAATTGAGTCCAAATCCCTGGAGTTTTGACTCTCACTGGACCAAGTCATGGCAAGAATTATGTCCCGTCAACAATAGTCTGGCCAGCCGTGGATCGAGCCGATCTGTCGCCCGGGACTCATCACCGCTGATGGTCGCGAGCCCTCCTCTGCAGCTTGGAGATCTGTGGCATCTGTCTTCTCCTGAACCCAGCCCAAGTCCTGCTGAGCCTGGATATTCTCCGTCCTTCCCTAATGTCCATTTAGTGCCAAAAACTGAGCGTGAAAGGAAATATGGCTCCCTTCTCAATCTTCTGAAACAAGACTGGTGCCTCATATACCCCATGTCACCAGCCAGAAAGCAGGCTAGACACCACATTGGAGCCACAAACCTAGTCCCCACTGGGACTGCCAGCTCTGACGGCAGCAAGGAAATGCCCCGATGCGCTTTTGCGCCAACGATCCCATCACTGTTTCTCCTCAGCTGAGAAATAGCATGAGGGACAGAGGCGGGTGGAGATGCCTATCACTGCCGTGACTCTGCAAGCTTCAGCTAGTCAGGAACTGTAACTAGTGTGAGGTGATCCCAGCTTGGCCACATGTGGCCAAAATGTAGAGGAGTACCAATAGCACTTCCAGGAGCCACTGAGTTTAGCAACTACTTAGCAAAAGTAGTTTGTGAAACTAGCTAGCTACCAGAGGAACAGTTTTGATCCCCCATTTCAGCCAGTCCATCCTGCTTCTAACCCCACTCCACCATGCTGGTCTCTCTAGCAGATGCCTCACGACGTTCCATGATCTCTGATATGTCACTCCACCTCTCCAACTGCTCTCCAATACCTGAATTAAGAGAATATCTTGTGCTATTTGTCCTAGTGTAATGATTGCTAAATTATGACCACTGTGGGCTGGGGATACGATAGGCTTTTAACAGCTAAGGAATTACTGAAAAGGTCAGCCGGGCTGAATTGACCAGAAACATTTGTCCCAGTCCTTATAATGATCAACTTAGATCTGAACGTAACTTGGAAGACAGCCTAAAATAAGACCAGCAGAGAAGCAGCCATCAGAGGACCAGGTCCTGACTCTACCATTAATTATTTGTAGGACCTTGGGCAAAAACTTCCACTGCTCTGGGCCTCAGTTTCCCAATCTGTAAAGTGAGGAGCTAGACTAGATACTCTATAAGAGTCCCCTTCCACTCCTCAATCCCATGATTTGATGATTCCATGATCTCAGGCAAGTTGTTCTGAGCCTCAAGTTTTTTGCCCTAAAAAATGATAAGGACAAGTTCAGATGATTGTTGAGGAAAGTCCCCTCCAGTTCTACCATTCTGGTACTCTGGGCAAGGCATCACAAAATTAATTTTTGTTAAAATACATAGAGTGACGTTGGGCTACGTCTACAGAAGGAAACTACGTTCTTGGAAATAGGTCGGACAACCTCAATGACAATTCCAGAATCTTAAGTGAAAAATCTGGGGTGTGATGCATGGAAATTATTTGAGGGACCCAATCCACAGTCCCTTAAGTGCTCCCTTTATATCCTAACCCCTCAGGGGATTCCTCTTCTACCTTTCTCTAGTCCCCCTTTCCCAAATCATGGTTACCCCTGTCCATAATCCCTTCTTTACTCCCATAAAAATGCATTGGACGATCACACCACATGTTTTTCTTTTTGGTCAAGGCAGAGAGAAGATGTGGCCTTGGCAAAACCAAGGGGAAGCAGTGGAACCAACAGTGAACATAGAGTCAAAGGACGGGGGACAAAGTCTAGCTTTCCCTTTTTACTGCCTCTCCTCCCAGTTTCCTCTTTTGCAAAATGAAGGGGTTGGACCAGATGGTCTCCGAGGTCCCCTCCAGTTCGAGGCCTGTGATGTTATAAATCCCGTCCTGTTTCTTCCCACCAGTGTCTTAAAGGAATTCCTCCCTTCACACAAAACACATTCTAACAGAAGTCAGAACCGCTACTGCCATCTAAATCATCCAGCTGTTACCCAACATCATCACTGACTGGGACTGCCTAGTGTACCCTGAGTTTTCTTGGCACATCTCTTAAGTCACTAAATTCAGAAAGTCAACAATTGTATTTCTGACTACAAATGTGTCTAGAGGATGAGAACCTAGCTGCTTGGGGGGGGGGGGAGGGAAGGGACAGGAACAGAAGTCTCCCAGCATGCAGAGCATTGGCTAAGGGAGAAGAAAGGTGGGCGGCCAAGGCAGTGGGGCTCACTGTTACTGGCATCTGCCCACCCAGCTGGGTACTAAACCTGCTCCTCGTAGAAGTGCTATTGAAAAACCACCTCTCTTCTTCTCTCTTAGGGAAGAAATCGTGTTCCTTCCAAAACCTAAAAAAGACCAGCACCAAACTCGATAATGGAAGTAAGTATCTGAGTTACTTATGCTTGCCTGGAACAAATTTATAGGGAATTCTCGGTACTGTTTTAAAAAAAAAAGACAAAAACTTGAAGCTGCTTCTCTTGCAACTTAAATTACCAGAGGTTTATTATTTGGAATAACCTGATATTCCTGGGGAGCCCTTATACCTTCTAGTTTGTACAAACTCCTTTTATTTACCCTTCCAGTAGTCACTAACAGACACTGGTGCAGGAGACAGCTGAATTAGCTCAGTTAGCTGAAGTGAACCAGCCCAAAGCCCCAAGGGGGACGAATGGTTCTACAGGAATTAAAATGCTCAGTCCCAGATGTTCTGTCCTTTGCTTTGCTTCAAGGACCACCCACGACTCTGCCGTTGCAACAAATGCCCATTGAGGCTGAACACCAAAACAATTGATTACATAAAATTTGCTAAAATGGAAAGTTCTGAGGCAAGCCCCACTCCATCTGCATGCAATATGATGGAAAGGGCAGGGTGGGGGGCGGAGGGGGGTCTGGGGTCAGAGGCCCTAAGTCTGAATCTGAGCTCTGTAATTTATTACCTATGTGACTTTGACCATGTCCCTTTTCATCTCTGGGCCTCAGTTTCTCTCTCTGTAAAATTAGGGGATATAGGGTGGCTAGGTGGCATAGTAGATAGGGTACTGGGCCTGGAGTCAGGAAGACTCATTTTCCTGAGCTCCAATCTAGCCCCAGACATTTTACTAGTTGGGTCACTCCCGGCAAGTCACTTAATCCTGCTTGCCTCAATTTCCTTACCTAAAGAATAAATTGGAGAAGGAAATGGCAAAGCACTCCAGCATCCTTCCCGAGAAAACCCCAAATAGGGTCAAGAAGACTTAGACATGACTGAAACAACAACAACAAAAATCAGGGGAGGGATTAGACAATCTCTGATTTCCCTTGAAATTCTAACATTCTGAGGTTCTTCCAAGAGCAAGCAATCACTACACATTTATTAAGCACCTGCTGTGTACCAGATGCTAAGTGCTACATTCTACATGTGTGCTGTAACATATCCAAGTACAGAGGAAGCATGATTTGAGGAGTGATCAGAAGAGAGTTGATTTTATCACAGAAAGCTTCTTAATGGAAACAAATTGTATGGGAACCTGATTCAAATGGAGATCCTCACATTTAACAACTCTGTTTATTTTCTTTTAGACATAGAAGCAAAAGCTGTTTCTCCACCCAAATCTGAGAGCCCGGGTAGTCTTGGTGAAGTGAAAGGGCCTAAATGAGAAAATGGGTCCTTGTTAGGGGCCTGTGCATACTGCTGGATTTCAGCATCAATACCAGCGGATGTGGCTGCTAAGATGACTGAACATCTCCCAACATTTGCTTGAAGCCAAAGCTCATATGAATGGTTCTGTCAAAATTGCAAAATGAGCTACTGTTATCATGTTTTTCAGGAGTCCTCCTCCAGGTAGAAGACAAGATTGTGTCCTTTTATCAATTGGATCCTTCAGTTCTGTCTTGGTGAAGATAACTTTCCCGTGGATACACATGGGGGAAAAATAACATAGAACTGTGCATCCAGACTACCTATAAATCATCATGTTTTTCTTTCATTTCTGCCATTAAAGACTAAACTCTTTAAACAAGCCCTTAGTCTCCTGAAACTTGTTTCCTTCTCTTTATTTTCCTCATGTGCTTAGAGTCGCATCACTTAGACTAGTTAGGCACCCTCTTTCTCGGGGTCCAAAAATCACCATCTCGGTGGCCAAAGGACTTTGGAGACCGCCTAGTTTAACATATAACTAGACCAGAGTTCCTTCTATAACACACCCAAAAAGCAGTCATCCCGTGTCTGCTTGAGGACCTCCTGTGATGGGGGATCCCTAGCCTGCCAGTCCAGTGTTCAACAGCTTTGAATGTCAGAGGAAGTTTTTTCTTCCATCCAGCTGAAGTGACCTTCAGCCTTTGCTCCTAATTCTACATTTGGGGGACAAGCAGAACAAGCATCGTCTCTCTTTTGTATATTTGAAGATAGCTATTCTGCATCTCCTTGGTCTCCTCTTAGGGTACAATGGAAAGTGAGCCGGAGGCAGAAGACCTGAGTTCAAATCCCAGCTCTTCTTCTTAGTACTTGTGTGACCTTGACCTCTCTGCACCTCAGTTTCATCATCTATAAAATTGTCCCTTCCAGCTCTGAACCTATGTGATATCCCTAGTTATTTCACCCAGTCCTTGAATGTGTCTCCCCATTCCGGTTACCTTCTCTCTGGACACCTTCTAATTTATCAATATCTTCCTCAATTGTGCCCAGAACTGAACACGGTATCCCAGGACAGAATACCATAGGATTCAGTGGGATCTCTCAATGCCCCTACCCCCTATTGTTTCCCCATGAATCTAGCTAGCTAGCCCTGTCTCTTTCAAATTTGTCCTGGAGAAGCCAATCCAATTTTTAAAAACCTGAGTTGGAGATTTTATCTCTATCTTTATTGAACTTCTCATTAGATTCACCTCAACATTTTGCTTATTAAGATCTTTTTGGTTCTTGCTTCAATCATCTAGTATATGGCTTCTTAAACCGTTGGCAACTTCAGCAAACTAAGTTCATATCCTTTTAGGGCAATCACTAGCTTGGTAAGACCCAGAGAATGCTACTGACATAAAATCATGGACCCACAGATTTAGAACTCAAAGGATCTGATTCTATATCAAGAGCATAGTTTGCTGAGGCCTGTTCTTACTCACAAAGAGCTGGCTCTTTGTGATCACTGCTTCCTTTTCTAGACATTCCCAACCATCCCTTTGATAGCAAGTGCTAGAATTTTTACCAGGAAGCATGTTAAAGCTCATCGACTCAGAGTTAACAGACTGAATTCTATTCCCTTTCCCTTTTTACTCCCCTATTTGCCCTTCTCTTACACTGGATCTCTTCCATTCTCCAACAACTTTCAATAATCACCATCAGTGACTCAGTCATATTCACCAAGTCTCCAGGCCAAAAATGATGACATTATCCCTTTTATGGGATTGTCCCATTTTTCGGTCCCGTAGCTCCCTAGTTCTGGGCCCAGCAATTTGTCAAAAGGTCCTTTCTTGTGTGTGAACTTAGATGGATCTGAGAGTACTTAGGTTCCTCCATGGGAGAGCTGCCAGAAAGATTCAATTTAATCCAATGAATGGTCCTGCAGGAATTTATTCAAAATGGCTACTGTTTGCTAGGCCCAGACCTAGACTTGAGGATTACAACAACAAAAGAAACAGTTTATGCTTGCCAGAAGCTTACATTCTACTAGGCTGGGCAGGAACAGCTTATGTATGTATATCTATATTTACACATACACAAACAGCAAATGCAAAACAATGCCAGGGAATTTCTAGAGGGAGAGAATGCTAATGGGAGGGCAGGGATAAGGATGAATCCAGAAAGGTCTCCCATGGGAGGTGCCATCGGAACTGTAAGCGAAGGAATCTGAGAATTCTTTGAGGCAGAGATAAGAAAGGAGGGCAGTGTAGACACGTCTGGCTGCAGACATAAAGGAAGGAAACGTGGAGTGTCTGGGAAAGGCAATATTTAGAGAGGGGAGAGTGTGGAAAAGGGGAGGAATATGAAGTAAGGATGAAAACAGCGGTGTCAAGATAAGTATTTTCTATTTTTCCCTAGAGATAGTAGGGAGCCATTGAAGATTTTATTGCAGGGAGGTGACATGGTCATTTCTGTATTAAGAAATATCAATCTGGTAGCTTGGCAGCTGTATGGAAGTTGGATTCATAGGGAGACTATTCAGGAGGCTATTACAGTTGTCTAAGGATGAAGCGAAGAGGGCCTGGACTGGGATGAGTGCTGTGTAAGTAAATCCCAGAGGATGGATGTGAGAAATGATATAAAGGTAGAATTGACAAGACTTGGTTGGCAAGTAAATAGAATTAGGCCCGAAAGTCCAACTCAGGTTCTAGGTATGCTTGGTATAGCCTGAGGTACTGTCTCAGATTGACACCAGGAGGGGATTATTTCAACTGTGGAAAGAGTATTGGATTTGAAATCAGAAGGTTTGGCTTTAAGGTCTTGCCCCATTTGCTAGTTTAGTGATCACAGTGATTCTCATTACCATTTTCTTCTTCCTCCTCTTCCACTTCCTCCTTGTCCTCCTCCTCCTCCTCTTCCTCTGTGTCTCACCAGTGCAAACCAATGCTTCATCCTTATTCTGTAGTCTTAGATAGTGGTCTGGCAGGGCTGAAAAGTTAGGTGTCAGAGGGGGCCATTAGGGGACACTGCAGTGGATGAAGTGCTTGGCCTGGAGTCCGGAAGATTCAAGTCCAGCCTCAGAAACTTAGTAGCTGGGTGACCCTGGGCAAATCACTTCACCCTGTTTACCTCAAATCCCTCACCTGTAAAACACCTTTGCCCAAAAAACCTCAAATGGGCTTACAGAGAGTCAGCCGTGTCCAAAACAACAACCGAATGAGGACAGTGGGCCAGATTAGGACTTGAACTAACTCTGAGGCTGGCCGTACCTGCTGGTCTTCCGCTAGCACTGGTGATATTCAGTAACAACTGGCATTTATGTGATTCTTGAAGGTTAGCCCAGCACTGGGTATGGATTATCTCCTCTGGTCCACACTACATTTCTTTGGGGAAGTTACCTAAAGGATTTTTATCTCCATTTAAAAGCTATGAAAACGGAATTACAATGGCTCTGTGCCTGGGACGCCTAATCTATAAACCTGGAGATAAGAAAACTTTCATTATCTACTTCACAAGATTGTCCTAAGGAAAATGTGATGATTTTCATTGCTCTATGTAAATTTAGAAGCTATTGTTACTCTTTCTCCTGCTCCCAGGAAAACAGATCAGGGCCTGGCATCTTTCGTCCACCCACATCATTGGCTCATCTTCCAGCTCTCCCCCTGAATGGGGGGGGGTCCCCAAAGCTCCTGCTTCCGGCCTCCTGCTCTTCTCAGCCACATTCTCTCCCCCTTACTGAAGCCCTCTGTTCCAGCCACTCCACCTCAAATCAATACCTCAAGCCGTGATCTCTTTCTTAAGCTCCACTCCTCTATGTCTACAGGCTGTGCATTAGGCAATTGCACCTCTTGGTCCCACTGCAGACTAAATGTGTCTGATACCAAGGTCATCGTCATCCTCTCCTGCCCTCAATCAAATTTCTCCCTTATCTCTCTCCATGACATCTCTATTTCACCCAGACCTAAAAGCTTTGAGTCACTTTTTGCTTTCCTCCATCAGTCAAGCAATCGATAAGCATGTATTAAGCACCTAGCCTGACCCTGGGAATACAGAGCCATATTCTGTTGTTCACTATCTAGAATATCCGGCGTCTCCTTGACATCTCTACCACCCTGGGCACCACCACTACCACCACTGCTCAGCTCAGATCTTCATTCAGGGGGGCCTTTGTCATAACCTCCTTGATTTTCTTTCCTCCAGCTCTTCCTGTGCTGGTACAACCGGATTGAGTCATTCCGAAAACCCTTCAGTGACTCTCCTCAGGCTACGGAATAAGGCCAGGAGGTCACAGGATGTATGCGGATGTGAGCTATCGATCTCCCAGTCTAACTCGCTCATTGTAGAGGTAGCACATTTAAAACTGAGGCCCACAGAGGTGAGGCCTCCCAGTCTAACAGGGAGTAAGAAGCAGAGTCAAAATTCAAACTCAGGTAGTAGGTTCCTTGGCCCATAGAATGCCAAGGTACCTTAGAGGTCATTTAATCATTTGATAGGGGCAGCCAAGTGACTCAGTGGATAAAGCGCAAGATCTAGAGTCAGGAAGACCCGAGTTCAAATGTGGTCTCAGACACTTACGAAATGTGTGACTCCACACAAATCTGTAAGATGAGTTTGAGAAGGAAATGGAAAACTACTCCAGTATCTTTGTGAAGAAAACCCCAAATGGGGTCACAAAGAGTCAAATGACTGAACTACAACAACCCCCACCATTTTACAGAGGAGAAAGCTGAAAGTCAAGAGAGTAAATGGCTTGTGCTATAGGCACACGTGTAGTATCTGGCAAAAATAGTCCTCTGTCCATCCCAATCCAAGTCCTCTGTCCCAAATCTGGAGCTTTTAAAAAGCTATAATGATTCTCTTTTTACATCACAATCCTTTCTAGATCTGCCTCCTTTCCTGAACGTTCTCTCCCCCCCCCAAAAAAAAATCGCCACCACATACACACATTCAAAGAGTGCCCTGGTCCTTTCCCTCCCCAACAAAAGACCATTAACCCAAATCATAGGACTCAGAAACTGTGGCAACTGTCCCACAGTGTAGCAATCATTCCATACCCACAGTCTACTCCCCTTCCCGACTGCTGAAAGAAGAAAGGACTATTTCCTGGGGCTGAAATTGGTCATTACCACCATCCCCTTTAGCTTCGTTTTAGAGTTACTCTCCTTTCCATTCCTGTACTCCCTTCCTACTCAGTTCATTCTGCCTCTTTGCATGCTCTACAATCCTTCCATTCACTGTTTCTTATGGCACAGTAATATTCCAGGATATTCACGGGCTACAGTTTGTTCAGTCATTCTCCAATCCCAGGATACCCAGTTTGTTTCCAATCTCTCGTTACCACAAGAAGAAAGGAAAAAAAAATACAAAATGGTGCTCAGAATATTTGAAGCCATAAGGGTCAGTGAATATTCTGTCACCAATAGGCAGCAAGCTCCTTAAGGTCTGGAATCATTTGGTGTTATCTCTCTGCCTTTCTAGCAGCCAGCACAGTTCATCTGAATTGCATTCAGTTTTCTGTATTCAGTTTGAAAATGTGAAATGATAACTCGACAGCACATTTAAATACCTTTCTGCACCATCCATCTCCAAGCAGTCTGTTGCTGTGAATATGGGGACCGCTAATGTTTATGCTGTGAGCTGGATTGCTGATGAGTTACAGAAAGAAAACATCTGCTCCATGGCGTGGGTTATTTGTTTGTTTGTTTAAGATGAAATGAAGGTTCGAGAATTCTAACAGATGAGCCTGCTGATTTAATTCTTTGGTTTAATGAATCTCTGAGCTGAGAAGAAAGGGAGTGTTGGTGAGCAGGTTTCTGTTTGATCTCAGGAACTCATCCCTTTTGCCCACTGCATATCATTGTGGGTGGGGAGGCAGCCTGGTGTAAAGCAGGGAACTCTAACCTTTTTCTTTTCCTATTCCATTAGTACAAAATGTTTTGAGTGTGATCTACGCTATATGTTTATTTCCTTATTTATAAAGTATGTATATATACATGAGCCACTGTGCTAATAATTATATGCACTGTAAAATGTATACAAAGAATAGAAAATTCAACAGGACGAGAAAAAGATGAAATAATATTTGATCCTAGACACCAACTCCTGGGAACCACTGGAATTAATCAAGCGTGTGTGTATCGGAGTGATATAGTCACCCATCGTTTCGGAAAAATCGCCAAGTAGTTAAGGATGAATGGGAGAAGCTGAAGCAAGGAGATGAATTAGGAGGCTATATGGTAAAGGGCCAAGTGAGAGGTAATGAGGGCCTGAATTAAGGAGATGGGTTCATGAGTGGAGAGGAGGGATTGGATGAGAGAGGGGATAAAGAGAGAAATGACAAGATTTGGAAACTGGAAGCATTGGGGAGGATACTAAAATGGCAAAGCTTGCTAACTGGAAGGATACCAGGGGCCCTTAATTGTAACAGTGTGGATGTGTGGAAGAGGGAGTTATTTAGGGGGAAAGATAATCTAATGAAAGCTGGGCTACAGATCAAACCCCATCCACCTCTGCTTGTCTCACTCTGTTCCACCAAAACCAAAAGATGTGGGGGGAGAGGGGACCATTTACTCATCATTCATTGCCCAAGAGCACAGAGCCCAACCCTCTCTGAGAGTACCTTGCTACAGTCACCAGGTGATCTAGCAGGAAGGGATCAGGTAGGCCAGGAAATAGTACTTGGCAGCTGCTGCAGTAGGTACTGGAGGACTGATCGAGGAAAGAGGGAACAGAGTGAGAGCTAATTTTATGGGGATAAGGCTAGCTGTGGCGTGTTGCAGACTGGCTTGGGGTGGAGAGGGTACAACAGGCCTATTCATCAAAACTTCCTGCTGCTCCTGTAAACCCTTCATTTCCCCCCTGGAATGGAAATACCATCTGTGAAGGTACTGACATCATTCACCTTTGCTCAATTCAATCCCATGATCCTCTTCCACGTGCCAGGGACTGTGCTGGATCCTGGACAAACAGATCAAAATGAAATCGTTCCAGACCTTCAGGAGTCGGTGCTCTACTGAAAGACACAACAAATGCCCAGGTAAATGACTTCAAGATTCATACTAGCGAACTAGAAAGTTGGGGGGATAAAAAACCATCAAAGTCAAACAAACTCTACCATACTGTGGTGATATCTGACAGCCAAGAAAGTGTTCCATTCCCACAAGCCCTCTGAATCTGTTCCCCAGGACCAAAAAGGAGTCAGTGAAATCATTTGGACCTCAGCTTTGGTTTCTGGGTCTGCCCTAATCACCGTGTCAATTCCTATTTCTATGAATTCCTCATATTTGTTGTTTTTATGGTACAATAATAGTGTGGGACGTTGAGGCAATTGGTAGGTGCAATAGCTAAAGGATGGGCCTGGAGTCAGGAAACCTTGAGTTCCAGCCAAGCCTTGGACACAAGGTAACCCTGGGTGACCCTGGGTAAGAGACTTAACTGCTAGCCCCCTCGGTCCCTTCATCTGTAAAATGGGGATAATAATAGCACCTACCTCTCAGAGTTGTAAGGATAAAATCAGGTAAGCTATGGTAATGACAATGAGGATGAGGATGAGGATGATGTTCACATGGATGCTCACAACCATTCTTCAAGGTATGGGTTCTTCCTTTGTTTGGGAGAAATCAAGACTGGGAAAGGCTCTGTGTGGGAGGTAGAACTTGAGTTGAGCCTTGAATAGCAAGTATTCCAAGCAAGAGAGATGAACAGTAAAGACATTCCAGCCTCTACAAAAATGCAGAGATGGAAGAGTGGAAGATGGAAGTCTATCTATGGGGAACAGCAAATAGGTCAGCCTGGCTGGATAAGAGAGGGAGTGGAAGGGGGAACGATTGGAATCATCCTGGAAACAAAGGTTGTAGCCAGAGTATGAAGGGCTTCAAATGCCAAATGGGAGAGTTTGTAAGGAGCCATTCCACCGAAGCTTCTTGAGCAAGGGACTACTCTCATTTACATTGCTAAGACAGGTCTCATAGCCTGTAGCATAGATCACATTCACTTCTAGTTCTGACTCTTCTGTATGATATTATTGTCATTTTTATGATAAAAAGTATTTCTTTATAGCCCCCAGTGGTAGATTGCTTGAGAGATATGTTGCAGTAGAAAGAACAGGGGAGCTAAAATCAAGAGAGACTTCTAATCTCACCTCTTTTGACCATAGGGTATTCATTTAACTGCTCTCAGCCTCAGTTTCCTTAGCAGTACTAATAGTCAAAATAATATATGAAGTATCGACCCCACAGGTTTGTTGTGAGGCTCCAATAAGACTGTAATCTATATCCTCAAGCTCTGAGCTTATATGAATTGAATTCAGCCTTGGAGATAACCCTTAAATCATAACTCTCTCACTCATATTTCTGGAATTGCCCTTCAAATAGAGATCCTATCTAGATTTTTTTAAAAAGTCTATAGATCCCATACAAGCAATCAAGATTACAATGTATACCTTGTATGTGATAGCCCATATCCCATTCTAAAAAATAAAAGTAAGCAAAACAAAAAATACAAAAGACTTTCAGTAGCTAAGAAGCAAACAATCCCTTTCTTTCTCTAGGATTACTTCTGATTTCCTCCCAGGGCACTACAACCCTCCAGAACTTATAATACCACCTTGGAGTTTGGATTTCCCTAGGAAAGGAAATGACTTGGGGTTGTAGGACAACTTTCCATACCCTCCATATCCCCCCAGTGAATTTCACTTTCACACTAGCATTTATATAGTGTCTTATGATATTATCCTGACATCTCGGACTTCCCAGAAAAGAAATTCAGGGTTGTTAGAGATCGCTACCCTCCAAAAGTCATTAAACTGAGCTGGCCAAATAGTTCATAATAAAGGTGAAATCCAGGTTCCTTGCTCCCCCATCTTAGTCGCTTGCTGGTATATATTCATTTTTGAGTAACTACCTGTGTGATCCCCTTTTCTCTCCAAGAGATTGGTACTTCCCAGGAAACCTTCTCTCTCTGGAAAGTTGGGTCCTGGAAACTTTGAATTTGGGAGAAGTTAAAGAGGTAACCTAAAGCTGGTGCTGCCCATAAATCCTTTTTGTCTCCAGAAAGCTACAGTCTGGGATCACTCCACCCATGATCTCCCCAAAGGTTGGGGTTCAGAAGTCCTAAATTCTCCTCAACATGGAGAGCAATGTCTGGCACATGGTGTATGCTTGTCATCAGACTGAAATAGCTCTGAGCTTTTTGTAAGAAAACTACTATATCAGTTCATGGGATTGTTACAGAAAGATTAGTACTCTACTGGGAGGACTAGAATAATGAGGAGCAATTTACTTCATTCTGGATGATAGGATCCAAAAGGATCTCAGTAGGCTAGAATGCTGGAGTGAAGATAATAAAATGCAATTTAATAGGGATTAAAAAGTAAAGTCTTACGCTTGAGGTCCAAAAGAATCCCCTTCCACCACAAGCAGTGATGCAGGTAGTGCAACTAGAGAGTACATTCATTGGAAAAAAGAAAGACCTGGGAGTCTTAATGAACTGAACACTCATTACAAGTCAACAGTGGGAGAGCTCAGCCCCAGAATGTACCCCACAGGCCCAATTAAGAGAGGCAGACAGTTCAGGACCAAGGAGGTGATAGTTCCAATATCTTCTGCACTGTTCCTTTCTGGGCACCAGGTTTTAAGAAAGTCGTCAGTCATTTAGGGTAAGTCTAGAGAAGAGTAACCAGAATGATTAAAGGGTGCATATTCATGCCATATGTGAATCTGCTGAAGAAACTGAGGATGTTTAGACTGGAAAAGAGAAGACTTAGGGGAGATATGATAGCTATCTTTAAGTATATCAAAGAAGAATTACACTTAGCAATAATATTAACCCATACTGCAGATAGAAGCACTTTAAGATCTGCAAAGCACTTTGTATATATTATTTCACTTGACACTCATTTCCCAATCACCTGGGAGATGGACACTATTACTATTCCCATTTTACAGATGGGAAAGCTGAGGCTAAGCAAAGTTAGATGACTTGCCTGGGCTCACTCAGCTAAGGAAGTGTCCAACACAGGATCTGAACAACTCAGGTCTCTCTGACTCCAAATCCAGTACACTAGCCACTGTACCATCCGTAGAGTAGAGCTAGAAACACTAGACAGAACTTGGAGAGAGGCAGATTTCAGGCTTAGCATAAGGAAAATCTTCTCCACAACAGAGATGCAACATGACTTTTATGGAAATGTTTTGTATAACTTCACATGTGCCTTCTCCATAGTGGGGAAAGGAAGAAGGAAGGGAGAAAATCTGGAACTCGAAGGTTTTTTTTTATAAAAGCTTTTTTATTTTCAAAACAGACACAGATAATTTTCAACATTCACCCTTGTAAAACTTTGTGTTCCAAATTTTCCCCTCCTTTCCCCCTCCCCTAGACAGCAAGTAATCCAATATATATTAAACATGGATAATTCTTCTATACATATTTCCATATTTATCCTGCTGCAAAAGAAAAGTCAGATCAAAAAGGAAAAAAATGAGAAAGGAAAAAAGCAAACCATAAGAAAACAAGATGAAAAGACTATGTTGTGATCCACATTCAGTCCCCATATTCCTCTCTTTAGATGCAGATGGTTTTTTCCACCACAAGTCTATTGAAATGGGCCTGAATCACCTCATCGTTGGAAAGAGCCAGATCTATCACAGTTGATCGTTACATATAATCTTGTTGCTGTGTACAATGTTCTCTTGGTTCTATTCACTTCACTCAGCATCAGTTCATGTAAGTCTTTGCAGACTTTTCTGAAATCAGCCTGCTCGTTGTTTCTTATGGAACGATAATATTCCATCACATTCATATGCCAAAACTTATTCGGCCACGCCCCAGCTGATGGGCAGCCACTCAGTTTTCAGTTTCTCGCCACTACAGAGATGGCCGCCACAAACATTTTTGCACATGTGGGTCCCTTTCCCTCCTTTAAGATCTCTTTGGGATACAGGCCCACTAGAGACACTGCTGGATCAAAGGACATATACAATTTGACAGGCCTTTGGGCATTGGAACTCAAAGTTTTAAAAACAAAAGTTAAAAATTGTTTTACATGTAACAGAGGGGAAAAATAAAATGGCTAATAAATAAATAACAACAGGGATGTAGAAGAAATCCCTGCTCACATGCAGGCTTACCTAGAGGACCAATTAGAGACAGTATATTAGAGGAAAAAATGCTGGACCTAAAAACTGTGATTACGGGCAAATCACTTCATCTTTCTGAGGTTCCGTTTCTTCATTTGTAACACAGAGACCAATATACTTCACTGCCTGCCTCTCTAGCATTGGCACAGGGAAAGCACTTGGCACGTTGTCTAGTGGTATACACATGTGAACTATTATTATAAGCATTGATTAAGCACCTATTATATGTTATACACCTGTGCTAAGAAGTACAAAGACATCTCCTTGGGATGCATCCTCATGGCATGGAGGAGGCTTTTTGGAAGCTCAGTGATGCGTGAAAGACCAGCGGAGGTAAAGAGGAAGCACGAGCCACGTTGGTGGAGAGGGAGCCCACATGGACAAAATTGCCTCTTGCTGAGGTATTGAAATGTTAGTATCGATTCCTGCCTGAGGTAGAAATATTGAACTGCGACGTGAGAGAACATCCGTGAGCTTTCTCTCGGTAAAACTCATTAAAGAATCTGGGAGCATTTTTTAACAAGGTTTAAAATAAAAAGCTTGAAAACAAACAAACAAAAAAGAAATAAAGAAAAGGTTGTCCGGGACCAGGATGTGATTTCCTTGCTTGGCATATGTGGACAATCCAAGTTTTGTGAATCATTGCCACATTCTCCCAGCCTCAGTTTCCTCATCTGTGAAAAGGGGACAATAATGCTGGCCCTCCTTCACTCGCTGGAAAGTTGCAGGCTCCCTCTTGCCTCCCAATCTACACCTTAGAGATTTATTCCACACTGTTCCCTACTGGATACTGTGTGCCAGTCTAAAGGACTGTTTACTGTTTCCCCGTCTCCTGTCTCAGAGCCTTTATGCATGTTGTTTCTCGTGACTGAAATACGTTGTCGTTCACTTGTTTTTCATTCATGTCCGACTCTTTATGACACAATTTGGGATTTTCTTGGCAAAGATGCAAATCTTTTCCCCAGAAAATGAGAGTGTACATTCACCCACAAGTACAGGGTCCGGGGGAGGAAGGGGCTTAAACTTAGATTACTCTGGTAGTTTGGGCAGTGAGGTGGAACTAGAAAATAGAGCATTGGGATTGGAATCAGGAAGACTCCTCTTCCTGAGTTCAAATCCCATCTCAGATCCTTACTAGTTATGTGACTCTGCTCAGTTTCCTCATCTGTAAAATGAGATGGAGAAGGAAATCTTTGGCAAGAAAACCCCAAATGGGGTTTCCCAGCTGAAACAACTAAACAACATAAGGACAACAACTGTGGCGCTGAGGCACCGTGTAGGAAATATGTGTGGCTAAAGGGTACACTCGCACGTTTTAGTTCTTGGAAGTCCTTTCTCCAGTCCCTATTTAGCATCCTTTTCTAGTTCAAAGGGTCACATAGTTTGAAAAGGCTTCTTCCTACGGGTGGCTATCTTTCTGTAGCTCTCTCTGCTATATTTGTCCCTTTTGGTCTTTGGTATAACTCTCTATTGGGATGAATGTGTTGTTTCTACTGGTCATTTTCCTTTAAGGACATAGTTAATGGTTGGGAGCAAGGAGTGACTGGGAGGAGAGAGCACTTTCCTCTCAGGGGCGTGGTTTGGACTGTAATTATAAACTCATTGCTAGGCTAGACCCAAAGACCAGCTTTTGTTTGAAGGAGAAACTTGTAGTCATTGAAGAAATTGCAGTTTTTATCGTATATAAATGTAATGGAATATTATCGTTCTATAAGTAACAATCAGCTGGTTGATTTCAGAAAGGCCTGGAGAGACCTACAGGAACTGATGCTGAGGGAAGTGAGCAGGACCAGGAGAATATTGTACATAGTAATGCGATCATTAACTGTGATGGACTTGGCTCTTTTCAGCAATGAGTGATTCAGGCCAATTCCAATACACTTACGATGGAGAGAGCCATTCACATCCAGAGAGGGGACCGAATGTGGATCACAACATAATATTTTTACCTTTTTTGTTGTTACTGTTGTTTGCTTGCTTGTGTTTTTCTTTCTCATTTTTCCCCTTTTGATCTGATTTTTTCTTGCGCAGCATGATAATTATGGAAATATGTATACAAGAATTGCACATATTTAATCTAGATTGGATTACTTGCTGCTTAGGAAAGAAGAGAGGTGGCGGGGAGAGAAAAATTTGGAACACAAGGTTTTACAAGGGTAAAAACTAGCTTTGCATGTATTTTGAAAAATAAAAAGCTATTATAAAAAAGAAAAAAAAAGAAAAAATTGCAACTTTTCTCAAAGGCAATCCATCCTATTCTACTTTTCCTGTTCAATTCTGGGCCTACATCACTATCCATCTGCAGTGTCTAACTAAGATACAGACACTGATGGCCCAGCTCAATGGGTTGTCCATTTAACTGCATAGCATGGTCTAGTCAATCGACATTTTTCATCCACTTGCAAACTAAATGGATTATCCATTTCTGGGTAGTTATGTGGAGATACACCACTAGATGGTACAAGCACCCAGTTTTCCAGTCATGATTTGCTAAGTGGTTTGCCTGGGCACGATCACTAGACTGGAACTATTTAAAATGTATGCTTTTTTAAGTTGAAAAGTAAAACCCTTCAAAGTAACATCTGCAAAACAACACTGCCTTCAACTTTTTTTTTTTAGTTTCTAGTTGCTGAGTTGTTTTTAATGCCATAAAAGGTGCAATTAGAGAAACAATCAGGAACAATTTTTCTTTCTTTTTCTTTTCTCTTTTAATGTTGACAGTTACCTTGGTTATCACTATAGACTGAAGACAGATTCTGTCCAAAAAAAAAAATACAGGATTAGTGCAAAGACAACTTTTCAAAATGTTCTCTTCAGTCACTCCCTTTGGCTAGGGACACCAGTAACCATATCACCACATCCCATGGATGGTGAGATCATAGCATCTTAGCTCTAGAGCTGAAGGAGACCTTACAGGCCATCTGCCATCTGGTCCGATCCTGTCATTTTACAGATGAGGAAAGCAAGGCCCAGAAAAAGAAAATGGCTCTTGTACAAGGCCATGTAGTATGTGTCGGAGCTGAAATTCGAACTCAGGTCCAGTGATAATGCTAAAGTCAGTCTTTCAGATTCTACACTCTATCACCTGCAGTGCTCATTTGACCTAATAAGTTTCCAGCATAAAGTTTTCCACTCTATTGACAATCTGGAAAGCACATGTCCTGTCATCTAGATTTTTGAGAAGATCAAATTGGTAAGTCGAAGGCTATCAAATAAGTAAGCTAAATAAATTTGGTAAGAATTGATGATCTTTGGTGCTAATCAATTTGGTGCTTTGGGTGATGATCTTTGGGAAAACCCAAGTTCAAATTTGACTTTAGAAATTTCCTAGCTATATGACTTTGTGCAAGTCACTTCACCCTGGCTGTCTCAGTTTCCTAATTCATAAAATGAACTGGCGAAGGAAATGACAAACCTCTCCAGTATCTCATTCAAGAAGGTTAAGAAGAGTTGGACACGAATGAAAGGACTGAACAACAACAACAAGGTAGCAAAGTGGATAGATCTGAAGTCAAAACCAACTGAGTTCAAATTTAGCTTCAGACGCTTTTACCTATGTGAGCCTGGGCAAGTCACCTAACCTCTGACTGCCTCAGTTTTCTCAACTGTAAAAAAAATGACCACAATAATTTTCACCTGCTAGGTTAGTTGTGAGAATTAAATAAGATAATAATTATCCATTTTGCATAATTTCACATGTGTCTTCTCAAGGAAGGGAGAGAATCTGGAAATCAGAGTTTTAAAAACAAATGTAAAAAATTGTTTTATATGTAACTGGGGAAAATAAAAATATAAAATGATCATTATAAATAAAATTATATTTGTTAAATGTTTTGCAAATTTTAAGGCACTATATAAATGTTAGCTCTTATTTTGTTATTGTTATTACATAATATTTTTTAAAGTACATAAGGCACTTCACATACATTATCTCACTCAAGCCTGACAATAGCCCAGGAAGGTGAGAATGACAGATATTTTTATCCCTATTTTACAGATGAGGAAAGTGAGACTGAAGGAAGTCAAGGGCCTTACATGTGGTCATATGGCTATTAAATGCTAAAGTAGAAATGAAACCCCAGTCTTCTTGACTCTATGTCCAGCACTCAATACAAATGATCTGAGTATATATTTCAGGGCTCAGACACTCATTAGGTCACTCGGGAAATAATTAGGGACAGTGGCAACAATGATAATAATAACGCACTTCATTACAGTGCTTTAATGTTTACAGAATGCTTTTCTTGCAGCATCCTTGCAGCAGGTCTAGGTAGTACAAGCATATCAAAAGTAGGCAAGAGAATATGAGGCTCAGTGTCAAAAAAGAATGCTTCCAGGACTTCCAAATTTGACTTTTCCTATGAGTCATTTGTTTATCATAACCATAAGCCTGGTGCTTGTGCCAGGGCAGGGGTCAAAAAGTGGTTATGGAGGCAGGTCAGATGTCATGGATTAAATTCCCCTTACCTTAAAGCAAATCAGTCCTCTGTGATTTGAAAGCTACAAGTTAGGCCTCTGATCTATGCAGTCAGAATCATGCTTCTGTATCTATCAGTATGTTCTAATATCTATTTTCTTTTTTAAAAAATTCATCTCTTCCTCCCACTATCCCCAATTCTCAATGAACAAAACCAAAAGAAAAAACAAAACCCTGAAAAATAAGGCCTTCAACATACAGCTGTATAATATGTTTAACATCAGATTGCTTGCTCTCTTGGGGAGGGGAAAAGTTAAGGGAAGAAGGGAGAAAATATTTGGGACACAAAGTCTTAAGAGGATGAATGTTTAAAACTATTTTGTGTGTATTTGGAAAAATAAAATACTTTTGATAAAAAAAGAAGCTTTATGAGAAAAAAAGAACCAAAAATCATTGCTATAAAATATTATCCTATCAGCAAATTATGGTTCAACTTTTGCCCCTGGTAATACATTTTTTTATTTGTTCCCAAAGGCACTATAATTTGAAGGTCATGAATAACAATTCAAATGATAAAGACTGAGTAAAATACTTAATGTATACAAAGATCAGCATAATCTGGTCAAACAAATTCCTATATTAGCCATGTTTGAAATGAATGTCTGTCTTTCTGCCTGGTCTTTTAAGCTGATCACCTTTGGGGGAAGAGGGTGAGTGGTATGTTTCATCTTCATTCTTTAGGATTCATAGTTTATTATTATATGGATTAAAGTTCTAACAGCTTTCAAAATTGTTTTTTTTTAATAATGTTAACTTTGTATATACATTATTCTCTTGGTTCTGCTCATTTCTTTATGTAACAGTTCATAGAAAGTCTTCCCAGTTTCCTCTGAGACTGGCCATTTCATCATTTCTTCTGGTACAATAACACTTTATTACCTTCTTATGCCATAAATTATTTAGATGTTCTGCCATAAAACAGCCCTTTGATTTCCAATTTGGGGCTACCACAGAAAGAACTGCTATGAATAGCTCTGTATATATGGGACCTTTCTATGGTTTAGGCCTAAGTAGTAATCTCACTGAGTCAACGAGTATGCATATTGTAACAGTTTTCTGGGCATAATTCCAAATTGTTTTCTAGAATGGTTAAATCATTTCATAGCTCCACCAATTATTGTACCGGTCTTTTCACAGCCCCTCCAATATTCATCATTTTCCTTTTTTGGGTCATTTTTAGAAGTGATGAATATGAGATATACTCTTAAAGTTGTTTTAATTTGTATTTCTCTCATTATTAATAATTTAGAGCAACTTTTATATGTTTGTGGATAACTTGGATTTCTCCTTTTGAAAACTGCCTATTCAACATTGTTGGTGGAGTTCTGAACATAAAACCATTCTGCAGAGCAATTTGGAACTATGCCCAAAGGGTTATCAAACTGTGCATACCCTTTGACCCAGCAGTGTCTCTACTGGGTCTGTATCCCAAAGAGATCTTAAAGGAGGGAAAGGGACCCACATGTGCAGAAATGTTTGTGGCAGCCCTGCTTGTGGTGGCAAGAAACTGAAAACTGAGTAGATGCCCATCAGCTGGAGAATGGCTGAATACAAGTTGCGGCATATGAATGTTATGGAATATTACTGTTCCGTAAGAAACAATGAGCAGGAAGATTTCAGAGAGGCCTGGAGAACCTCAAAATGAACTGATGCTAAGTGAAGTGAGTAGAACCAGGAGATCATTGCACAGGGCAACAAGAAGACTGTACGATGATCCATTCTGATGGACGTGGCTCTTCTCAACAATGAGATGATTCAGGCCAGTTCCAATGATCTTGTAATAAAGAGAGCCATCTAAACCCAGAGAGTGGACTGTGGGAACTGAGTGTGGACCACAATATAGCACTTTCATTCTTTTTGCTGTTGTTTGCTTACATTATGTTTTCTTTCTTATTGCTTTCCTTTTTGATCTGTTTTTTCTTGTGCAGCAAGATAATTGCATAAATATGTATGCATATATTGGACTTAACATATTTTTTAAACATATATTGGACTACCTGCCCTCTAGGGAAGGGGGTGAGGAGAAGGGGAATAAAATTTGGAACACCAAGTTTTGCAAGGGTCAGTGTTGGAAAATTATCCATGCATGTGTTTTGAAAATAAAAAGCTTTAATAAAAAATAAAATTAAAAAAGAAAGAAAAAGAAAGGAAGGAAGAAAAAGAAAAAAGAAAGAAGAAAACTGCCTATGCATAAAACCATTGGCCATTGATATATTGGGGAATAGCTCTTAATTCTTAAAAATGTGGATCATTTTGGACAGATCCTTTATCAGAGAAACTTGCTATAAATATTCTTTCTCAGTTACCTGTTTTCCTTCTAATTTTTACCATATTGGATTTGTCTGTATGAAGACTTAAAATTTTTTTTAAATCAAAATTGTTCATGTTTTTGTGTGATTTTGTAACCCTTTTTACTCTGGGATCCAACAAAGGCCAAAAATCTGCTAGTGGTACCTGCCTACTGTTTGGCTGTTTCTACCCTCAAGATCCCAAAATTACAGAATAAGCCACAGTGGACCCTTTTCCTCACTCTCTACAAAAGATAGGTAGGTAGATATGTAGATACATAGATATGTAGAGAGACAGAATGAATTAACGGTATCCTAATCTACTGTTAGGGAAGTCTCCTGACCTGGAAAACAAGAAACAAAAAATGAAAAACTAAGTGAAATTGAGGGCTCGTCAGGGCTGATTGGTTTTCCTTTGTTAAGTGTCCCAAACAACAGTTTCTGGTGCGATCATGAATTCTCATTAACCCCGGCAGACCTTTCACTTCTTCCTTCACCAAGACCAAGACCATTCAGCACAGAATGCTACACAAAACTCCACTCCTGCCTCACAAGATCAGTCTTGCACCCCCGGCTTCTTGCTTAGACTCTCTGGCTAGATGTTTCTGATGCATCCCAAATTTAACACAGTCCAAACAGAATGCATTCAATCTTCTCCAAAGTAATCCATTGTCCTGGTTTACCTATTTCTGGCAGGTGAGGTGGTCATCTTTCTCAGCATCTTGGAATCCACTTTGACTCCTTTCTCTTTCATCCTCTGTAGCAAATTACTCCCCAAGTCTTATTCTTTCCACCTCCACATCTCAAATCTGTTCCCTTCTCTCTGCCAACAGACCCTCATCACCTCTCACTCAGACTACTACAGTAGCTCCTAAAAAGTGCCCAGTTCCTATTTTCTTCCCTCTCTAATCCATCCATCATCCACCTAACCAAGTTATAGTCTTAGAACACAGATCTGATGGCACTACCCCCCAAACTAAAGAACAAAACAAAACAAAACAAACTTTCATGGCTTTGGTTGCCTCTAGGATAAAGTACAAAATCCCCAGTCTGGTATTTAAAAACCCTCCACGACCTGGCCTCTACCTACTTTTCCTGTCATCTTTTGTATTACTTTTCGGCACATACATTCCGTTACAATTCATGTATGCTCTTACTCCATACCCAACATTCCACCTCCCACCTGTGCACAGGCAACCCACCCCAAGTCTGGAATAGACTCCTATCTAGCTTCTTTCAAAGCACAGCTCAAACACCAACCACCCACATGAAACCTTTCCTGATTCCCCCAAGCTTAGCGTTCTTTTTTTGGTCTTGAAATTACTTGTTCGAAATCGGGGATGCTTTGTATTTACTTCTCAATGCACATTTTCTATCCCCAGGGGAGAAAAAAAACAGGGACCCATTCATTTAGCACAGTACCAGGTACAGAAGTCTATCTCCAATTTCTGCTCAATGAATCGTCTCATGTCTTCCCATTTTTCTCTTACCAGTCTCAGAGGAAAAAAAATGTATGTTCTCACCTTCCCTTGTGCCCTTGACCTTGGCTCTTTCTGACTCTTAAGGGTTTTATTTGGCTAACCTTTTCAGACCACAAGGAGTCCATGCCCAGGGCATATTAAACTCATTAATGGAGGGCTGATTTTCCACAGGGTTTAGGGCCTTCGCTCTGAACAGTGTTTCTAGATAACCTACAAAGATAAAGAAGGATGACCAAACTCAGACCTGCGTGGAAATTCAGAATCATAGTCCCCATTTCAGTTATTGTTGTTGGTTTTTTCCAAATGACCTACAAAGCCCTCACAGGGGGCACCATTGGCTTTAAATGGAAAATCAGAATCATGAATGATTTTAGATCTTTGTGGTTTTAAAGAAAACGTTCTTATTATAGAATCATAGAATCATGTTGAAACCCAGCACTAGAAGCTCCAGGATGGAACTTCCAGAAAACAGAAAGACAGAAATGGCAGAGATTAGCAAGGGAACAAGAAACTAGGTAACCCGACAGAGAAAGATAGCGATCGGGGCCCCAGAACATTTACAGATTGTGGTTTACAAAACTTCTTGAACTCTGCATTCCTTATGTTGGAGGCAGCATGTTGTAATGGCTAGGGTGTTGGATTAGGGCAGAGATCTCAGTTTGAATTCTGCCTCTGACATTGACTGGCTAGGTGACTCTGGGAAAGACAGTTGAGCTCTCTGCGTATCAGTTTGCTCATCTGTGAAATGGTACCCATCTTATAAGGTAAAGCAGTGCAATTACACTGGATTTGGAGTCAAGATGATCCAGGCTCATCCCCTGATACAGCCATTGAGAATTTGGTTGACCTTGTACAAATCACTTCATTGCTGAGGTAAAGTTTCCTTATATGTAAAATAAATTGAACTCGGTGGTCTCCAAGGTCCCTTGTAGCCCTAAATTCATGATCCCATGAGGGTTGTTATGAGTATCAAATAATCAGATCACATGTGCATCTTTCAGACTTTAGAATGATAAAGGGATCTCAACAATTGTTAAAGAACTCATAATATGTCCTGCCATAATGAGCAATGAGAACAACTTCTCATACCTATCAGTAATATCAACAATGGTAGTCCTTGAAAGAGGGGATTCCCAAGCAAATTGACTAATAAGAACCAGGCGATGATGGAAGAATGGGAATAATCCCTTATAAGTAGGATTCTTGGACAATCTACAAAGAGCTTTAAATGCACTTGTTTTTTCCAACCCCCACACCGTGTGGTGGGTAAGGCAGGTATCATCCTGACTTTACAGATAAGGAAACTGAGGGTCAGAAAGATGAAGTGATTTATCCAAGGTCACACAATTAAATCAGTGGCCAAGTTAGGCTGTGAACTGAAGGGATTCTTGGTCAAGTCTAAGCTAAATCTGAAGGCTTGTGAGGTCCCTTAAAATAGGTCTTCTTAAATGCTTCCCACTCCAAACCTTTTTTCATTTGGAAAAAAAAAAGTGTGACCCCAGGTACACAGGTATATAAAATAGGTATACAAATCAAACATTTACTGATAATAAATTATAATTTCACGACCCCCCACATTTAGCTATGTGACCTCATATGGGGTCAAGCCCCACACTTTAAGAAGCTTTGCCTTAAAATACTGAGAGTCTGTGATTCTGTGCTTCTCTAACTCCATTTCAAGTTCTGTTCCCTCTGTACCATACAACCTCCCAAGTAATGAGTCTATAGGAGCTAATAACACCAACCATAGCATCCCTGTTCCCAGAACTGATAATGGGTTTGAGTTTATATTTTACAGTTAAAGGAATCATTAATGATGAGTGTTCAGCATTAGTGAAAATATTCTTAGATTTTACAAACGTGACTAGAATAGTTTCAGAGATTCTAATATAAATGCCTGGGAAGCTCTTTTTTTCTTTCATTTTCCTGGTATTACATTTATGAAAGACAATGTGGTATATACTGGCTGCATGTGACCCTGAACAAGTCACCTAACTTTAAAGTGTATCTTGACAACTCTATAGGATTAGAAGCTGCGGGTTGCATGCCAATATGCATTGGGAGAATGAATTGATAGAATTTCCTATACAGAAGACACACCAGGTCTGAATCAAAAAGGAAAAATACTTTTCTCTATGTGTACCTAAAGTGTGTAGATATAAGATAAGATTGTTAAACTTATGCAGAAAAACAACTGCATAAACCATACTTTTTTATTTAATCTGCACTATTAACATTTTCTACATCACTTTTTAAGTCTAAGCACTCAACAAAGCAATAAATCAAGGCCTGATTTTCAGCTTTTTTCCTATTTCAGAGTTATAAATGTTCACAGTGAAAATTTCACAATTGGGTCCTGGCTGCAGGACACACCTTATCATTTCCACATACCTCCTTCCCCAGAATGCAAGCTCATTGAGGGAAATCCTACCTAGTTCTCCTCAGCTTTCCTTCCCTACAAACTCCTAAAACCCATCATTCCAAGCAGAATGTATATCCTGAGATTGCAAGTGAGGGAGCCTAAGTTTGGGGCCAGTACAAGGGTCCCCTGACATCTGATGTTTTCGTTAGATCCAAGAGGCAAAGGGCCTCAGCTTTCTCTGAAAAAATGAGGAAAGCAAACAAGATGGTCTCTAAAGAACTTTCATAAGAAATGCATACCAGTAATAGGTGTGTTCTTGCTAGACTTCACAGGCACGAATATTTTCAAATTAGAATTCTACTCCCTGGTCCTGGGACTACCCGTAACAGTCTTTCTAACTGATCCTCCATCCTCTCTGCAATTTGGAGCAAAGTACCTCATTCTAGGACTCAGTTTCCTTCTCTAAAGTTAGTCACTGGGACTGGATAGTCTCTAAGGTTCTATCTGCCTCTAAAACTCCAGGGTCCAATGATTGCCTACATTCTCTCTGTTGAGCCTCATAAAAAATTTGAGGTCAGCAGGGTGTGCCATATTTCAAGCATTTTTTTTTTGGCTGAGGCAATTGGGGTTAAGTGACTTACTGAGGGTCACACAGCTAGGAAGTGTTAAGTGTCTGAGATCAAATTTGAACTCAGGTCCTCCTGACTCCAGGGCTGGTACTCTATCCACTGCACCACCTAGCTGCCCATTGGATGTGTCACATTTCAAAAGAAGACATAATCCCATGTGGTTATTTGTCTGAGGATACAGAACTGGTCAACAGCCAAATTAGGCCTAGCTCCTGAATCCAAGTGATCATTTTCTACCATGCCACACCACGTCATCCATGGAAATGTCCCATCAGATCCCATTACATTATGGTCCTTCACCATTCTTGGTTCAATTCACCTTTAGTGTCCCCGCCCCAATCATGTAAAGTCACTTATTTACTGGTCACTCTCCACTCCTCTCACCCCACACTGTGACTTCCAGCCACTATCCTCCTCCCACTTCACCCAGTGTCTTGCCGGTCCATGTTCAACTTCATGGTCAACCACAAACGTGATCTCTTCCACAATGGGAGATGCTCTTGTCCCCTTGGAGAAGCAACAGAGTAGGGGGACAAAAGCTTTTTATTTGGAGCCACGCCCCTTGCATTCAAATTCCAGTTCTGCTACTTCTCCCATGCGGAACCACAAATAAGTTATTTCTCTCTGGTCCTCTCATGTAAGAGGAGGGGTTTGGAATAGATGACTTCTAAGATCCCTTTCCTCTCTATCTCTATGATTCAGTGACCTCTGACATTGGTACCATAAGAAATGGATGCCAGTCTCCATTCTGGTCTTGCCTGTTAAGACCATCTCTGTTCACTCTCCTTGTCTACTTGCTCCATTTCTGTTCCCAAGCTAAAGAACTACTAGAGGAAGACTCGGCATCATGTGGGTATGGCCTACCACAAATTTACGCCACCCACCTTTAGCGAGGCCCTTGCCACTATTTTCTCATTGGTTTTCCACTTGTTACAGAGCAAGATCTCACCCCATCACTGCCATCACCCCTCGTCCACCTGGCTCTCAGCTGATAAATTTACACTAAGATCGAGGCCACTTAGTTAATATAAGTTGTCTCAACAGCTTTCTGACTCTACATCTCTTTTTTCATTTTTATTGCTAGCATCAAAGGTCAAGATTTTCATTCTTCTCTTTAATTCGAGTCCATTCAATAAGCATTTATTTACATGGTTAAGTGCAAGGCACTGGGGATACAAAGGTATAAGTTATAAACCTTGACTACACTTGGCTGTCCCAGACCAATCTTGCCTTCCCTTCTGAACCAATGATGTTTCCATTCTTATCACTTAGTGATGAGCCACTCTAGTTAACCAAACTTTTCAATGACCCTATTTGCCAGTCAGGGAAGATCTTCTAGAACCCTATTGATACTTGGGCTGTCTGTCTCCCAATGCCATGCATGTGACCCAATCCCTTGATTGCTATATTTTCTATTAAAAAATCCTTATTAAATATCTGTGAAATAATGATTAATATTCATTGCATTTGTATAAATATGAATTAGAATAGAAAATGAACCCAAAGCAAAATTTGAAGGAATGCTATGTATTGTAACATTATGTATAATATTCATATATAAAGCGTTCTCTTTCATTTCAACAGTCTGCCTAACTTGCCCTCTACTCTTAGGTATAATAAGAAGAATAGATAAGATTTTTCTAGCACCCACTATATGCCAGACCCTGTGCTAAGTGCTTTACAATTATTGTCTCAATTGATCCTATCCCCACTTTACAGATGAGGAAACTGAGGCAAACAGAGATCAAACGACTTGCCCACAGTCACACAGCTAGCAAGTGTCGAAGAAGATCACATTTGAACTCAGGTTCTCCTAACTCCAAGCCTAGTATCCTACCCGCTATACCACCAAGTCTAAAGCCCAAATATCCCTGACTTGGGGGTCTGTTCTGAATTTCAGCAGTATCTTGGATGTATTTCAGGATGGTTCCGGCTTGGATTCTACATCAAAAACTTTTCCACCTCCTTAACAGCTCCATATATAGAGCCTGTGGGCAGATCCTTGAAGGATCACCTTTCCCATTTCATCAGAATGCCACAAAAATGGAAAATCTTTCAAACTCCTTGGACTTCCAAAGCCCTCCCCAAACCAACTCCTGCCTGATCACAGCCACACCATTCCTTGTCATTCACACACAGACTCTTGACCTGGAACACTCTCCCTCTGTACCTCTGTGTCCTTCAAGGTTCAGCTCAAGGGTCACCTTGACCTTTCCTAAATCTCCCATCCCCATTACCCTGTATTTATTTAGTATATCTTTTATATTTACAGAACCGTGTATATGTTTTCCTCCCAATAAAGCATAAGTTTCTTGAGGGCAGGGATTGTTTTTGACTTTGCATGCCCACATTAGCCCAGTGGCTACACATAGTTGGCTCTTGTTTGGAAATACAGTTTATCTTTTTCAATCAACAAAACTCTGCCTTCTCTCCCTCCCTCCTCCCCTCAGTTTTCCACTGTGGAAGAAAAAAAAAAAGAAAATCCTCTATCACAAACATATGTAGTCGAGCAAAACAAAATCCATCATTGGCCATATCTAAAACAAATATATCTCCATTTTGCCTAAAAGGAAAGAGGTTACATTCTAGGGCAGAAGTCTTAGACATAAGGCCCTAAGCTGCATCACAGCCCCCACTAGTCCCAAGTAGACCCCAACAAGATTAAAATGCAATTGGGAAATATTGATCAAAATAAATTAAAACACAATAGACCAGGGAACAAGGTTAACATTTGGTTTTCTATGTCAAGAAGCAATGGCAGGGATCCTCATGCATATTTTAGTGACTCCCGGGTATTTTTTGTATATTTGTTTTTACTGTTCTAAGGGGGAAAGGAATGATAAATTGTATTTAAGCAGATAAATTTGAAATGATTTGAGGAGGGAGAGAATCCTAATAGCTAGTGGGAATCAGAGAATGCTTCCTAGAGGAGGGAGCATCTGAGTAGTCTTGTGCAGACCTCTCCATTGTGCTTCCCATGTCAGCTCTCTCAGAGACTTAGCTCCTATATCCATCTCCTTCCTCTCTAGCAACTGATCGGCTTTCCCAATCCTTTTCTGGTCACTTCCTATCAAGATGGCTTCCCCTTTTCGGGGCCTCAGCCTCCTCCTCTGGAAAGTAAGAATTATATCCCCAAGGTCCTTTTCAGTTCTAAAATTCTATATTTCTACGTCTCTCTCCCACTAGTTCCTTCCCTTTGGCTTTCAAAATGTACAGGTCTTTTCTGCCTGGGGGAAAAAACAAATAACCCATCATTTGACCCCCACTGCCTCTTGTATGTACAATACTTCTCCCAAGCAGGCCTTCTTCCTAGTTGCTGGGCAACCGCCCACTTCACTATTTAATTGAATCCTAGCCTGCAGCTCCCTTTGATTTTTCTGATTTAACTGCAGAACAACAATGTCAGATTTATCCGTAGCTACACAGCTCTCTCTAGAGGATCATTACATGTACTGTTCCAAAAACCGGAAAAAGAGAAAGTACTGGCTCTTGGTCTTTGCAAATTTGATGAGTTCTTGTACCCAGGGCAGTCAGATAAAGGGCAAAGGACACCATCAAGGGTTTGGGAGGCCCCGAGCCCCTTACAAGTCCCAGCAGCCCCTATGGATGGCTTGGAATAAGCTTTGTGACTCAAAACACCTCCTGGTGCCCTAGTTTCAAGTCGAAGTATGCAAATCCAAGAGATGGAGGGGAAACACATGTTAGTCAAATGGTCACCCCTCAAGGATCCGGCACATCGTCCTGCCCAATGTTTCACTCTTGACACTTAGGGCTGACGACGTTCTCCAGCTGAAAGAGTGGGCCTCCTGGGAGGCGAGGCCTCAGAGGCCCATCTAGTCCAATTCTGTTATTTTACAGAGGTGGAAACTAAGGCCTAGAGGAGGGGAAAGGATGTGGCCAAGTCACACAGCCCAGAGCCAGAATTTAAACTCCAGTCCTGTGATTCTAAGGATGGCATACTTCCCATCATACCATGCTGCCAATTTTGAGAAGAAATAGAGTCCACTCCCAAGCTGGAGCACCTCGCACCTCAAGTACATTAGTTTGGGCGGAAATGGTCGGCTTCGGGCCCCACCAGAAAAGGAATCTAAGTCAGGGCAAACAGGCTTCAAGGCACTATCTCTCCAGAGACCATTCTGGAGCACATTGCTCCCCTCCTTCATCCATTTCACCTTGCATCAATTTAATTCAATTCAAAAAATATTCCCTAATTTCTAAAGGAGATATAAAAATGAAAAAAAATGAGTCCCCTATTCTCAAAGAGTTTACTCTCATCTACCTTGACATAGGACAGTTTATCAAAAGGTAGAATGTGATCAAAGGGAACTTGGCCAGACCAAGCTCAAGGGATGGCAGAACATTTGAGTAGGAGTTACTTTCAGTGGGGAGACCAAGGAAGACTTCATGGAAGAGGTAGCACCTAAGTTGAATCTTGACTCTACATCTTTATAGGTAGATGAGGTAAAAAGTGAAAGGGACTACAGCAAAGTCTTCAAGGAGATGCTGATTAGGTTAGAAAGTAGAATGAATAAAGCTGGAAAAGTGGATTGGAGCTTTAAACACCACACTAAGCAGTTTGTATTTTAACCCAGGGGCAATGGGGATCCGAGGCAGGTTTTTGTGGAGGGGAAGGAGATGGTCACATCTCAAAAAATGAGTAGATTGTTCTGGCAGCTGTGTGTCTGAGATCCATCGGGAGATGTTCAGGAAGCCTCCCGATCGGCCTTGACTGCCTTGAACCAAACTTGGCTCCCTTTCAGATCCTCTGACAGCTCTATCTGTGTCACCCCATGTTGACCAAGACTGACTAACCAAGCCTTTCATCAGCTACATCTGGTACTGGAAACCAAGCCTTCCCAACACAAAGTCCATACATGCAGCCATTTGATAGGACTATTTTCTATTTTTTAAAAAATCTTCATTAAAATGCTTTTAAATTTTTGATCGATGATATGTATAGATGTATATGTGTGTATATATGTACACACACACACACACACATATGAACAAGAAGAGAAAATACCACTTAGAATAAAATGTGAAGAAATTCTACATCTTGTTGGATTAGCTAGGTGGTGCATGGATAGGGTGCTGGCCTTGGATTCAGGAGGACCTAATTTCAAATCCAATGTTGGACACTTGCTAGCTGTATGATCCAAAGCAGCTCACTTCATCCTGGTTGCCTCTCATCTATAGCATGAGCTAGTTCCCTCTAACTTTAAGTATATCCAATCTCTGCTTAGACTCACTTTGCCTGCAGGTTTACTTCCTGAGCCCAAAGCAGATTTCTCCCGAGGCTCCACCCACTCCAATAATTATGTTTGATTATGTTCTACAGTGGCACTGGAAATCCCCGGTCTTATGCCTACATACAACTTCTTGGAGGCTCAATCCTGAGTCATCGGAGTGGTTTGAAAGTTTACTGCCTCAGCCTGCTCCTCTAAGCTTCGGGGATGCAACCCCTTGCTGATGCAACCGAGTCATGGAAGCTTCGAGCTAAGAGGGACCTGGGAGACCACCTAGTCCAACCTCTTCATTTTCCCAGAGAATGGGAAGTGGCTTTCCTCTTTCCACAGTGGATTAGTGGTAGAAATGAGACTACCAATCTAGGCTGATGATTCTCCCGGGTTTTGGTGCTCCTCACAGGATTACTTCCCTATCCCATACTTGAAAGGAGAGATTGGTCCTCCACTATGGTTTAGCCTTTTCACCTTTTGGGGGGCTTGCTGTCTCTCCATCCAAACCAAAAGAGAAAAACCTATATTACACAGTGACTAGTTGAGGTTTCATATCAAAACCCATGACTCTCACCTTCCAATTAAGAGATTATTACCACGGTGACTAATTTACCAATGTGGCACAGATATCACTCATTCCTCTCTCAATTACTCACTCACCTCCTTCTATCAGCTTTCAAATCAATGGTTAATTAGCATAGAAAAGATTTTCTTTACCCAAGTAAGCCCGGAAAGTGATCTTAGACAACTTCTGGACTAAACCTCCAGGCAAGCAGTTTTTCCTTCTCTTTCTTTTAAACACCTTATTGTGAACAGGTACTGTTTTTAAAAGATTTGTTCCCTGAGATGTAAAAGCTCTATGCGCAAGCACACAAGCATTGTTCTCTCAAACTGGTCTGCTGCTGGCAGATCTGGGTGTTAAATGATCATGGGGAAATAAGGCTCATGTGTCTTGTTTAATAAAATGAAGTTTCATCCAGAGGATTTGGAAACCAGACAGTGGTTCGTCATCTTTTTTAGACATTCATAACGTGAGACTTTGGGAATGAGGCATTTGGAGCATTCCCATGCTTTCCCCATCATCCTCAGTCCTCATAGACTAAGTCGAGGAGCAAAATGATCCACATGGCAGCATCTTCACTCTGAACTGGTCCTCCTACGCAGCTCCCCACTTCCTTTTTAAAAATTCACTCAAGCATTGTTCATCAGTGAGGAAATAAAAAAATCTTTTTCAGTTCTCGATCAGTATTCACCCCTGCACCCCTGCACCCCACCCCCACCCAACACAGCAAGTTAGGCCATCTGTGTCACTTTGTTTTATTCAAATGAGTGCAAATGTCAACCAATTGAAGACCCAGAGGTGGCTGTGGGTAAGGTCACCCATAGCCCCGAAAAGCCAACGCAGTGAGCGGATGTCACCCTGTCAAGCACCTTCCTGGCTGCCCTTTGTGATGAAGTGATTGAAGGGGAGCCAAGCAAAGAGTCTGAGGGAGCAGGTGGCAACTTGAAAGACACCTTAAAAAGATCCTGTATTCATTTGGATTTTTTCCATTTGGTTGAGTCTCACTGGATTGGCAACAATTCAGCAAACTAGCATCGTAAATGAGTCTAGGGATTATTTTTTTCCCAAGAAGTTCTTAGAGTTGGTCCCCAGTCTTAGATTCAAGCAGGGTTTGATACTTATTTTCCAGAGCACTAAGCATCTCAGAATGCCCTCCCTGGCTAAAAAGTGCTCATGGGACATGGCCTCCGTGATGTACTGACTGTTGAGTCCAGGCCTAGGAAAACAATTTCCAGTCCAATATCATTTTGTAATAATCAAACTCATTACAAAGGGAGTCAGGAAGTTAAGTGGTTGGAACATCGGAGTTGGACAAGACCAGAGTCTAAATCCTGCTTCAGACACTTAGCAGTTGGGTTACCCTTGCCAAGGCATTTAACCTCTCTGTTCCTCAGTTTCTTTATCTGTAAAATGGAGATATCTGTGGCAATTACTTTCCAAAGTTATTGTGAGAATCAAATGAGATATGATGTACATAAAGTGCTTTGCAAATCTTAAAGCACTATAAAATGCCAATGACTATTATTCTCTGCAATTACTATTAATTCTATAAAGATTTACCAATAAACAGATTCACTTCAATAAGCATCTTTTAAGCACCTACTTTATACAAAATATTATATTAGACCCAGAATACAAAGACATCACAAAACAGTATCCTCTTCCTTCGGCCTTAAGTTCTTATATGATACTCATCTCCAGATTTCAAGCAATTTCCCTGGCCGTACCCTCATGTGGACCTCTCTCCCTCTTCATCTTTGCCTCCTGGCTTCCTTTAAGTCTCAGCTAAAGTCCTGCCTTAATCCTTATACCTTCCCTCAGAAATAATCTCCAGTTTATCCTGCCTGGATCTTGGTTGTACAGGGTTATTTACATGTCTCTTGCCTTAGACTGAGAACTCCTTGAGGTCAGAAACTGCTTTCTGCCTCTATATCTTCAGTGCTTAATTATATGAGGCGCTTAATAAATGCTCGTTGACTTATTGACCCGTAGGGAGACACAACATACACACAGACCAGTCAGTCCAAAGTCTACACTTGCATCTGCTTCCCTTTTTTCTCATTTTTTTCCTTTTTGATCTGATTTTTCTCATGCAGCATGGTAAGTGTGGAAATATGTTTAGAAGAACGACACATGTTCAACATATATTGGATTACTTGCTGTCTAGGGGAGAGGGGAAGTAGGAAAGAAGCGAGAAAAACTTGGAATGCAAGGTTTTGCAAGGCTGAATGCTAAAAACGATCTTTGTACGTGTTTTGAAAATAAAAAAAAAAACTATTATTAAAAATTTCAAAAGAAAAATTCTTTGTGACCCTCAAAAAAAAGTTTACATGTTAGGAGAGAAAACCTGTGATTTCATCAATGTGGGGATCTCCTAATATAGAAATGGCCTCACTGATAAAGAGTAGCAACTTGGGTATCATTTTTGACATTACAAAGTATCCCGAAGCACTAAGAGTCTGAGTAGCAGATATTTTTTGTCAGAGGCTACACTTGAAACTCAGTCTTCAGACTTCCCAGCCAGCCCTGTAGCTACTAGATCACACAGGTTCTCGAATCAAAATCCCAAACATGTACATCCAAAGTAGTTTCAAGAGCCCAAGAGTGCTGCCAACTATGGAGAGTCAGGGAAGGTCTTTTGAAGGAGGCGATAACATCTGAGATACACTTTGAAGGAAGCCAGCAATTCCAAGATGGGGCAGTGAAGGAGTAAATTCTAGATATGAGAGACCATTTGTCCAAAGGCAGTGGCAAGAGATGGAATGTTGTATAATGGGACTGTTAACTAAGTCTGTTGGATTAGATTAGAACATGAGGGGCAGCTGGATGGTACAGTGGTCAGAGCACTGGCCCTGACAACAGGATAACCAGAGTAGAGTTCAAATCCAGTCTTAATACACGTAATACTTCCTAGTTATGTGACCCTGAGCAAGTCACTTAACCCCAGATGCCTCAGCTAAAAAAAAAGCCACAGCAAAAAAAAAAAAATACACAAAGGAGAATAATGTGAAATAAGACTGCGAAGGTATATATGAACCAAATTGTGGAGGGCTTTCAATTTCAGGTTGAGGGGTTTATATTTTATCCTAAAGGTGATTAGAAACCACTGAAGATTCTTTCCCTTGGTGAGAGAAAAATATGGTTCGAAATTATTGAACCATTCATCGTCTGAAGCTTGGAATTCTTTGGAGGCATAGCAAGTATCCTGGATACTACAGACCAAACTTCCTAAGGAGGCAACATGGTATAATGAATAAGGTCCTGGCTTTGGAGTCAAGAGAATCTGAGTTCAAATCCTGCCTCAGATACTTATTAGCTCTCTGTTCCTAATGAAGTCACTTAATCACTCTGTGCCTCAGTTTCTTCCTCTGTAAAATGGAATGGTTGGACTCTTAGGTTCCTTCCATCTCTAAATCTAGGATCTTATGTCTGACCTTAGTCAAATCATTAACTCTCAGTGGCCTGGGCAACTCTAAAATTATAAATTACAAAACAGCTGCAAGTCTACTTTGGTGCAAGGAATTCCCTCAGAGGAGCTCCCTACGTGGACAAAATCACAGATCCACTAAAAAAAAGGGGGGTGGACTTAAAGGCTTTTTTCCATAATATTCCATTAATGTACCTATTCTTTAATTTCTGGAAATACAGGTTGCTTCCATTTTATTATTTTATATTTAGTGTTATTTGCAAATAAAGTACCTACAAATAGGTCCTTTCCCCTCTATGTTAAATTGCTGCATCAGACAACATCTATTATGGGCCAGAACTCTGAACTTGAAACAAAGGATTCTTACAAGGTACTAAGTCAGTTGAATTGATAAAGACAATAGTTATCTAATTTAGCATGGTTCAGTATGATTGATTCGATCCTACAAGGAGATGTTATGGGCCAGAACTTGAAACAATTTCCTTACATTCCCACCAACTCTGGACTTTATCCTTTTTTTGGCTATTTATGACATAACTAATGAGTATAGGACGGTAACGCAAGGTTATCTTGATTTGCATTTCTCTTGATTATTTGTTTGAACATCTATTCATATGGTTATTGACAGAGTTTGTATTTCCTCTTTTATAAATTGTTCACATAGATTCCACCATTTAAGAGTGACACTGACACACTAGAGCATGTCCTAAGGAGGGTAGCAAGTCATGGTGAGAGAATCAGAAATTACACTATAGCAGAAACAAAGGACTGAGTTCCTCTAGCCTGGAGAACAATCGACTAAGGAGGGCCATACCAGCTGTCTTCAAGCCTACCTCTTCTACATGGTTATTGGTCAAGAAGACTAGGTGCTCTGTCACATGACAGTCCTTCAAAAAGATGTAGTTACATCAGGCAAAACTAGAACCAACAAGTGTAAATCACAGGGAGGCAGATTTGTGTTCAATGTAAGAAATTATATTTTTTTACAAATACATTTTTTTCCAAGGAGGAAGGAGAAAGGGAAAGGGAGAGAGAGAGAAAAGGAAAGGACTGACATAAATATTTTGTTGTATGTGGAGACTTTCTCCTGGAGTGATGGGTTCTTTAAGGTATAAGTCCAATAATGGAGTCTCTAATACAAAGGATATGGACTTTTTACTCACTTTCATTTCATAATTCCAAATAGCTTTCCAAAATGGTTGCACCATTTCACAGCTCCAGCAACCAGATACTAATATAACTATCTTTTCACAATCTCTCCAAACATTGAGTATTGCCATTTTTGGGTCATCTTTGCCAATTTGCAGGTTGTGAGGTGAAATCTCAGAATTTTTTTTTTTGATTTGCATTTATCTTATTAATTTCTTTCATGTGCTTGTAAACACTTTTCAACTTTTCTTTTGAAAAATGTTTATATCTTCTGACCATGTGTCTATTGGGGAATATTTATATCTATATATCTATATATCTTTATATCTATCTATCTATCTATCTATCTATATAGGATGGGCACCAGACCCTTATCAGAGAAGTTTTATACAAAGTTTTGTTTTTTGTTTTTTTTCCCCATCCAACCACTTCCCTTGTTAATCTAGGTGCACTGATTTTATTTGCAAAGAAACTTTTGCTTCAAATAATCTAAAGTATCTATTTTATCTTTTGCAATTGCTTTTCTCTCTTATTTGATTAAGAATACATCTCCTACCCACAGGTGTGAGAAGCATATGATCCATTTTGTCTTCTAATCTTTTTATACATAGTATGAATATTCAGGTTAAGTATTCTATTTAGAATGTACTATGGAATATCATATAAGGCATGAGCCTAAGCCTAATTTCTGTGAGACCACTTTCTAGTTTTCCCAACAATTTTTATGATGCAAGGAGCTTTGTCCTAGGTGATTTATGTTTTTGAGTTTATCAAACACTGGGCTGTTGAGTTGTATTGTTTGCGATTCTCCCTTGTCTAGTCTGTTCCATTGATCTACCTCTTTGTTCCGTAACTAATACCAGATGGTTTTGATGATTAGTGGTTGATAATATAGTCTGGGATTTGGAAATTCTACTCTTCCTTTATGCCTTCCTCTTTTCATCATTTCCTTTGATATTCTAGATTTTTTTGTTTTTCATTATTATTTTTTTCCAGTTTTATAAAATTCTTCATAAATCACCCTTGCTGATTGGTACAGCATTAAAAGTAGAAATTAATTCTGGTAACATTATAATTTTTGTTATATTGGCACAGCCTATCCATAAGCACTGAATATTTCTCTAGCTATTTAAATTGTTTTTTATTTAAATTTATTTTATTTATTTAAATTTATTTTTTTAAGGAGCATTTTGTAATTGAATCTATATAAGGTCTTTTGTGAGTTTTGGTAGCTTGATCCTCAGATATTTTATGCATTTTATAATTCTTAAGAATGGAATTTCTTTTTTTATTATTTATTCATGTGTTTTATTTTTATTACATAGGAATGCTGTTGATTTTTGAGGATTTATTCTGTAGCCTGCAACTTTGCTTGAAGCTATTATGTCAATTAATATCTTTGCTGATACCCTAGGATTTTTCAAGTCAGCCATTATCTTGTCAGCAGAGATAGTTTTATTTTCCCTTTACCTATCTTTATTACTTTAATTCCTTTCTCTTGTCTTATTGCTATTGCTAGCATTTCTAGAACTCTATAAAATGATAGTGGGGAGAATGGGCTTTATTCCCATACTTATTGGAAAATGTTCTAGTGTATCCCATTGTATGATGCTCTCTTTTGGTTTTAGATAGATACATTTTATGATATTTTTAAAAATTTCTTTATGCCTATCATAGGGTATTTTTTTTAACATAAAAGAATACTGTATTTTGGTAAAGGCTTTTTAGCTTCTATTCAAATAATCATGTGTGTTTGGATGTTTTGGTTTTTAATGTGACTAATTATGTTGATTATTGACCAAATGAACCATCCTTGGTATAAATCCCATTTAGTCATAATAATGATTTCTTGCATAAGTCATGATAAGCTCTTTGCCAGGATTTTGTTTAAAATTTTGGAATCAACATTAATTAACAATATTATCCTTGAACTTTCTTTCTGTTCTTTATCTTCCCCTGGTTTAGATATGAAGACTATATTTGTCTCATAAAAAGATTCTGGTAAGGTTCTTGTTTTCTCAGTTTTTGAGAATAATTTGCAAAGTATGAATACTGACTGTTTTTTGAAAGTTTGATCGAATTTTCCTGGGAATCTATCAGGATCAGGAGTTTTTATCTTGGTATTTCTTTTGTAACTGGATCTATTTCCTTTTCTGAAATTGGGTTATTTACTATCTCTATCTGGCCTTCTGCTAGGGTATTCTTCTATATTCTTTTGTGTTTTCAGTTTTGTTAGCACATAAATGTGCATAATAAAATCTGATTCTTAGTCTATTTCTTCTGGTTTTGCTGTGAGCCTTGCTCATTTGCTATTTTATTGATTTTCTGTTCTCTTTTTAATCAGATTAGCTAAAGGTTTATTAGTTTTACTGAGCTTTTCAAGGAACTAGATTTTAGTTTCAGTTATCATTTCTAGGGTTTTTTGTTTCCAATTTATCCATTTCCCTTCTAATTTTAAATATTTTTTCTTTTCTTCTTTTAAGTTTGTTGGCTTTTTAATTTTGTAAATGCTCATTGAACTCATTAATCCTCTTTTTTTCTATTTTGTTCATGTATGTAAAGATGTTTTTTTCTCTAAGAAGCAATTTAGCAGCATCCCAGAAATTTTGGTGTGCTATTTCATCATTATCATTTTTCTTTTACACAACTATTATTTCTATTAGTTCTCTGACTCACTCACTATTTAAGATTTCATTGTTATGTCTCCATTTAGGTCCGTATTTTTTGTTTGTAGTCCCTAACAAATTATTGAGTTAATGATCTATAAAAAATGTATTAACGATTTTTGTCTTTTCACATTTGTTTACAATATCTCTATGCCCTAGTACATGGTCAATTTTTATAAACATTCTATGTGGTACTGAGAAACATGAATTTTTTTTTTGCTGTCCCATTTAAAAAATACCATGACTTTAAACACTGGTTTCTCCAGGACTTTGTGCAGTTCCATATTTTTCCTTTTGTTTATATATGGTAGACTTATCCAAAACCAAAAAAGGGATAGTGAAATCTCCTGTCTCTATTGTTTTACTATTTATATCTTCTTAGAACTCAGATAATGTTTCCTTTATGAATTTAGATGCTTAAGGCATTTGGCGAATATTAAGTTAATTACTGTCATTGATTTTTGTCTACGGTTCATTTCAGCATAATACAGTTTTCTTGTTTATCCCTTTTTAAATATTTATCTTTGTTTTGTAAAATAGTGTGATGGCAATTTCTGCTTTTTTGGATTCCTCTGATATACAGTAAATGTTCTCTTTCCCCTCAGAATTATTTTTGTTTGTTTTTAAAATGTGCTTCTTGTAAGCAATAGATAGTAGGGGCTTGTTCCAATCTGTTATCCTTTTTTTATTTGATTGGATTGTTTAATTCATTCATATTTAAAGTTTGGGGAGTTAGGTTTATATATTTTTCCTCCATCTGTCTCTAAAATTGGAGCTTTTTTTCAAAGCTATATTTTTCCCTCTTCCACTGTAAACACTAGTACTATATTCTTTCAGCTATTGTTAATCTTTTTTATGGTGGTCATGTTCACTTGGCTCCCTTTCCCTCCCCTGGTTTCCCTTCTCATGTTTGTTACCCTTTTCTCTGAGGTTTTGCTTATTAGTTCCTTTTTCTCGACTGTTTTTATCTGGTTACACAATTCTTCCTTTCCTTATTCCTGTGTCAAATAGATTTCCCTTTTCTCTCCTCTCCTCCAACTAGTTCTGTTCATTATTATTTTTTTTCAATTTCATTTTTGTACCATTTTCCAAAACAGATCTCTCTTACTCTATTATCCACACTCTTTCTGACTACTGCAGACCTTTGTTCTCTGGTTCACAACCCCCATAATTATTTGGTCTGTCTCTTTTATCCATTTTCCTCACATAATCAAAACTTTTAAGATATTCATTCTAGACTCTCCTCTCTAGGTAGTTTCTGCCTCTGCTTTGTAGAGCTTATCCTGTGGATTCCTCTTTTCCATCATGACTCACTCCCAGAACAATGCCAATTATTGTACATATGAGACAGGACACAGTCTCCCAGCAGGGCTCCTCTTCCACCACATCTCTGATTATCCAGTCCATCACTGATCTGTACTCTCCCCAGGTTACCTTTTTTCCTCATTTGCCTCAAAATCTCTTCCCTGGGTCTATGTTCTCACAGTCCCCCAGGTGCCAGAAGTTCCAACTTACCCTTCTACCAAGATAGGCTGAGTAAATTCTTAAATCTCAAATTTTTCAGGCTACACCCACTGCCAGGGTCTCATCTCCTTTTACAGACCATTTTTCTCTCTTTTTTTTAAATTTAAATTTTATTTTATTTAATAATAACTTTATATTGACAGAATCCATGCCAGGGTAATTTTTTACAACATTATCCCTTGCACTCGCTTATGTTTCGTTTTTTCCCCTCCCTCCCTCCACCCCCCCCAAGATGGCAAGCAGTCCTATATATGTTAAATATGTTGCAGTATATCCTAGATACAATACATATTTGCAGAACCGAACAGTTCTCCTGTTGCACAGGGAGAATTGGATTCAGAAGGTAAAAATAACTCGGGAAGAAAATCAAAAATGCAAATAGTTCACATTCGTTTCCCAGTGTTCCTTCTTTGGGTGCAGCTGTTTCTGTCCATCATTTATCCATTGAAACTCAGTTAGGTCTGTCATAGAAATCCACTTCCATCAGAATACATCCTCATACAATATCATTGTCGAAGTGTATAATGATCTCCTGGTTTTGCTCATCTCATTTAGCATCAGTCCATGTAGGTATCTCCAAGCCTCTCTGTATTCATCCTGCTGGTCATTCCTTACAGAGCAATAATATTCCATAACATTCATATACCACAATTTACCCAGCCATTCTCCAATGGATGGGCATCCATTCATTTTCCAGTTTCTAACCACTACAAACAGGGCTACTACAAACATTTTGGCACATACAGGTCCCTTTCCCTTCTTTAGTATTTCTTTGGGATATAAGCCCAATAGAAACACTGCTGGATCAAAGGGTATGCACAATTTGATAACTTTTTGGGCATAATTCCAGATTGCTCTCCAGAATGGTTGGATTCGTTCACAACTCCACCAACAATGCATCAGTGTCCCCGTTTTCCCACATCCCCTCCAACATTCATCATTATTTTTTCCTGTCATCTTAGCCAATCTGACAAGTGTGTAGTGATATCTCAGAGTTGTCTTAATTCGCATTTCTCTGATCAATAGTGATTTGGAACACTCTTTCATGTGAGTGGTAATAGTTTCAATTTCATCCTCTGAAAATTGTCTGTTCATATCCTTTGACCATTTATCCATTGGAGAATGGCTTGATTTTTTATAAATTTGAGTCAGTTCTCTCTATATTTTGGAAATGAGGCCTTTATCAGAACCTTTCATTGTAAAGATGTTTTCCCAGTTTGTTGCTTCCCTACTAATCTTGTTTGCATTCGTTCTGTTTGTACAAAGGCTTTTTAATTTGATATAATCAAAATTTTCTATTTTGTGATCAGTAATGGTCTCTAGTTCATCTTTGGTCACAAATTTCTTTCTCCTCCACAAGTCTGAGAGATAAACTATTCTATGTTCCTCTAATTTATTTATAATCTCGTTCTTTATGCCTAGATCATAGACCCATTTTGATCTTATCTTGGTATATGGTGTTAAGTGTGGGTCCATGCCTAATTTCTGCCATACTAATTTCCAGTTATCCCAGCAGTTTTTGTCAAATAATGAATTCTTATCCCAAAAGTTAGAATCTTTGGGTTTGTCAAACACTAGATTGCTATAGTTGACTATTCTGTCTTGTGAACCTAGCCTTTTCCACTGATCCACTAATCTATTTCTTAGCCAATACCAAATGGTTTTGGTGACTGCTGCTTTATAATATAATTTTAGATCAGGTACAGCTAGACCACCTTCATTTGATTTTTTTTCATTAATTCCCTTGAGATCCTTGACTTTTTATTGTTCCATATGAATTTTGTTGTTATTTTTTCTAGATCATTAAAATATTTTCTTGGAAGTCTGACTGGTATAGCACTAAATAAATAGATGAGTTTAGGGAGTATTGTCATCTTTATTATATTCGCTCGGCCTATCCAAGAGCACTTAATATTTTTCCAATTATTTAAGTCTGACTTTATTTGTGTGGAAACTTTTTTGTAATTTTGCTCAAATAATTCCTGACTTTCCTTTGGTAGGTAGATTCCCAAATATTTTATGCTATCAACAGTTATTCTGAATGGAATTTCTCTTTGTATCTCTTGCTGTTGGATTTTGTTGGTGGTGTATAAAAATGCTGAGGATTTATGGGGATTTATTTTGTATCCTGCTACTTTGCTAAAATTATGAATTATTTCTAATAGCTTTTTAGTAGAATCTCTGGGGTTCTCTAGGTATACCATCATATCATCTGCAAAGAGTGATAGTTTGGTTTCCTCATTGCCTACTCTAATTCCTTTCATCTCTTTCTCGACTCTTATTGCAGAGGCTAGTGTTTCTAATACAATATTGAATAATAATAGTGATAGTGGGCAACCTTGCCTCACTCCAGATCTTACTGGGAAAGGTTCCTGTTTTTCCCCATTGCATATGATGCTTACTGAAGGTTTTAAATATATGCTCCTGACTATTTTAAGGAAAAGTCCTTTTATTCCTATGCTCTCAAGTGTTTTTATTAGGAATGGCTGTTGGATTTTATCAAATGCTTTTTTTGCATCTATTGAGATGATCATATGGTTTTTGTTTGGTTGGTTATTGATATAGTCAATTATGTTAATAGTTTTCCTAATATTGAACCAGCCCTTACAGACCATTTCTCTTCACCCATAGGAGCATTCATCAGCGGAACCCCCTCTCACCACCAAAGCAAATCCTTCTTCCTTTCCCGCCTTTTTCAATCCTTCCCCCATCCTCCTCACCTCTCTGAGACCATAACGTCACTTTCTCTTCCTTGCTAGCCCTTGATTTGACCCCCACACATCACACATTCACCTCTATCCCTTTGCTTTCCTCCTCACCTTTTCATATACACTCCATTGTTAGAGTAGGTTCCTCAAAACAAACAAAACAAAAAAACAACCTACCATCTGCCTTAAAGGCCAGGTGTTGCCAAGTGCTGTCTAAAAATCCCTAGGACAGCCTCTTCGCTGCTAACTCCAGGGGACTTTCACCTTCACCTGTCTCCAGGTGTACCCCATTTTTTTTCTGGAAGTGACTGGTATTTTCTTTTCTATGTTCAGAAGTTCTAGTAATTCTCTTCTATTATTCCTCAAAGTTTTTTGTTCTGTTGTGTTCTTCTGGGAGATCCTTTGATTGTCTCTATGCATCCCCTCTCTGAAATTAGTTTTGTTTACATAAGGAATGTATTTTCTTTCTTTTTTCCCCAAGGCAATTGGAGTTAAGTGACCTGCCCAGGGTCACACAGCGTATTTTCTTTTCATGTTGATGTCTTTTGCTTCCCTCCTTCTCCACTGTCCTTTACTTCTCCAGATTTGCATTCCCAACCTAATATTCTCTTTTATTTCTTTGGTGAAATTTTTGCCAATGTGGATTCTAGTTTTTCTATCCTGCCCATGTATTCTACTCCCATAAATCTCATTTCTCTCGTGAACCTCTTGGGAACAGCAGTTCAAATCCAGTCCCAGACACTTATTAGCTGGATGACAGTAATCTCTGTCATTCTAGAAGAGGAACATGCCAGCATGGAGTGACACAGTGACACGCAATTGGATTGAAGTGGGGGAGACAAGGTAAGGTTACCGGCCTCACTTTCCCCTCCAGAGCCATCTGAGCCTAGTGGCCAGATACGAATAAGCACTTCTGGAGATGGTTGGCCCTGGATGAAGTGGGAGACCAAAGGGTGAACTATTCTAGTACCTTTGCCAAGAAAACCTCATGGGTGGTATGGTCCACGGGGTCACAAAGAGTAGACATGACTGTATTCAGATATTTGAAAGACTGGCTTTTGCTAGAGGGAATATGTGTTCTTACCTTAGCCCTAGAGAGCATAATGAGGAGCTAGGTGTAGAAGCTGCCCAAAGGCAAGTTTAGGGCTTCAATAAGCAATAATAATAAATTTAATAAGAAAAAAATAATAAAGGAATCAAAATTAATAAATAAATAATGAAAGGAAGAATGATAAATAAATTAAAATTTAAAAATAGATAAATAGATAAAAATAAGAAATAAGAAAAAACTCCTAATAAAGAGAGCTGCCCCCAAGTGGAATGAGCTGGTTCAGGAGGTAATGAGTTCCTCTTCCCTGGAAGTCTTCAAGCAGAAGCTAAATGGCCATTTGTCAGGTAGAATTGTAATGGAACAGTGAAAAAAGTATTGGATTGAGAGTCAAAAAGATCTGAGTTCAAACGCTACTTCAGATACTAATTGTATGACCCTGGACAAGTCACTTAACCTCTCAGCTTCATGAGGGGGATAACAGCACCTATTTCTCAAGGTGATTGTGAGGACCAAATGAGGTTCCATATATAAAGCACTTTATGAACCTTAAAGGACTATAAAAATGATAACCATAATTATTATTTCTGCTACAAGTTGGACTAGATGGCCCCTGAGGTTCCTTCCCAATCTATATTTCTGTGACATGGGGTGAAGAGAGATAACTAGCACAATATTTCACCCACATGTGGAAATTTGTGGCTCTGGCACACATCTATTTATCCTTTGATAAATACCTTGAGGTTTAAAATTTAGGCCCCCAGAATTAAAAACTGAATTCTTTTATTTATATATGTGTGTGAAGTGTCTGAGGCCAGATTTGAACTCAGGTCCTCCTGACTTCAGGGCTAGTGCTCTGTCCACTGCACCACTCAGCTGCCCCTAGATATATTCTTGAGAATGGATCAGAGACTAGGGGTTCCCTAATATTTGAAACTGTAATTTGCCCCTGAGTATCCAATATGCTTCTGTAAGTTTTGAGATAGCAGAGTCATTGCAAGAGTCTAGAAAAAGAGGATTGGCATTGGGAGCAAGCCACAGGGCCAAGAAGGAGCTTTGAAGAATTTCCCAGTAGAACCTGTATACCTAAAGCAGGGCAACCAGGGCTTTTAGCCCCCCCCTGGGGGGGGCCTAAAATTTAAGTGAGCCTTGGAGCATTGCAGCTAAAAACAACTGAATTTGACATCTGGTTCACGAGGATGCTTCATAGAAATAGCTATATATTAGCAAGGATACTTCATTGAAATACTATCTATATTCAACATATATTGAAATAACTCTTCTCATCCTCACAACTTCTCCAGTAGCGTTGAAGACTTATTTTGTACTCCTTATGCCAGATACATTTTGTGCTACTTGTTCCAAGCACAAAAAAGTGGTAGTTGTGCTTCTGTTTCACGGTGTCTTTCGGTGGCTTAGTTCAGGGGAGAAGACATCTGGGATAAGAATTAGGAAACCTTCTGTCTTTCTAAAATTCAGTCCTTGCACATTTTATTGTACATGAAAATCATAATATTCTGAGGTTTTCTTGAAAGTCTGAAGCAACATATGGGGATATTTAGCCTGGAGAAGAAAAGAAAAGACTAAGAAGGGACATAAACATGGTCTTTGGGTATTTGAAGAGATGCTAGTTTCTCTAGCACTGGTTGAGGGAATTGTGGAGAAGTTTGGCCCAAAAGAGGAAAACACTAAATGTGGGTTTGTTCACCATTTCTAAATAGCTGAAGGGCTGTGGTGTGGAAAGGGGAGGGGATAAGGACCCCTACTGGGAAATGAGGATTGATGGTAGGAGAATTGGGTTCAACACAAGGAAAAGCTTCCTAATAGATGTACTCTCTCCTAAAATAGTGAGAGTCCCATTATTGGAGACCATGTGACCATTTATCAGGCAGGAGTGTTGTACAGACTTATTATCTAGCTTGGACTAAGTGATTTCTAAGGTCTTTTCCAACTCTTAAATAATATGATATAAGGATCAGAGATCTGTAAAACCCCAGCTCACAAACATACTTTTCACTTTCTAACAAAAACATTTTCCTGACAAATTAGCAAAACGTTAGTTGCCATTCTTCATATGAACAGGACTTGCTTCATTTCTATTGATACTACAAAAGTTCTTGTATTTCTGTCTTTGATAGCTTAGGAAATATACAAAGAATCCATGATTCTTTCCACTAAGAGAGATCACAGCCTATCCTTGACTTTGTAGACCAGTCCTAAGGAGCCGTCTAACCCAGGGAGATTAAGTACTGACCCAAGGTCACGTTACTAATAAGAGTCAAAAATTGAATTTGAACCCAGGTTTTCCTTTCACCAAATACAGGACATTATCCCCTATTTGACCGTGTTGTCACTTTTGACATTGTGGGAAAATGGTGTTCTCCCATATATCATCTCCTCTTCCCCTACTGTGTCTCACTACTTCCCCTACAATGCACTACGTCCACCTAGATGTACGTAGTTACCTGGCCAGTGTAAAACAGGACGACCTAAGATGGTATCTCTGAATTTGTGCCAGGCCCAGCAGTTTCAATTTCACAGGAAATGTGTTCACTTGTACTTATATTAGTTCGGCCTTCTCTCTTTGGTTTCACTTTGAAATTCAGTTTTGCACGAACCTAAATACCAACAGTGAAACTCTGTCAAAACCACTGAAAGCTGGGCCCAATGACGACCCCAAAGAAGCAAAGATTTGCTTGAAACCTAAAGATTCTTATAAAGAGGCTAAATAGGAACAACCTAACTCAGACTTCAGTAAGTACCAAGAGCTGAAATCACAAGTTTTAGGGTTCGGTCATCATCATTGTTATTATTATTATTAATATTTTCATGAGAAATAGCATGGTTCATAGAACTTTAGACTTTGAGTCAGAAAGAACTGCATTTGAATCCTGCCTCATAGACCTGCATAGACCTGGTAAAGTTTCTGTAAAATGAATTTAGACTTGATGATTTAAGATTCCTTCTGCCTCTAAATCTATGATCCTACACTCCTATGATGCTGATTATTAATCATAATAAAATTATCATTAACATTAGAGCGAGGACCCTCTCCTAAAAGCCTTCCCTGGCACCTTGCCATGGCAGGGAAGTGACCTTGGGCTCCTGAATTGCTGTGCCAGTGGAGAGCAAACACTGGTAACTCCTACCACGCTGGAAGGTCTTTGAGCACAGTCCAGGATTTGGCTATGGGTCTGCCATTTAAGAACCAGTTTAGTTAAGTGTGAAGACACTCGTCACCCTGTTGTTGTCAAGACTGAATTCCCCATCCCCAAAAGCCGACTTGATGTTATCCCCGTCCCTTTAAAAGAACAAGAAGGAGACAGTATATGTGATATGGGAAAGTTATTTTTTGCCAACGAGATGTAGAAAGAAAACCTTCAGATAAGAGAAGCTGAGAGAATGATTTAGACTAATAATAGCTTATTTGAAGCAACGGAAGTGATTTGTAGACTCAGAGAGGGCAAACTAATGGATAACATTATGTGATTTTAAATCAGAAAAAAAGCAATTTAGGAAAAAATCAATAGCTTGGATTATATTTGGGAAAGAATATTATAACCTGATAGGGAGGGGGAAAAGGCAGGAGGTGTGAAGGCCTTTGAACTTTTAGAATAGTGAGTGAACAGATCGGGGTCTAAGCCAGAGGTGTCAAACACATAGCCCCAGGGCCACTGTGGCCCACAACACTCCTGACTGCTTCCCAAAGCAGGTTAAAACGTAATTGGAACATATTTAACAAAATAAAAATACGATAGAACATAGATGACATTAATATGTGGTTTGCTAAATCAATAAGCTGTCCCCAGGGATCCTTATAGAATTTTGTGGCTTCTGTTTCTACTGGAGTCTGATATCACTGTGTTAGGCTCCTGTCAAGGAGAAAAGCAGTGAATTTTAGAAATGCTAAAGGAAAATTGAGATTTATCCAGATTTTCAATATGAGAAAGAAAAAATACTGAGGAATGAAAAATGACAGTACTTCTCTGCATGGAAGAATCAGAGGAAAAAATAATGCTTTCCATAGTGACAGCAAAATAAAGCAGAGAGGAGAACTTTCAAGATGGAGAGATTTTATTTATGTCATTTGGGGGTAAATGGATGACAGCATCTAGCCGGAGATGCAGGCAATAGAGGTTTGAGGAAATCAGTAGGTTGCAGAAAGATAGATATAGAAGCAATTTGTTTTCTACACCATTGTGTTGAAACCACTGGTTCATTTGATCCTGATAACAACTCTGTGAGGTAAGTGCTATTCTTGTCACCACCATCTTACAGATGAGATGACAAAAACTCAGAAAGGCCAAGTAACTTTCCAAGGCCACACAACTAGTAAGTATCAGAGTTGGTGTCTGAGCCGAGGCCTTCCCCACTCCAAGAACAGCTCTTTATTCACTAGGCTTGCCAAGCCGTAGAGAACATCTGCATTGTGGGAAGCAGAGTAAAGAAAAAAAAGATGGCCATCCCACAGTCTTTTAGATTCAACTTTGCAATATATTTGCTTTTCAAAAATGTTGTTCTAATTACAAGGATCTGTGCAGGTGTGGGAGGGAGAGGGGTTAACCGGGTAGGGAACTCTTGGTATGGAAACTTGCTCCACTGAGGCGAATTAGCAACTCATCTGTACTATATAGTCTCTGAGAGCTGCCTGGAACACTAGGAGTTTAAGTGGCTTAAACAGGGGCACAGAGCTAGTGTATAGCAGATGTAGGATGTGAACACAGGTGCTCTTGATTATGGGTCCAAGGATGCTTGAAAGGGATGATGGAAAGAAATAAAAAGAGGAAGGAAGGAAAGGAAGGAAAAGGAAGGAGGGAGGGAGGAGGATAGAAGAAAGAGGGATAGAAGAAGAAAGGAAGGAAGGAAGAAGGAAGAAAGAGAAGGAAAGAGGGAGAAAGGAAAAGGAGGGTGAAGAAAGGAGAAGAAACAAGGAGGAAGGAAGGAAGGAGGGAGAAAAAAGGAAGAAAAGAAAGGAAAGAAAAAAGAGGGAGGAAGGAAGGAAGGAAAGGAAGGAGGGAAGAAGGGAGGAGGATAGAAGAAGAAAGGAAGGAAGGAAGGAGGGAGAAAAAAGAAGGAAGAAAAAGGAGGGATGAAGGAAGGAAGGAGGAGAAAAAAGGAAGGAAGGAAAGAAAAAGAGGGAGAAAGGGAAGGAGGAAAAAAGAAGAAGGAGGAAGGAAGAAAATAGAAGAAGAAAAGAAGGAAGAAAGGAGGGAGAAAGAAAAAGAAGGAAGAAAAAGGAGGGATGAAGGAAGGAAAGAGGGAGGGCAGGAGGGAAAGAAGGAAGGAAGGAAGAAAAGAAAAAAGAGGGAGGAAGGGAAGGTAGGAAGGAAAAAGAGGGAGGAATGAGGGAGAAGAAAAGGAAGAAAGGAGAAAAAAGGGAGAAAGGAAACAAACAAACAAGCAGATATCCAGCACCTACCATGTGCCAGGCACTGTGCTGAAAACTTTAAAAATATCTCATTTGATACGAAATGGGAGGGAAGTGCTATTGTTATCTCCATTTTATAGTTCAGGAAACTGAGGCAAACAGATCTGAAGTGACTTATCCAGGGACACACATCTAGTAAATGTCCGAGGTCACATTTGAACTCAGATCTTCCTGACTCCAGACCCCACAATCACGCTGTTCACTTCAGCACCACGCTGACTAGGTTCCTATCAAGTAATTCTTTTGGTATTTTGCTAGTTTTCTCTCAAGGAAAAGGAACACACACTGAGCACCCGATGGCTTGAAGTTACTGGAGAATATGGGAGACCCAGGAATATTTTCCCTGCAGACAAGGGCACGCTCTTTGAAAGGGCTCTGTCGCAAGGATACGGGGCTCCCTCTAGTTCTGCCATGGAGTACTTTGTAATTCCTCAGGACACAATAATGGCTTTGTCCTAGGAAACTGACAGAGATACAGTATGGTGTGGTGACATTTATGGAATCTATTCTGGTGCAGTAGATTTGGAGATGGGAGACATTGGCTTGAATCGTACAAGCCTATTTCACACTTACTGGCTTAGAGGTCTTAGGCCAATTCCTTTCTCTTTCTAAAAATGCCAATTTCTTCATCTGTTCTCTGTCTCCGGGCTCAAGGCATTTTCTCTGCCCCCCCCTTATCTAGCATATTCTCCCTCCCCATCTCTGCTTCCTTCAAGTTGCAGCTAAAATCTCACCTTCCACAGGAAGCCTTTCTGATTCTTCCTAGTGTTTTCCCTCTGATGACAATTTCCATTTTAACCTACTGTATATAGCTTATTGATATGTACTTGTTTGCAGGTTGCCTCCTCCATTAGATTGTGAGCTCTTGGAAAGGAGGGATGTCTTTTGCCTTTCTTTAGATCCCTAAAGCTTGGCACAGTGTCAGGCACATAGTAGGCGCTTAATAAGTATTGATTGGCTGACTGTCAAATAGGGATGAAGATCATGTGATCATGGATTTAACCTAAAAGAAACCCCTAAAATCCCAGAAACCAACTCCCTTATTTTACAGATGAGGAAACTGAGACCCAGGGAAGTTAACTTTCCCACTCCAGGAAGGAAAGGATATTGCTCATACTAGCCGCACTCACAACGCTGAAGTGTGGAGGCTTTGTTAACCTTAAAGTACTATAGAAATGTGAGCAATCCTGATTATTCTTTCTATACCCCAACGCATGGAGTCATTTGTCAATCTCCAGGACGTGGTAATGGCCTCAGGAGAGGGGCCTGGGTTTGATTTAGAGGACAATTTTCTGTCTCCCCCCTCCTACACTCCCACTGCAGACCAATTTTTCCAACTGAATTTTCAAGTTGAGATATTGTTCCGTACGCACTCCCAGAGGAGCGAGGGCAATTGGCGACATTCAATTTATAAACTGCCTTTTCTCCGAAAGATTCAGAAACATCAAGTAAGTTGATTACTTGGTAGATTGGTATCTGGAAAGGTTATGGTAGAAGATCTGAAACTCTCTATTTTGATAAATAATTAAAAAACCTCCTACAATTGGCAATACCACCCCCTTCTCCCCCCCTCCCCCGCCCCTTCTCTAGCTTGAAAAATTTCTAAGTGCATCTTGAGAGTAATTCTCAGTCCGTCATGCTATTTTTGAGCCTGGTGACAGGCAGCAACATTAAAAGATCAGTTTGGTTTTTAATGCCTATGAATATTGGGAAGAAAAGTGCTGTCCAAATGATGGGAGAAAATGGCTGCACTGTTTCCATAGTGATAAACTCAAAAACAAAAAGTTAACCAAAAGAAAAATAAACAACTATAAGATAACCTGCTAGTTAGGGAAAGGAAAGGAGAGCAGAGAAGGAAAAAAAAAGAAAGGAAAGTACAGAAAAGGAGAAGAAAGGAAGTGAAAGGAAGGGAAGGGAAAAAGAAAAGACAGGACAGGACAGGAAAAGAATAGAAAGGAAATAAAAGGACAGGGCAAGAAAGGAAAGAAAAGGACAGGACAGGAAAAAGGACAGGACAAGAAAGAACAGGAAAGGACATGAAACAAAAGGAAAGGACATGAAACAAAAGGAAAGGAAAGGAAAGGAAAGGAAAGGAAAGGAAAGGAAAGGAAAGGAAAGGAAAGGAAAGGAAAGGAAAGGAAAGGAAAGGAAAGGAAAGGAAAGGAAAGGAAAGGAAAGGAAAGGAAAGGAAAGGAAAGGGAAGGAAAGGAAAGGAAAGGGAAGGAAAGGGAAGGATGGGAAGGGAAGGGAAGGAAGGGAAGGGAAGGAAGGGAAGGGAAGGGAAGGGAAGGGAAGGAAGGGAAGGGAAGGGAAGGGAAGGGAAGGGAAGGGAAGGGAAGGGAAGGGAAGGGAAGGGAAGGGAAGGGAAGGAAGGGAAGGGAAGGGAGGGAAGGGAAGGGAAGGGAAGGAAGGAGGGAAGGGAAGGGAAGGAAGGAAGGGAAGGGAGGGAAGGAAGGGAAGGGAAGGGAAGGGAAGGAAGGGAAGGGAAGGGAAGGGAGGGAAGGGAAGGGAAGGGAAGGGAAGGGAAGGAAGGAAAGGGAAGGAAAGGGAAGGAAGGAAGGAAAGGAAGGGAAGGAAAGGAAAGGAAAGGGAAGGGAAGGAAGGGAAGGAAAGGAAAGGGAAGGAAAGGAAGGAAAGGAAAGGAAAGGAAAGGAAAGGAAAGGAAAGGAAAGGAAAGGAAAGGAAAGGAAAGGGAAGGAAGGGAAGGAAAGGAAAGGGAAGGAAGGGAAGGAAAGGAAAGGAAAGGAAGGAAAGGAAGGAAGGAAAGGAAAGGAAAGGAAAGGAAAGGAAAGGAAAGGAAAGGAAAGGAAAGGAAAGGAAAGGAAAGGAAGGAAGGAAAGGAAAGGAAAGGAAAGGAAAGGGAAGGGAAGGGAAGGGAAGGGAAGGGAAGGGAAGGAAGGGAAGGGAAGGGAAGGGAAGAGAAAAAAGAAAGGAAAGGAGAGGAAAAGAGAAAAAAGACAGGAAAAGAAAGGAAAGGGCAAGAAAGGAAAGGAAAGGACAGGACAAGACTGGACTGGAAAGGTAAGTTAAATGGAAAGGGAAAAATGAAGGGAAAGGGAAAGGGAAAGGGAAAGGGAAAGGGAAAGGGAAAGAAAAGAAAAAAGAGAGGAAACTAAAGCAAAGTGAATTGACTTGCCAGAGTCATACAGCTAATGTCTGAAGCTGGGTTTGAACTCAGGTCTTCTTATCTTTTTCCTACAGCTCCACTTTAACCTACAACTGTTAACTAAACGATATATAAGAAAGATGATGATGATAGTGGGACATGTGCTTATACCTCAGCCAGAAGCCAATAGACATGTCTAACTCCTGTTCTAGAAAGAAAGAAAGAAAGGGAGGAATAGCACATGCTCATTCCACTTGGAATCAGGAAGACCTATGTTCAAATTCCACCTCTGACCTAGACTAGCTATATGACCTTAGGCAAGTCACTTTACCTCCCAATGCCCCAGGCAACTCACCCTCAGTCATCCATAGCAGGAGTTCTACATGCAGCTAAACTCACACATCTATAGCCCCTTTCCCTCTCATAAAATATGGGAAATGGTGATGACTTTCTTGGGGATATTCTCAGCTAATTTTTCCCGGCATGGACACCAGCTATGATTTTTAGTCCTTTATATTGGCTATTTTCAAAATCACAATTAAAATGACCCCATGCTGTGTGTGGTGTGTGTGTCTGATATTTTCTTTCACCAAACAGTGCTTTGTACACATAGTAAGCACTCTCATGGGTTATTGAATTACATGAAAACATGCTGGAGACAATGTGAATCAGCAAATCAATCAGCAAGCAGTTATTAAGTATCTACTGTATGCACTGTGCTGTAATAGAGTGGCTAGTTTTTATTTAGGGGGAAGACCTGGCTTCAGAGCTTCCCTTGGACATTTACTGCTTTTGTGACATTGGACAAAACATTTAATAAGCTCGCTAAACTACAGTTTCTTTATTTGTAAAATGGGGATAGTTACTTCTATAGTATCTTTCCTGCAGGGCTATTATGAGACTCCAGTAACATCATGCAAATAAGGTGCTTTGCAAACACTAAAGCACTATAGAAATGGGAGATATTGTTTATTAACTGAATATTAACATATGTCATCTGGTCGGTTTCCCTGATCTGCGGTGACCATTTTTTTAGAGAGCTTCAGAGCAGAGTGAGTAAAGCGCCGTCTTTGGAGGCAAGACCACCCGAATTCGAATCCTGACTCATCCACTTACAAATTGGACAAGTCATTTGACCCTCCTGTGCCTCAGTTTCCTCATTTGTAAAATGGAATACATCTCATGCTATTGTAATGAAGATCAAATGAGATATTTGTGCAGTGTTTTGCAAACATTCCGTCTTCATCACTATCATATAAACAAGATAGATGATAGCTGGGAAAATATAATACATAAATTATGGTGAGATGTTAACTAACAGATAACTACAGCTAGGTGGCACTGCAGTGGATTGAGAGCAGGGCCTGATGTCAAGAAGACTCAGATCTTGGACACTTACTAGGGAAATCACTTCCCCCTATTTGCCTCAGTTTCCTCATCTGTAAAATGATATGAAGAAGGAAGTGGCACTCTAGTATCTTTGCCAAGAAAACCCCAAATGGAGTCACAAAGAGTTGGACGTGATTGAAAAACTACTGAAAGAAAAGGAAGAGCTTGATAAATGAGATTTAGAGAGTTGCTTGATACTGAGGTGATGGAGAAACAGATCAGAGAAGAACAATTTCTACCTTACTACTCCACTCGACTCTTCCCGAACAATTTTTTGTAGCATTCGGCTCCATGTTTAGAAGCGAGCCCCACCTTCTTGCCTCCTGCCAAGGTCAGCTGCCTCTCCCACTTCTGATGCACTGGCTGTGTGGATCGGGGCAAATCTCTTCACCTCTCAGAGAGCCAGGAACCTCTCTAGCACTGTAAGTTGCAGAACAGATATCAACGGAATTGGCGATGAGAGTTTTCTCCCCGGAAGAAGCCCTAACTCAGCAAAATCATAGATCCAGTCTCCCACCACCACCACTCCCCAAAACTCCAAAGTGAGAAAGTGTTTTTTCTTCATACAATCCTAACTATGACTGATGACATCTGATTTCTAAAATGGCTTTTCTCTGTAAAACTCAGAAACGTCAAAATGGGTCCATTAGTTCCTCGTTTGACAGATAATAGAGATAATAGATGATAGAACAGAGAAGACTGATAGAAAAGTGGTGATAGAAAATAGATCCATAATAGACAGATAGTTGATAGAAAGCTGATAGATAAGAAATGAGATAGGTCCATGCGAGAAAGTGCCCATCACAACAAGGACCATCAATGGCCATGATTTCTTTTGAAATCTGGTTCTATCTGACCTAATCCGGAGCAACAGAGTAAGTGTACAATAAATTTGTATTGGTGACTATAACAGGCAGTAATGCTTTACTCACACACCGTTCCCTTTCTAAGAAATATTCAGAGGTCTGACAATGGCACAAAAGCGAGTCATTCTTTCCAAAACACATCCAACAATTCCACACGTCAGCAGTTTGTGACAGATGCATTCGTCAAAACGAAAGCTGGTCATTTTGCTTTAAAAAGGTCAAATCCAGCATAACGTTTGGGGTGAGTGTGGGAGGAAATAGGAGAACTAAGAACCTCATTTTTTCATGAAAGGGTCAACTGCATGTGAATCCCAAGGACACATGTGATTATATGATTTGTATGTTCCCATGAATAGCCATGATTAGGAGCCTAAACACTACTGACATGCAGGAATGTAGACATCTTGGCCCTTCATCAATCTCGGAATACTCTAGGAAAGGGTAAGGTGATGGGGTCATTTGAAAAGAGAAATAAAACCTAATGTTGTAAAGACAGGACGGTTTCATTTATCTAGAATCAGGCTGGAGGTCTCGACCTCCTATGTCAGAGGTAGATGACAACCTAGGGACTGTCCTGGTACTGGAGAAAGAGGGCCTCCGGGGTCAGTTTGCTCCTTAAGCCATCTACCCCTGTATGGGGCCCCTCCATTCTCTCATACAAGCTATGGAAAACCCCTAAGCACGAGCTGTTCTCTGGATTATCAGCATATACACGTATCTGAATTGGAGGAAAGGGAGATTAGAGAAAGTGGATCCAGTTGGTGCTAAAAAAAAAATCTAGAAGTTCATACTCATACATCCAGTGAGTCAATGAGAAGACAACAGAATAGAGAACTGCTCTCTAATCCTGGCTGAATGATCTTGGGAAAGTCATTTCTCCCTATGTCCCTCTATTTCTGGGTGACTCAGTGGACAGAGTGCTAGGCCTGGGGTCGGGAAGACCTTAGTTCAAATCCAGCCTCAGATACTCATTAGCTGTGTGATTTGGGGCACTTTATCTACTGGAAAAGGAAATGGCAAATCATTCAAGTATCTTTGCAAGAAAACCCCATGGATAGGTAGTAGATGAATGGATGGATAGATAGACAGACAGATAGATAGATAGATAGATGACAGACAGATAGATAGATAGATGGATGGATGGATAGGTAGATAGATATGATAAGTAGATAGTGATAGGTAGGTAGATAGATTAGATAGATAGACAGACCATGTTATGGTCTACGGGGTCACAAAGAGTCAGCCATGAATGATTGAACAACAATGAAAGAAAATGAAAAGTGCAGGTTTTCTGACTTCAAGTGTAGGGTTCTTCCTATTACCTGTGACCTAATAATTATGGATTGAAAGTCAGAAGGCATCTTAGAGGTCATGTGGTTCAATTACAGAGAAGGAAACTGAAGCCCAAAGAAGGGAAACTACTTGCCCACAGCCACACGAGCAATGAGTGGCAGAGCTAAGACTCAAGCCCAAGCCCTCAGCTTCCAAATCCAGCTCTTTCTGTGGTATCTCCCCATGTCAATCATTTGGGGCTAAACCACTTCTCCGCATCTTATAAGCACCCTGTAAGCTTCTCCTTGGCTTTTTTTATGACCTCTTTGCCCTTTTAGCATCTTTCCTTCTGGGACTACATTCCAGAATCCATATCTTAGATGCACCTAGTTATTTGTATGTTCTCTGCTCTATTAAAATATGAGCTCCTTGAGAGCGGGAGCTGGATTTTCACCTTCCTCCATGTTCCCAGTGCTTAGAACAGTGTCTGGCACAGTGTAAAAACTCAAGAAATTGCTGTTAGTTGACTGACTTTGAGGTTTACTTGTGATACTCATTTTAACAGGATTTTACCTGCTGAAAAATGGAACTCGGCCTGATCTAAGTCTGTTCCACCTCTAAAGTGAGAATATTCTCTACAAGAAAGCCAATATCTGACATGTGTGTCCTGTAACTTGCTAGATAGAAAACTGATTGATAGATCTGGATAGAGAAATAAATAGAAAAAAAATGAAAAACTAAAGATATAAAAAGAATGGATAAAATAGAATAGGATAAAATAGAAAACTGGAAAGATAGAATAGAAAGCTAGATAAGTAGATGGAATAGAATAGAAAACTAAAAAGATAAGCAGAAAGAAAGATGCTAGACAAAAAGATAGAACAGACAAAAAAGACACACCAAATAGAAAGAGATATAAAGATAGACAAAATAGGACAGACAGAATGGATGGAAGAAATAATATTGAAAGATAGGTAGATAGATATGATATAAGAGAGAGAGAGAGGTGGGTAAATGGATAGACAGATGACTGGATGGATAGGTAGATAAGTGGGTGAATAGATGGAAGGATAGTTGGGTAGATAGTAGATGAATGGGTACATAGATAGATAGATGGATAGATATGATAGAAATAGGTAGATAGATTAGATAGACAGGCAGACAGACAGATAGATAAACAGAGGTCATTAAAGGAAGGCAAATAACTTGGCCAAGGTCACACAGAGGGGGGGTGGGGAATGTACATAGGACAGACTTTGAAATTTAATCTGCCTCGTTAACATTCCCCCTATCTCTTTCCTAAGTCTAGACAATCAACAAAACAATAAAAGAAGCTCTGCTTTGTAGCATTTGCCTATTTCTGAGGTTCAAATGCTCACACTGAAAATGAACTCTTGACAATCAGGAGTTTGAGCTGGCTCTGGCGCCCCCTTGCTCTCAGCTCCAAATCCAATAACAATTCATATAAAAGCATTTTGAGAAGAAAACACAATTTTTAAAACTTCTTGTCACTCAATTTCCCAGGAAACTCCTCCTCCCCACAAAATGTTGTTGTTTTCTATTTTGCTGTAGCCCTTGCCCACAAAGGAATCTCGAAGCAAAAGGATGTGTCTTTGGCCGGGAAGATAAAGGTTCCGTAATGGAACCGCTTGCTGCCAGCAGGGTTGAGGAAGGAAGAAAGTGATTTAGCAATGACCATAGTTAGTTGCTGTTCCCTTCTTCCTGGACAGAAAAGCCTGTCGCTGGGCAGCCCCTCATCCCTCTGTCCCATACCACAAACAGTCATACTTATCAGGTGATCCTGCTTACTCCTTCCTGTGAGCCAAGTCCAACCCTTGGTCCTAACTTCCCATCAGAGTAATAACTAATGTGGGGGCAATCAGGGCTTTTTCTTAGGACTCCAAAATGTACTAATAATGTTGAAAATACTTCAGCAGCAACCTCATGGTAACTTGGGATGGTATCTCTCCATTGTCCTCTGTGTAATCTTCAACTTCATTTATTTGGAGATTGAAGCCATATAGACTCAATAGAAGAATACTGGTATGTGAAGGGGGAGCCTAATAAATTTAACAAAACAACTCTCTGGAAATATTGTACCTTCCACTATAACCCAACCACCCATCTCCAAAGGTTTTACGAGTTTCAAGTCCTGGCCTTAGTTTGTGAAAAGAACAATGGAATTCAAGACTATCTTGAGAGAAACATGGATTACCACCTTGAGAGAAGTGAAAACAATGTGAAGAGTATGTGTCGAATGATGAAGTAGAGGGAGAAGAGGAACAGAATCCAAGAGTATGCACTGATTGGGGAGAGGGAGGTCAAGCAGACAAATCCCCCTCCCTTTTCCTCTACTGTCTCAGGGATGGAGACTCAGAACTATAACCAGGGTGAGGCAGCCAGAACGTTCTCCCAGGGCAGTGATACTTAGGGGGTGTTAATGGCACTTAGATTCCTTCAGCAGGGTGGAGATAACCACTTAGTACCTAGTTAATTAGCAAGAATAATAGTTAAAAGCTACCCGTAGCCCTTTGTTTCTTCTTCTGACTGCTTCACAGTAGGTGAGCAAGCTTCACTCCAAGCCTTAGAAACCCAGCTATGTCCCAAGATCTCTACCACTCTCCACTTCAGCCCCCCAGCCAATTGACATTTGTCTTTAAAAGTTTATTTGAGTGTGTTTTACCTGGGAATGGAAAATGTTAGTTACAGCTTTGTGGAGATTCACTTTCATCTACCCCTTGATAAGAACCCTTCTTACAAACCCCTGGAATAAGTCAAATTAGGAGAGGTTGTAAAAAGGAAATTGTGGTTACGAGAGGAGAGAGCAACTCTGCTAAGCTGGCCAAGAAACAGGGAGGCCTTCTTGAGGGGAGGGGGATAGAAGCACAGTAGGTAGTTTAGTACATTTCATTTGCCATGAGGTTTTTGAATCGGCCACGTTGATAAGCACAGGTAAAAACCGCCAATGAGTGTTATGTAATAAGACCATTGGGACCAGGAGTTCCTTTTTTCCTTCTTTTTATTAAAGTTTTTTATTTTTAAAACATATGCATGGATAATTTTTCACCATTGACTCTTACAAAACCTTGTGTTCTAAATTTTCCCTTCTTTCCCCCCACCTCCTCGCCTAGATGGCAAGTAATCCAAAATATGTCAAACATGTTAAAATATATGTTATGTATACATATTTATGCAATTCTCTTGCTGCAGGAGAAAAATGAAATCTGGATATGGCTCTCTTCGACAATGAATTGATTCAGACCAGTTGTAGTTGTTCAGTAATGAAAAGAACTAGCTACACCCAGAGAGAGAACTATGGGAAATGAGTGTGGACCATAACACAGCATTTCCATTCTTTCTGTTTGCATTTTTGTTTTCCTTCTCAGGTTTTTTTTTCTTTCTAGATCCAATTTTTCTTGTGCGGCAAGAGAATTGTATGGATATGTATACATATATTGGATTTAACATCTTTAACATGTATTGGACTACCTGCAATCTAGGGGAGGGGGGAGGGGGAAAGAGGGGAAAAGTTGGAACAGAAGGTTCTACAAGGGTCAGTATGGAAAATTACCCATGCATATATGTTTTGTAAATAAAAAGCTATAATAACAATAAAAGAAAGAAAAAGATAAAACAGATCAAAAAGAAAAGAATGAGAAAGAAAACAAAATGAAAGCAAACAACAACAAAAAAAGTGAAAATGCTACATTGGAGCCATACTCAGTCCCCACAGTCCTCTGTCTGGGTGCAGATGGCTCTCTTTATCAAGAGATCATTGGAACTGGTCTGAAGCATCTCATTGTTGAAGAGAGCCACGTCCATCAGAATTGATCCTCATATAATCTTGTTGCCATGTCCGATGATCTCCTGGTTCTACTCACTTCACTCAGCATTAGTTCCTGTAAGTCTCTCCAGGCCTCTCTGAAATCATCCTGCTGGTCATTTTTTACAGAACCATAATATTCCATAACATTCATATACCACAATTTATTCAGCCATCCTCCAACTGATGGGCATCCACTCAGTTTCCAGTTTCTTGCCATTACAAAAAGGGCTGCCACAAACATTTTTGCACATGTGATTGGGACCAGGGGTTCCTAAGCTGAGCTCTGAAGAGAGATTTTAAAAGATCTGTGAACTTGGATGAGGGGGCACTGGGGTGGAAGATGACATCTTGATTTTTACTAACCTCTAACTGAAATTCAGCATTTACTTTAGTGATTCTGAAACTGGATTTTGGAAAGGCTTCACTAGTTAGCCTAAGGAGGCTAGGACACTCTACCAAGGTCAAGGAGCTTTTAAGCTCTCTGAGGGCAGGGATCATTTGGTGTCTTGCAAGCTTTAGTACCTAAGTCTCATTGTCTGGTACTGTCAAGACTCAATATTTATCACATACCAAGTCTTACTCTCCTCACCAAGGGATCTGCCATTCTCTATTTCCTCTCCAAGAAACCACAAACTCCTCAGCCTAGCATTGTAGGCCCCCCACTGGCTGACTTGGGCCAACTTTTCCAGTGTTACTCCCTGAACTGGCCACATCCTTTTTGACTTTCGTACATATGTATGAGCCATCACCCATGCCTAGAATGCACTCCCTCCCATAATTACCTGTTGGAATTCTCTTCCTTTGAGGCTGGACTGTCACCACTGCCATGAAGCCTTCCTTAATGCTCCCCTTTCCCACTATTATAGTTCTTTACCTCTTGAATATTCCTAGATTACTTTGATCGCCTTTGCCCTCTTTGCTCCTTAATTCGTTTCATTTTAACATACCTAACTTAACTTTTCCTACTTAACAACTTAACGTAACATATATCCCAGTAACAGAATTGAAGCTTTTTGAAAGCATGGATTGCTTTCATTTTTGTTTTTGTCTACCCAGAAGCTAGCACATTGCCTGGCACGTATTAGGTGCTTAATGAATGCTTGTCAGATTTAATTAAATCCTTATAGTGGTGGAACTGGCTTTTTGCTGGTCTGTCTTTCATATTCGTACCTTGTGCTTCACAAATAACACTAGCCAAGCTTAGGGGTACAGGTCCATGCCATGAAGCTGGGCAAAGCTAACCGCCACAGCTAGAAGAGCAAACGTCATCTCACTAACACAATGCTTCAGTCAACTGAGCAAAGCAGCCATGGCTGGGTTAACTTGATCCCCTGTAGCCAACAGGTGCCATCTTGGATGGGCCACATCAGAACAACTACTCCAGAAAAAGTAAGGCTCCTGGTTTTATTATATGGATAAACTAGTGAGTACTCAAATATTTGTTTACATCGTGGTTTTTGGCAAGATGTGGCCCAGAGACAACACTGAAACTAGCCATTTGAGACTAGATTCTCTTCCAATGCTAATTTCTCATTGATTCCATTGTCCTATGACCTTCTCAATAGACTAGCTACAGCCCGTTTCTTGAGGCTGAGTTTAAGCAAACAGGCAGTGTGTGTTCTAACCCAAGCAGCCGAAATAGGAACCCTAAAGGTACACTTAACTTGTTCACCTGGACAGAAAAGAGGTGCCTCCGGCCAAGGAACTTTGGCCTGGCAGCATGGAGCATTCCTGGGCGGATGGGGGGGGGCAATACCGGTAAGGAGCTACAGTTATCGATGCCCTGCCTCCCCCTCACCCACATAAAGGAGGTAGGGCACAAGAAGGGAGCTCTTAATATTCCAAACACGGGCTCACTCATTACTGCCCACAGAGTCCTGGTCGATGATGGAGATATAGAAGTTGTTTTGCCTTCTTCCACACCCACATTTCTTTTGGGGAGGGTGGGGAGTGTTTCCACATGGAAACTAAAGTTTGCGATTGCTTATATTTCTGGAAAAGCAAAACACCAACAATATGGAGATGGTTCAGGGGCCGCCCCCACCTACTAAAGACAGGCTTCAGAAGAAGTTGGCATTGGCCCTCCGGCAACAGTGGGATTGGCTGCTGCCTCTGGTTCTACCTTCCACCTACTCTATTCTTCTCTGCCCCGTAATGAAGCCTGAAGTCACATTTTCTTGGCCACAGAGAACTTTGATGCAAGCACTTCTTCATTTCCTAGTAACTGCTTCCTTCCTCCTTCCTCCGCCCTCCTCACCAACTGGAGACTTAAGAGCCCTTCCACTCTGACTCAGAACATGAGGCCTGCTTTGCAAGGCTACTGCCATGAATCAGAGCTTTTCCAGTGTTTGTTGTTTAGAAGGGAAGAAGACTGATATGGTAACGGTGATGACAACATCCTCTGTAGTCTCCCAAACCGATTTCTAGACAATCATCGGTTATGCAGTCAAAACGCCAAAATAGCATTCCTAGGAGGTAAAAATCTCCCCACCCCAACCCTCTTTTTTCTTTTTTCATCAACGAGGAAACAATGACACAGATGTTTGGGGGGAAAAAACCCATGGGTCGAGCCGACAAGAGACAAAACTGCAAAGTAGTGTCCAATCTAATCCAAGAAACATTTAAAGGCCCACTATGCGAGAGGCAATGGGATGTCTTAGCAGGACCTGTATTCAAGTCCTGCCCCTGAACCTCACTAGCTTTGAAACCATGGACGAGTCAATGATGCTTCATAGGTGCTTAAGGTCCTTCGTTCTCGAAGAGGACCAAAATGACATCACTATGTTATTGTCGAGTGACGGCGTGTCTGACTGTGGCTGATCAGAACAATGTGAGCTTGAGATGCTGTGCCACAGGTCAGACACAAATAATCCCAATGAACATTTGGGGTGGCTTCTCTAACTGTGCATCTCCCACAAATAGATCGCTTAATAATTTCTCATCGAATGAGTGCCTGAAAAGCATGCCCATGTTCAGTGCCTCTAGGCAATTGTCTCAGGACCATGGGTTACAGGTGGGTTGCTGATCTTTGTTGCTGGAGGAAATTTCAGTACTGGAAGTTTCATATACCAACCAAATCAAAGTCATAGGTCCAGAAAAATGTATAGGATACTGTTCTAAATGCTGGGGATACTAAGGCCAAACTAAAAGTAATCCCTTGCCTTCAAGAACTTATATTCTGAGATGATTCAGACCAGTTCCAGTGATCTTGTAATGAAGAGAGCCATCTATACCCAGAGAGGACTGTAGGAACTGAGTGTGGACGACAACATTGCATTTTTACTCTTTTTGTTGTTTGCTTGCTTTTTGTTTTCTTTCTCATTTTTTCCCTTTTTGATCTGATTTTTCTTATGCAATTGATAATTGTGGAAATACATATAGAAGAATTGCACATGTGTAACATATATTGGATTACTTGCCATCTAGGGGAGGGGGTGGGGAGAAGAGAGGCAAAAATTTGGAACACAAGGTTTAGCAAGGGTGAATGTTGAGAATCATCCATGCACATGTTTCGAAAATGAAAGGCTTCTACTGAGAAAATATAACATGTCATTTCCATGACCCTTCTCTATCCCCTTTTACCTCTTCTATTTAAGTACCTAATCCATCACCCTCAATTTTCAGTAACAATTGGTTGACTCTTCCAAGACTATTGGCTCCTAGAAAGGACAATGAATCGCTAATAGTGCACCTGTCACTTCTGTGGACTTGGCTAATAAATGAGGAGGTTGCTAAGATTATCTCTAAGATCCCATCCAGCTCAAAAACCCCAAGATCTAATGAGTCTGTGAAATCTAGGTACTATGACTCTTGTCTAAAATTCTTGATGGTAAAATAGTATGGATTGACTAAGTCATGGAGGTACTTTTTAGTCACTTGGGAGGTAATAAATAGATTTCATGATTGCTTTTTGTTTTTATATCATAGTTATTTCTAGATATACTCCACCATCCTCACCACCAAATGAGTATGTCCTTGTAACCAAAGAAAAGTATATAAATAAAATCATCTGACCCAATGAACATACAATTATGGGCAGTATATACAACACACAACTATAATCCTGCTCTCCCCCCCCCACACCCTTCCAAAAAGGTGTGGATCACAATATAGTATTTTCACTCTTTTTGTTGTTGTTTGCTTGCATTTTGTTTTCTTTTTCATTTTTTCCTTTTTTGATCTGATTGTTCTTGTGCAGCATGATGATTGTGGAAATATATATGGAAGAGTTGGACATGTTTAACATATATTGGATTACTTGCCACCTAGGGGAAGGGGTAAGGGGAAGGGAGGGACAAAATCTGCAGGGACAAAAAGGAGACACATACACCCTCATCTCTTTTCTTTTTTTTCTTTTTTCTTTTGCTGAGGCAATTGGGGTTAAGTGACTTGACCAGCGTCATACAGCTAGGAAGTATTAAGTGTCTGAGGCTGGATTTGAATTCAGCCCTCCTGACTTCAGGGCCTGTACTCTATCCACTGCACTACCTAGCTGCCCCCTTCATCTCTTTTCTGGAACCCAAATTGGTCATTACAATTACCCAAAGTTCAGTAAATTTCTATTACTCTTGTTAGTTTACATGTATGTGAATTACTGTGCTGAGTCTGTAGAGTTTTTTCTACATCAATTTATAGAAATCTTCTCATGTTTCTCCAAATTCCTCATATTTCTCATCTCTTACGGTACAATAATTTTGAAACACTTTTTCAGCCAATCTTCCAGGATGGGATGATTATAATAAGTATAAAAATTCTTTGACTGTCTGACCTCCCAAATTTAAACCCTGACTTCTCTTCTTCAGAGTCATCTGTACCCCGTCTTTGACCAACTAACAGCATTAAGACCTCTTTAAATAACCCAGAGAAGTCACAAATGATAGGAGGCCTTATCTAACCCCCAAATGGCTCCTTCTTCTTGCTGCTTCTTGTGAGGAAGGGAGAAGTGATGGGACATAAAGCCTGCAGGGGCCAAGGCAAATATTCTCCTGGTATACCCTCTGATTAGTGACCGGAAGAAAATGTTTTGTGTCAGGGTTAATTGATACGCTGAAGAGGAGTTTGAAAGATAAGAGAAGTGTCTACACAAAGGTTTCCACCTTGTTAGACAGCACACCATCCCCCGCTGTAGGGCTTTATAAACACTAATCTTGACAACAGCTGAGGCGTGTGGGAGGCATGGAGTATAGGTCCCATGTGCAAATGGAGAAAGTGAGGCACAATAAGGATAAGGAGAAGGATGGGGGCGAGAGAGATCAGCCACCTGAACGACAGCATCCTGTGTCTACCCGAGCCTACACAATTTTCAAATTGGAATGATTCACAGCTAATAACCAAGGTTGGGAAGTCGTCGAGGTGAACGTAAGTTCTCCTTTGCCAAAATGTGGCATCCTCTCTCCCACCAAGGGCCACTGAAGGAAAGGACTCTCCAAATTAAAATACAGAGATGTTCTCTCCAATAATACAGATCACAACCTATTCATACCTGCTCATTCTGTATGACTCTGTCTCCATGGCTTCTATAATTTCACCACGGGGAGCCACCTAGTGGTCTGTTGATATATATTAAACAACCAGGCTCTCTGGGGGGAAGATGCTGTGACACACTTTGAAGTTTAATTTGCTTTTTAAAAAAATCCAATTTCTTAAATCTAAGAAAACATTAACCCTTGGTTTTGCTGATTTCAGAAGTATAAATGCTCTCATTGAAAATGTGTAAAGCTGGGTAGTGCAGTAGATAGAGCACCAGCCATGAAGTCAGGAGGACCCTCAGACACTTAACACTTCTTAGCTGTGTGACCCCGAGCAAGTCACTTAACCCCAAATGCCTCAGCAAAAAAAAAAAGAAAGAAAGAAAGAAAAAGGAAAATGTGCAGCAGGCTTTCACAGGGTGGTTGGAATGGATTCTAATATGCTGTAGGGGTGCTCAGGGTGCTGGGTGCATTATTCATTTTCTCCTCACACGGAGATGATACCAGCGGAGAATTCCCACTGTCTGCCACCAGCCCTTACTCTCTCCAGGTGTTCAGCCTGTCATCTCCTCTTATCATAGGTTTCCCTAATGCTATCACTTATTCCTGTTCTTTAGAGTTCCTCATTGGTTATATGCCACAGCCTGCTCACGAGGAAATGACAATAAGGATATATCTTACCAGACTTCTGTTTAGTGCCAGTTATAGGGATGCTACTTAGGCAGTTGTAAGATTGTAAAGTAGGGGGTTGGTTGGAATAGAGAGAGACATCAGAAATCATCCAGTTCAATACCCTTGTTTTAGAGATGACATGTCCAAGGTTATAAGGACAGAGCGAGGACTTTGAACCAAACTGACTCCAGAGCTTGTGTCTTTCCATTATATCTCCCATTCTTTCTACCCACCTTTCCCAGATGGGCTACCCAGGAGTGAGTTACAACTCTAGAGGATAGTAGACCCAGAGTCCAACTAGCTGGGTGGCTCTGTGGATAAAGCACTAGACCTAGAAATAGGAATACCTGAATCCAAATCTGGTCTCAAACACTTACCAGATGAGTAACCCTGTGCAAGTCACTTAACCTGTTTGCCTTAGTCTACTGGAGAAGGAAATGGCAACCACTCCAGTATCTTTGCTGGGAAAGCCCCATGGATGGCATTGGCGTGCTATGGCCCACAGGGGCCACATCAAAGGATCATGAATTTAAACCTGATAGGACCCTTCACGTGCATCTTGTTGAACCCCGTGGTTTTACTGAAAAGAAACCTGAGACCCAAAGGTTATGTCATGCATTCTTTCTGTCTTAAAAGTATAAGCAATGCTTGAGGGTAGCAGGAAAGGGGGGAAAACAATAAAGTAAATAAGGTGTGCGGCATAGAACCAAAGAATAAATTACAAGGAAGTAGAAAAAGTGGACATTCTTGAATAGAATTACTTCTACTAATATATATACTTTCTTGATCTGGTAATTTGTTGTTACATATTTTGAATACTCTCTGATGTTCTGCTGGGCACATGACAATGTTCTCTTTTGTTTTGATTTATTTTGTTTTGTATTCCTTTTGTTTTTCTTTTTGTCTTACTATTGTTTTTCAAAGAAAATATTTTTTTTAAAAAAGCAAAAAAAAAATTATAAGCAATACTATAATCCTTGAAGGTATAGACCATCTATCTTTTGTGGGGTGGTGGGAGAGGGCTCTGGCAAAGAGCCACCCGCATCTCAGTTAGTGTGCCACAGCGAACATACATTGTCGGCCAACAAAGCCTGGCATTCAGCAGACAAGAGGTAGGGCGATGGGGAGAGGTGCAGCAGAGAACGGGATAGTGACGAGCCACATCATTCAGCCCAGTGTCCCACACCATCTCCAAATTACAGCCAGAGTACAGAACAGAAGCTAATTCATAATGATACTTTTTTATCGAAAACCCTGAGTCATCAAGAAAAAAATACTTTGAGAAGGCAGGGAAGTTCATAGTAGATTTTAGAAAGATTTCCATTTTAAAAAAGTTTTAAGTGGTGACAAGCTCCAGAAAACTCAACTATCCAAAAGAGTTCATATCCCAAAGTTGGAGGTAGCAGAGGTTTTGCCATAATCAATCCACATTCCCTTTATGCAGGAAACTTGGAAAGAAAGGGTAGGGTGTCCAAACAGAATAATGCCCAGAAGGGGAAGTTAGAATGCAATCTGAAAGCCAGAAAATCGAGTTATTCTTTGCTCATCACTTTCTCTCCTAACATTACTGTACTATTCTAGGTAGGCCAATGTCTCCTACCGAGAGCCATCTTTTTATGATCAGAAACTGGATTTGCCTCGCTCTGGGGGTTAGCGATGTAATTTATCAAAGGTCCTCTCCTCCTTCCCCAACTGGGCATGCTGGGCTTGTGACTAAATGGAGACACAGGAAGATGTCTTTCTGAATAGTCACTTTTAAGCATGTTAAGAGGGGACTTTCATTGGGTCTGGGTTGGACTCAGTCTCAGAAGCGTCTTCCTGCTAAGAAATTCAGTGGTTCTTTCAAATTCTCACAATGGTGACACTGAACCCACTTCCCCTTTTAAGCTTTCCCTCCCTTCCTCCTAGCTAGGCCAGGTCTCTTGCTGTGGTATTTCCTCCTCCCTCCTCACTGAAGGGAGGGGATATCTGTCTTCCCCTACCCTTGGAACCTTGGTGACTCCCTGCCCCAATCCCTCTGCATAAGCTTCTGTGCCCTGTTCTAAGTGTGGTTACTTACTTAGTCTGACAAGCTGTACGAATGAATTCTAAGGGGTATTTTTGAAAGGTAGCTTGCAGAGTAGCTTAGGCCTGGCTTTAGAACCAGGAAGGCCTGGTTCAAGTCGGGTCTCCAATACATATTAGCTGTGTGACCCTAAGCAAGTAAGTTATTTTACCTCTTAATGGTCCTGCAGACAGGTTGCTAATCTGCCCCAGTGGGAGGGAGTTTCCTCACTGGGAGTCCCCACACACAGATGTACTCGCATGTCCAAACCCAAATAAAAAAGGGATGGAGGGAGGGAGGGGGTTAATATTATCGTGCTCTGCTGACAGTCCATTTTGAAGACAAGCCTTACTACCAAAAAAAGGATTCAATTAGTGAGAATTCCAGCATGCCCCTTAGTAGGAAGGGCAGAAGTCCTCCCAATCTCACCATGTAGGAGGGCACTGGCTATACAACCTACAACCCCTGCCCTGCATGGAGAGGGCTAGGGTTCCATGCAGGAACCAGCTGGGATGCCCCTGAGCTTCCGTCTCAGGACTCAAGGCTAATCTAAACCCATCTCTGCAAAGAGTTCACAGGTTATTTTTGAGTCATAATTTTTCAGCCTTCATTTCACCATGGGACTCCTTAAAGTTCCCAGAGTCAAGGGGACAAGCTGAGCTCTCTCGTCATATGAACCATACAGCCGGTTATTAAAGTGGGAGAAAACCGAACTCATTGGCATTGAAAACATAAAGAGACAGTTCGGCCTCATTTTACAGATGAGGAAACTGAGGTTCAGAAAGGGTGACTTTGCTCAAGGCCACATAGCTACCCTAAGTAGCAAATCTGAGATTTGAAGCCAGGTGCCTCATTCGAGCCCTGGCGAGATCTAATTTTTTCAATGAGCCCATCTGGCATTTTCTTTGTCCCTCTTGCTGAGTGGGCATCTGAGAGAAGATTCATTGAGTCCATTTCTGCTGTGCCTCGGTAAGCTTTTGGCTCTCCCCACCCAACATGGCTGGAAAATAGCAAATTCAGAGACGGTTTTGTCTATGTGACCTTTTTATCTGCACATAGGGACAGGCACACAAATGAAATTCTGATGAGGCAAAACCACTGGGTGTGCAGGAGACAGGGACAGAGAGAAAGAGACAAAGACAGTGAGAGAAAAGAGTCAGAGACAGGAGAGAGATAGACAGACAGACAGATAGGAGAGAGACAGAGACAAAAGAAAGACAGATGAGAGAGACAGACAGAAGAGACAGAGATAGAGGAGAAAGAAAGAGAGGAAGAAAAAGAGAAAGACAGGAGAGAGAAAGCCACAGAAAGACAGGCAGACAGAGAGAAAGAAAGAGACAGGAGAGAGAAAGATAGGCAGACATAAAGAAAGAGAGAGAAAAGGAAAGAGAGAAAGAGACAGACAGAGGAAAGAGACAGAGAGACAAAGATAGAGGAGAGCCAGACAGATGAGAGACAGAGAAAGGAGAGACAGAGACAGGAGAGAGATAGTGGCAGAGAGAAGAGACAGACAGACAGAAGAAAGACAGAGACATACAGACAAAGAGAAAATGGAGGGAGAATCTCTATGTGCGTGTTCCTGCAGAAAAAAAATCTCAGGCTGAATTACAATATCCCAAACCCCAAACAAACCAGTGTCTGGGAGAAGAGCCAAAATAAAGATTTGGTGCAGGAGATGTTGATCTAATGGTTGGACATGTGTTTTTGGATTGTCTGTGGATTTATGGCTCTTTCTGCCTCATATTGAGTGTCACTAAGGAGCTTCATTGAAAATGGAGGCCTTCCTATAACAATGCAAGTGGAAAGAATGAATGCAAAAATGAAACTGAACCTGTTTTAACCACAACCAACCCTGTCCTGAAAGAAGAGCCAAGGAAAGCTCCCTCTGCCTTCTTCTCTGCAGAGATAAGGGCCAGACTTGGGGTGTGGAACCTCTATAAGCTGTTGGACTGTGGCAATGGGTTGGACTGTTTTGCTGATTCTTTTCCCCCCTCTTTTAAAAATTCTTTGTTATGACAATTGCTTATAAGTGATAGCCCACTGAAAATGGGAGAGCAAAGGATATATTTGGAAATGAAGGCATTCTCTTTATGAAAATGACAACAAAAATCATTTTTGAAAAGGAAATTTTTTAAAAAGTCTTCAAGTAAAAGCTGAGTGGCCACTTATCAGACATATCAGAGAGAGGCTTTTTGTTCAGCTATAAATTGGCCAGCAAGATCTCTTTTGGCTGCTTGGAGTCTTGGTCATTCTGTCCCATTCTCCTTGCAATGGTTATATTAACAAACCACTCCTGAGAAGATGAGCTTTGCCATCTCTCACACTCTCCTAAACTTAGCACTATCCTGCTTTGCATAACTCTATTTCAGCTTTTCCTGCTAAAGATCTTTCCTTAGGTTTGCGAACAGGAGCCAGAAAAGTGTCCTCCTGGTACAGAACTTCTGGGTAAACTCACACAATTTCCAACCACAGAGGGAATCTTGGTTTGAGTCACAGCAATTAGAGGAGAACTGACATTAGCCTGAAATTGAGACTGTAGCTTCAGTTGGCTTTTCTGTCTTCCTGTGGAGCAAATTTGAGTTCTTTTTTGATTTCACTTGAGAGTTTTAATTAGGGATCCAAGAAGACAACTCAAATGGCAAACCATTTTCGAGCATGTTCACATACATATTTGTGGGAGTACGGCTGCCTCCTTCCAATTGGAATGAGTAACTAGCTAAAGTTTTCTTGAGCAAAGACTCTTAGAGATGAAGAAGTATATGAGATTCCCCTTACGGGACAAAGGAATTGGTAGTGAGGGCTGGGAACATGGAAAGAAAGAGTGCTGGTATGAGTGATTTGGTTGATTTCTACGCAGCTTTTAGATGGACAGCCTAAATTTCAAAGGACAATTACCGAGGTCATCTCCGTGATTTTTTTATGTCACTTCTAAGAGATGCATGAAATTGTTCCTTAAGATGAAAAAGCTGTTTCAAATAGCCCAATTTCAGAAATTGGGGCACAGTTTTAGTCTTTAAAAGTAGCCAGTAGAACTGATAAATTCCATTTTTTCAACAGCCCGCAGCAGTGGAGAGAGTTGGCCAGAAGCCAGGAAAACCTTTGTTTAAGACCCTGGGATATATAGTGGATGTGATCTACTGGGAGTCACCTAGCCTCAGGTGTTGTCTTCCACTGGTAGACAAGCCCCTTTTCAGAAACTCCCTAACCAATAGCATCACAGGCCTATGAAAATCTCTTTTCTCTGAAAGCCTGATCAATGTGGTCATTAAATCTATGGCACAAGAACCAAACCAGAAAAAAACCCAATGATACAAATTGCTTAAAGAATATATGTTCAGTTAATTCAATAATTACTTAAAACTACTTCCAGCAATTCCTAAATACTGCACTGTTTACCTAGAAACTTGTCACTTTCCCATGGGACCTGAGGAAAGGGTTGTATCTGGAGTCAAGAACAGCTGAGTTCAAAGTTCTGCCTCAGTTCCTTTAATGACTTTGGCCTCTCTGGGTTCTCAGTGTCTTTAAATGGGATCTGAGGAGAGGAGTGTGTTAGACCCAAGAATCCGTGATCCTGATCCACTGTATATTAAAATATATAGGTCCGAGATTCTGTTACATACAGGTGTCAGGATTACCTGAGGCTTTTGTCCGAAACAGCCCCATCTGTTGAAGCTAGCCATAAAACATTTCCATTAAGAATCTTAGTTAATTTGTTTTTTACATTGTATCGACCACTACTTATGGACAAACCAAAGAGTAAGAATGGAGTTCTCACCCATACACACACATACACACACAGGCCAACATTAAGCATCTAGCTTAATAATATATGTAGAAAGCTATAGAGCTCAGACTTTCTAAGATGTTTACTATCGAACCTTTTTCATTTTAATTTTTTAAAACTTTTTATTTTCAAAATATATTCACAGATAATTTTTCAGTACTGATCCTTGCATAACCTTGTATTTCAGATTTTCCCCTCCTTCCCCCTACCCACTCGCTTAGATGGCAAGCAATCCAATATATGTTATTCATGTTAATATATGTTATTTATGTATAATTTGTACTATATTATATGTTATGTGTAACATATAAATATATGTTAAGTCCAATATGTGTAAACATATTTATAAAATCTAACCTTGAAAATCCAAGATAATATTATGTCCAGTTGTCAGGATTACATCTCCCCTCCCATTTTAACTCCCTTTTTTTTGATGTTAGATATCAAGAATCACCATATCAAGGATTTTCTTTTATTTGTTTTGCCCATTGTCCCAAAACATACTCATGGATAAACCAAAGGGCAAAGTGAGAATCTGAAATGTGTACACACAAGTACACACACACACATACACGATAACACTCCAGCATTGAAAACCCAACATAATTGAAACAAAATATCAATTATAACACTATATGTGTTAAGATAAGTTGAGAGTCTAAAATGTCCAATATCTATGTGCCCTTGAAGGTCAACAATTCTGTTATGTCCAGTTGCCAGGATTATCTCCTTGTTATGATTCCAAATATCTCTTTATTGTGAAACTGGATAATTGCAATTCCCCCTTAAGGATCTGTGTTGCCTGTTTTTTTTTTGTTTTTTTTTGTTTTTTTTTTTTTTTTGCAAATTGTACCCAAAAGGGCAAAGTGGGAGAATGGGTTTGACACAAACATATAAACACACACACTCACAAACTCATGCATGTATGCAAATTCAAACACGCATACACAAATCCACATGAGGAAACGGGCCAATGTTGACATCTGTGTAGGAGAGTACTGGGTCCTACTCCTATAATGCATATTAAGATACAGAGCTGAGGCTCCCTAGAAAATATAATGTCTGACCTGAAGGTCACAAATACTGGGATGCCCAGTTGCCATGGTTACCACCAGATTTTTTTTGTTTTTGTTTTTTTATCCCAAACATCCCTTTATTATAAGGCAGGACATGAATCTTCCTTAAGGATATTTATTGATTTGTTTTGCAGACTGTACTCGGTCATTCTTAGAGACAAACTAAAGGGCAAAAAGGAAGAAAAGCTTATTTACACATACATACACAGATACACATGTACATAGCTAAGAAAGCAAGTCTGTGCTGACCACAAAACATTATTGATTTGGTTGCTACAAGTCCTGATGCTCTATGTATATGTATTAAAATACAGAACTGAGGGTCCATAGAATGTCCAGTATCTGACCTTGAAGGTCATAGACTCTGTTGTGTCTCATTGCCAAAGTTATTCCAAGATTATTATCATCTCAACAATCACTTCATTTCGAAGTTCATCTTTAATATTCTTCCTCAGGAATCTCTAATGTTGATTTACTTTGAGAACTATAACCACCCCAACTCATGCAGGCAAAGAACAAAGAGAAAGAATGGGATTTGTACTCTCTCTCTCTCTCTCTCTCTCTCTCTCTCTCTCCCTCCCTCTCTCTCTCTCTCTATCACACACACATACACATACGTGCATGGACTCACAAACACATACGTGCACAGACTCACAAACAGGCCAACATTTTTGGGGTGGAAAGTGCAGGTCTTGATCATAGTTATATGTGTGAAGATAGAGAGCGAATGGTTCATCAAATGTTCAGTATCTCTTTAATATATTTAACATCTACTGGTCATCCTGCCATCTAGGGGAGGGGGTGGGGGGAAGGAGGGGAAAAATTGGAACAAAAAGTTCAGCAATTGTCAATGCTGTAAAAATTAGCCATACATATAACTTGTAAATAAAATGCTATTAAATTTTTTTAAAAGAACAATAATATAAGAAATATAAAGAAACTAATGTACATTACTAAGCTTCATAATAAATAAAATTGATAGGTTAAAAAAAAGAGTCGCCAAGAATATAATATTTCTGATCCATAGTGATTAAAATCTATTTTGAAATATTTCATTAAAAAATGTTCAATATCTGCTCTTGAAGGAACAAGATTCTCTTATGTCTAATTGCCCTAGCTACCACGGGATTTATTCCCAAATACTCTTTTATCCAGGGACTGAATATTAAGAATCTTCCTTCAGAAATCCTTATTTATATTTTAACAGGTTATTCCCAATTATACCAATGGATAAAGTAAAGGTCAAATAGAGAGAGTGGGTTTTACACACACACACACACACACACACACACATTAAAACAATGGATTGAAATATTCTAATAAAGGTCCTGCTATATGTGTTAAGCTACAGAGCTGAAACTATAATGTATTGCATCTAAATATACTTACCTTTAAAGTTCAAAAATTCTGTAATTTCCAGTTGCCAGAATTACCCCCATCTTATTAGGATTGCAATTTCCCCTTCATTAGGATACTAGCCATCAAGATTCTCTCTCAAGGATATGTGTTTTCTTTTGCAGATTGTACTCCTACTTACGGAAAAGACTAAGGAGGAGAACGGATTTAGTATATTCACATATACATACAAACACACAGTTATATACACAAATGCTCATAAGGAGAAAGACCAATGCTGATCCTTAGCTTAGAACGTTCTACAACCTAATTCTAGATATGTCTATTAAGATTACAGAATTAAGGCTCTGTAGAACACTCATCATCTGATTTTGAAGGGCTAAAATTCTGTTATGAACAGTTTCCTGGATTATTCTCCCATACCTGTTATAATCCCAAATCCTTCCCCTTTTTTTGGGGGGGGGGAACATCAAAAATCTCCCTCAGAGATCTTTGTTAGTTTGTTTTTATAGATTGTCCGAAATCACATACATGGACAAATCAAAAAGCAAACAAGGAAGAATCTACAGTTTGTAAATATGCAAACACACAGACAGACAGATCTGTCAAGAGACAGAGAGAGAGAGAGAGAGAGAGAGAGAGAGAGAGAGAGAGAGAGAGAGAGAGCAGCAGACAAGTATTTTTTTTAAAATTGTTGGAGTGGAATGTCAAGGTTCTGATCCTCTGAGTATGTGTTAAGATCCAGAGCTGAGGCTCTCGAGAATATAAAGAATCTGACCTTCAAGAAGGTCAATTTTTCTGTTAAGTCAAGTTGCCAGTGTTATGCTCCCCTACTCGTCCAATTATAATCCCAAGAAACTCTTTATGATGACACTGGACATGAAGATTCTTCTTCAAGCATCTGAGTTGATTTGTTTTGCAGATTTTACCCACCTTTACAATGCAAAAGCAAAGGATACAAATATACACACATACAAACTCACATATATAAACTCATACGAACATACATACGAACACACATAGGAAAACAGGCCAATGTGGACAACTGTTTCGCTCCTATAGAAATGTATTAAGATGGAGATCTGAGGCCCCCTAGAAAGTAAGTGTCTGACATAAAGATAATAAATTCTGTTGTATCTAGGTGTCAAGATTTAATCCCAAATATCACTTTATTATGAGTTTGGACATGAGGAATCTTCCTTGAGGATATTAATTTTTTTTTGTATTTCATACTCCCCAAATACAAACTGAAAGGTAAATAAGGATAATGGGGTTTATTTGTACACATGCATATGCATGGACACATAGATACACACATATTGATTTGTGGTTGCACATTTTGATCCTACAGATATTAACATACAGAACTGGACATCACATGAAGTCCAGCAGCTGACCTTGAAGATCACAGATTCTATTAGTTCCCATTGCTGGGTTACCCCAGGATTATAATCCAAATTATGATTCAAAGTTGAGGCTAGACATCAAAGATCTCCCTCAAGAACCTATGTTTGTGTTTTACATGTTGGCCCAGACCACACACATGGAAGAATCAAAGATCAAATAGGAAAATGGATTTTTCACATATGTTCACACACATCCCCTCAAAAAAGGCTAACACTGACAACCCTATATTGTAAATTGGTACTACAAAGCTGAGCTTCTCTAATATTAAGTATCTGGCTTGGAGATGAAAGAAATTCTGTTATATCCAATTACTAGGGTTATTCTCTCCCACCTGCTCTATAATTCCAACTAGTCCTTAATTTTGAGAATAGAAATTAAGAATAACCATATCAATGATCATTCCAAACCATTTTTCAGGACAAAGAGGAAGAATCTGAGATTTGTAGACACACATATACAGACACATACAATGTACAGGCCAACAGACTATCATTAAAAAACCAACACAGTTGGGATGGAATATGAAAGAGGGGACTGTCTATGTGTTGAGATATTGAGCTGAGAATCTCTAGTATCCCACCTTCATGAAGATCAAAGATTCTGTTTTGGTTCATCGTGAGGATTACATTCCCCTTCCCCACCCCCATTATGATCCTAAATATACCTTTATTATAAATATTGGACATCAAAATTCTCAAGGATCTGTGTTGATTTTTTGGAACAGATACTATGCCCCTAACCAAAGGGCAAAATGAGAACATGCGCATACAAATTCATAACCACATATATGAATACATATAAGGAAACAGTTTCATGTTGATACCTGAGTAGAAAGGTATAGATCCTGCTTGGATACATTAAGATATAGGGATGACTCTAGAAATTATGGTGTCTGATCTGAGGTCATAGATTGTGTTGTACCCAGTTTTTAAGGTTACACAAGGTTTAATCTCAAACATCCCTTTACTATGAGTCCAGACACGAATCTTCAGGCATATCGTTTATTTGTTTTGTAGACTGTACACATTAATTCCAAGGGCAAATTAAAGTGAAAAAGGGGATTATTTGAGCTTATGTGGATAACAGACACATACATTGAGAAAAGCTGGCCTATTCTGACAACCTAACTTTATTTGGTTGCTGCAGTTCATATAATTATCCAGCATCTGACCATAAAGGTCAGAGATTCTGTTATGTCCCATTGCCAGGGTAACTCCAGGATTAAAAACTCAACTGTCTCTATTTTGAACTCAATTTTAAGGATCTTCCTCAGTCCTTTTGATTTGTTTTGCAGATCATATGTCCTACTCATGGACAAAGCAAAGAGCAAAGAAAGAATGAAGTGTATAAATAACACACAAATAGACCATTATTGACACCCAACATTTTTAGGTTAAGTGTACATTTTGAACCTAGAGTCAAAGAACCGTGTCCAAAGATGTTCAACATTTAACCTCAAAGGTGCAAGATACATTATGTTCATTTGCCTTATTACCATGTATATAATTCTGAAAGTAGCCTTTCATTTTAAGGCTTAACTTTTAAGAATCTCCTTTGAAGAGTCTTGTTAAAAAAATTAAAATTTTGTTTTTTGCCAAATTAGTTGTAAAATCAATTTTAATATACATTTTAAAAAAAAAATTTAGTTCCAAATTCTCTCCTTCCATCCCATCCTCTCTACTTCCGTCATTAAGAAAGCAAGCAATTTGATGGAGCTTATACATGTACAGTCATACAAAATATATCTCCATATTATGAAGACTATATCTTTGTTGATATATTTTAAAGATTGTTTGAAACAATCAAATTAAATTAAAATTAAAAATCAAATGAAATGAGTTTTACACACACACACACACACACACACACACACACACACACTTACCGCACACGGAAAAATCCAACATTGTTGGGAGTCCTGATCGTTTAAGTTATGGAAGCTCCTTGAATGTTCACAATCTGACCTTGAAAGTCAACATTTTCTTTTGTTCAGTTCCGGGGGTTAGCCTTGATTGGAAGTCTAATATTGTCTTCAGTTCTTTTAGGGGTTATACTCCAGAATTTAATCCCAAATATCCTTATCAGACTGGACCTTTCCTCTAAGGCTATGTTTCACTAGCAAATATTTTAAATGGTGCACATCTGGGCCCAGAAAATAGACACAGGACTCTTAGCTGATTCAAATTCAAACATTTTATTTTAAGCTCTAAATAAATGGACAGGGATAGGAAGGGGCAGGATGGGTACTGGGGGAAGCAGTAAGAGGAATGGCCTTCCAATAAAGAAGAAGGCAGGGTGAAAGATAAGTTTCTTGGTTTCTTGAAGCCGAGTGGGGCCCGCCCCGATGAAGAACAAAGGTCAGCTCCACGGAAGACGCTGAGGAGGACGAAGGCTTCTAGCTTCCAGAAGCCTGGACTGAGCGAGGCTCGTTTCTCCGAGCCTGGGCCTCGGGGGCCGGGAGCTCTCCAAGGTCCCCAGGGAAGGGCCGGCGGGAGACCAGGCAGGCGCGAGGACCGAGAGCCCGGCTCTTGTTTCCGGCCTACCCGAGGGCGACTTGGATAGGCCGGGCCCGGGGCCTGGCCTTAGGGAGAAGGGTCAGGCGCGGGCTCGGGAGCGGGTGGGGCCGGGGTCGGAGGACTCTCGTTGGGAGCCTCCACGGTCAGCAGGACAGTCAGGCTTCCGTTTCCGTGCTGGCCGTTGTTCCAGCGGACGTGGAAGCCGATCACGAAGATGGGGTAGTAGTCCGCCATTGCCACGCAGCAAAGGGCCGGGGGACGCGCCGATCTTCGCTCAGAAATCGGCCCACCTGGAGGCAGAGCGTGTGTCCGCGAGGCCGAGGCCGCCGTCGGAGGAGAAGGAGGCCTGCTCTTGGGGACTTCTCGCTGCCCCGGCCGGAGTCTCTCGCGAAATCGCCGGGCCGGGCTCGGGGGGCTCTCTGGCTATGGCCCCAGTCCTGTGTAACCTGGTTACCACCTAACAACCTGTGACCTCACAGAGAAGTCGCCGCCAGCCTGGAGGGAGAGGGGCCCGTCAAATTCTAGCGTCAGAAGGGGTCCTGGCACGCGCTGGCCATCCGGGCCTCTGACGCTTGTCCGTGGGCCGTTGGGGAAAGGGGGAGCTGGTGGCATGGCAAGTGGGGCCTGCCCTCTAAAATGAGCAGGGGTGACCTTGCCGAAACCTCCTTCCTAAACTGGGGTAGTGGGGGAGGGGGCACAGAACTAAATATGTGGGCAGAGGACTTAAACTCTGGCCTAGACAGCCTCGGAGGCCCCTCCCAGCTCTAGGGCCGCCATGATAGTCAGAGCACCGTGTCCCAATTGGGGCTCACCTACTAGGGTACCAGTCCAGTGGGATTACCATACTTGATTTTTTTCTACATATCTATATAGTTTCTTCAGTTACATGTAAAATAATCTTTTAAAACTTTGAGTTAGATTCTCTCCCTTCCACCCTCTCCCCTACTCCCCTCATTGAGAAGGCACATGTGAAGTTTTGCAAAACATTTCCATAAAAGTCATGTTGTGAAAGAAAACATAGCTCTTCACCCTTCCCCCCCCCAAAAAAAAAATAAAGTTTATAAAAGTATGCTTCGATCTGTATTCAGACACAAAGATTTCTTTCTCTGGGTATGGATAGCATTTTTCATCAGAAGTCCTTCAAAGTAGTCATGGATCATTGAATAGCAAAGTTATTCACAACTGATATTCTCACAATATTGCTATTACTTCCTATGCATTTTATTTTGCACAAGCTTATGGAGAACTTTTCAGGCTTTGCTGAGAGCATCCTGATCATTTTGGTTTTTTTTTAAACTTTTTTTTACATTCTTAAGCTTATGTATTTATTTAATAATTCCCCAGTTACAACATTTAGAACAATTTTTTTAAACTTTTGAGTTCCAGATTTTCTCCCTTATCCTCATCTTCATTATCCATTAAGAAATCACATATGAAGTTATGCAAAATATTTCCATAAAAGTCATATTGTGAAAGAAAACATAGATCTCCCACCCAAATTAAATAAAAACCCTCAAGAAAAATAAAATTAAAAAGAGAGAGAATATGATTCGATCTGTTTTCAGACACGATCAATTTCTTCTCTGGGTATAGATAGGATTCTTCATCAGAAGTCCTTCACAGTAGTTGTAGATCATTGCACTGTTGAAAATAGCAAAATCATTTACAGTTGGTCATCTCAGAACATTGCTATTACTTTGTATACCTTACATTTCACTTTGCTTGAGTTCGTGGAAGACTGTCCAGGTTTTTCCCCAAGAGCATCATCACTTTCCATAGAATAACAATATTCCATGACAATCATCTATCACAATTTATTCAGCCATTCCCCAATTGATGGCAATTCCTCAATTTCCAATTCTTTGCCCTGAGAAGAGAACTGCTATAAATATTTTTGTAAATATAGGTCCTTTTCCTTCCCTCCACCCCTTCTTTTAAAATCTCTTTTGGTATTCATGCCTAATAGTGGTATTGTTAGGTCAAAAGATGAATTTATAGCATAAATCCTTTGGGTATAAATCCTATCTCTGGATCATTTATCAATTGGGGCATAGTTCTTATTTTTTTTATCCATTTGACTGTTTCTCCAAGTATGAGAAATAAGGCCTTTTCAGAGAAACTTGCCTTAAAATTCTTTTTACAATTATTATTGCTTAGCTGTATTTCTCCCCATTTATTCTATTCTCTCTCTCCTTTCACCCTATCCATCCTCAAAAGTGTTTTGCTACTGACCACTCCCTCCCAACACGCCCTCTTTTATTACCCTCCCCTCTTTCCGTATCCCATTGCCCTCCTATAGTCCTGTAGAGTAAGATAGTATTCTATACCCATATTGAGCATGTTATTTCCTTTTTGAGCCAATTCTGATGAGAGTAAAGATCACTCACTCCCCCTCTCCTCCTCCTCTTCCCCGTTACTGTAAAAGCTTTTTCTTCCCTCTTTTTTATGGCAAATAATTTTAACCATTCCACTTCTCCCTTTCCCTTTCTCCCCCTTAATTTCATCATTTTTTGATATTATCCCTTCATATTTAACTCACACCTGTGTCCTTTAAAATACATTCCTTCAAAATTCCACAATCATGAGAAAGTTCTAATGAGTTATAAGTGTCATCTTCCCATGTAGAAATGTAAACAGACAATCTAAGGTCCTTGTGATATCACTTTTCCAATTACCTTCCTCTGTTTCTCCTAATTCCTACACTTGAAAATTTTTCTACTCAGGTCTGGTCTTTTCATCACAAATGTTTGAAAATCCTGTCATTGAATGTCCACCTATTCCTCTGAAGCATTATACTCAGTTTTGATGGGTAGGTGATTCTAGGTTATAATCCTGGCTCTGTTGCTCACCAGAATATCATATTCCAGGACTTCTGGTCCTTTAATGTAGAAGCTGCTAAATCTTGTGTTATCCTGACTGTGGCTCCACTCTACTTGGATTGCTTCTTTCCAGATGCTTACAATTATTTTCCCCTTGCCCTGGGAGCTCCAGAATTTGGCTATGACATTCCTGCTAACCTTCCAAGGCCTCCCTTGTGTCCCTGGGGTCAAGAGACTCAGAAGACACCAGCCTGTCACCGAGGTCTTGCCTTGGTGACACTGGGGTCAGTCTGGGGCCGGGTCTGGGACCAGGGCAGGGGTGCACTAGTGCCGCCTGTACTGGGATTACATGCTGGGCTTCCACCCTAGTTCCACATACTTTTTCTGCTGACCTTTCAGCTCTTCTTTGGTGTCTCTGGGCTGAAAGGTCTGGAAGCTTCCAGTACTGCTGCTGATTCAGAGGTCCTGACTAGGGCCAGGGCCAGGGCCAGGGCTATGATGGTGCGGTCTGCACCAGGACTACATGGTGGACTCTAGTGTCAGAGACCTTTTCTTCTATGCTTCTAAGTTGCCTTTGGCTGGAAAATGTTCTATTTCATCTTTTTGGGTGTTGTGACTTTCTAAAATTGGTTTAGAGTCATCATTTAAAAGAATTTGGAGCGGTTTGGGGGAGAGGTTGGGCAAGTTCCTGCCTTTACTCCGCCATCTTGGCTCAGCCTCCTTGGGGTCACCCCACTTTAGAAAGGATATTCAGAAGATGCACGGGAGGGAAACCAGCATAACATCTCAAGAGGGCCAGCAGAGGAGGCAGACTTTGGAGAAATATAGTAAGAGTCTCCAAGCAGAGGGAAGGTTGTACCATCTGTCACATGGAAGAGGGATCTGGATTTGTTCTCGGGGCCCCCGCAGGCAGATTTAAGAGCAATGAATGATGAAAGTCTATAGAAGACAAGTAAATATAGACTGGAGGTAATTTACAAAGAAAACATTTTCTTGACAAGGAGAGCTTGAATAGACTGGGCCACAGTCCTGGGAGGGAGGGAGTGGGTTCTTCCTGGAAGGCTGCTGACTTGTCCCCTGCTGTGATGTGCACCTTCCCTTGGTCCACATCCTCCATGGTTGCTGGAGAAGGAGGGAGCAAGGCCAGAATGGCCTGGGGGAAATAGCTTCCCAGGATGGACCAGCACTGTGCTGGAACTCCTGGCCACTAGGGGGCTCATCACCATCACTGCTCCTGGTGCATCCCTTATGATGAGCTGAGTCATTTCAAGGTCTGGGGCCCTGGGACAAGCTACATGGGCCAGACGTCCCAGTCCCACAAAGAGCCTCAAAAACCAGTGGGGAAAAGTTACGTGAAGCTAATGCCCCAAAGAGAAGGGACATCTCCCCAGCCGCAGCATAAGTTCCACATGAGAACTTGACCTTTTTCCTCAACAGGAAGAAGAAACTGCAAATCCAGACTTCCCTCATCCTGTCACTTTCAGCATCCCTGAAAGTTAAGCCTCAGAGCCACAACCAGGGCCGGTCAACTTAGGGAGGCAACATTTAGGAGGTCCCAAGGTGTTAATGTTGATTTATTGATGATTCATGGCCAATTCCTGGCCTTTAAAAAGGAAGCTAGAGAAGACGGAAGTCAGTTATACACTCATACTCTCTGTCTCTGTCTCTCTCTTTCTTTCCCTTTCCCTCTCTCTCCTCCCTCTTCTCCTCCTTTCTCGCTCCCTCTCCTGTTCCCTCTCTCCCCCTCCTCTGCTACTCTCCCCACTCTATTTCTGTCTCTCCCTCTCTAAGCCACATGGCCCTAGGAATAGCTGTCAATGGAGACGGTTTTGAAGAGACAATGGTTCCTAATCCAAGTTGCGATGCAAGACCACACCAATGAAGGGGAAATAGTGGAGTCAGAGAGGGGGGCCTAAGTCCAGCAAAAACTAAGACGAAGCCTCCCAGACCTAGTGAAAGAGCTCCCGGACCAAGCAAGAGCCAGAAGTACGGGGACAAAAGACAAAGAAGGCCCCGACTTTGCCCTTCACTGGTGACCTCACGTTCGGCCTTCTTCCCCTTCCAATACAGAAGAGCCTTTTCCAAGGATAAGTACTCAAATTCACAAGGATTATATAGGTCCCGAATGGGGGGTTGCCCTGGAGGGGGCACCATTTGCCTCCCCAGCAGAATATATATTATGAGTCAGGCTAGTATAAGTCTCTGGGTGGTGGAGATCACCAGAGGGGTGGGGTGCTTAGCTCCCTTGGGTGGGAGGTGAGGGGAGTATCAGGATGCTACATAAGGCAGAAGGTTTGTCTAGGTCTGTGGGATGTAGGGCTTACTGGAAGGATGGGCTACTTGGCCCTCTTACAACTCTGAGGACTTCTCCCTTGTAGGGGAAACCACCCTGAACAACCTAGTCTGAAGGACCATATTGGGAGGTCCCTGGGAGATGGGACTCCCCGGAGAAGGAGACAGTACAGTTTTGACTATTTGTGGGCTCAAGTGTCAAGGCCTTTGTGTTTTTCATCAAGTTAAGGAAAGCCTGAGTATTTGCATGAACTTCTGGGTACTGAACAATTTCTTGCATGCTATCCAGCCCGTTTCTCATCCTTCCTTTCAATTCAAGGCCACCTAGAGTGCCAGCCCAAAAGGGATTTGAATTTTAGGTTCCTAGATCTCGAGCTGCAAAGGGTCTCGGAGGCCATCCAGCCCAACTCCCTCCTTTAATCGAGGAGGAAATGGAAGCCACACAAGAGCTAAGCAACAGAAATAGGAGTCTGGGGTGTGGTGTTCAACTACCGTCACTCTCACTTACGGCTGTTTTTCCTGAGGCAAGTCACTCAAGCCCTTGGCATCCTCTATGAATAGGGGATATGAATGGGGGCTGGATTAGGTGACCCAAAAGAGCCCCCCAACTCTATGTAGCTCTATGGTTTTTTTGAGGACATGGCATTGAGCTTCCTTGAAGGACAAGCAGGGTTCAAGGAGGTAGAGGGAAAAATAGAGGGTATCCCAGATGAGGGGGGCAGCAGGAGCAAAGGATGGAGAGAGAGGATATTCATGTGCTGTGGTCAGTAGACAGTCACAGAAGCCTGAATTGCCCTGGGCTTCATTCCGCCAAGCTCTGTTTGCCAGAGTGCCACCCAGGGGCATGACGTTAGTGTTTAGATAAGAGAGGTCCCTGCTGCATTTGAGTGCCAGATGCGACTGCAATGCAGATGTACCAACTGGGTAGCTTTGGAATCAAAATGTCGTGATGCTTCGTGAAACTACTGCTGATGTTTTTCTGGCATTTCTCATTTCTTCTAGTAAGCGCTCAGAGTGGGGCACAGTGAGATGAGGGCCCGACTGGGGATTAGGGACACCTACCTGGGTTTGGATCCCCAGTTCTGATGCTTTGAAATTGGCAGTTGCCCAATGGGAGCAGGATATCCAGGGCTTTGTCCCAGAGTGTTAAGGTTTTGGGGACACAGCAGCAGAAATATAACTGAGCTTAGCACCTAGAGCTCAGTAAAAATGATTAGTTCACATGGAAATATATTTTACATGATTACACATCTGTAACCTAGATCAACTTGCTTGCCCTCTGATTGAAGAGAGAGGGAAAGGAGTAAGGGAGGGAAGATGAAAATTTCAAACTCAAAATTTTTTAAAATGAGTGTTAAAAATTGTTCTTATGTGTAACTGGGGAAAAAAGATTATTAAAAAAGAAAGAAAAGAATAATTAGTTCAAATGCAAAGCTACCACATGGCCCGCTTTTCCCTCCTACCCCTTATGCCATCCCTCATACCCTAGGTGAGGTCCCTGACAATCCTCTGGCCTGTCCACTTCCCTTTCTCCCCCTCCTCAGCGTTCCTCTCTGACCTTCAGGTTCTTCATCTATACAATGTCAAGGACAGCTAAAAGCAAAGTTTCTTAAACCGTGGGTCATGACCCCATACGGGGTCTCGTACCCGAATGTGGGGGTGACAAAATTGTGATTTCTTATCGGTAAAATTTGATCTGTATACCTATTTTACATATCTGTACACCAGGCTCACCTACAAACTTCTCAAGCGAAAGGGGGTCTCAAGTGGAAAAAGCTGAGGAAGCCCTGGTGTAGAGGGAACCTACCTGGCACAATTGGTGTGAGGCTCACCTCGAATTAAGTCTCTTAATTAACAGCGACTCATATTATCCATTGAGATCTCCTAGAAGAGAGGTGCAGAGAGCCCAGATAAAAGATGGAAGAAATCACCTTCCTCCTACCCCACACTTCTGGGGCCATGGCTTTGAGATTTCCCTTCTAGAATGTTCCATAGCTCACGTATGACTTTCCTGTGCCATTGCCAATAGATGTCGATTTTGTAGACTTTCCGCTCTTGCTCAGTCATTCATTTCAGTGAAATACTCATCTCAGAGCTTCTGTGACAAGTTTCGGGTGTCAGCCGTCGCCTCGGTTTAGGAATAACTTGTAGAGAAGCTACAAGAGCGGCACATCACAGAACCTCTCCTGCGGTTTTCACACATGACTGCTACCTGGAGCTAAGTCTTTCCTTTGCCTGGGAGGACTCAGAGAAAGAACGAGCATCAAGGGAGCTGTTCCCATTTCTAGTTTCAAAAGGAGTTAACAGCTCAAAGGGTAATCACCTTCACACACTGTGGGGTTTGATGAGTTCCAGGCAGGCCACCTGGCTTCCAGGCCCATCTCTGCCAGGATCTTGCTGTGTGACCTTGAACAAACCACTCCCCTTTTCTGGGCCTCTGCTTCCTCTCAGAGGTCTCAAAGGTCTCTTCTAACTCAGCTGGCTCATGTTCTTTAAATCCCAGTAGGTACCAAGCTTCAGACAAGCACGGTTACAATTTGAGAATTGGGAAGCCTCTTTTTTGAAGGGCCTGGAGGCATTTTGATGGGAAGCTCAGGAAAAATGGGAATTCCCAGGCTTTGGCAAATGTGAATGAGCTCGGATGGACGTTGTTGTTCCTGGTACCAAGACTGTTCAAGCTAGTTCTCAGTGTCCCAGAGTTGGTGAGGGCGTTGGGGTCACCTAGTCCAGCCTCTATCCCCAGGAAAGAAGCTTCTTTCCAAATCCCTCCGGACAAGCGGTCACAACCTAACTTTTACTTACGTATCTTCAATGACAGGAAGCTTACCACCTGCCAAGGCAGCCCAGTGCAGCTGGAGACAACTCCATCATTAGGAAGTCCTCTCTGACATCCAACCAAAGCTGACCTTTCCACAATATCCCATCTCTCAACCCTGCAATGGTCATCAGCACATCCTCCGAGACCAAACTGGTCAAGTCATATTCCTCTTCCAGTACTTGAAGACAGTCATCATGCCCCCATAAAGTCTTCTTTTCTCTAGGCTGAACCTCTCCAGCACTTTCAAGCAGTCCTCATATTGCCCAGACACAGTCTAGTGCTTAGCACAGTACTTGGCACATAGGAGCGATTTAAACCGTGTCTGTGGATGGCTTGATTGACTAGCGGTCTCCAGTCCCTCACCATCCTGACCGGCCCTCTCTCGATGCTTTCCAGCTTATCAGGAAACTTCCTAACACATGGCTCAGAGTACAATCTTCACAATGGGGGCTGGGAGGTATAACATACAGCAGGACCATTAACTCTCAAGTTCTGGACCTTGTATCTCTTTTGATGTAGTCCACAAGGGCAATAGCTTAGCTCATTGCCCTGTCATCCCTGCGACTCATTTGGAGTTTCGAATACACTAAGATCCCCGAATCTTCCCCCCAACGATTGTACAGCCACTCCTTCTCCATTTTGTCCTTCTGAAGGTGGTCAGTCGAACCCAAATATAGAATCCCTTTTAAATTCTGTCCCATTAATTTCAGTCCAGGCGTCTCCTCCGTCATCCAACATGTTAGTTTTCCTTCCCAGCTTCATGTCTTCTGCAAATGTGATAAATATGCCATCTATTCCTCTCTCCGAGTCATTAAAAAGCACAGAGCTAAAACACACACTCCCCTAGAGACCTGGATCCAAGATGGTTATCAGCTTATCTGTTAGTGATGCTAGTCTGGGTCCAGTTCTTTAACCACTTTGGAATGTGCTAACCATGCTATATACTGGTCTCTCTGGCTTAGCCTGGCACAAAATAAGCACTTAGGAAACACTTGTCGATTGACTATCACATAACTCATGTTTCTCCCTCTTGTCCACAATGACGATGTGAGAAAGAATAACAGTAATAATAATGACAACGATAGCTGCCACTTATACGGTCCCTACTGGGTGTCAGGCCATAATGACAACGATAGCCACCACTTATATGGTCCTTACTGTGTGCCAGGCAATAATGACAAGGATAGCCTCCATTTATACAGCTCCTACTGTGTGCCAACCTACGGCCCCTACTGTGGTGTCAGGCAATAAGGACAATAACAGCCACCACTTATACGGCCCCTACTGTGTGCCAGGCAATAACGACAATGATAGCCACCACTTATTTGGTCCTTACTGTGTGCCAGGCAATAATGACAATGATAGCCACCACTTATATGGTCCCTACTATGTGCCGACCTACGGCCCCTACTGTGGTGCCAGGCAATAATGACAATAACAGCCACCACTCATACGTCCCCTACTGTGTACCAGGCAACAATGACAAAGATAACCACCATTTATAGGCCCTTACTGTGTGCCAAGCTATAATGATGATAGCTGCCACTTACACGATCCCGACTGTGTGCCGGCACTGTGCTAAGTACCCTACAAACTTTATTTCATTTGAACCTCACAACAACTCTGGGAGGGAGATGCTGTTACGATTGCCATTTTGCAGATGAGAAAACTGAGGAAGTGAAGTGACTTGTCCAAAATCACACAGCTAGCGAGTGAGTGTCTGAGGCTGGATTTGACATCTGGAGAGCAGTTATCCAAGAAGGATCAGAGGAAGAAGAGACAAGTATAAAGGTTCTTCATCAAACTGAGATAACACAGCCGTCTGCTGCCTTCCAAGGGCACGGATCTGGAGACGAAAGGACGGAAGGTGCTTCCCTTGTCTGTGAATTGTGATTGCTTGTGAATGTTTACGACTTGCCTCTGGATGGACAGATTCTCACAACAGACTCATCTCCCCCATCTTATCTCCAAAAAGTTGTTGACCCGCATGGGAGGAGAGAGTTTCCATACTAGGAGTTCCTTCCACTACCAAATCACTGTTCCCCATCCCAAACAAATATTTTAAGCCATTGATAATCTTTGAGTGAACGCTTTCGGTAAAGTAGAGGAGTCAGAAATCAGATTTACAAAGACTTGAGAACTCAATGGACGGTAAAGAAAATGGAGATCATGAGTATCGTGGTGACTGCAAGATCAGTTCAAGGTAGTTGTATGATACGGCAGCCAATAGAGTTAACACAATCTCGGGCTTTAGGAGAGGCACAGCTTCCAGGAACAGAGGCTTTACCACCTAGAGGATACCACCGCACCTCCACCGGAGAGAAACTCCATATGGAGTATCACGCGAAATTCAGGAAGCCACATTGCAGTGCCACCTAGCTGCCCGGAGTGAGGTTAAGCGATAGGTATCCCATATAGTACACTGATATCCTCCCAATGTTAAGAGCAGCTAGGAAGGCTGCCAGCAATGAAATTCTGGGAAAAGATGGATGCTCCACAGAAGGACGTGTCCATCTGGGCTGTGAGCTGTATCAATGGGCGGCTGGGAGTAGACAGCCATGCTGATGAGATCACAAGTTCAGAGAAATTCTGGAGTAGAGCAATACTTCCTAACCACGGGAGCTCTTCAAACTTATGGTAGAGCCCCTCGGGAGGGAGTGGCTTTCACCTTCATTGAAGGTCGTTGAGCAAAAACTAGCCACCCCACTCGTCGGGCACACTGTTATCCAAGAAGGATCAGAGGAAGAAGAGACAAGTATAAAGGTTCTTCATCAAACTGAGATAACACAGCCGTCTGCTGCCTTCCAAGGGCACGGATCTGGAGACGAAAGGACGGAAGGTGCTTCCTTTGTCTGTGAATTGTGATTCGCAGCTCCAACTGACTGAGTGGGTTTGGACGTCTCCTTCAACTCAGACATCCTCGGATTTTGTAATATTTCCTTCTATACACTTTGGCTCTAGCTGAATTCAATTGTTTTCTCTGTTCCCTAAACATACTAGATTTCTGCTCACTCCTCTCTACCTAGGATTTCCTCCCTCCTCATCTTCATTCATTGAATTCCAACTCCTCCTTTAAAGCCCCCTCTTCCAAGAAGCCTTCCTTGATTCCTCTGCTCTTTCTGTCCTTCCTTCCCACCCCCGAGCATCCTCCTTTACTGTCAATCACAACCCTTCATCTCCAGCTGCCTTGTCTCATATTTTTCTGAGGCACTCACGTAATCTAGTACCTTCTCAGCCTCAGATGGAATCCTTCTAAACTGTGAGCACCAGGAGAACAGAGACTCTGCCTTATCCCAAACTTGGCGACTTTCCCAGTGCTCTGCATACAGTGAGTGACTAATAGATAATGGACTAATAGATAGAAGATTTGGCTCTTCCTGTCTTCTGTCATAAACAGAGCATTCTGGGAGTGTCATTCAATTCAAAATACCACATCTTAGGAAGGACATGGACAAACTGCTCCCTCGAGGGGCGCACAGACTCTCCAGGGGTTCTCTCTTGTGGCCAACCTTTAGTTCTGGAGCTGGGGTAGGGTAGGGTAGGAGGATTCTGGGGACACAATTCCAACATTTGTGTTCTTCCTTCCTTTGGGACAGACTCTGCTGGAGCATTGCCTTACTTAGGGTCACAGGAGTTTAGCTTTAGATTTAGAAGAGACCTCTGAGATCCTTCAGTTCAACCCCATCCCTTCACAGGGCAAGAAACTGAAGCCCAGAGAAGGAAAGGGGCCCTGAGATAATACAGTGGCAGAGTTGGGAGTGTCTTTCTCCCTGTACTGTCTGGGTGACTGCTGCAGCGATGGGCTAGGCCAGTCAGCTCTGATCACAGAATTGAACTCTTTTCCTTTCCATAAAGAAATTTCTCCTTCTCACTTCCAGCCGACATACATTAAAGTCCACGTAAATGGTGGTGGGGAGCCCTTTGCTGAATTTGCTGAGTCAGGAGCCCAATCTGGACTCGACAGCCCCCAGTTTAATGAATTGAGGTCTGGCTGGGGAAGGAAGTGCTAATATAGTCATAGCCAGACAGGAGCAGTAGGTGTGAGCTGATTCATGTCAGAGGGCTTGAGCTGTACAAAGGATGGCAGCCGGAAGATGGCAGAACATCATCTACTGAAAATTCTGTGGGGAATTTTCAGAAGGAAGGAGAGCATTTCCCAGGAATGGCCAGCCCCTCCTTCCCCTTGAACCTTTGATTTGTGGAAATCTAATAGAGATCCATCTCCCCACTGTATTATAAAAAAGAAAAAGAGAGAGAGAGAGAGAGAGAGAGAGAGAGAGAGAGAGAGAGAGAGAAGAGCTAATATTTATATAATGTGGGGTAGCTAGGTGGCACAGTGGATAGACCACCAGCCCTGAAGTCAGGAGGACCTGAGTTCAAATTTGGCCTCAGACACTAAACACTTCCTAGCTGTGTGACCCTGGGCAAGTCACTTAATCCCAATTGCCTCAGCAATATATATGTATATATGTGTGTGTGTGTGTGTGTGTGTGTGTGTGTGTGTGTGTATAATGGTTTACTATGTGCCAGGCACTCGATTAGCTCTTTGTGATTATTATTATCTCATGTAGTCCTCACAACAACCCTGGGAGCTAGGTGCTACTGTGACCTTCATTTTACTGATGAGGAAACTGAGGCAATCAGAGGCAAAATGATTCGCCCACGATCACACAACTAGCATGTCTCTGAGGCCAGATTTGAATTCACATCTTCCTGACTCCAGGCCCAGCTAAGTCCTAGAGCTAGATCCATATTTCAAGGCAGCACGGCATAGTAGAAAGAAACCTGGATTTGGAGTTCCCGAAGAAATACCATTTGAGAACTGGATAACCCAAAGCAAAAGGCCCTGTTTGAGCCTCAACTACCTCCCCTCTCTGCAATACAAGGAGTATGAACTGGAGGACTTCTGAGGTCCTTTCCAGCTCTAAACTGCTGATCCAATAGTGAGGTCCTGAGCCAATCAATTCCCCTCCATGGGCCTCAGTTTTGCCATCTATAAAATGAAGGGGATGAGTTAGATGCTCTCTAAAGTCCCTTTGAGCTCAAGATCCATTCTGTATGTATATGGTAATATGGTAATATGATCATTAAGAAGATCAGAACTGGAATCAAACCTTAGTGAACATAGTAGCTCAGAGCTCATCTCATCCAAGCCTCTCATTTCTTATAGAAGAGGAAACTGAGATTAAGTAAGGTAAAGACCTCTCCAAGTGGCAAAGGCAGGATTTGAGTCCAGCTCCTTTGACTCCAGAGTCTCTTTCCACTATTATAGAGACTTAATTCAATTTCCATCACGTTACAGACTCAGAAAGTGTTGAGAAGTACTCAAATATCAGAACTCTTAAGTCAAATGTTCTTCTGTCTGTTTCCCATCCAAAGCTAGGGGAAGGTGATCCTAGGGGAAAGTGATCCAGGGGAAGATCATCGGGACTTTGGCCCAGGACACCAATGTCTAGAGTGGGAAAACTTCCACCAGGGAATGAATTTCCTCCATTCTAGCCTCTATACTTAGCCCTAAATGCCCAGTAGGCCAAAATGTGAATTTTGAAGAAACTGATTTAATAATAAGCCAAGAGCTGATGAAGGCAGAACAAGGAGGATCCAGACCTGGTAGATAGTGAGATCCCAAGAAGGGACAGAAAACAAAAAGTTTCATCAAGGAAGAGACTGGTATGATTTGTGTTGTTGTTGTTGAAAAGGCTGTTAAAATTTAAGTCAGCGGGGGAGAGTGAAAAGAAAGGTCTCTTCTGGACAATGACCCAAGCTAGAGTGGAGGAGACCTGCTTTAAAGGTAGAAGCAGCTATTTGGGCTTCTGGTGGCTGTGGAAAGTATGATCATGTCCTCAAGTCGAGCAAGAAAGGATTGAGGTTCCCCCAGAGACAAAGGAGAAGACATCGGTCCTGGGGGTGAAGAAAAACTAAAGCTGTAATGACCAGAATTATACCCTAATTAGATTCAGTGACTGGACTGAATACCTATCATTTGCCCACCTATATAGAACTGCTACCCCCAAATTCTCAGGATCACAGCTGTAGAGCTGGAAGGGACCTCAAAGACCATCTAACACAAGCCCCTTGGTTTTTATTTTTGTTTTGACATATGAAGAAACTGACGCCCAGAGAAGCTAATTGACTGACTCGGGATTGGACAAATAACAAGCATCAGAAGTGGCGTTTAAACCCAGATCCCCTGACCCTGAAGTCAGTACTCTTTCCATCATACTTCTCCCTCATACTCGAGGAAAAGAGATTTTTGCCTGAGTCGGATGGGGATAAAGGACCTGGAATCAAAACTCTGGCCATTCTTTTACTGGAACAAAGAGATCCCCAGACAAGGGATAATTCACCCTTCCTGGCCACCAGAAGCAGATGAATTGGCTTCCTTATTGAACTAACAATGATTGCTAACTAGATGTTAAGCTCAGTTGTTTCTAGTTGCGGAGGGACTACAAGGGCTCTTTAGCACCCTCTAAGTTTCCCTTCCCAGGAGGAAAATCCCAACTATCTTCCCCTTATTAGAGAACTTCTTGGAGTATTCTTATGAGCTTGGGGAAAAAAACCTGTCGTCCCAAGGCTGTAGTCTGAGAAGAGAAAACAAAAATAAAACATCTTATTCCTTGAGATAGGAGAATCACAGAGGGAAGCAAACCCTCCCTCTCTCATTGCAGTCAGAAGCATCTTATAAAGCTGCTCAGGGTTTCTTTCCACAAGTTTACAAGAACCCAGCCTTAGCCCTAGTCTGACCTGTTGCCTTTTTCTCCTTTCCCCCCTTCACTGCTATGACCTTTGGTCCAGGTAGCCAGTGCTAACGTTGCCACGTCCCAACATCTCAAACCTAGGGACCTGGGAAGTTGGCTTCTGGCCCGGTGAACGTTTGCACAACGTGGCTCCCATGAGTATCTTCCCTTAATGGAATTAAACCACCTTGTGGAAGAAAGGAGATGTCCGGCTCTGATAAAAATCGTGCAATTTGCATGGGAGCTGCGAATAGCTGTTTGCAGCACACATAGGACAGGATGCTAGAGCGTGGGCGGTGATGAGCCGATGCTGAGTTGACTGGCGGTATGCATATCTGATCACTGCTGCATCTGACATTGTTTTCTTTCAAAACAATTTGGAATTAATTAGAGAAACAAACTTTTCACTGTGGTCTCTGGCCAAATATGAGTCCCTTGATGCCTTCTGCCTGTCACAGAACATTTCAAGAGTTTCTTTAACCGTGAATGCCTTGTGGGAAGAGAATGCAAATAGCATTCAGAAAAGTGGATTTCTTGACACCTAAGTAATTTGCTGTTGATACTTTTGGGGCTTGGGGTGGGGAGTGGGTTGTCTCAATACAAAGTGAAGTGTTAGCACTTATTTGGCAAGTTCAGCTCATGCTTAAACAAAATCCAGATGATCGTGGGAGTAATGTCAGAGCAAGTCAATGAAATTCATCAAACATTTATTAAAGTGTCTACTATGTGCCAGGTCTTATGATAGTGCTGGGGCTACAAAGACAGTGCCAGCATTCAAGGAGCTTCCAATCTAATGAGGAGCTTCCAGCAACCGAATGGACATGGAATAGGGTCTGGATATGGGAGTTCATTGGGAAAGGGAGTTCTCCATGAGAAAACTCCCTCTATCAATGCAAGTCAGCATCTTTTCTCCAACTTAGAGTCCTGAAGTCTAGTCTAGAGTCTAGAATACTTTTGTATTTTAAGTTTAAGTGATTTGCCCAAGGCCACACAACCTGTATGTGTCACAGGCAGAACATCAACCCAAGCAGACTTGGTTCTTAAGTTGTCTTTCCCTACTTAATGCTATGGTGCTTCTCGTGAATTGTTATAGGACTAAATATTCTATCCAAAGTTCATTTATGTGTTTTATCTAACTTGAGTCTCATAAGAGCCTGAGGAGGTGGGCAAAGTAAGCATTATTATTCCCGTTCCTTAGATGAAGGAAGAAAAAGTGATTTTTCTCTTGAGTCTCATAGGAGCCTGAGGAGGTGGACAGGGGAAGCATTACTATCCCCCTTCCTTAGATAAGGAAAGGAAAAGTGATTTATTTGCACAAGGTTATATATCAAGTTAGTAGTGGAGCCAGGACCAGATCTAAGTGACCTTGTTCTGGATAGCTAGCGAGCAAAAACTGACAGAAAGGTGAAGAAGTCATCATCTGATGGATTTGCTCCTGGTGAATAATCAGTTTGGCTAAGTCAGACTCAAAGTTCTCCTTTCTCCTTAATCACAAACTTTGGGCCTGATTCCCTTGGATGACTACCTCAAATCTGTCTTTCTCTTGGTCTAAGGGTGGTTTTTTGGATTTGGAGGAGGGGAAGGATCGGAGGGTGGCGCCGAACCGTACAAAACCAAAATAAATCTGAGAATTGCTAGTCCTCTACCTTGCTTTGGGATGGGCAGTCCTGGCCTAACCAGCCTTGATTGTGTTCCAGGAGCAAGTAGCTGACTATTCTCAAGTAGTCAGATCAATCCAATCTTTTTTCCCCTAGATCTGTTTTCTTTTCCATAAACTGGAGACATATTACTAAGACCGAAATCGAAGGCAGTCGATCTTTGTCATTTTCCTTGAAACTGGCAAACCAAGACCAATCGAGCCTTGCCATAGGAAAATACTGCCATTGGCTACTAAAGCTTTGAACGTCTCAAGGCACGAATGAATAGATGGAAGAAGCAACTCGTCTCTTCTTTGCCACCCAAAGGGGGAAAGCCTGGAAGTGAACGATATGGGTGCAATTAAAAAAAAAAAAGAAACAACCCTTTACGTAACTTTTTTTTTTTTTAACTGGGAGAGAACACCACGAAGCACATTTTCCAGGAAGTGTGGGCTGAGATGATTGTGTGCTCTTAACTAATCCTGAGTAGGGTAGCAAGTAAGCCAGCCTTCTAATGCTGCTTCTGCAAGCTCCTCTGTCAGAAGACAGCATTTCAACTCAATCGAAGCATGAATGAACCATACAGCCCACCTGCTCCCCCAGCTGGGAATACCATCCCTGCGGCCACCATGAAAATCGTTATGTTTTTACTTACTCTTTTTGTCATTGCTCAGATCATTGGGACGGCGTTTTTTGGTGTCTACCTTCACAGGAGGCTGGATGAGGTAAGACTAACTGCGAGGCTTGATGAATTCGGTTGCTTGTTCCTCTTGGCTTGCCATTTTGAGTTTTAAACATTTGGCTTGAAACTCTACTGAAATGAGGGGAAAGAGCAGACGTCGGAGAGGGATAATATTCTTCTCCTACACATTTGGTCGCTTCATCAAGGATTTCTTGTCCTTCAAGATACTTGTTCCTTTCAGAAAGTTTCATGTGAAGAAAAGTCACTTGCGAATTTTTTTAATTGAAATTTACAATAGAACAGCTCATTAGCAATGGATAAGCTCATGTCAACTGAATATTTCATCCCATTTTCAATTAGCACAGACACGAGAGGACAAGAATATTCTGTCACTAATTAAAAGGTATTCTTTGTGGAATCATTTGTGATAAGGTAGCAAATTGATTTTTTTTCCTCTGAAAAATAGCGTATATTTCCATAGCACAACCAAGTTTACAAAGAACTTTCCTTCCGATAATTGTGGTAGGTAATTAGTGTCAGGAACTTTTTTTGCCCCTATCTATAATTTCATCTAGATCAGGAATTGTCGGTATGGAACCCAGTCTCCTGCCGCATATTAACAAGTATTCTTCGATTTAGAGTCTTAAGAGACTTAATCAGAGTAACTTCAGAGAGTTACTCTGAGAGGTGAAGTAACTTCACCTATGGCCACACAACTAGTATGTGTCATAAGGAAGGTTTGAACTCAGCTCTTCCTAATTTTAATGCCATCGTAGGCTAAACTGCCTCTCGGTGCCAGGATGATTATTCCCACTTTAGAGATGGTGAAACTGAGACTCACAGAGCTCAAATGGCTCTGAGATAATTAGGTCTACGGCCGTGACTTTAACATAGGCTTTGCTCCAGCAGTCTCTCCACTATGCTCCTTTGCCCGTCTTTGGTTGGTCCGTGTCCTTCCATACCTAGGTTCAGAAACATAAGAGTGGCTGGGTGGTAGAGTAGGCCAATTTGAATCCTGAAGAAATTATAACTGGGAAGAGGCATTTTGTTTCCACACGTAGAGCTCTTCCTCTTACTGACAGGAGACATGGGCTGTATCTGGAGAATGCCACTCATTTTGATGAAAGAGGGATGATCCATGCAATTATTCGTATGGATACGTCTGAGAATCTGGATTTTACAAGTTTGCAAGTAGAACATCTGGGCCCCTGAATTCTTCATTTGTCAATCTCTTGTCCCCATACGGCCACTGCCATTGCCTAGCGGGTAATAATGGAGGGTGTAGAAATGGTGGAAGCAATCATCAGGGTGTTGGTGGCCCAATATCCAATTAGCAAGGAAAGCCAAAGAAGTTTGGGGGGGTTGACTGGTTTGGGAGGTGAAATACTCTTCTTCCCTGTGTAGTCACCGCTTTCCTTTAGCACCCATGTCTAGCCAGATAACTAAAATGCCAGATTATCTTTGGACGCCTCATCATGGCATGCGGTTGACTCTTGGGTCCTTGGAGGCACTGCCAGTGGAGCATAAGCTTTGGCAAGCCCTACCGAGCCTAGAAGGATCTGGTGATCAGGCCTGGTAATTGAATCTGTTGCCCAAGGACCAGCCTCGCTGAGCAGAAAGAAAGAAGCTCGGGGCCCAAAAGATGATTGCAAGGAGATGAAGTCTTTGGCAATGACCAGCTCACAAAACAGTCTTGAATTGCCTCAATGGTTTAGTAAAGGGATTACAAAGCTTAAATTCCAGATATTTAAATCTCCTGAGACATATTAATCATTAGAACCTCTGACAATATTTTTAGATGAAAATTTCCTATCAAGTTTCAAAATTGTTAGTATCTATGCAACGTAGAAAACTGGCCTTAGAGTCTAAATTAGGTCCTGGATTCGAGACAAATTTCTTAATCTATCTGAGCCTCAGTTTCCTCATCTGTGAAATAAGGGGGTGAACTAGATGACCTTTGAGCTCCTTTACAAATTGAAATCTGGTTAAGTGCAAATTTAAAAAAAATTTTATTAATATTATTTTCATTTACCAATCTATTTCCCCTTCCTTTCTATCCAGTGAGCAACAAAAAAAGAAAAAAAGTGGCTCAATAAAACTATTCAACACATCAGTCCAAAATATACAATGTCCTATAGACGTAGTCCCCCAGCTTTCCTAAAAAGTGAGCAAAGCACATGAAAGAACACTTTTTTCAAATAGCCAAATGCTAAAGTGTGAAAGTAATAGCACAATTATTATGACTGTGGTTTGGGGGTGTCTTTCAAATAGCCAAATGCTAAAGAGTGGTAGTAATATCACAGTTATTATGACTGTGGTTTGGGGGTGTCTTTCAAATAACCAAATGCTAAAGAGTGGTAATAATACAACAATTACTATGACTGTGGTTTTGGGGTGCCATTTTTTAATCTACATTGTGATTGCTGCCTAGGTCCCACTAACGCACAGATCATCCTAGAACGCGTTGCTTCTGCCTTGTGAGGAACTAAAGACCTCCCAAGTTGCTCCGAGTTGGATAGTCAGTACCATTCCTCACTATTTGAAATTTCATAGGTGTCATCTTCCTCCAGCCTCTGATTTTTTTTCAAAGCACCATGGTGGGGGGGCCTGCATGTTGAAGTGGGGGCTCTCTCAGCCTCATGGGCTCACTTTTACTCTTTCACAACCAGGTAGAAAAGGAGATGAATCAAAAAGAGGACTATGTGTTCATAAGGATGCTACAGAAATGCAACCAGAAAGACTCTTCCACGTTCCTGAACTGCCAGGAAATTCTAGCCTCGTTTCAGAAGCTGCTTAAGGTAAAGTCTTTCCTAAATGTAAATAATTTTATTGTCTAAGTTGATCTGTGGAACTTGGTCATAAGAGCTAGAGATGAACTGGACCTTGGGGGCTGTCCAGTCCAATCCCTCGTTCTATGGCAATTGAATTACTTGCCCAAGGTCATCTATCTAATAAATGGCAGAACTGGGATTTTAATTTGCCCCTCCAACTCCAAAGTCATTTGTCTTTCCATTACACTGCCCGAGTCCAACTCCCTCATTTTACGGGTGAAGAAACCGAGTCAAAAAAGTTGAGTCACTTGCCCACATGGATAATATACAGGATTCAAACTCACATCTCCAGCTAGATTCAAGGCGCATTCCAATCTGCCACATTTAATCGTGTCAAGTTTTACATGAATACAAAGAAAACACCACAAGAAAGGCAAAAGTGATGGAGGCAACTTATTGTGTAGACTCAGAACTCTAGAGATCTGGGTTCCAAACCTGGCTCTAACACTCACCTCCTTAATTATCTGGGTGACAAGGCCACTGTGTCATACCAGGCTTTACAATGACTTAGAAAGCCACATATTTACATCATCTATCTTCTGCTGTATTTTTATTTTTGTATTTGGAAAATGCATCTCTGAGGAAAAAATCCCCACATAAGAGACCCACTGCCTGAGCCGTAGGGAAACTTCACATTAGGAAGAGGCCACTGGCTGCTGTCAGCGCCCCCTGCTGGATCTACACACCACAGGAGTCCCATTTGCTTAGGATGGGGAGCTCTTCTTTTGCTCTGGTTAGCTGTCTTGGGACATTTCCAAGGGACCCCCCACTTTCGTAGAGCCAGAATGGACCTCAGAGACTATCCCTTCCTTTCCAACCTGCATCAGCAAAGGAATCCGGGTCTGACATAGCCGGGTGTCCAGAGGACGGCCAGCCTCTGTTCCAAAACCTCCAAGGAAGGCAAACTCAGCAACTCTTAAGCAGCCGCTTCCGTTTTAGGATATCCCTCATTAGGACGAAGCTTTTCCTGACAATGAACCGAAATTTGTCTCTTGGCAACTTCGGTGTCTAGCTCTCCCCTAGGACTCGAAAGGTCTTTGAGATTAAAAAAAAAAAAATGAACGGCTAGTGCTACCGGTAGAGTTAGTTGTAGAGAAGGAAGAGACCCTTCTCAGCAGTTCATCACGTAGGACTTTGCCTAATCCGTTCAAAAAGGTTCACTTAGTCCAACCAGTCCTTTTTACAGATGAGGAAACTGAGCCCCAAAGAGGTGCCATAACCTACCCGAGATTCCATAGGTAGTAAAAGGCAACCCAAGGATTCCAACTCAGGTCCTTTCACTCCCAATTTGGCACTCTTCCCCAAGGCCCCACACCCATGGTCCCGAATGACACAATTTTGCATCATCAAATTAGCCCTAGGATACTATACCATGGTATCTGTATCGAATAAAGCTCCCGCAATGGAAAGAATGCTGGGTTGGGAGTCAGAGGACCTATGTTCTGTTTCTGTCACTTATCACTTGTGTGACCCCAAGCTCAAGAGTTTTGAGCCTGGGTTCTGTAATTTGAAATGTTTCATGTTGTCGGTCTACTTGGAATTTAGACAGTATCTGTGAATGTGTCCATTAGGGAAGGATCTCAAGATTGGCTTGGAAGCCTTGGTACTCAAGGCAGGGACACAGCTGGGGCCTAGGATCTGTCCCGATGGGTGCCGGGAACCCACTCGGCTGAGAAGGGACTTCAATAATCTTAATTCAAGCATCTCTTCCTACTCTCTCAACTGACTCTCTCTTCCATCCTCCCCTTCCTGACGGGTGCTGGCATACCGCGCTAAGCTTTAAGGAGGCCATCTCTCTCCAAGTCCACTCTTGGGCCATTAACTAGGCCACAGTTTGCACAGGAAAAGTGCTTGCAGTATAGTAGATGAGTGGTCCTGGACTCCTCCAGCCAATCCAAGTATATCTCCAAAGGTTTACTCCAGTGTTTAGTACCCACGGGAACCCCCAAAATGACCCTACTAGCTCATGCTTACTGAGTTCTTTACATCAATCCAAGAATCCAAGTGGAAATCCTTTGAGGGCAGGAGTTTTTGTATGGTCAGTGCATGGCAGTTTCCTTGTTCAGAATAGGTGCTTAATCAATGCTTGTTGGAGTGGATTGAACCAGATGGGATTGGAATGGATTAGAGAGACTTCCAGCTCCCTCCAAACTTCCTGATCATTTGAGCATCTTTACCTTTAAACTGGAAATAATGGTTGTAGACACTCCCTGAGGGATTCTTGGGAAGGACCATGGGGCCTTCCAGTCCTGACTTGACCATCCACTGAACCCAACCTTTAGACAAGTCACTCCCTGATCCACTCCCTGTTCCTGGCCTGACATTTTAAGGTTTAGGAAGCACTTCAAAATATATAAATATTGTCATTTAACAGTCCCTTTGAGGGAGGTACTATAGGGCTTCTTATCTTCATTTTACAGATAAAGAAATTGAGGCACAGAGAGTTAAAGTGACTTGCCCAACATCACACAGCTAGAATTTGAGCCCAGTCTTTTGGGGCCTGGGAGTCAGGCTCTTTCTTTTGTACAATGTTGCTTCTTGATGCCTGACACCGAGATCTCTTAGGTCTTCTTCAATTTGGACATTCTACAAATCCCCAAAATAAATGAAGGTGAAGTCCTCGACAACCCCCCCAAACAAACAAACCCAAACGAACCCTTGCTGAATAATACCGATAGTGCCGTGATGGCTCTGCCAACAGATACCTCTCCTTTGGCAAGGAGGGTAGATTGGCACCGGGAAATATGCCAGCTGCCCAGCAACACCTAAAATCAGCTACCGTGGCAGGGAAAGAAGGAAGAGCCCAGGAAGGACTTCCCTTATGAACTCTCGCTTGAGCCATCTGACTCGAAGTGTCAGCCCCAAAGGGCAGCTCAGGAGGCAGGCTGGCAACAGTTTCTAGCATATAGCCATGCAACTGAAATGGTTAAACACCATGTCTGCTTTCCCCAATGACCCTTTCCTCCAGTCATCAACAAAAATCCTCAGGTTTTTTTTCTTTTTTCTTTTGGTTCTCCAGCTCTTGTGTTCTTGCCCAAGGTGATGAGTCCGGACTCTATTTTGGTTTTCTTGGCCAATTAATATGCATTTATTAAGCACCAAATATATGCCAGGCACTGGCCAAAGCCAGCTTGCTAATTTTCAGGGCCACTGTATGTTTTCCCAATGGAACAAAATTTTCAGAAGTTTGCACTTTAGGGGACTCTAATCTATCAGCCAACTATTAGGGCTGGGAGAAGTGATGGATGATGGTAGTAGGAAATAGCAATCCAAGTTGTTCCTAAATATATGTTGAGTAAGAAGTTGACTACAGAGCTAGAGGCAACGTCAGGAACTTTCTTTCCTCCCTTTCTCTCTCCATATGCAAACCTGACAGCATCATAGATTTAGAGCTGGAAGGGATCTTGGATGTCATCTAAGTGAACCCCATCATTTTAGAGTTAAGGAAAGTGAGGCCCAGAGAGGATTTCCTGGTTGAAACGGACCTAGGATCATCAAGTCTGGGCTTCATTTTCCAAATGAAGGGACTTGCACAAGGTCACACTGCTAGTAAGAAGCAGTGCTGAGATTCAAACCCAGATCCTGTAGGTCTCCAAATTCAGGGCTTTTCTCCTGGCATAATGTGCTCCTTGGTGCCTTGTGTCCTTTTGGGGGGGGGGGGACAAAACTCTCTCCGGAGACAGAGAAGGCTTCCAATGAACATATCCCTGGGAAATTAAACAGAGCCATTTAAAATGTCACATTAGAAGGGGATCAATAGGGCTTCTTCCTGAAGGCAACAGTTTGGGAGGTTCTTTTTATAATCCATCAAAGTGGGATGAAGATGGGGGGAAGGGATGGAGCACCAGAGGCAACCAACCCAGCAAGGAGCCTGGCGCCAGAGAGAGTCAACCTTAGCCAACCCCCAGTTTGCTAAAGGTCTGTGCCCAGCTTACCCGAAAAGTATCTCAGCCGCAATCAACACATCCCCCACTTTTTTTCTTTTTTTTGCAAGTGCTCTAAGCAGTCATTTGTTTATTGGGTCTCGAGCGTACTTTTTCCTGTCACTGCATTTTTATGATGCCAAATTTCAGCTTAAATGGAAAATTGAAACTCAGCTGTACATGTAAGCACTTCAAGGGGTAGATGGCACATCGATCTTTGAGACTTCCAGCCTAGGCCCTGGCAACTCAATTCAATTCCTTTCCATTCGGTTCAGTTCAATTCTGATCGATTCAATTCATTCAGTTCAGTCTGGTTCACTTTAGTGCAAAGAATGAATCTCCTTGAAATGATTTCATTATTCAAATTTGTACTGCGTAATTTCCATTGGGCCGGAACTAATCACCATATTTTGCATAATTACAACATCATTGTAATGGTACGAATTCAAATACGTCAATAACTCAGAAAAGAGGGCTCCATGTGGAGTCCTGAGGTACTGTGTTCAAACTCTGTCTCTGAGACTGACCAGCTATGTGACCGTGGGCAAATCAACTGACCTCTGTGGACCTAGTTTCCTCTTCCGTAAAAATGAAGGTGTTGAACAAGATAAGCTCTGAGGTCTGTTCTAGCTCTAAAGCTAAGATCCTCAAATTCTTCATCTGTTGTATATAAGGCACAGGGGATTTAAAAACACGAATAACACTTGCCTTCAAGGAGCTGTTAGTCCAAGGAGGGAGAGAAGGAGCACAATGCGTGCAGAGATAAGAAATCCTCGGGGTAAAAAGTGCCGGCAACTGCTGGGATTGGGAAAGACCTTGTATGGGTGGTAAAGTTCATCTGAGCTGCCCTTCGAAAAAAGCTAGTTCTGAATAAAACTGTCTACTACACACACACAAAAAACACTGTGTGGAAATTATCCACATGCCAGCACTCTTAACTATGGCTTCCATCTGGCCTCGCAGCTTTCCTAGTTAAGATGAGCAAGTTGGGCAAGTCTCTGACTGCTCGCCATCGTTATCCCGGTTTCTCCCTCGGCCCCAACACTTCTCAGAGCACCCCAGGCTAGTCATCCGAACTCGTCCCTGCCGACCACAGATGCCCACTGAGGCCCCAGTACCAGTTCCATGCAGGGAGTGATTCTCCTATTCGTCGCCACCTGTCAGACCCAGGGAATTCAGTGACCCGGGGGTGACCGACAGCACGGCTTTTTTGCAAGGTCACAAACATTTAGCGAGTGCTTGCTACGTGCCAGGAACTGTACTCCCAGTAAGGACTACAGAAATTAAAAATGACCTGAGCCCTGCCCTCAGAAAGCCTACAGTTTAACAAAGGGAATGGGATCCGTAAATGGGCAAACAATGATAGGAACAGAGGAGAATTCCAGATGAAGGGCCAGAGGAAATATTGAACAAGAGAGGAGTACTACATTTGAAGACAGAGTCTGGGGATGAATACCACCTGTGTGGCCTTGGACCAATCCCTTCCCTTTCTTCAGTCTCAGTGTCCTCTTCTATAAAATGAGGCAGTTGGACTGGTTGGTTTCTGAGGTCTCTCCCAGCTCTAGCTCAAGGATCACATGTGTGAGCTTGGCCAAGTCACTTCATTTTCCTTGTCCTTAACTTATTCATCTATAAAGTGAAGGAGATGGCCTAGGCGGCCTCTGAGATTGGTTCTTTCCAAGTGGAAAAACTATGATCAAACTTTAATCCTCTGATCCCTTGGGAGGGGGGGTGGAAAGAGAGAGCTGCCTCATAGAGGAAACAGTACCTATGCTGAGCCCCTGGTCTGGAGAGGTTCAGAGAATGGGGAGATCTTAAAACGGGCATTTTCTAGATTACTCCCTGGACAATTGAGACAGTGAAGGAAGCCTGGCCCACAAGGCTCTCAAATGTGCACCACGGCACATGTGAAAGGTTTGGGAACCGGGAGAGCAGCTGCCATTGGTGGGATAGGGGAAGGAGGGAATTAGAAATCGGTATCTGTGCGGGACCAGCTGCTCCCACTGCCCCAATGACCTTTGATGTTTTTTCTGGTTTCAGCCTGAGGAGAGCCCCACAAAGGAGACGTTTGAGAGGCAGAAAGGTAGGTGGCCTGGGACTCGGGAGCTCTTCAAAAGGGAAAGGGACAATGGATAGGAACTGGGGAGGTGGGGAAGAGCATCTTTGGAATGTTTAGAAGTGGAAAATATAATTGGAAACAAAGGACTGAGGCCCTGCTCAGGGGCCTTCTCCTTCCCCGTGAGGGCCAGAGGAACCGAACTGTAGCCTAGCCCAGGGCTGAGTAACTAGTCCAACTTTCCTGTTGAACAGGGGGACAGAATTGATTGCAGCCTCATAGGCTTTGAGCTGGAAAGGGCCTTAGAGAGCGATCTTGGACATTTTATAGAAGAAGAAGTGGGGGGGGGATGCAAATTTAAATCCAGGTCCTCACACCGCAGAGCCCAGTGCTATTTCCACTGTACCCCAGTGCCTCTAAATTGATGAGTCTATGATCTCCCCTTCCCCCAACAAGCATTTTTCCAAAGGACCCACTGAGGGCAGGCGTGGTATTAGGTGCTGAGGTATGAAGCCTAAAAATGAAAACAGAACCTCCCTTAAGGACACTGCACTCTCCTGAGGAAACACAACATTCATCCAGATCAGGAAACACAATATATACCTAAAGTTTGTAATGAAATATCATTCTGAGGGGGAGAGAGCATGGCCAAGTGAGAAGACTGAGAACCATCTTCTGTGGGAGGTGCTGTCAAGCTTTGTTTATGGGGCCTGAAGTCAATGCCCCAGAGCCCTGCTGTTTAACCTCCACTTGGAAAACATAGAATCTGAGGCCTGGAAGAGCTCTTCACAGGCCAGAGCTAGCTCATCCTCTCCCACAATGCATCCTGGCCAATGTAGTCCTTAGGCCTCTGCTCAATTCTATCCAGGGCCAGGGAGCTCATTAGTCCTTGTTCTTGGCCACCACAGCTGCAGGCGGGATGTGACCTCCATCGGCCCTCAAATAATTGTTGGAAGAAGGTCCGATGCTGGACAGCTCACCCGTTCGGGGAGAACAAACCAGCTTCTTCCATTCAGATGTTGTCTCCCCCTACCCACTTCCCTTTAAGTCTCCTCTTTGGGTTCAACCCCCCAGTTCTTAATACCCTTCCTCAAATGATGCGGAACTGGACATAACGCAGCCCATGAGGTCGAACCGGCACCATCAACAATAGAACAATACCCTCCAGCACATAGCACAGGGTCTGGCACACAGTAGGTCTTTAATAATAATTTATGAATATATTAATAGTTTATTGACCGGCTGTCCCCCCTCCTCCCCCCGCTTATTTCTCTCTGAATGGTAGTTTGTGGCTCTGGGCTGGTAAAGGTTTAACAACTGACTGAAAAATTGAACCCCCCAAGACTTGAAAGTTTAATCTGAATCATTAACATTTTCGCCATCACTTTCTTAAGTTCAGAGAATCAATAAAACAACCAGGCAAGCCCAGATCTGGGGCAATTTCAAAGTATAAATGTTCACAAGGAAAATTTTATAATCAGCTCATTTGGAGCCGGCCCCAGCACACGCCTGGCTATATCACACCCTTTCCCAGGGAGAAGGGGAAGGCAGCAGCAGTACATAGAACTGAACAAGAGCAAATGGGTGCAACTGACGGAGGCAGATTTTGGTTTAGGGGAAAGATAAATTTCCTAAAAATTATAGCTATAATATATATAGCACATATATAATATGTATAATATATATATATATACTATATACATATAAAACATATATATAATATATAACAATTTGGGGGGGTGGCTACAAAAGAACAACTGCTATAGAGTCAGAAGACCTGGGTTCAAAATCTCCTCTGCTCTTTTATAAATTGTATGACCTTAAGTAGATTGCCTCTTGGGGCTCAGTTTCTTCATCTGTGAAATGAGCACATTAGACTAAATGGCTTCTAAGGTCCCTTCTGGCTCTTAAGCTATGACCTATAGTAAGTACCCAGACCTATTGCGTGGGCCTCCTCGGGACCAGGTGTGTGTCACTGGAGGCCTTCAGACATGGGCTTGGTGATCCTTTTAGGGTAGATTCGTGCTTCAAGTATGGCGATACTTTTGCCACTAGGCCCCAGTGGAAGACCTCCTGTTTGTGTCCAGTTGGTAGGTCTATCTCCCAGATTTCCTAGACTATATTTTGTACTTGTATTTGAGAGGCAACATAACGTGGTAGCTAGAGAGAGGGCCGGTCTTAGAGTCAAGAAGAAACAGTCAAATCCTGCCTTAAATGCCGGATAATGATCCGAGCAAGTCGAAGACTACAGATAAGTTGCTGACCTACTTTAGTGAATGGAGTTTCCACACCGGGATTTCCCCACCCTGATAAAATCAATGATCTAAACTAAAAGGGGAAAAAAATTGTATTATTTCCTTATCTGGGCACATGCATTCTATCACCCGCAGTCGACAGGAAGCTCCTTGAGGGCAGGGGCTGTTTTCTATCTCTATCCCCAGCCCTCGGCATTACATTTGGTTACTGACTAGGGTTTAATAAATGCTTGGTGACCTGAAGTGAATAGAATTCCAGCTCTAAGATTCTATGATTCCTTATACCCAAAATGCCACAGGATAATCAGGCCAGCTACACACTCCCAGGTCATGCTTCCTATCTTGCAGTAGTCAACAAAACTCATTAAAAGCAGGGCCTACTGTGTGCAAGGTACCCCGATGAGCACTGTCTCTGCCCTCCTGGAGCTTACAGGTTAGGTGAGGGGAGAAGACTGTAAACCTAAGAAATGGGGAGAAATTGTGACCGACAGGGCTAAGCTTGTGGCAGAACTGAGCGACAGGACCTAGGTAGTTGGACGGGGGTCAGAGTACCTGAACCAATAGAGTAAATGTTCAGTGACACTGAACTCTGGGTGTGATCTTGGACAACTCGATTTATCTCTCTTGGTTTCTGTCTCCTCATCTTTGAAACAGAGTTTGAGGATGGACTCGATGGTCTCTAAGTTCCTTCCATCTCTCGATCCCTGATTCATGGTTTGTTCCTCAAAGGAATATCGTCACCATTGTTGATGGTATTGGGGGATGGGGCTGGGCCCTAGTGGCAATAAGCAAATTGCAATGGAGGCTTGTTATAGCCAGCCCGCTGTGCTCCCCCTACTCAGGCACAGGCCAAGGATTTTGGGCTGAGCGAGCCAGACCATCGTACCTCCCCGCTTCGCTCGGGAGCGGCGCTCACACGAGAAACTGGAAACGTGAGATCTCAGCCCAGTCGGATGTTTGTGTCTAACACATCTTCTGGCTTTTATTTAATTTCAGGGGATCAGAAGCAGCTCCCAATTGCAGCTCATCTGACAAGTAACACCAACAGTAAATCAACAGCTGGTAAGTCTTAGATAGCATTCAAAAATTCAATTCCCACCGGAGTAATCACGTCGGTTAGCCAAAATGGTTTTTTACAGAACAGTGAGTCTATTTCTTTGGGGTCTGACTGACAAGCCCGTCCATTCCCCCTCTTCCCCGCTGTCTTTCAAGAAGCCCTGAGCACAGAAGACACTGGGAGAGACACCAAAGAGATGGGATCAGAGCCCCCATCCTCTTCCTTCCCTGCGGGCTCCCAAATGGTATAACATTAAGTGGAGGGATTAGTGTTTGGTCAGCTCAGAGAAAAACACTGGACAGACTCCTTTCCATTAAACTGGCCCCAGCTTCCACTGGGAAAAAATGATCTATAAAAATAGGACCCAAAGGACAATCATTCCCATCTGTTGATCCCCACCCCCACGGTAAACCTCGGCTTCATTATGGCGAGCCCCAGGGAAATTAAAGGTAAAATCATTCTACAAAGATCAATAGACGGTAACGTCAAATTTTCCAAAGCAGGACAGATGATGTGTTCTGATCTCTTCACCTGCAAATGATTTTATTTCCACAAACGTTCTGCGAGTATTGCGGGCCCTAATTTTTTCCCTGAGTCAAGACAAGGCATCTACCCGGCGTCAGAGGATGCTTTGCATCAGATAAAACTATGGAAACAAAGTCCCCAAACCCCAAATCTCCATCCCCACCCCCATCTCTATTATTTCAGTCTGAGATTGTGGTCTTAAGAGCACAGGGCCAACCTTTGACTCGCTCTAAAGACCAGGATGGGGTAACAGCTTAGAAACAGAGATCCAAAAGAAAGGGCACTTGGGGGCTTTGGAGTCGGGGGACCTGACTTCACATCCGTTCTCTGCCATTTACTGCCCTGCAGGACCTTAGGCAAGTTCCTTCCCCTCTGTGAGCCTCAGTGTCCTACTCTGTAAAATGAGGAAGTCGGCAGGTGGCCTCTGAGAGCCCCGCAGCTCTAAACCTAGGATTCGGACCATTTACGGTCATCGAGTGAATTCCAAAGCGATTCCGCCAAAGGATGAACAACCTTCTTTGAGAATTTTTATGATATATCTCATAAAGGGATCTGACTCTACCACTAACTAGCTGCATGATATGGGCAAGTCACGGTCCCCGATTAAAGCCTCGGTTTCTCTAACTGTCAAATAGGACGAATACTATCTACCTGGTAGGGGAGGGCTTATGAGGAAAGTTTGAAAGAAATGAAAACCACTATTTGAGAGATGATGTGTCCCAATCTTTGGTTCTCCGACAGGAGAGTTAGATGTTAGGGCTGGGATTTTTGTCACTCTGTCCCAAGAGGAGCCCCCCATGTTTGGGGATGGGGATTAGGGGGAGATTAGAGTCTAGTTTAAAAACCAACCGACATCTCCCATCCCATTCCATGTTGATTATTCATTACCAAATGGCCCGAATGAGAAGGAACTGGCCCCTTAACTATGTACTGAACAATCCAAGTGAGCAACATTTGGGGAGGATTTGATTGTTATATGTCTCTTACGGGAGAGCTGGTACGGGAAGCTTAAAGACTTTAAACTAAACTAGCTGCTCCTAACACTTCAAGTTGGGTCTCCCCGGATTCTTGGGTCTCGATATGACACGAGAAAAGTGGTTTGTCACCCCGAGGGGTGTCTGTGCGTGTCTCTGTGTGCATTGGAGCTCCACTCAGCCAACGCTATCTTGAGTTCTTCCCCACTAAGCCCCCACCCCCGCCAATCGAGCTCTCTGTGGGAGCTGAGATTGGAAATCTGGCACGCACACCTGCCACTTTGAACCCCACTCAGCTTCAGGCGAGAAAATGGCGCGGGGCGTTGCCGGTGGGTGCTCGGGCTCAGCCACAAGACTACCGAGGCTTTGCATACCACCGAGCTTGCAAGGCGGGAGCGCCCACTACAAGGGGAGATCAAAACAGACGGGGAACTTGACAAGTTTATTTTCATACTTCCTTTCCTAATTTTAGTCCCCTCAGTGGGAGGTAGGCCTGCTTTGCATCAGCACGATTAGGGACGAATAAATCAGTTCTTGCCTTGCTGGGCTGCGGCTGACAAATGGTGCGTGCTGTAAAATGGAAGCATGGTGTTGACTAATGGTACGATGTGGTGGTTCGCTTTGAAGGAGTCATAAGATCTCGAGTATAATTTGTGGGGAAATTTTTTGATTTCCCCTCCCTACTTATATTTGAGGGGGGGAAGGGTGTGTGTGGGTGTGAGTGTGTGTGTGTGTGTGTGTGTGTGTGTGTGTGTGTGTGTGTATATACACACATATGTACCTACAGAGTAGCTGAGTGACCTTAGTTACTTAACTTCTCGGTGTCCTCAGGCCACTCTCCAAAACTAGAAATTCCCGTCCTGAGAGAGGGAAGTTCCTCCCTAGGAGGAGTCCCCTCCACTAACAAAATCCGGGTTTCTAACCTAGAACTGTATCCATGTGGAGCTTCCCACCACTGTGGACACAGCCTGGCAACTCATCTGTTAACTTTGGCTGCCTCCCTTCCTGTCAGGTTAAATAACCTGCCCCATGGTCACACATCTCATAGGCCTCAGAGGCAGGGGTTTGAACCCAGGCTTTTCTGAAACTGAGTAGAGATTTTCAGTTCCTCTATTTTGCATTTTTTTTGCATAAGATCAGAGAATTATGCTAGAAGAGAACTTCTAGTCCACCTCCCTTTAACAGAGGAGGAAACTGAGGCCAGGACTGGGGAAAGGGCTTTCTTGGGTCACCGAGACTGAGCCATGGCCTCCATGGTCTTCTATCTCTTTGCCATTAGAATATGAAACATGAAACGTGTTCCAATCGCCTGCTTTGTTTTCTCTTTCCTATCCAGTTCTCCAGTGGGCCAAAAAAGGATATTATACCGTGAGCGACTCATTATCCTATAGTGATGGGAAACTGACAGTCCAAAGCTCAGGATTTTACTATATCTATTCCCAAGTCACCTTTTGTTCCAGCCAAGAAGCTTCCAGTCAGGCAGCATTTGTAGCCAGCCTTTGCCTGAAATCGAGCGGATCTGAGAGAGTCCTCCTTCGAGCAGCAAATCCCCACGCACCCTCTAAACCTTGTAGGCATCAGTCGATCCGCTTGGGAGGAATGTTCGACCTGCAACAAGGCGCTTCGGTGTTCATCAATGTGACTGATCCCACCCAAGTGAGTCACGGGCCAGGATTCACGTATTTTGGTTTATTTAAATTGTGAAAAAAAAAATGTTAACTCCTCATTTTGTGGCCAAAGATGATGCCATCAATCTTCGCCACGTAGAAAAAAACAGCTCAAACTAAACCCTTTGGAACTGACTGGGCTTTTCTGGCTTGGACTATTTATATTCCTCGGACTTTCTTTCATTAAATACTATTTATTATGTACTCCCATGTAGGCAGTGCTGTCCATACTAAGGGATTCCCAGAGCAAAACCAGAAATGGTCCTGGCTTGTGGCTTAAAACATAAGAAAATGAGGCAGAGAAGGAGTGAGAATGAGAGAGAAGACAAAGAGGAGACAGAGATAGAAAAATACATAAGATACAAATAGAGAAAGGAATGTGTGTGTGTGTGTGTGTGTGTGTGTGTGTGTGTGAGAGAGAGAGAGAGAGAGAGAGAGAGAGAGAGAGAGAGAGAGAGAGAGAGAGAGAAAGACAGAGAGAGAGAGAGAAAGAGAGAGAGAGAGAGAGAGAGTTGAGAGACAGAGAGAGGGAAGACATTGAGTGTGTTTAAGAGGGGCAGAGACAGAAACAGAGAAAGAAATAAAGACAGATATAGACTGAGACACAGAGACATAATGAAAGTGTGTGTGTGTGTGTGTGTGTGTGTGACAGAGACAGAGACAGAGACAGAAGTAAAGACAGAGAGATACAGAAAAAGTGAGTGTGTGTCTGAGAGACAGAGACAGATGGAGAGCCAGAAAAGGCCAGATCCCAATTAGCACAATTGAGTTTCCTGAAGTGGCTGCATTATTCAACTTCTCACTGTATAGTTCTCCCAGGCTGGAACCATTGGCCATTTTTATATCATTGTACCTTGGTATATAGTGCAAATTCAGAGCCATGTGACCATTTCGGGGGACTCGTTATTCTGATGAATCAGGGCCTAGTTCTGACCCGTAATATCTAGTCTTCCAGTGGGCAGTACAATTGATCATCTCCAAAGGTGAGGGGGGAGAAGGGAAGATTCCACGCCTCGTGTTCATTTGCAAGCGACTCCTGCTTCTCAGCACTAACCCAGAGGTTCTGACCAGCAGAGAGCTGGCAAATCTGACTTCTGTCACTCACGCCAACACCGAGCTCCACACGGTGACTTATCCCCACCCATCCCCACCAAGGATCCTCACCTTATTACCAGTGAGGTGGCACAGGGGAGTAGAATTCCCTCTGGGTCCTTTAAAGAATCTTCATATTAACCATTGGGAGCTGACTGTGCTTATGGGAAAAATACTGTATCCAGTTGTAGTCTTCACTGTTTCCCAAGTGAACCTGTGATCATCTCGTTATTTATTTTTGAATAATAAATGTTACTTAACATTATTGTCATTTTTATTTCCTAAGACCCAGATCTCCCCCTGTCCCCAACCCCCACAACTAACTGCTGCTTAGAGAAAGATGGCAATCTTTTTGAATGGATTTGGGAACCGCAGTCTCAAGCCATTTGCACGTAACGGCCACGATACGTGCCCATATTACCCAGAAGTCTTTGGGAGGGTGTGTACAGTGTCAATGACATCCTATAAATTGTCACGGGGTGGGGAAGAAACAGGACCTTCCCCGTGTTTTGGGAGACTTCAATCGGGCACAATTTGTGCTTGGTTACTCACTGACTGGCATCCCTGGGAAGCCGTATGTGTCAGCAGCAGCAGCAGCATCTCTTCTCTAAACTTAAGTAGGTCAGGGAGGATTTTACCCAACATCTTTGGGTACCGCTGACATATTCAGCAAAGAACTGGAAATAGTCGCGGAGGGCCCTACATACACAGGGCCAGATTTAGCTTCCCGAACGCCTCTGAATTTGGCAGACACGAGGGAATTGAGGAAATCTCAGAAAGTGGCATCAGATTCCTGGAAGGAGCTACCACTGTTCCCTGTTAGATCCAATACAGATGGGAATTTCTCTAGTATACGTTCGTATAATAAGGTTATGGGGGGAAAACAGCTTGTGACAGTGACAAGACTGTGGGGTTCGGACCCGGAACAGAATCCCTGCTCTATTTAGTACTTGTATGACCTTGAGCAAATCACTTTCTGTGTGCCTCAGTTTCCTCTCCTGTAAAATGAAGGGGACAGAATCTCTGAGGTCCCTTCCAGCTCCAAATTTTAATAAGACTTTCCTATGAAGCTCCAGAAAGAGCTCCAGACTGAGTTGAAAGAAAATGTTGAGCCATCAAAGGTAGAAAATCCTAAAGAAACTTTCCCATGTATGAAAATATCCCAATTCAATCAACGTTTGGACTAATTTGTCCAAAGCACTGTAACTAGGGAAAAACCCAGCTGGAAACGAATCCCTGCCCTCAAGAGGCTTATAGTCCTATGATGGAGATCTCTGAATCCAGGAGGGAAGGGGCAATCGCCTCTAAAGCTTTGCTCCACATCTGATCCAACCCACATGTGAAGGGAATCCTTTTTATGTCCTTGACAAACAGCCCCCCAGTCTTTGCTTGAAGACCTTGAGAGTGAGAGAACTCGTTCCCCCTCACTGCGGCTCCCATCACTCGGCGTTTTTTCTCGGCGTCGGGTCTAAATCTGCCTCTCTGCGACTCCCCTCCCCCCCCATCCTAGCTTATAGGAGAATCAATTCAATCCTATTTCCACCTACTTGAAGACGGCTTTCCCATTCCCACTGTCTTCTCTTTCCCAGGCTAAAAAAAAAAACATCCTCAATTCCTTCTAAGCCAAATTTTGTATACGGCATCTGGTCTCCAGGCCTCTCACCATGTGATGGGGCAAAGAAGGGGTCCAGATAAATAAGTTACTCACGTCCAGTTGCTCCTCAGGAACGAGAATTGTCTTCTGTGAGAGGAGTGGGTCACAGCTTTCGGGAGAACTGACCTGCTCTGTATTTCCAGAGACCATCTCTTGGGTATTCTGCAAGACAATCAGTATCTATGAGGGCTTTCACGGGTTGGCTTTTAGCTGCAGGTTAAGGGCCCAAGAGTGTGCCTCAGTTGAAGAGGCTTACCTGAATTAAAGCTAAGAGCAGAGGCTCAGGGAAAGGAAAATTCACTTGCAGGAACAAGGTAATGAGAGAAGAACATATGGACTGCTTGCTGGCTGGGGAGGGAGGCAGACAGGGAGGGAGGGAGACAGAAAAATTCAAAACCTAAGATTTTGCCAAGGTGAATGTTCTATTTAGAAAAATAAAAAGCTATCATTTAAAAGAGAGAGAAGATGGTAGTAACAGGAAAACTCATGGAGGTCCCTCACTGGCTAAGAGGGCCCTTGGACTCTGGAGAAAAGGCTTTCCAATAAGAGTCCTCCTCCCTCCTAACATCATATATATTCTGTATTCTGTGCCTATGTTGTTCTCTCCCGGTACGATATAGGCTCCCTGAGGGGAGGGACTATTTCATTTGGTGGTTGTCGTATCTATACACTAGGTACTTAACAGTACCAACCTAGATAGAGTGCAGGGCCTGGAGTTGGGAAGGTGAGTTCAAATCCGGTCTCAGAGACCTTGGGAAGTAATTTATCCTTTGCCTAAGTTTCTTCATCTGTAAAATAAAGATAATAATTGCACCCACTTCCCAGAGTTGTGAGGATCAAATGAGATAATATTGATAAAGTACTTTGCAAATTCCAGAAGACTTGTGAAAGAGAGCGCCATCCACATCCAGAGAGAACTACGGAGACTGATTCTGCATCAAAGCAGAGGATTTTCACCTTTTCTTGATGGTGGTGTTTGTCTGCTTGGGTTTTTTTCTCTTTATTGTGTTTTTCCCCCTTTGATCTGATTTTTCTTGTACAACACAAGAAATATGGAAATATGTTTAGAAGAACTGCACGTGGGGGCAGCTAGGTGGTGCAGTGGGTAGAGCACCAGCCCTTAAGTCAGGAAGACCTGAGTTCAAATCTGATCTCAGACACTTAACACTTCCTGGCTGTGTGACCCTGGGCAAGTCATTTAACCCCAACTGCCTCAGCAAAAAATCAAAAAAAAAAAAAAAAAAAAAAAAAAAAAGAACTGCACATGTTTAACCTATAGTGGATTGCTTGGTGTCTAGGGGAGAGGGAGGGAGGGAAGGAAAAAATTTGGAACACAAGGCTTTGCAAGGGTGAGTGCATGGATTTGGAAAAATAAAAAAATATACAAAGAAGTACTTTGCAAATCTTCAAGTGCTACATAAATACTAGCTCTTTTAGTATTGAGAATAAATGCTCGTTCGATTGCCATATGCCCTTTCAAATTGTTGGCTGAACAGTCGGGCTGAATTTGCTCCCGGATTTTCTCAGGGAACGCACAGTTCTACTTTTATTCTGCAGATAGCAAGCGGCTGACAGCCAAGCCTTGAGGAATAGCATGTCTCCATAACCAAGGGCTTAGGTATCCGATCTCAAGCCCCCAGAGCACAAAGATGGTCGGAGTTAGCTCAAAATGGCGGAATCCTCTGAAATCACCCGTTAGCAAGCAGTAAAAGTACAGACAAGAGGTCTTGCCCATGTGGTTAGCCAGAGGAAATCCTGTTGTGACACCCAAGTAAAAGAAGAAAAGAGAAGGGAGCTTGGCTGTGAGAGCCAGAAGCAGACATGAGAAAAGGAGGAAGCGATTGGGGAGCTAGATGGCCCATTTAAGAACTTTCACCGCTAAAAAACTGAAATGGGGGTCTTAGTAATTGGCGCCCAGAAGAGTACAATGGAGTGGAGTTTTTATGGTTTGATCCTCAGCCTCAGAATCTGAGACCGTCGGAGCTGAGAGGGCCTGCCGAGGGCGCTTTCTTCCAGTCCTCTTATTTTACAGAGTAGGACCGTGGGGCCCAAGATGACAATGCTATTCTACCCAAGGCCTAGCACACTTTCCCTCCAGAATCCAATTCATAGGATTATCTGGTCACAGAATCCAAACGAGAAGTGGGAGTCATCGACTCCTGACAGATCAGGAAACCGAGACCCATAAGATCGCCTCTCTGGGATGACCCTGATAGTCAGAAATCAAGTAGGGACGTGAATCCAAATCCCCAGATTCCCAATCCAGCACCCCACTCTCTCATCTTAAGAATTCTTTCACTGGAGTCTGACTAGAACTTTTGAGGTCACCATCATACCATTTTACAGAAACTGAGGTCTAAGGGGATGACAGAGGAAACTGAACTCAGGTCTCAGTGACTCCAAGTCCAGCCCTCAAGTCATGATGCGCCTCGCCCCCTGCCATTTCCTTAAGTACCAGGTACCAAGCTACAAACTGCTACAAGACAAAAACAGAATGCTCCCTGCCTTTGGGGAACCCACCCTCAAAATGATGACGATAATAAATAGCTGCCATTTATATAATACACCGTAAGTACTATATAAATGGTAGCTATTTATTATCGTCATCATTGTATCATATATTGTATTATGCAAACATTACCTCACTCGATCCGCGTTGGAACCCTTCAAGGAAAGTGCTACTATGATCCCCATTTTCGTTTTTTTTTTATTTTAATAACTTTTTATTTTCAAAATCCATGCAAAGATAGTTTTCAACCTTCACCCTTGCAAAACCTCGTGTTCTAGATTTTTCTTCCCCTCTTCCACCCACCCCCTCCCCCAGACAGGAAGTAATCCCAGATAAGTTAACCCTGTGCAACTCTTCTGAATATATTTCCACACTTATCATGCTGCACAAGAGAAATCTGAATATGATCCCCATTTTACAGATGAGGAAACTGAGGCCCAGGGCAATCCAGTGATTTACTTAATGTCATTCAGGCAGTAAAGAGCCAAGCTCGGATTTGAGTCCACACCCTTGAAGAGTCAGAGCCCTTTCCACCGGTCCCTACCTCTGACTAAATGGTCAGTGACTACCTGGGATTCAAACCCTGGGATTATCTAATCGGACCTCAGCGATCCTTTCACAGGTGATAAACATCTGTGAGATATATCAGGTATATATGTGATATATAAACATTCAGGAAGGCCCGATGATCCCGATGGGACAGATGCTGGAGATTCCCTCGTAAAACCCTTCTCTGCTGGCTACCTATCGGTCACTAACAAATTCTATGTCATTCGATCCTCACGATAACCTATGAGCAAAGTATTACCAGGGTATTACCAAACCCCATCTTACGTATGAAGAAACTGATCTTTGGCGAGGTGGCTCAGCCTGGGGAAACACCTTCCCGACAAGACAAAGTTGTGTAGGTGAGACAATGACTCGGTGTGGGAGATTCAGAACTGTTTATATGGCTACACCCAAAGAGCTGATCCCCAGCAATATGGAAGGAGGAGTCTAGTGGAGTGCCCCAGGTCTTATACCTAGTCCTTGGCTCTATGCTATTCAATAGTTTTAGCGATGGCCCGGATGAAGGAATTCTGGGTACTTAGCTAAAGCCCAGCTGCAGCAAACCGAGAGGTGCAGCTACCGTACTAGATGACGATCGAGACCCCCAAAGAGCTTGACAAACTAGAACAATGGAGCAGATGTAACCAGAAGTGATTTAACAGGAATAAATGGAGCCTTAAGTTTAAAAACCCAAGTCTAAGATGAGGAGAACATGGCTAGATTTAAGGGCCTTAAAAGGCTGCAACCTCAATTATTTAAAAAAAATGTGCGGTAGCGAGCCAAGCAGCTAATGTGGTCTCGGACTTCACTAAGCAAGGGATAGAGTCCAGAGGGAAGGAGGCCATGGCTGGACTCCCTATTTGAGGATCACACTTAAAATTCTGCATTCTGTTGGAAACAAACACACTTTAAGAAGGAAACTGATAAGATGAAGTGCATAATGGAAGTGGCTGAAGGCTCTGGGAATGTTTAGCTTGAAGGCGAGAAGACATAAAGAGGTCAAGATCAGTATCTTCTAGTTTTTTTAAAGATCATCACATGACATAGGTATCACATGACAGAGGTATCTGACTTGTCCTCTGGGGACAGAACTATGAGGCAGCTAAGGTGACAGAATAATACAGTGGGAGACTTGCTATAGGGAAGAACCAAGTTCAAATTCAGCCTTGGATACTCATTAGCTCCGTTACCCTGGGCGAGACACTCTCTGTGCCTCTGTTTCCTCATCTGTAAAACTAGTATAATAACAGCACCTACCTCCCAAGGTTACTGTGAGGACTAAATGAAATAATATGTAAAGTGCTCCACAAACTTTAACATGCTACATAAGTGCTAGCTAGAACTGTTGTTGTGCTATTATCATGAGAACTAAAATGATGATCATTAACTAGGAGCAATAGGTAGAAGTGGCAGAGAGGTCAATGTAAAGTTCAACAGAAGGGGAAACAAATGGTTAGAGACGGAATTCTGATTAGAAATGGAATCAGGGAACTGACCACCTTAAGAAGGAGCTCTTCCTCATTGAGCTCTTCACACAAAGACCAGCTGGGTATGTTGTAGACAGGATTCTCACTGAGCTCCAGACAGGTTGGATGGAAATTCTGGCACATGTTGACAAACCACGGTTCAGAGCAGTGAACGGCTAAAAAGTGGTGAGGTCAAAACTGGTCTTCTAGGTCCTTCCAGGGCCTCCTGAAGCTCAAAAGGCAAGAGCAGTTCCTTCAGACCAACACAGATCCACACTCACGGAAAACTCCCAAAACCTCTGGATCTTAAGGTACTCGGCTCCACCTCCCACCCTCGCTCTTTACCGACAGCAAGCGGACAACGGGAAAAAAGGGAACGCACGCAGAATTTTCATTTATAAGGCATTGTCGTCCTTCTTTATTGATTGAAAATGTCAATTTAAAAAGTGTTCGAAATAAAAACAGGTTAGAAAAACTGGGTCTGCATAAGAGAAATGACAGGAAATTAGGCTACCCCGGGAGAAGACGAACGGAGCCGCCTCTTCACAGTAAGGCGGCGATCGGGAGGATGATGGAACCAGAGAATTTACAAAACCGTTGTAAACAACACAAATATGGAAGCGGTGCTGTCGATTTCACATGGCTTCGTTTCCTCGCTCTCGTTATTTGGCTCGTAACAGCAACAGCCATGCTTGGTATGGGTTCCAATACCCAAAGTACCGTGCTTCTCCCATCAGGGGCTCAGAGGCCTCTTAAGCAGGCATCTGTAGAGCTCAACATTGGAAAATTGGTTTTCAGCACGGACTGATTTCCTACAGTGACTATAATCCGTTTGAGTTCCTTATGTCACTAAGAGTTTCCTACTGATCCTCTTCGCATCGTTCAGTGACTTCAGAGGGGACAATTGGAGAGGACTGCCTTTGATTTGGGGATGATGTCTGAGCCCTCACAACAGCCATGTTCCTTGATATGTGAAGATCATAGCTCATCGGAGGTCTAGAGTGAGAAAAGACCTCCAAGACTAAATTAGTTCAATCCCCTCATTTTACGGAGGGCAAAAAAAATGAGGCTCAGAGAGATCGTTTCAATTTGCTAGGCCCCAGTTTCCTTATCTGAAAAATGAGAGAGCTGAGTTCCCTTTAGAGGGTAAAGGTCCCTCTCTCAGAAAGTCTCTCCTGGCCCTTCAGCCCCGGGTGGGAACAAAAGGGGAGGGAGAGACTGCCCCAGATGACCGAGGTGGGTGGCTTGCTCCCAGCATTCCTTTGGCTGACCCACTTCCTGAGAGTAAGTAGTACTTCCCCTGGGGGCCAGCAAGCAAAAAGCCACGTACCGTACTGTGTAGCAGCAGGAGCTAGAGACCACCGAGTACCAGGGGGGAGAGGGTGGCCAGTTCAGGGAGCAAAGCATTTCAAGTTGGAATTTGGGTTGTTTGGTTTGTTTTTTTTTTTTTATTTAAACAGCATTTGCATAAACTGACACTCATCATTATTCATGGCAAATACATCTAGAGTACAACTTTTTTTTTTTTTGGTTTATTTTTGTTTTGTTTTTCAATCTAATGCCCCTTTTTTTTCCATCCCTCAAAAGGGATCTGTCCCATGCTGGTCAAACTTCACCCGCTTTTGGGACTTTCTAATCAGCTACCACACATCCTTTGCTAAATTGTGCTGAATGATGCCGGGGGATCTGCTGACTACTCTACGGCCATGAGCTACGGCTGGGTCGGGATCGCTGGGACTCCCAACAGAGTTACTGAGGGAGAGAGGGGAGCCGGATGGGCAGGCCAATCTGCGCCGGGCAGGCCCCGGGCAAACATTAACCTTTCTGGGGAGGGCAGATCCCTGCAAATGAGATTTCAAGAACTCCTCTTCAGGGGGTCAGAGAGACCACTCTGACCCACAGCCCATAAGTGGGCCAAGGAGAATGAACATCTCCCCAGAAAAAGCCAGCCTCTTCTCTTGGTGGACTAGGAGCTACCCCGGGGAGGAGAGGCTGGTGTCCAAGTCCGGGGGAGGAGAGGCTGGTGTCCAAGACCCGGCTTCGAGAAGAGCTCATGGTCTGACTATGGGAGGGGGAGTGAGCAAAAGCGTGTTTCGAGCAGAATGATGAACTGTTGGGTACTCTGGGGAAATGCAAAACGTCTACGTCTACGATGCTCTAGCCAGAGAAGTTGCCACGACATTGCCATCACACACTAGAAACGGCCTGCCGGCATCACGGCTCGGTGTTTGTGGCAACGGGGAAAGCTCCTGCTCCACTGAGTTAAATCAGACATGGCAATCAGAACAACACAAAAGCAACAAAAGGAGTACTGAGTCTCCGGCGCTATCTTGTTAGAAAATTAAAGGGAAAAAAAACTCATGTGTCTACATGATGGGGGGGTAGGAGGGGTAGATAGGGCACACAGGCTATATGGGGTGTTGATGAACAGAGTAGTACTTGAGTAAATTAGGCGCCACTTCCTACATGAGGCCTTTCTTGATTCCTCACCCACTCGCCTCAGTGATTAGAACCCCCCAATTCCTCCATGCCGGTTTCCTATATAGTCGGTATCGATTGGTGGTGGTGACTCCTCCCAGAGTCATTTAAAGTATAGAGTATTTAGAGCATAAATGTGTCGAGGGTGGGAGTTGTTTTGCTTTTGTCTCTGCATGTCCAGCACCGAGCATGGAGTCTGGTACATATTAGGGGCTCTTCAAAGCTTCTTGCGTGAATCACTGAGGGGCTTCAAAATCAAAGAAAATATCTCGGGAGGAAGCAGTGGGCGTGCCGGCCTCCCTCACTGGGTACCACTTGGCAGCTTCTCCGAGAGGAGCTGCGTCCAAGCGCCGGTGCCCCGTCCAGCCAAAGAAGAAACAGGATGAACCGTGAACCTAGGGCCATGTGCCGAGCCCTCTTATTGCAATAATTCCTATTGGTTTCATTTCCTTATTGAACAGAAGACTATTTCCACTACAAATTCTTTTTTTTCCCCTATAACAGAAAACAGCCGAATATACAGAAAGCAGACAAGGCGAGGAGCGGAGTGAGTCAAAGGGTCTGATTTTCCTTTCCTGGAGATCCCAAGTCGAACCTGAGTGAGTGCCGGCAGCATGATTGGGGTAGCCTCAAGCCAGCAGGGAGGCCTTGCCAGCCGGATCTGCCCTCATACACTCATCTGTTTGCTTCAACAGCCTCCTGACCAACTTTTCCAAGTCTTTCCTGGACTTCAATTCTTCTTCTAGACATTGCTTCATTTTTTTATTCTCCTAAGTGGGTAAAAACAAAAAGCCAAGAAAAAGTGGATTCGAGAGAAAAGCAAATCGACTCAGGCCTCCCAGAATCCAGAGGACAGGTATCCACCAGCCCCAGCCCAGCGTGCAGCACTATTCACAGCTTGAGATGAGGTAGGAGAGGAAAGAATATGGCGAGCGGGGGCGGGGGGGGGGGGAGAGAGGGAGGTTGTTGCACGAAACCTAACAAGACTCAGCCCAAAGCTTATTGCTGTGCGAGAGCCCAGCCACAGAGAAAGTATACACGGCCCACTGGGCCACGGCCAAGCCACTGTGGTATTTGATGGTTCTGAATAAGGCCCAGGTTACTGTAAAAGTGAAAGGGAGAGATATTTCTCTTCTCTGTCTCCCCCCCCATCATGATTTTCCTCTGGTGCCCCCAATCTCTTCTTCAGTTCCCAACTCAAGATTCGAAGTGGGACACTGGCTAATGGGAAGAACCCATAGGTGAATTACATGGCCATTGTTGGGAGTAATCGAAGCCTTCTTAACCTAAGACTTGTCTGCAAGGGTCATAAGTCAGCCATAAGTTGAGACTTATAAATTCTGGAGTCAAGCCTCGGGACTCCCCGGAGAAGTACAAAGCAGAAATTCCAACCCTAGACCACCGATGGCTATGGCCAAGGCAGACCGTCCTCAGAGCCGAAGACTTGAACGACAAACAGGTAAAGAAAAGCACAACTATTCGCTGCCCTTGGCCTCTGGTTTGCTTTTCACACATTATCTTACCTGCTTTAACTCCTTGACTTCATCTTTCAGTGCATAAACAGTGTCAACAAGGCTTCTGGGAAATAAACAGAATTCAGGTCAGAAGTCAGCACGTGGATAGATAACAATCTAAGTCCGGACCCTGGGACGTATTTCATTTTCCGGACAACCCCAGATCATAAGCCATTCGACATATAAACATTTCCTCGGAGATCATCTAATTCAACTGTCTCATTTAACATATAGGGAAACTGAGGTCCAGAAAGGGAAAGCAAGTCACCCCAGATCACACAGCAGAGTCCTGGCAGAATCAGGACTCAGAAGCAGAATCTCTCGGGTTGGCAGAGTATTAGTAGTGCCACTCACAGGTGAAATTGGGTCCGTATTTCATAGTCGTAGGGGTAAATTATAGCTGTGAACATTAATTCAAACTCTGTCATCGCATTCCATCTTTTTCATGTTCTCGATAGCCTTGGACATATACAGGCAGAATAGAAGGGCCCGCCCCTATAATGTTCAGGCGTCTCTCCCAAACTGTCCGGGCGGCTCCTTTCACTTCGCATCCCTCCTTTTGTTGCCCATCCCCTTGTTCTGAATGCAAACCTATCTTCCGACTCCAGGAGTTTGCTCTGGCTATGCCCCCTGCTTGGAATGCTCTCCCTACTTGGAGAGCTCTGCTCCTGGCTTCCATCAAGTGCCAGCTCAAATCCTACCTGCCCCAACCTTCTTAACACTAGGGCCTCCCCTGCATTGATTCCAATTCATTCTGCACATGGCTTACTGGGTAAAGTTGGCTCTCTGTTAGAGTGTAAGTTCGCCCAGGGCAGAGACTGTCCTGCCCTGCTTTGTACGCCCCGCCCTCCGTGCTTAGCACAGTGCCTGGCCCATAGAAGGAGCTTATTAAATGTTGACTGACTAATGCACCCATAGCCCCCTTAGCCTTTTCTCATCAGGAAGAGCACTATTCAAAGGAGTCAGAAAGATGTGGCCTTGAGTTCTGGCTGTGTGATATTGGACAAATTGCTTGACCTTACTGGTTCTCATGGTTCCCCAATTGTAAAATGGGAATGATAGCGTCCTGCCTTCCCCAGTATGGTTGTTATGAAGATCTGAAAGAGCTCAGAGACCACCTATCCTGACCGCCTCACTTCTCACTGGAGAGGCTCCCCAAGGCCTCCTGCTCAAGACTCCAAATCCAGCACTCTTCCCACGGAACTACACTTTACCGCCCCCTGACATCATCAGGCACATGAGCAGCTGACGGGCCTTTCCAAGCCTCTGATGAAAAAAAATCAAAGGGCTCCCACTCAACTTACTTCTCTTCTATAACCGTCTGCCCGTTGCTTCTCGTCTCCTCCACGATAATCTTCTCTTCCTCTGGGAGGAGGACCTGTGGGATGGAATCCTTGCGGGCACCTGGAAGGAGAGGTACTAGTGAGGAAGAGGAGCGGGGGCATCTGCCGAAATGCTGCGCAAATGTCAGGTCCCTTCTGCTGTTCCCAAACGGGAGCTCTGGCTCAGGAGTGGGCAGGCTACGATGGACAGAACGCCTAACTGAGGCACTGATTTAGGGGCCTGTGAAGTCCACACAAGTCTCCCCTTTTCAGAGAGCAGAGCAGTACTTCCCATCACTCAGAGAGGTGGCGGGGGGGCACAGGTATGGAACCAGGTAGGCCTTGTCAGACACGGCCGAGTTGTTGGTTCAATTTTCTTAAGTGTCTCTATTACAAGGGAGGGTTCCACTGGGGCACTGGAGAAGTCGGCAAAGTGACAGCAGCGTAAGAAAAGCGTATCGAGAAAACGTTCCTGACCTCAAAAAAAATACAAATTTTCCCTTTTGCTCTGATTCTTCTTTCACAACACGACTAATGTGGAAATATGGTTAAGATGATTGTACGTGTCTATATCACCCATGTCAGATTGCTTGCCGTCTTGGAGAGGGAAGGAGAAAGAAAATTTGGAACTCAAAATCTTATCAACACAAATGCTGGATTTTGTTTTCTTGCTCATTTTTCCCCCTTTTTGCTCTGATCTTTCTTGTGCAGCAAGGTAATTGTATAAATATGTATACATATATTGAAATTTAACATATCTTTTTAACATGTTTAACATGTAGGAGATACCTGACATCTAGGGGAGGGGTGGAGGGAAGGAGGGGAAAAGTTGAAACAGAAGTTTTTGCAAGGGTCAATGTGGAAAAATTACCCGTGCATGTGTTTTGTAAATAAAAAGCTCTACTAAAAAAAAAGTGATTGCTGAAAACTATCTTTACATATAATTGAAAAAAACGCAAAATACTATTAAGTTGGGGGGGGGATAAAAGAAAATTTTAAAAACATAAACATTAAACAAATTAACAGCAAATTAAAAATAAAATCAAAATAATAAAACAACAAAGAGAATGGCGGACAGGAAGGTCACTTGCTATCTCAAGAATCTGCAACTAATCCTATTTTAACCCCAAGTATGTGCTCAGGCTTTTCAGAGAAGCCAGGGGAGAAAACTTAATCAAATATCTGCTGCTATTTGCTGAAGCTCTTTTCTAGACTGTAAACACCAGAAGGGCAAGGGCCCCTCCTTCTCACTAATCTCTGGCTCTCCCCTAGTGCCTAGCACAGTGCAATACTCAGAGTGGGAGGGAGATCAGTGTTTTCTGACTCTCACAGGCTCAAGGGAACGAGAACCCTTGAAAAACAACCTAAGTGGGAATTGAAATGATGGTTGACTCATTGTGGTCAGTACCACCGGCCTCTGGCCAGCGTCAGCCCGAAAGCCAGTGCTCCTTGTGTGAATTCTTGCCCTTTCTCCAACAGCACCTGCACAGGAGGCATTATTTCCAGATTTTCAGAAAGGCTCTGAAGCCAAGGTTTGCTCAAGCCTCTTTCTCGAAAATGTGCAACTGATCAGAAGATAGTATTTTAACTTCCTTTCCAAATGTGCCTAGAAGATGAGATTAGCATCTTTTCACAGATACAAGTACTCTCTGGGCTCTTTAATTCCTAACAAGAGCCGGCGAGGGTATCTGCATACTTCAAAGAAAGAGCACTTTAAAAAAGTTTGGGTTTAGGTTTTTTTGTCTTTTTCATTTTGATCACCTCCAGTTTTGCACTCTTTTGCCTCTCTCTCTAGGTGGAGCCGAGCAACACACAAACAAAGGGCTGAGTTGCTACAACAGCCTTATCTTCAAGATCCAGTCCCGCGTGTAGCCTGCACTACTCCTGCTTCCGGACGACCGATTCAGTCACACCATGCGCCCAGTGACATGGTTCTGCATCATCTCAGGAGAGGCAGCCATCATCGAGAAGCTCCCCAGTGTTAGGAATCAAGGGATACATCCCTGGGGGGAGGAATACCTACCTGAGCCATGGCTTTGCTGAAGGCCTGCACTGGCACTGGTGCAGTAGGCCTCAATCACTCTCAGAATCTGGGCATCTTCTTCCAGGGCTGCAGTACCTGGCAGGGGGAAAGTAGCAATTACTTTGCAAACACACTTTCAAAGAAGCCCTGAGCCGAAGATAGGGGACTAGCTGATGGGAAAGAGGGAGAATCCATGATTCAGGGGTGTACCGGCACCAAGCCACTTCTTCCCCTTTCCCTCAAGACCCTGGCAGAAGGGAAAGCATTTCTTGATCGTGATGTCACAGCACAGGGGCCTCAGAGGACTATAGGTAGAAGTCACTCCCCTATTATTTTTCAAGAGGAAATACTGAAGCCCAGAGAAGGCATAGGATCACACATCTATAACTGGAAGGGATGTCCGAAGCCATGGACTCCAACCCCATCATTTTCTACATGAGAAAGCTGAGGCCCAAGAGGGAATGCCCGATATTCCACACGTAATAAATGACAGAGGTAGGATTCAAAACCAGGTCTTCTGACCGGTGCTCTTTTTGCTGTACCATGTCCTCCATGGTCATCTCCTCCAGAAAGTCTTCCCCCCACTTTCCACTCTATCCATCTTCCAACGCAACAACACAACCCCCGACTCACGTGCCTCCCAGCTTCCCTTTCGGGCGTCATCATACAGTAGAACCTGCCACGGTACTTGTGGTCAGGAGACGAGAGCGATACCCTTGCCCGGACTTTCAGTGTCATAACAGTAACGACCCATCATTATAATTCCTTTGATCCCCAACTCGTGTTATGCGAGGAAAGGCACAAGAGCACAGTAGGGGAATGCCAGCCTGGGTGACGGAGGGAGTGGACAATTTTGTGAGGCAGGTACTATTATTATTGCCATTTTATAGATGAGAAAACTAAGAGAGGCAAAAGAATTTGTCTAGAGCTGAGTGTTGAAGGCAAGATGACTGATTCTAAGATCAGGGTTCTCTACCGTTATTCCATGAGCACCCCAAAAGCTAGATTTGAACTCAGGAAGAGTCTTCCTGACTCCAGGAACATTCACTGCGCCACCTGGTGGCTCCTTCATCCCTCTAGCCACCCTTTACCTTTGCTGTGGTTTCAAATCCAAGCCTAGGCACATAACTAGCTGCCCCTTTTCAGCCTGACATGTGGGCCGCAGGAGGCCCCAGAGAATGCTGGGTATCTACGGAGTCTGGGGCGGGTGGGATGAGCCTGGGTGTCCGCTCCCCTCCCAGATTCAGAGAGTCCCGGTCAGGGAGTGAGCTTCACTAAGGGCTTTTGGAAGGAAGGGGAGAAGCGACTGGCTACACAGCCGGCCAGTGCCCGTTGCCAGGGTACATGCTATGCGTGACTGTGACGCGTTCTAATGTGCTGGGTGTAGCCGGGGCCTTGTAGTGTCCCGTCCTTTTCATACTCCCTTTTTTACATATTGGCACACAATGGCACGCACATACTAATGGGCGTTAGTGGGCCTCTGCATGGCACCAATCTCTGGAGGCCAGGCTCTAAGTGCACCTACCACGGGAGCCTTGTGTTGGTCACATGTATTACGGCTCCTTACGCCATCATCACAACAGTTAGCATTTCTGTGGTGCATTTTACACAGATTTGCTCATTCATTTCATCTCCTCCCCACAACCCATTTTTACAGATGAGGAAACTGAGGTTGAGAAAAAGGAATCGACTTGTCCAGAATCACCTAGGGTCAAAGGCAGCATTTGAACCCAGACCTTCCAGAACCCAAATCCTGCACTCTAGCCACTTATACCACACAGCCTCTGAAGGCCCAAGAGGAGATATGGCTCGTCTATGATAATAAGGTGTAGAGTCAAGGTTTGGATCCAATGCTCTGAGCCCAAATCTGGCCCTTTCTCCATTGTCTCCTGCTACAGTTTCCTTTTCTGGTTCTTAGAAGATCTTACTGAATAAAGAGTTTTAGGGGAAAGGCAGCCAGTGATCTCCGTAGGGCCAAAGGGACCTCGAGGACCTGGGGACAAGGGAGGCCTCAGTGTTTTAGCTAAGGCTCATCGAGTCCAACCCCCATTTTATAGAGGCCCAGAGAAAGGAGGTGACTTGCTGGGGGTGACATAGTATCAGAAGTAGGATGTGGACTCAGCCTTTCCTGAATCCAAGACCCGCACTCTCAGTATTCCCTTAAGCCTGCATGGAATTTTCCCATGACTGCCTTGAAGGAGCCACCCACACATGTACCACACACTGTCTGATACGAGCATCAAGGTACCATCTGTCCTGTTCTCTAGAGGCGACTAGATGGCAAGCCAACGGACAGAGCTCTGGTCCTGGAGCCCGGAAGGCGAAATCAAATCTAGCTTCAGATGCTCCCCAGCTGTGCGATCCTGAGCAAGTCACTTCATCCCTGCCTGCCTTGGTTTCCCCATTTGTTGTAAAACAGGAATAATAACAACAGCTATCTCTCAGAGTTCTTGTGAGGATCAAATGAGATGATATTTGTAAAGCTCTTGGCACAGTGCCCAGCTCCAAGTGGGCACCATCTAAACTTTTGTTCCTTTTCTCTTCCCCTTCTCCCTCTCACAAGTAAGTGTTTTTTGACCCCCTGCCTCCTGCCCCAGTTTTCAGTTTTACTCACTCCTAGATCTGTGGGTATGAGGGGACACAGGTGGCATTACTCTGAGCGGAGGATCCCTAGCCCAAGCTACCCACCCACCAGCCCACCTGCCCGCCTGCCCACAGCACGTACTTTTCCTAATGACATATTCCTCCTCCGATGCTTTTCTCTCGGTTTTTCTTTTGTGGAGAAATTTCTTCATGGTTTTGGGGCTCTTGCTGGAATCCTGTGAGAGACAGAACGTTCCCGATATAAGTAATTCCTTCCCCACAAGCCAAAGCCAAGATCCAAAAGACAAATATGTGCAAAGAGAAGGCCCCGGCATGGATCTGCCCAGCTGTCCACATTAGCACAGGACAGTTGGAAGCCACCCGAGAGACCGTGTTCTCTCTTAGTGCTCCCCGGGCGGCTGGTGCTGAGAGCTGTGTGAGCACCCAGAAGGATGGTGACAGGGACCCAAACGGCAATGCCCCAGAGGTCCCCCAAGGATGCCTCTTGCACACAAAATGAAATGGCAAGGCCTCCCCGGAGGCCGATGTCATGAGCAGAGGCCTGGATTTAGGGCTATGGGGAAGTCTCAGGCAGGTTTCAAGGATTCATTCTGGCAAGAGCTCTGAGGCTTCGTTGTCTCAAAGCTAAGTGGCTTCCACTAATGTGTCAGAGACAGGAATCGACTCAAAAACTTCCCAGTGCACAGGACTGGCTTCCGGTGAGCTGACCGACGTTTCCCTGAACTCTCTCCAAGTGACCAATCGTACATGGCTATAGCTGGCCAGATTTTGAACAGGCAGCTCCCACATAAGCGGGCGGAAAAGATGCAGATTCTCAGGCCTGATTCTGAAGTTAAAATCAGAGACTGGGCCCAAGGAGATCCGAAAGGTCTGTCCATCATCACATGGGGACTGATCGATTGGGATCCAAGAGGATCCAAAGGACCTGGAGGTCGCTGAACCCAAACTCCCATCCCCTGACTGGCAGTACCTCATCGATCCTGTCTCTGACACTTACTTTGTGTGTCACTATGACTTTGGTTGGCAAGTCCCATGAGTTCTAGAGGAGTTGCCAATGTCTACGGGTGGAGGGAGTTTATACACAAGGAGATTCCCTACCCTGATGACTAACGGGTTCAGTCACCGCTTTTCTTCCACCCTACGCCCAACCCTCCTCCCCCCCCCCCCCCCACCATACGATCAGAAGTTACCTCTGGAAGGTACAAGAGACTTCTCCCCCAACCACAGTTCACCCTCTCTGACTTAGAAACGATGAGGGAAGGGGAAGGAAGGGGCGGGGAATGCCATGCAGCGGTTCTAGGACGGTTTAGCAAGCAGGCCTTGGGCCGGGTTAGCACACAGCTCCCGAGTACTCACCATGGCGGGGTTACGTTCTCAAGTACTGACAGAGGGAAGCGCATGGGGCAGGGCAGCTTTGTGCGTTAGGAGGAGGCATACAGTAGGGCAGTGCAAGCGTTAGGAGGTCACAGTAAGGCCACGGGACACTTACTACCCTTACCTTTAAGATATAAGACATCCTCTAAAAAGGGATATGTAAAGAAAGAGAAGAAAAGCGTGAGAAAGGTTGATTGTTACACCGGCCAAGTCCATTGCGTGATCATCTTAAACTGACACGGGCAATGTTAGTGCTGCCTTTAGCCCCTCGGGAATGGCCACCACCATTTTCACAGCTCTCCCCGTTAGTTTTCCACGTGAAATCATGCGCTAGCCCAACGAGTGCAGCTCCGTGCAGAATCCCAGATGTCCAACACTCCGTGCTAGGAGACATTAACCCACTCCCTCCAGCAGGGGGACAAAAAGGGCTCATGCCTGAAGTTTTAATAGATTAGTTGTGTGCAGAGGGATTCTGTGGTCTTGTCTTTACCCAGAACCTAACTATTTTACCACTGACGTGACTGGCCCCTCCAAAGATGTGTATCGCAACCCATCCGGGCCCGCCCGCCCCGTGTGACTCCCTCCTCCCCAGGTTCTCTCCCGTTTTAAGGGTTTAACGGACACAGAACACTTAAAAGTGGGACGAGGAGGAGAGAGACCAGAGGGGACCGTAGGGCTATTGTGCTCGGGTCGTCCTCGACAGATGACTGTAGGGAAGCCAGAGCAAATGGGATGTCTCTCAGTCTCCCTCCTGAGCACCCATGTACTGTGAAGTGTCAGCTCGGGTTCTGGCTTTGAAAAAGAGATCAGTGAGTCTCAGGGGGGCCTCTGTTTTCTTCTGATCTTTTCTGCTCTGAGCGTCGAAGCCACACATTTGGCAACGCAGCCAAATGTCTGGTCTTACACGAAGGTGACGTGCAGTGGAGCTTAAGTGGGTGCTGTCCCCTGCCCGCCATCCAGAGGGCCACTTTTCCCTCACTCCCCCACCCCAAGAAGGCTGCTTCCAGCTGACTCAAACAGGTGCAGTCAACACTGAATCAGACCTGGAAAAGGAACTTTTACTTGTGATCGAGCATCTTTTCTGAAATCGGAAACCAAGACTAGAAACAGGTCAGGGAAATAAGCTCCGATGGGCTGGAAAAGGTAAAAACTGAACACAGGTTACGTCAGCTGGTGACTGGGGTTTCCTGGCTACAACCCGAACAGGAACAGGAGGGTGAAATCCCCACATCCCCCAACCCCGGCAGGCTCTCTGGGCTTGACTCTAAGAGGCTCCCTTCCCCCTTCTTCTCTTCTCCGAAAGCCCTTACAGAGAACTCTCTCCCCTCGCCTCCTGCGCTACATCGGGCCTTGACTTTCCAACTCTGACCTTCCCGCTTCTGGCCTTCCCATCTGAATGCACATCGATGCTTTGCCATCTCCAAGAAGGTGACTCATGAGCAATTCCCCGCCCCCTCCCGGGAGGTGTTTGGAGCCAAGTAACGGTGGCTAAAAATCGAGAATGCTGAAAGAGGGCTCCGAGAAGCAATTCGGCCCCACTCGAGGAGAGAACAAAGGATCAGAAGTCTAAAGTTGAAGGGGACCTCGGAGCCCCTCTAGTCTGGGGAGAGGGGGGACTTCTTACTTCTTAGGTGACAAAGCCAAGATTTGAATCCAGGTCCCCAACCTTAAGTCAAGCACCCCTTTTCCACCACACCTACACGCCTCCATTTCTGAGCTGAGACTTGGGTGTGAAGTGGGCGATTTTCTAAATCACAAGGATGACTCTCAAGTCTGAAACTTCATTAAAGAACCCAAGTAGAGTTTGCAGTTGGAAGCCCTTAGTGCTTAGCACCCTAGGGACATCCAAGTAAACTGGGGACACAGAATGAGCTCCCACAGGGAACCTAGAGAGTGGAAATCGGTGGCCCGCAGGGAACTCAGTAAATCTAATAGTGGAGACGATGAAGGACTCTAGCTAAGTGGGGAGGGGGATCCCAGAAACGTTGGCCCAGAAATCAGATGACCCTCCAGGAATGGGGAAAGGCCCTGAATCTCCCTTCTCAGCACCAAGAAACAGACCCCCTTGTAGCGAGATTACCTCTTTGTAACCCAGAGCTGCCGAAGGTCTAAGAGGAGGTGCGGGTCTGAGACAACTTAAGCTCCAGGGCTTTTGAATTGGGGGAGGCTCCAGGGGTCCTCGAGGTTGTCCGACAGCACTAGAAGACTGGGAAAATGGCTCATGAGATGCTGGCGTTCTGCCATGTCAATACTACCGTAATTGGGGTACGTGGGAAGAGAACAAATCAGACACAGAACGGAGAAAGACGAGGCTGGAGAGAGCCAGAGAGAGTACCGAGTCCATCCCCACCCCCCACCTCATTTTTCAGATGGAGAAACAAAGGCCCATAGTTAGGAAGGGGCTTGCCCAGGATGGTTTTGTTGGTTCTACCACACTGGCCCAGGACCACCCCAGAAAAGGGCAAAGGGAAAGGGGAAGATGAGCCACCCGTGTACGGGTGGAGGATAGTCTCCTAGAGTCTCACTAAATTTTCCCAGCCCAGATTATGGGGTAGCTTTGCCATGTAGATGGCACCAAACGAACTAATCCATCCGAGAGGTGCATTATCTGTTTCTTCAAATCTTAATTTCAATTTTTTTAAAGATGGCAGGCAGGTTCTATTTTCTGGGACAAGAAAACAGAGCTGATATGGGGAATGCTGGACTCCTGAGTCTGACTTCCAAGGCCACTGAGTCACAGCTTCTCATTTAGATTTCGGGACATCGGAACTCCAGGGCGGAACCTTTGATCACTTTTTGCTTCCCTTTGAAGTCTCTACTCAAAGTCTGGCTATCACGCAAAAGAATAAATTATAGGAGCAGCCGGGGGGAGGCAGTAGGGGACACGGTGTAAGCGATTATAATTTCAGTGCAATGAAGGGAAGGAAAAAGCACCCAAAGGGAAGTCAGAACGTAATACTCAAGCACCGGCCCAGTGATCCTCTCGCTACACGAGCTCGGGCAAGTTGTTGAGCCGGTTTCATCCTCTGTAAAATGGGCCTCACGATCTGAGCGCTAGCTACCTTCATGAGGCTTCTGTGGGGAATGAGCATTGGGAACTACAAAGTTCTACGCAATGTGAGTTAGTTTTGACTGGGACTGGGACCGTTCACAATACGATGCCCCTCACCAAGAAAACTGGCTCATTCACGGACGCTCCCGGGCAGACACAGCCATTGCAAATCACGAGCCGTTAGCTGCCGTTAGGGTACGCTTCTGGCTTCGGGTGGCCAAAATACAGATCTCTAAGAACTAGCGTCTACATCACTACTGGTGGCCGTGCATTAGTGTGTCTCATCATCTACGTTAGTAAGTTTTCTGCCTGCCAAAAATCAGGATAAGGTGCACTATACAAACACAGGCCACATGCTGGTGGCTTTTCGAAGTCTCCCACACACAGCGTGACACACTGGGCTTGCCGTGGAAGAGGAAAGATTCATCGATACCTGGACCTCATCAGATTCCCCAGGGGCAGAACCAAGCCCAGTGCTTACAGACTGGGTGCTCCACGACTGGGTTTTCACGAGCATGCTGCCCGCACTAGTGCCCCTGAGCAGTCTGTGCAGGTGATCCAGCCACTCCTGGAGATCCTGGCTGCTGGGACAGAACACCGTCATCCTCTCGAACAGGGGGCCTGCAAGTGGGAGAACGCGGAAGGTGAGCGGACCTTGGCCATCAGCCCTGCCGGAGGAGGCGATCGGTTGACGACCCCCTGCGTGGAAGGAGTTGTGTGGGGGCTTAACAGCCCCCACCCCGATCCCTGCCCACCACTTCACAGTCATAACTACTGGATACCGCAAAGGAAAGTTTCAGCCTTCCAAGTCCTTGGTGCTGCCAAAAGATTCCATGTTAGAAATCGCTCCTCTTATCGGTGAGGATGACGTCAAAGAAGAGACCTGACCATCTGCTTTGCCACTGCACCCTAAAGATCATGGGACTCTCCCATCTGCCTTGTAGCGGGAACCTTCCCCAGGTGTTGGCTCCCCCCATTACAGTATAAGCTCTAAGAGGGCAGGGGCCGTGATCCTTCTGTTTGTCTCCCCAGCGCTCAGCACGGCACTTTGTGCATAGTAGGTACATAATAAACGCTTCATTCATGTAATCTTCCCTTCTAAGTCCTCCTAAAGGAATGTGTTGGAGGTCACAGAAAGCACCTTTTGACTTTCCAGCCCTATCTAATCTCCATTTGAAGAGACAGCAAAACCCCAACAGAACATGTCTCTTTGGCTCACAGATCAAAATGGTTTTTTGATTGTCGTTCAGACCTACGACTTCATCGATCCGGGGAAACACCAGGATGGAAGTTCTCTGCCGACAGACCGACAAAGCATCTGTCACTTCTAGCTGAGGACCCGGGAGCCGAAGGCTTCCATGCTGTCTCTAGTACTTTTAATTTTGGAGGCGTAGAGCCAGGGTCCTCATCTCATATGGGGTCTTGGAACTGAATGTGGGGGTCACAAAATCCTGGTTTCTTTGAGGTCAGTTTTTGATTTGTTAGCCCTGTTTCCTATATCTAGAAATCTGGGGTTACATAAAAATGTCTTGGACGAAAAGGGGTCGTGAGTGGAAAAAGTTTAAGAAGCTCCAGTCTGGAGAATTCCTAGAGCGGAAACATCTGCCACCAGTCTGATTCAAATACTATTCTGCAGCACGGGGCCTTAGAGACTTGCCTTGGCCTCAGAGAGGTTAAGTGTTTTGCCCAGGGTCACACAGCTAGTCTGAGGCAGGATGTGAACCCAGATGTTCCAGCTTTTTCCACCGTTAAATCCTCGAGATGAGCACTGCTTCCGGCTCGAAACTCTACAATTTGACAGACTCCCTCCCTCTCAAGGGATTCCATTCCATTGTAAGAACAGTTCTCACTGTGAGGAAATCTCCCCTTCCTGCACCCCCATCCCCGTCCCCCGCCACATGAGGACATTTAGGTTTTTTTTTAGCCTGGATCAGATCTCGCATTCTCCCAGGCTGGGGAGAACCAAGTCTATCCACAGCCTGCTTGGCTTCTTGCTCCCAGATCTTGGGCCTTTCGTTCCATCTGAAGATGGATGGCAAGAAGGAAAGGACAGGAAGCTCCCATCGGTCACCTCTGCTACACCTCAATAGCTCGTAATTAAATTCAATAAGCAATTAGTAAGTACCCGCTGCGCACCGAGTGCTCTGCAGAGTACAGGTAGTCCAATGAACGAATGAGTCAGTCAAAAGGGATTGATCAAGGGTACGCTATATGCCAAACACTGTGCTAAGAGCTGGAGGTACAAACAGGAAAAAAAACAAAACAAGCTGACGACCCCAGAACCCCTGAGCTCGAGGAGCTTATGACATTCAGATGGGCCAAGTACATAGGAAAAGGTGGAGAGACTGCAGCCGGTGAGATGCCTGTTCCCACTGGGCCCGGGCGGGGAAGGCTTCACGCCCCTGGAGGGGGAGGGCCTTGGATCAGGAGAAGGGGGAGGCTGACGGCTAGGGGAGAGACTTCGAGTTCATTCGTCTTCCGAAATCCAGGGAAAGCTTACTGGCTTTGCCGCCACACCGGCGCCAAACAGCACCCCCACTCTCCCCCTGGCGAAGGAGTCACGTGCTACTGACCTGCTATTTCAAATGAGTAGTCAGTGCCTTCGCTTTCATCCAGTCTGGTTAGCATCATTCCCGCAATTGGGAGTTTTCCCTGGCAAAATGAGAAGGGGTTACTGAGAAGGGACTCTCCAAGGGTCCATTCATTCCCATTCCCATCTCTGACTTCCTCAGGAGCTGACAGCTGAGTTTTTCACATGGGGGTCATGGGATCACCAACGTGGAGCTGAACTGGGCCTCGGAGATTGAGCAATCCCAGCCATTCCACTTCAGACATGAAGGAAGTAGGCCCAGGGAGCTTAACTTGCCCAACGGCATGTAGTTATTAAGGGGTGGGGGGAGATTTTGGATTCCAAGTCCAGTACCTCATCCATGAAGTCCTGCTATCTCTCATTTATTAATAAGTCTCTTCAACCTGAGCTTTAACTTGCTAAAAGAAAGGAAAAAAGGGGGAGATTGCCTGTGGAAGCACGGGCCTGGGGGTATTCGTCTCTCAGCCTTCATCGTATTTTGAATTGACTGAAGCCTATTCTTAACATACTGTTAGAATTTGGGGACGCAGATCTAGTGAGCTCATTCACGGGGATGACGGAGGCCGGTCCGGAAGAGGTGGGGGCATAATGCTTCTCCCTTGGAAAATCGGAGCAATCTCATTCCCTCACCCAGGGTTCAAGCTGCCATTCACTAGGGGCCCAATGGCACCGTGCTGCTTTCCTGGCACGCCTTTCCACTGGAGTGGGCTGCCCCGCTTGACCTGAGGACCCAGGATTAGTATGGGGGTGGGGCTCCCACTTTCCCCACCAGGGAAGTTCTGTCATAGCTCGTCCCTATCCCTAGCCTTTGCCACACGTCATTTTCCATCGAGGCTTCTCCAACCTTCCTGCACTGTTCACAAATTACCCTTCATTCTAGAATGTTCTCTCCTATTCCTCCCGTTTCCTGGTGTTCCCCGAACCCTGTCTTTCTCCTGAAGGCCCCTACCGCTCTTGGTGTCTTCTCTCAGGCTGGCTATTTCTCCTCTCCCATCCCCAGAAAGCAAAGTATCGGAAAGACTGGCATCTCCTTGCCGCCCATAGCCACCCTCAGACCCTCCCCTGCTATGGTCACTCAGCGCATCTCCTCCTTTGAGTTTCACTCCATCTTATCCCAGCAGTGGCTGCTACCATTTATGGACCTAGGAGGCCTATTTATGTCTAGGGTCACTCTCTCCCCACTCCACAAAATCAGTCTTCTCCACTGCACTCCCGTCCCCTTTCGAGTGCCCTAGCCTCTCAGTACCTCAACATCCCCAACTCCCATGACCTCTGTCTCCAGTCTACTTCATCTATGTACCTGAGATGGGCCCCCAGCTAAATCTGCTCCAGGTACCAGAATTCCTCGCTAGTCACTGCTACAAGTCAGGCTGGTCTGAGGCCTACCTACCAGTAACTTGGAGTTCTGGATGTTTCTAGGGCCCCTGATGAACCGAGATTACAGACCAAGGGAAATCTACCTTTTTAAAAAGTCTGACAAGGTTTCCGAAGTACACAGCTTAGAGAGTCCAATTAGGCAGGGCGGCCATCATTAAGATGACCTTTTTCTTTTTTAAATGTCAATGATATGGGGTGGGCAAGTGTTACCGCTAATACTGTCTAGACAGCCCCTTAGACCTCCGCATATGGACGCCCGGCATGACAGCCGGAGCAGAGAGCACACACGATGCAATCATCAAGAGGAAATGAAATACACCATGAATTAAGGGACTATCTCTCTGCCCTTATGGGATGCGGCTAATAACTAAGGAAGTCAGGACCGGGTGTGTGGGCGGGCAGACAAGAGCGCCGGGCTGTCAGACCGCTGCCGTTCTGGTAATGATGATGACAGAGGTTTGGCACACTCAGAGTAGGAGCACCTGAAGAGTGACACTGGCTCCGACATGCACTCACCTGGTAGATAAAGCCGCTCATCCGAGGACTGGCTGATACCATGAGCAAAACGCTCGAAAATAACAAGAAATATCTTTCTTCTTTCTCCTAGAGTAGAGGGAGAGGCGAGAGAGAGAAATGCAGCAAGTTCAGAAGACGGGGATGGCTTTTGAAGGAGGCCTCGAATTCAAAAGGGTGGCACAGCAAGTGCCCATATGCCGTATTTGGAATCAGGAAGGCCTGACTTCAAATGTGGTCAGGCACTTCCTTGTTGTGGAAACTGCCTCAGTTTCCTCAACTGTAAAATGGGGATGACAATAGCACCTACCTCACGGGGTTGTTGTGAAGACCAAATGAAATAACATGTATGAAATATTTTCCAAACTTTAAAGGACTATAGAAATATTAGTTATTAAAAATGTATGTGTGAGCATCTGTAAGTTTATATACAGATATGTGTGCGTATGTATATCACAGTGAGTGTGTATATGTACCGTGTGTGCATGCGTACTGCATATGTGTACGTATGTGGCTGCATAAGGCTGTATATATGTGCATGGAGATGCATGTTTTTGAGACTCTCTACATGGAATATTTTCTGAAACCTGGCTCACAGAATCCCAGGCCTAGAACTCTAGCTCAGAGGCCAGCATGCTGAGGCCCAGAGGAAGGTCACATGGACACACAGAAGATGGCAGGTCCTCCGACCCCAAATCCAACGCTCAGTTCCCCCCTGCCGGCAAGTCCATAAAGAGGCAATTGTCCTCAAAACTGAATGAAGCCACAGACTATTACATTTGTACTTTAAAATGAGTCTAACGAGTTCTTCCTTCTCCATAAAAATAACAAAATTTGTATAGCACTTTTACGTCTGTGAAGCACTATCTCAAATAAACCTCCTGGTAGCCCTGTGAAGAAGGCACCACCATTTCCATTCAACAGATGAAAACACTAAGATTCAGAAAGGCGAATCGATCAACAAAGCTGTAAAGTGCTAAGCACTGTGCCAGGCACTGGGAATATGAAGACAAAAAGGAAAAAATTAGAGACAGGACTTGAACCCAGATTTTTCTGACTCTCAGACCAGCACTCTAACCCAGAAGCTACCCCACCCCCATGATCCTCTCCTACATAACCACAGCTCCTGACCGAGGTGACCGAATCGCTCGCTAAGGGTCTCTCTTTGCTTCCAAGTAGAAACTTGCCTCGCTCTGGGTATTCCCTTGGCTTCCAAAAGCACCCGATGCCCGATGCATCCTCGGACATCCTGACCCTTGCATTTAAAAGATGGCCCTCAACAGGCCTCAGCCTGGGACAATAAGGAGCCAGGAGGACACTAGAGCACACCCATCACATGTGCAAAAACACAGAGCAGCTTCACTAAACTTGGAGACTGGGAAACTCCCAACAGCTGACCAAGCAGGTCGAGTGGCCACACTCACCGATGATTTCATTTCACATCACGAAAAATGAGTTCTGAAATTGTAAGATTGGTAAAATGACGGCAGGTTGGAGGGGGAAGGGGGGAGGAGAAGAAAGGGGATATATTACATAGTGCAGGAAGCTCATTACCATAACATTTGCATCAAATATTTGGTCATGATACATTGGAACATTCAGGAACAGAGTTATCATTCTTTCAGCCACTTGTAAATCCAGCCACAAACAGAGCTGCCTTAAGCAGAGTCCAACCCGAAAAAGGGTTTTCCTTAACCATGGACTCCTAGATATCAGGGGGGTCCATGACCCTGGATGGGGAAAAAAAGTCCATCGCCATTTTCATTATCTCTAACTGAAATGTAACATTTCCTCTGATTATTTAAAGACACAATTCTGAGAAGGGATGCATCCACACTGTCAAAGGGGGCCCGGGGACATGGGGAAGATTAAGAAAACCTAGACTAGAGAGGGGCCATCAAAAGTTTCCCTTTTCCCAAGGGCCTTAATGGGCTCGGAAAAGAGAGGTAAACCGGCATCTGCTTTCATTTCCTTACCCTTTCCCTAATTCAGCCATCTTTAAGCCATTGCTCTCTCATCCTTCTGCCAGTTCACAGACCAAAAAAGTCTCTGCTCATCTTGAAAGCCAACCCTACAGGTGGCTGAGAGTCCATCACAGGCCCTTCCTTCTCTCGAAGGCCTTTGTTGCTATGCTTCTGCCCTTATCCAGTATCTTCAATCCCTTCTTTGCTGACTGTTTCTCCTTTGTCTTCAGATACGCTTGGAGCCTCTCTGCCCTAAACAAAGCTAAAAAGCCAACTCCTTCCTCCAATCTGATCCCATCCTGCTCCTCCTCTACCCTCCAAGTTCTTTCCTTCCAAAGTCCTTGTCGGTATGGTCTTACGCTTCCTTTGCCACGGCTCTGTCCTAAACTCTTCCATCTGGCCGCTAATCTCAGCACTCCATTAAGCCCCTCTTCTAGCTGGCCGACAATGCTAAAATTCCCTCCATGGAGTCTCTTCTATTTCTTGAGCCAAACCCTTCCCGCTCTTCAATGTGCAACTGAAGCCCCATTTCTTTCAACAAGCCTTCCTTCATTATTCCAATTTACACGAACATATGACATCTCTGGGACGCTGAGTGCCCAAACTCATCAAGGGGGATTTTCTCTCTCTGACACTTAATAGTAGGTAGATAGATAAGTAGCACACCGACAGACAAGTAGATCTCTACAAGGTCTTGGAAGGTAGACGTCGGAGTCCAGTGTCTACACAGCTCTTAGGAGATTTCTTTAGCTCCTAAAATGGATTTCTGAAGGCTGAGGGTTAAATGATGCTGCTGAACAAAAGCCAGGGACACTGTCGGAAGGCTAAGATTAAATCTTGCATTTCTACCTCCGGCCTTGGTCCTGGGTCCCAGACAATGATCCGATTTAGGATTAGGGATTACTAAAATTTCCCTTTAGGCTTAGCATGTAAATGAATTTGAATAAACCCTAGATCTAAGTAAAGGAAACAAGTGGTCATCGTCCTCCATCCTCCTTTATTCTATACCTGTGCTGGCAGCAAAAACAAAAGCAATCCATCTTGGTGTAGGTGTCTCATGGAAGGTGAAAAGCCTTATGGTTCCCTTAAATATCATATCTATGTATATGTATGGAAAAATAGATGTGCATAAATATACATCTGTAGGGTGTCCTAAAAGTCTTAATATGGGTTTAAGCTATTAAAGTTATTAAAGCTTAAAACTGCATTCAGACTTTTGGGACTATCTGTATTATATTGCATAGAATACAATATTTTATTGTATTTTTCTGGAGGTTTCTTATGGGCTTATTTTCCCTTCCCAGATAAGTTACCAAGTCCTCAAGGGCAAAAAAAAAAACCCACCCCTCATGTTTCTTCCCTAAGGACTAGGGTGTTTAGTACAGTGCTAGCCAGAAAGTAAGTCTCAATTTCTGGACCAAAAGTCCTCACGTTAGGCCCTGGTGGAGGAAAGAATCACGTCAAAGTCGCAATCTCTTACCTCATTGTTGCCACACTGTACCATTACTTGCGACATAAAGATGACATTGCCCAGGGTTTTTATATCGTCTCCTTCCCAGCCCTGGATGGTTTCGGAAAGAATCTGCAATTCCAGTTGTTTCTTCTTTCTCAGGTCCTGACACTGAGCCTGTGGAGCCAAAGCACTTTGTTACCACTCTCATTCAAAGCAAGAACTGCTTGCTGGGTAAATGGAGGTGAAAGAAGATTCAAGTCAGAGGGAATTTGGGACGATTAGACTCGTAAGGCAGATTGGACCAGTCGCTGCAGGCCTTGGAGGGGTAGAAAGTGTGTAGAATATAAGTCCCTGGAGGGGAGCTGATCACAGAATCTCAGAGTTCAGAGGAAAATAAATCACAGTCCAATCTGTATACGCATATTCTCTATTTTCTTGACAAGTGGCCATCCAGATTTTGCTCGATGTCATCTAACAAAGGGGAGGGGAGACACATAATTCAACTTTAGGACATCCCTCAAGGCCGCGAAGGTTTTCTACACTTGCAACTTCTACCCAGTGGTCCTAAGTCTGCCCGCTAGGGTCAAGCAGTACAATTCGAATTAATGCGTCTTCCAAGTGCTGGTCACTCTGGAGATACCTGATGGCTAATAGCTTCCCCCTAAGACTTTTTTCTCCAAGCCAAACATTCCCAGTTCCTCTGCTCAATCCCCATGAGGCATGAAGTCAAGGGCCTTCATCAGCCTGATGGCTCTCCTGGGAACGCTCTCTAGATCATCAGCGACCTTCATAAATCAGAGTGCCCGTGATGGTACGTAGCACTCCAGATGTAGTAAATCCCTGACTGAGCCCGATGACATCACCACCATCATAGTCCCGGATGTGATGTCTCACTTAACACAGCCTAAGACTGCATTTGCAACCTGGACCACAGTATCATGCTATTGGCCTATACCGGGCTCGCTTACAATCTCCTGACCTCTCTAGCTCTTTTTCAGATGAACCGCTGTCTAGTCACGCCTTCTCCGTTGTCTACTTCTCAATTTGACTTTTGAACCAGTTCTAAGATTTTATATACTTTACGTCCGTATTAAATTTTCTCTCTGCGATCTAATACGTTACCAGCCTTCTCGGCTTTGTGTTGTCTGCACAGTTGGGAAGCAAGATATCTATGCCTTTATCCGGGTCACTGATTAAAAAGTTAAGGGACACAGAGACAAGCAGAGATCTCTGGGTCACTCCGCCGGAGACTTCCTTCCACTCTGCCATGGAATCATTAATGACTTTTTTATTCCAGTTATTCGACTAGTTCCGAATCCATCTGACTGTATATTCTAGCCAACATCTCTCCATATTTTCCACAAGACTATCATAAACAACTTTACCGACTGCTCAGCTAAAATCTCCATTTTGCTCAGTTCCCAAGTAGCTTCTTGAAAATGAGAGAAAACAGACAATAAGATGAAAATAACCCAAAGATTGAAAAGAAAATCCTAGTCTTTATGTCACCACCATTCAAATCAATCTTGTAGTGAAAACATATGTTTTGTGCCTTACGCTTTAATTAGGCCAGCAGTAGGTCTCTCTAAATAATGCAATAAATTGTCTCAGGAGAAGAAGAAGAAAATTACTTGTAATTCAGAATGAGCTGGGGCTGGCAAGGAATGCTAAGACCGACAAAAAGAACCTTTTTGAGATTACAGGTCGGAGTTAAAAGACAACGGATAGAAGTATGAAATTGCCTACATAAAGGGAAACAGATTTAGACTTCACGTAAGGCAAAAACTTCCGAACGACTCCAGCTGTCCCTGAATGGAATGGGCTGCCTAGAGAGGCAGTGGGCTCACCCCTCACTGGAGGTTTTGAAGTGAATGTTGGGGAACTATCAGCTATGATATGATGTGGAAGGGACTCTTATTCAGATACCTGCTAACTTCTGAGATCTCTTCCAAGTCTCAGTTCCATGATGACAAAGCAAGAAGGCCCTCCCTCCCAGTTTGCCAACTGTGTTTTATGAATATACAAAGCATCCAAGTTCTATTAAATGTTAACACTGCAGAACATTTTAATGACACCCCCCCACAGTAAGTGCATATGTGAGCACACGCTGAGCTATGCCATCATTCCAAACGAGGTGGATTGTTTTCATTTCATGCTTTCCCTAAAACCTTTGCTGTCTTCTTCAATAAAACCATCACATCTTTTCTCATACTGTGTGAGGCGAAGGATTTAGCCAAAAAGTCCTTAGCCTTAGTCGCGGGCAAGCCCATTTTGAAGGCTGTCTATATCACTTCCTAGCCATGTGGCTAAAATGAAACAGTAGAGGAAGGGAAGAAGCAGGACCACTACATAATTGGAATAAATAAGAAACGGGAGGCTCTTTCTATAGAGGAAAGAGCTGGACCCTTTAAGGACGAAGTGCTTGCTCATCTCCCAAGGAATGAGGATGTGACTGGATCTGCTCAGGTGAGAATTCATCTACTACTGCTCGGAGAAGGACTATATGAGTTTGTGGTGAGCGGTGACTCCCACCGGAGGGGAGAATGGGGCAGTTATTTGTCAAGGTGACAATCGTCCTCCAGAATGTGACAGAAAGTCTTCCAAGATCTAGCAAAACAAACACTGACTGCCCAGTTTGGACAACTTAGGTAGGCACAAAGGAAATGGCCAAACGAAACCCAGAAATTACTGTCAAAGGTCATGAAGTCATGAGCAAGAAACTGAAGACCTCAGAGATACAGGTGGTGTTGCACCATTGCTGCCCATCGAGGGCAAAAGCTTCAGAAGAAAAAGGAAGGTTAAGAAGATGGCAAGTAAAAGTAAATTCTGGAGCTCTAGCCCAAGGTTCAAAATATAGAAACGTGAGGCTTGCGGCCGAAGACACCTGACAAGTAAGAAAGTATGAGCTCATACACTTACAAATCATCAAATAAAAAGGAAGAGAGAAGGAGAAACTTATTTGTTCCTATCAAATTAAATTCCATTGGTTCTCAAACTTTTATAATGCTAGAACTCCTCAATTTAAACAAAACTTTGGCAGAATTCTTGAAATGAAACTCTCTAAGATTATTCTTGCAAATGTCCATTAACAGACAACAAAAGGTTCATTTGAAAAAAATAAACCTGGGATGTATCGGGGTTCCCTGCAGCATGATTTGAGAAACCCCTGCTCTATACCAAAGGAAGAAGCTACAATGCGGGAAGAATAGCAGTACAGACGATCGAAAACTCAAGGGAAACAGATCCAAAGGAGATGGGAGCAGCAAGAATCCTGGTTCGGGCAGATGCAGATCCTGTATCTGGCCAAGAAAAGAAAAGAAAGATCAGCAGGTAGATAGGTAGACTTAGAGATAGGTCAGTAGTTAGACAGATATAGACAGACAGATAATACACTGATTGCAAAGATTCTCACAGGCTTGAACAATGGCTTGAAGTCTAATAAGACAAAATTGAATAGGAATAAGTAATTAATGGCTTATGTTTAAGTGAAAAAAAAAAAACGAAATTGACTTCATGGGACTAAGATTTGGGAAGCATGGCTAGCAAGCGGTCTAACTGGAAAAGATCCCGTGGTTTCAGTGGATTGTAAGATCAATATAGATCAATGATGATACATCAGCCAAAAAAAGCAAATGCTATCTTGGCGTGCATCCCAAACTAAGGATCTGGATCTGACGGTAGGTGGTGTACTTCTCCGTGGTCAGATCACATCTGGAGGGAACACCGCATTTAATTCTAGGCGCCGCACTTCAGAAGCAATATTGGAGACGTCTGGGGGAAAGAGACTGAGGAGGGTGGGGGTACTGTAAAAAAAAGGCCTTGTCGTCAAGTCACATGAGGATCAGCCAAAGGAGCTGCAGAAGAGATGGCTTAAGAGGATCATGAGAGTTATAGTCAAGTACTTGTGCTCATTCATGGTAACAGGAGACCCATTGGGCCTGGCCCTGAAGGGTAGAATTAGAAACCACGTATGGGCATTGCAAAAAGGCAGATTTCATTTGCTGCCAGGAAAATAAAAACTTCCCAACAGCGAAAGCTGTCCCAGAGAAAATGGGGCTGCTTTGAGAAGTAGTGAGCTCCCTGTTCCTGGAGGTCTTCAAGCAATGGCAACCTCTTGTTAGGAACATTGTGCGATGGTTCTTGTTCACATACAGGTGAGATAAGATGGTCTCTTTCTATTTCAAGTTTGTGATTTTATGTCACTGCAGAGAGTGCTTCCCCTTTCTGGTCCTCAGTTTGCGTCTCCCTGAAATGAGGAATATCAGACCTACCTCACGTGAACTGCAACATGACAAATTTAGAACTGGAAGGGACGTTAAGGACCATCTAAGCAACCCCCCCTCATTTTACAGAGGAGGAAATTAAGACGCAGAGAGGTAAGCCTCTCGGTCAACAAGCATTTATTAAGCAGTTACTGTTTGTTAGACCCCATTCCAAGTGCTGGAGATATAAAGAAAGGTAAAAACAAAACACAAAACCCATAACCTGCCAAAGGTCACAGAGACAGTAGGAAAGAGAAGTGGAATTCAAACCTAGACCCTCTAAGTACAGAGCCAGTATTTTTTCTGTTTCTATAATGACACATGGGAAGTACTCTGGCACTAGCTGAAGGCTACAGCACAGTGTCAGAGATGGCGAGACGGCCTTGGAACCGGCAAGATCTCTGAACTCTACTGGCTGGGTAGCCTTGGGTAGGATACTTAATGTCTCAGGGACGTGGGCAACTCTCAAAGAGCCTAATTCTCAGAGAAGGTGCCAGTTTCCACCGGTACAGGGAATACATAGAACTTCTCCCTCACATCAATGAAATCACAAGGCCATTCCCAAGCCTCTTATGATTCTGACCATACCCTGTGCGGAAGGGTCAGAAGTCAATATAGCCTACCAGTAACGGACTATAATCTGAATCCTAAGGAATACGGTAAGGGCACAAAAACCGATCAGGGAGGCAAGAAAGCCAATCAGGCCAAGCTATACCCTGTAGACACTGAGCAATAGAGTCCTCTGGTCTTGAAGTTGATAGTGATGGGTAAGTCACTTGCCAGGGGCAAAAAAAGGGAAGAAAACAAGCAGAGATGAGGATGGGTCACAAAGCATCCAGAGAATGAAAGAAGGAAAGGTTCTTTAAAACTGAGATTCTCCAGTCTGGTTAGTTCACCTCCCTGTGACCATTCCTCCAGAATCCTTTTGTCTTTTTCATGTCAATTTCAGGGAAATGGTCATTTGACCATAAGGAGGTGAAAAAAAAATGATGACCGCTCTAAAAATCCAAGACCACAGGTGCCCTCGGAAGAACAGGTTGAGGTATCAAAAGACCCACCCTTCACGAAGCACTTTTTTCCTTTCATGGTATCAGGAGGGATTTTTACTTCCTTGCTATGAATGAACTGCCACATTGCCGTCTCTTGGCAATCGGCTCCAACGCTCACGTCGGGCTCCTTTCAGTGACTCATGAGTTGCACAAAGTACAAGGTGGTCCATACTGGGATAGAGATAGACACAAAAGGAAATCCCCCACCTACACACTGGTGCTTCATGTGGCAGATATTGAAAATGCGTTGACTTCATAGACTCAGGTTTGCAAGCTTTGATAGGTAAGCACAATTTTTTGGAATACGGAGAAGACAAAAGTTAAATGAAACCTGAACCCGGTGGTGCTGCCCCTAAGCCCACTGTTTCCACTCTTGAGACCTTTGCACTTGGAAAAAAGCGTCAGCTTTGAGTCACTGGTTTTAGGGACACAGCACAGAAATGGGGACCGTCACCTACCGCCAGAGCCTTGAATGATCCAATCGCTTTCAGAACGTCCTGGTGATCCAGATGAGACTCCTAAGAGAAGAGAGAAACTCCCTTAATTTTGTTTTAGCCACTGTACTGAGAATCCCAGCATCCCGTTCTCCTCCATTACAAGAAGGATTAGCCACATCAGGCAGTTGGTTTCACATCATAGATTCTGTCACCCACAAGTCCCCATTTCCCTTTTTGTTGTTTTCATTTAACTACCTATAAGAATTCTGTGTGACAAGTTGCTTTGCTTCTCAGGGTCCCGGGCAACTCTCTAGGACTATTGCGTTACAAACAGGGCATCTCTGATCTGTGTCAGTAAGGGGAGTCTCCACACCAAAGCTGATGACAATGACATCCTGGGTCCAGAAAGAAGATGAGAAGGAAGAAGAGGAGGAAAAAAAAAGGGAGGAGGAGGAGAGGAGAAAAAGGAGGAAGAGGAAGAAGAATTCTTCCAAAGGGAGGCATCATTAGGCCAAAATGCCAGGAGTATGGGAATTTCGGGTGCAGCACAGGAGTTGTAATAGTTGGCCCAATCTGCTTTGCAAAGATCTTTCCAAATGGATGTTATAGGAACCGACCTAAACCCAAATTGGAAAATGTCAATGTTTCCTTCCAAAGATTACTTCTGAAACAAGGCCCGAGGATCTCATGGAACTTATAACCCCAAGAATCTCATGGAACTTGTAACCCCAAGTAAGTCATCAAAGTGGAAAATATGAATAGATTCCTTAGTTCACGTCCCAGGTGACGGATCTAGAGCTGACAACCAAAGGAAGACAAAGATATCTCAGTTACCTCCCTAACTTCTGGAAGTCAACGTCACCAAAGAACCACTTGAAATCCTCTCCTTAGTCTCATCCCTTGGTGACAGAATACTAAACTGGGTGGATATGATTGTGATCCAGGACAGATACGTAAGGAAACTCAAAGCCTAAAAAAGGCCTTGCATGGTCACAAGAAACATAATCAATGCAGTAATCTGCTTTAGCAATGGCAAGATAAAGGCATTCCCTCTGGGCTTAAGTTTCGTGCTATTTTAAAAATAGATCTTCTCTTTCATAAAATACCTTTGCTTTGAACTAATTGTCATGTCCCCACTGACTAGTAAAGGTAAACATACTGGTGGGGGCTCCTGAGCAATGGGTTTGAGTGGCTTCAGCTCCAAAGCAGACTCTGAACCTGCAGTAGCCTCATCTGAGGGATCTACTCTGCTGGTCTGAGGGTTCTCCCATGAGCCACTGCTGTTTCTGTTAAGTTCTCCCAACGGGAGAAAGAGGCCGGACTCCTTCTAGATTCCAGATTCAGGAGGGTGGATAAAACATCAGAGGTAGGTATTCCATGCTGTCCTTTTCATGTTCTGACCCACCCTTTAGCTTAACTGCTCTGTTAAGAAAGTCAGAAAGCCAGAACAAGCCTCTGAGCCAGCTAGAGATGAGTTATCTAATGGTGAGAGGAAACAGGCTGCCTGGACCAGATGCAAGTAGAGAAAGCTCGGGTGAAGGGAAATGTCAAGGATGGGGTTCAAGCAGGGAAAAGAGTGGTCTTTTTATTTTATTTTATTTTTTTGGCCCGAGCCATTCATTCCTGAGCACGCACAGTGCTGAACAACAGCAGAAATGGATTTTTCCTGATAACTGGCGATGACAAGCCAGAGACGTTCCAGCTGTTGGCAAGGTAGCCAGAGGTCAGCTCTTTGCTGAGCCCTAACAGAAAGCTCACCCTGGCAGCCTTGGCTCAGCAGCTCCCCCACTGCCTCCGGGCAGAAGACAGGTCCTATACCCTGAGAATGTGGTTTTGCACACGGTGGGGCTAGCAGAGAAATACATAGCCTCTTTCTTTAAAGTTAACCGAGCCTTTTTAAAACCTCAAACCTTTCCCCAGACAACAGGAAGAGCAACTAGGGTAAATGCAACCTCCCCGAGTGGGCCCTCTTCCCCCACCTACAGCCGCAGAATATATAGATAGGATAGCACAGGACTAGGAACACAGTAGGTGCTCATGAAATGCTCACTGGCTGAAATATTTCCAAGAAGTTTCAAGGGTCTGTTGGCCCATTTAAGGCCTGAGCCCAAGTCCTATTTATTCAAATGAGTTTGCTGTAGCTACAGTACCATTATCCTAGGTAAAGATAGAGGCTCTACATGTAAAAGGGCGCCTTTCCTTCTTTTCAGAGTTAGGGGACTATGGGTAGGGAGCAGCGCATATACCATCAGACTTGGTTGTTTTTTTCAGTTTCACTGAACCACTTTGTTTCGATTTCTTTTTTTATCTTTTATGAAGAGAGCCGGAAAGGGATCCATTTGGAAATAAAGGAGACAGGAGAATGAAAGAGATCAATAAAAACTGTTAAAATGGGAGAAAGAAGGTGAATCTGTGTCGATGGTCATATATTTTTACTCATCAGCCCCGAGTCCATTTCGGAGTTTAAACGTCCCTGGAAAGCACCTGAAATTTTTAACATGACTTTGGATCTTAGGAGACTAAACTCGAAGCTGAAATTGAGTTGTCAAAATGATAAAAATAAAAAGAATAAAAAGAATAAAGCTCCTCCAAGAGCCCCAAAGCTCCCTGGCTGAAGAGCAGGGGCAGAGCAGGTAGCTCCAAGCCCGGTGTCACCAAGCTGTTTTTGGCGATAACTGATGGGGCGAGAGGAAATCTGGGGCACGGCAAGTGGGGAGAAAAGCCCTGCCAAGGGCCCCCCTCTGGGGCTGCTGCTACACTGCACTTAGGATCCATCTGATCCATTTTCCTCCTTTAGAGGATAACCTAAGGAGGAGGCTAACAAGAGACCCAATGAAGCTTCTGCTTTCTACCCAAAAGGTGCCCTCCACATGGCCAACAGATTGCGGCCTGTCTCTTACCTCCATGTGGCGCTCCAGCTCTTGGAGGAGAGACACGTACTTTTCCAGTCGCATGAAGGGCTTGCTGAGGTTTGTTGTCAACAGAAGAATCCCCGGATTGCTTGCTCCTTGACTCTCCATAAACTTTTCCAGACTGTCACTAGAGAGAAACAGAAGCACTCTTCACTTCATGGGCCATGGGCAATGTTCCCATGGGCAGGCCTGACCACAAATGCTCCACGGTGCTAGGCTGGTAAGGTGGAAGAACTGAAGAAGCATCTCCATAGAACTTACCGTGCCAGCCACTGTGCTAAGCATTTTACAAATATCCTCTCGCTTGATCCTCACAACAACACTGGGAGATGGAGTCCTTTTATTATCTTCATTTTACAAAAAAAAGAAACTGTGGCCAACAGAGGTTTACCCAGGGTCACACGGCCCTCCTTCCTCCATCCTTTCTGTCACCCGCGTTCCCAATCACAGTCATCCAGCCATCATATTCCAGATTCAATCGCTTCCAAGTCTGCCAATTGGCCTCCGCATCTTACTCGATCATCTCTTCCTTCCCACTGACAGAGCCAAGTCCCTACTTCATGGTCCTCATTGTGTCCCCCCTGGACTACTGCAACGGCCTCCCTCCCTCCTTCCTCTCCCCTCTCCAATCTATCCATCCATCCTCCAAACCATCCAACTGATATCTGCAAAACCCAGCTCAGCCCACGGCCTTAGGGGTTCCCAATTGTGTCTATGAGACAACACCAACTCTACTTGGCGTGGAAAATTCACCACGATCTCGTTTCAACTAACCTTTCCCATTTGGTTGCCTATCAGCTGGTTGCATAGAAGAAGACGTGAGATCAAAATCCTGCCTCGGACCCTTAGCCGTGTGACTCTGGGCAAGTCACTTTCCTTCTGCCTGCCTCAGTTTCCCCATCTGTAAACTGAGATGAATAGGAGCAGTCACCTCCCAGGGCTGCTGAGAGGATCAATGAGACATGGAAGCTGCTTTGCCAACCTTCATATATTTATTATGTACACGCTAGCTAGCATCATCCTGATGACATCTGTACCCCTCACAAACTAGTTTCCAGCCAAATCGGATGGCCTGCTGCTGCCAGTGCGAGCCGTGCCATCTCCTGCCTCCTCTTTCTGGGCTCGCCTTTGTCTCAGAGGAGCCTCGGCTCCATTCGAGGCTCAACTTCAGCGTCACCTACTCCTTATAGGAAGTCTTTCCTGACACTGTCCTCCCTAGCCCGATCACTGTCAAAGAGTATAATGAGAGAACAGACCATGTCACATTTGCAGCAATGGCAGCCAAGAGCGATGGTCAAGGCTGGGCCTCTGCCTGGCTGGACCAGCTGCCTCCACCTAGAGAATCTAGAGACACCCGCTGCCTTAGCTCTATTCTCTCATTTGACTCTTCCCACAACCTTAGAGTGGGTTTAGAGCTAGAGGGCATCACATTTGGTCCCATTTTGTATACAAGGAAACCGAGGCAATGAAAAAACTGAAATAATTTGCCCATTGTCACATAAGCAAAGTTTTCTCTCCTCTGACCTCGTCACTCCCCAACTCCATAAACTTCAGGGGCTCCCTAGTACCTCTTGGCACCAAACACAAAATCCCATTGGTTTTTAAGGCTCACCATCACTAGGTCCCTCCCTCCTCTCGCAGCCTTTCACATTTTACTCCCTTCCCTAGTCTGTGACCCAGGAACATCATCTCCATACTGTTCCTCTCCCAGTGCAGGCCTTCTCCCACGCCTAGTCTACCCTCCTTCCTCACTGCTACCTCCTGGTTTGTGAGGCTTCCTTCAAATCCTTGCTAAAATCCCACCTCCTCCAGGCAGCCTTTTCTGAGCCCTCTCAATGCCAGGGCCTTCCCTCTGTGATCATCTCCTAACTGTTTCTACACAGCGGTCCGGGTACTTATCTGCCCCATCAGCTTGGAAGCACCCCGAGAGCAGGGATAGAGTCTTTTGCCTTTCTTTGTCTCCCTAGAACCTGACACATAGCAGGTACTTCAGAAATACTTGATCTAGCCCTTTCTTCCCCTCCCCAGCAGAGATTAGCACAGTGCTGGGCTTGACTTAATTTCATCAAGACTAGAAAAATCAAAGGCTACTCTACATCGCAGGCTCAAAGGCTTCTCGAGGCAGAGGGAAGGCTCAGCCATCCAGGTTTTCACAGCCTTTTTTAGTCATCTCGTTCCACCTAGAGGCCTGCACAAAGAAGTTCACCTACGACATGAACGGCAGGCAGGGCTGAGGATCACAACTTCTCCTCCCTCTCCTTCCTGTCTGGTGCCCTCCCGCCGTCTCCCTACTTCTGACTTCTCACCCCCAAAGAGGGTGAGAAATCCCAATTTGTGCATTTCTCTCCTTGGCAGTCCTGGTCTGCAGAGAATGCTGGGAATCTTCCTGCTGGCTAGGTTTCAGGATCGGTGGCAGCAGAGAGGTGCTCTCATTGGCTTGTGTTCTAGCCGGATCCCATCACAGCCTAAATAAGCATGGGATGGCTGCGGAGAGGAATCCTGCCTGGAGTACTCAGGGAAACGAACTGTATGGATGAAGCCTAATGAATCCCACCATTTCCAGAGGAGGAAACTAAAGCTCTGAGAAGGGACATGATCTACCCATGATCACTATTAAATGAAGAAGTGCTGTTATATAGTAGAGAAATGCCGGACTAGGAGGCAGGAAGCTTTGGGCTCAAACCTAGCCTCAATCACTAACTAGCTGTGTCCCCTCTGTCAGCCTCCATTTTCTCCTTGATATCCATTGCATTCAGGCCCATCTCCAGTCCTTCGTCTCTATCTTGCCACTGGCCCCAGATGGCTCTGGAAGGGAAAATGAGGTAATGACCTCACCCAGCCTCCCTCACTAAATCCATTTCACTTGCATGTGATGGCACCTCCCTACCATCATGGTCCTCCTTAGGAACTAGGGACAAACAAGAACCACTTTCATGAGGTGGAGATAAGAGCGGTCCCTAGCTCAAAGGTAGATTGTTGAGATCTGCAAATGAGCTACATCTTCCAGTCCTATATAAATGAGAATGATTATTATTGTTGTCATCGTTGTTGTCATTATGACACTAGTCTTAGTTCTTTCATAATGTGCTCCCTTCTGAAATGGATGGTGTATTATGGTCATCATAGTCACATCGAGGGAATGCTCCCAGGTTTCCTGATTTAATATTTAATAAATAGTATTTATTATTTAATATCATATATCATATAGGTCATATAATATAAATTAAAAAATAATGAAGTGACATTTGGTAAATAAACTAATTGTTCCCACCACAGATCTTATGAAACTTCATAAAACTTGCCAGGATTTCTGGGAATTATCTGAGATAATTCTCCTCCAGTGATTCATAAATGTACAGCAAATAACCTTTTAGAGGAAACAGGTATGGGGACAGAGGTTTGGAAAGCCATCCAAGAGAGAACCTGCAATCGGAGCTCACGGGCTTCCCTCCCAACTTTGCCAGCAAGGCGACCGAAGGTCAACTCACTTCGTCGGCCGAGACCTCAGTTTCCTCCTCAGTAAGATGAGGAGTGTGAACGAGGTGACCTCTCGCGACCCTTCCGGCTAGAAAATTGTGATCCTGTGATCACTGAGTGAAACTTTTCAACAAGCTATGCCTTTAGGTCCACCCTGTAATAGCTTAGAAGAAACTTCTTCTGCACCATCAGAGAAATCCAAGTCATGACCCGGGGAAATGAGGAAGGACCTGGAGCATGCATCATTAGTTACAGGTAAAACTGGCAAGGGCCAAAACCTCATTTCGGCACAAAGAGTCCTTTGTCATTTCAACTATATCATCTCTTCTGGCTTTTTTCCCTCCAATTCAACAGGTCTCATGATTTTTCTTCTTAGATCAAAAGGACTAAATATAATGGGAAAATCTTAATTTCCATCTCGATTTGTGTTATGAGATTCTCTCCCTTGATCATGTAAAAAATGCCCCAAATTGTCAGACAGGAATCCCGTGCACTGGAAACCAAAATTAGACACATTGAAGGCTAGTGACGGAAGGGTCTTTGAGAGGTCAATTTAGCCCAGTTCTCTCACTTTGTAAACTGAGTCCAGGAGACAGGGAGGAACGCGGCCATGGGTCAACAAGTTACTGCTTCTCAAGTCCCAGTCCTTGACCCCTGATTGTGTGACTTTACCTGATTGTGTGACTTCACTTCACTTTCCCAAGCCTCAGTTTCTTCATTTGAAATATGGCAAAGGATCAGGGGGATAAGGTGGGAAAGGGAAGGTGTTAGATTAAATAATCTCTAAATTACTAGTTACTTAGTTACTAGTTAGGAGAAGTTGCCCTCTCTCCCAAGTGCCAGAGGAATGACACAAGAATCAGATGTGTTGCAATAACCAATGACTATAGAAACCTGGTGTTGGACAAAGCCAAAGAGCCCAGCTTCTGGGATAAGAACTCCCTATTTGACAAAAATTGCTGGGAAAATGGGAAAATAGTAGGGCAGAAACTGGGCATTGACCAATACCTAACATCCTCTCCCAGCTAAGATGGAAATGGGTTCATGATTTAGACATAAAGGATGATACTATAAGCAAATTAGGAGAACTAGCCCTTGTTAGTGTTAGTGAGTTTTTGCCTCTCAGATCTGTGGAGAAGGAAGGAATTTATGGCCAAAGAAGAACTAGAGAACAGTAGGAAATGCAGAACAGATCATTTTGATTATACGAAATTTAAAAGTTTTTATACAAACAAAATGCAGCCAAGATTAGAAGAGAAGCAGAAAATGGGGAAAAAATTTTTTTACATCTAAGAGTTCTGATAAAGGTCTCATTTCTAAAATACATAGAGAAATGACTCAAATTTCTAAGAATACAAGCCACTCTCCAATTGCTAAATGGTCAAAGGATATGAAGAGACAATTTTCAGATGATGAAATTAAAACCATTTCTAATTGTATAAAAAATGCTCTAAATAATTACCTATTAAAGAAATGCACATTAATACAACTCTGGGGTACCACTACACACCTCGCAGATCGGTTAAGATGATAGTAAAAGATAATGACGAGTGTTGGACGGGATGTGGGAAAACTGGGACGCTGATGCATTGCTGGTGGAGTTGGGAACTGAGCGAAGTATTCTGGAGAACAATTTGGAACTGTGCTCAAAGGGCTATCAGACATGTGCTTTAGGAAGATCACTTTCCTAGCCGAGTGGAGGAAGAACTGGAGTGGGGAGAGACTTGAGGCAATGAGATAAAGCAGAGGACTACTGCAGTAGTCCGGGTGTAAGTGATGAAGGACCGCACCAGCATGACAGTGGTGTCAGAGGAGAAAAGGGGGAAAGGGGCCATACAAGGGGCAATCAAACTGTGCATACCCTCTGACCCAGCAGTGTCCCTACTGGGCCTGTATCCCAAAGAGATCATAAAAAAGGGAAAAGGACCCACATGTGCAACAATGTTTGTGGCGGCCCTTTTTGTAACGGTAAGAAACTGGAAACAGAATGGACGCCCATCAACTGGAGAATGGCTGAATAAGTGATGGTATATGAAAATTACGGAATATTACTATTCTGTAAGAAATGACCAGCAGGATGATTTCAGAGAGGCCTGGAGAGACTCGCATGAATTGATGCTAAATGAAGTGAACAGAACCAAGAGAACATCGTACACAGCAATAAGATTATGCGATAATCAATTCCGATGGACGTGGCTCTTTTCGGCGGTGGGGTGATTCAGGCCAGTTCTGCTGGATTTGTGAAGGACAGCCATCTGCATCCAGGGAAAGGGGTATGGGAAATGGATATGGATTACAACATGGTGTTTGCACTTTTTTGTTGTTCTTTGCTTGCTTTTTTTCTTTCTCTTTTTTTCCCTTTTTGATCTGATTTTTCTTGTGCAACATGAGAAATGTGGTGCCACATACAGATAAATTGCACATGTTTAATATGTATTGGATTGCTTGGTGTCTGGGGGTGGGGTAGGAGCAAGGGAGAAACTTGGAGCATGGGTTTTACAGAGGTGAATATTGAAAGCTATCTTTGCATGTATTTTGCAAATTAAAAGCTATTATTAAAATACATTTTAATTAAAAAATAAAAAATATGAAACAAGAAAAAAAAAAAGATGATGTGCTTCCTCTAAGCAAAATCCTTCTTGCTATAGCTTAGAGATCTCTCGTGTGTGCTAAACAATAACACTGATACTTTATACGTGAGGACTGGAGATTGCTGGAAACTGACTGCTAAGGAAACAACAGAGGCTCACATGTCGATACGCTGGACCTCTGGAAGCAGGGGAAAGGGAACAAAAGGAATGACCCAAAAAAGCTGAAAAAAAACTTTCAGAGCATGACTGAGAAAAGGGAGTAAGATAAGACAGCAGCGAGAAAAAACCATTTGGACATGTCGATTCAGGCCGGACCAACCGGACTAGGGACAAACCAACAGCCACAGCAGGCTTCAGGGGACTTTCTTGGGGTCCGGGTTTTAGCCCCAACATTGGGCTTTTCTGATGAGAAGGATGAGAGAGAAGTACAGGGCAGGGCTACATTCCCAAGGCTGACCCCAGAAGAGGAGCCTTTAACCCCTCAGGTTGCAGCAGGGAAGAGAGAGAAGGCCCCTGGTATTTCCTCACAGGAAATAAGCCCAGTCATACTGACTAGCTAAAAATAGCTTTGCGCAACAGCAAAGGGAAAGCGTTCTGGACGTGGAAGCAGGAAGATCTGGAGTTAAATCCTGTCTTTAACACTTATAAGCTATATGTGCAGCGCATCCAGGTGGCACTGCAGTGGATAGAGTGCTGGGCCTGGAATCAGGAAGAGTCCTCTTCTTCCTGAGTTCAAATCCAGCTTCAGCAACTTCCTAGCTATGTGACCCTGGGCAAGTCACTTCACCGTGCTTGCCTCAGTTTCCTCAGGTGTAAAATGAGCTGGAGAAGGAAAGAGTAAAGCACACCAGGATCTCTGCCAACAAAACCCCCACTAGGATCATGAAGAATCAGGAAAGATCACTTTCAAGTCCAAAGCTCTCCCTAAATCTCTATAAGGGACTGGGCTCCTCAGAAGGACATTTGGCCTGTTAGGATGTACTCAGGCAGATAACCCCAATGCTTCCATTAGGATCAGGCGCCTCTGTTCTCTCACTTCTCCTCTCTTAGGCCATTTCACTGGAGAAAGGACACCATAACGCAGCACGCTGCTAAAGCAGATCCAAATGCAACTGGGAAGTGTTTAACAAAATGAGTAAAAATGCAAAACCACAAGAGATGAGGTTAATTTGTGATTTTGAAGTTGCTATATAGCCTGGAGGGTTTTGGCTGCTCTCAAAGGACCAGTTCTTTCTATTAATTTGTTGTGAGAGCATGGCCAAGTCCTTTCTATTTCTCTGGGTTTGTTTTCCTGATATCAGAGGAGGGAGATTGGCCTAAATCAGCTTTCAAGATTCTTCCAGTTCCTACTCCGATCCTGTAAGGTTGCTGTATGATGTGCTTATTTCTTGAACCCAGGCTCTTCTCCTGGAGTCACAATAATCCAGTAGAAGAGATCCATGTCATTTCCTAAAGCAGACATTTTGGTTTCCTGATGTGTCTGGAAAGAAGACCTGGAGCTGGAATGGGATCTCTGAGGTCTTCAAGTCCAACCCGCTCATTTTACAAAGGAGGAAACCCACCCATTTTACATGGAGGGGAAGTTACTTGCCCACAGTCACACAAAAGCAGGACTTAAACCCAGGCCCTCTGAGGCCAAATGAAGCATTCTTGCCACCGTCCCACAGGGTCTAACTTTAAAAAGTCAGAGAAGCAGAAATGATATTCGTGAAGAATTCAGAGCAACCCAGGAAGATTTCAATGATCCAGCTCAATAAAATAAGCAGAACCAGAAGAAGAATGTGCACGTTAATCAAACCAATGAGAGAAGATCACTAAAAGGAGACCTAAATCCACAAAATGAAAAACCAATCACGGTCCTAAAGAGTAGAATAAAACATGCCTCCCACCTCTCAGCAGAGAAAGTCGACTACAAGGGCGAAACATCGGATACAGGAGACGTGCTTGGGTACCGTCACTGAACTGAATGGTTTTGCTCAACTGGTTTTCTTTTTTACAGGGGAAAGTTCAGTTAGAACTTTTTGCGTCCATGTAATTGAGAAAAAAGTCAAATTAAAATGAAATGATTAAAAAAATACAAGAGAAGGTTCAACTCTGGCATGGGAAGAGAAAGGATATGGTAGCATGGGAGGATACCAGAAATGAGTGGGATGTAAAAAAAAATGAAAAGCATCCAAAAAGCTCACTTAAAAATACCTTCTAGAGAACTGCACATATTTAACCTACAATGGATTGCTTACTGCCTAGGAGAGGGGGAAGAAGAGGAAGGGAGAAAATTTTGGACACCCAAGGGCGAGTCTTGAAAACTATCTTTGCATGTATTTTGAAAAATAACAAGATATTATGATTTTTTAAAAAATACCATTTAGGAGGGCGGTTTGATAAGGATGTCAACGTGATCACGCGTTCATTACCTGTGTTGAGTTATAACGTTCACAGCTGAGGGATGATTAGCACAATAAGTGAGATACAGAGATTTAAACTGAGGCATTAGGGACATCAGGCAGCCTCCAACTTTCTGCTGACTCTCGGGAAGTCTGTTTCAAAAAGAGAAAGGGAAAAAATGTATGTTATAGAAGTAACAAATACCTGAGGATCATTTCCACTAAAATAATAAGGATAACTAGTATTTTTTAATAGTTACTCCTTGCCAGGCACTGTGCTAAGCACTTTCCAAACAGCATCTTATTTGATCCTCACGCCAAACCTGTGAACTAGATGCTACCCTTTTCTATTTTACAACTGAGGAAACTGAGGCAGACTTGCTCATAAATGACTTGCTCAAGATCACACTGAGACTGGATCTGAACTCAGATCTTCCTGACCCGTACTCTATCCTGTGTGTCACCTAGCTGCCCATTAAAAATGGACAGTATCTAGGAGTTCTGAAAATTTTGCTTAACAAAGTTAAAAAAAATAAGCTAGAAACTCTGTTGTTGACTTGACTTCAATAAGGTGTCAGATATCTACCTGGCGTTGAGAGACCGCAGTTCTTAAAGGGAGGCCCAGAGTAAAATGTGAGAATGTTTTCTGTTAATGAAAAGCGTCTAAGACCAAACTGCTAGAAACAAACGAGGGTGCCCACCAGCCTCTATCACGGCGTGTGAACACAAGGGAATATTATTGTGGGTGAGACATGCCAAATATAAGGAACAGAGAGAAACGTGGGAAGCCTTATCTGAACTGATACAGAGAAAAGTAAACAGAACCAAGAGAACGACATCCACGGCACCCACAATGAGGGAAAGAGAACAACACTTAGCCAAATTTGGATTAATCGTGCTCACCACTCTTGGTCCCCCAAAACAGACGATGAACTAACACTTCTCCTCTCAAAGGAGAACAGGAGACTGTGGGTTTGGAATGGTATAAATGCTACTTATATAGTCAGTTTTGCGGAACAGTTTTTCTTTGATTCAAGGGAAGGATCAAGAATATGGAGGGGGCCAGAGGGGAGCTAGGGTAATGAATGTGGGGTAAGAAAAACAAAAGGCATGGATGCAACATTTAAATATTTATGTGCCTAGAAATGAAAGGAGCTTCTTGTAGCCTGCTCCTCCCTACTTCCTCTGCAGGAGAGATGGAGGGGGAAGGAGGTAGGGGAAAAAATCACTGGGAGGGCCTCCCATAGGCCAACACTTTGAAATGGAGGAAATAGGGTTCAAATAACCATCTCGCAGTAGAGAGATGAGGAACTAAAGACAAAATACTGCAAACACTATTTCAATTTCTTTCAATTCATCATTTTTCTTTGTTATCAGAGGGGACTGAGCTATGGGATGGCAGCGGTATGTGACTAAAAATTAAGGTGATGAAAGAACAAAAGGGACCAAGAAAACTTATTTTAAAGCACAAAATAAAATAAATATGATGGAAAACCTTAAGAGGTAAAGTAAGAGAAATGACAAAAAGCAACATGTGACCCGAGTTGGGGAGTGAGGATGGGACAGGGGGAGGAGAGCAGAAAGGACGGTCAGACGGCTGTTCGGCCGGCCGGACTTCAGTCTTCCCTTCGCCTCTCCGTCCTCTGGAATCCTGGCTGGCTGCCCACCTGCTGCTTTCCATAGCCCTCCAGTCGCCTTGTGCGATCCATCCCAAAGAACAGAGCTCGAGCTGATGCTCGGCCCCAGCTCCCTGAGGACATTCAGAGCCTATCCCCAGCCTTCACGAGCCCCACTCCAAAAGTCATACTCATCCCATGATGTCACTTGAGCAACATATACCACATAAGAAAATAGGAATGGATCCCTTACTCCCATGTGGTATTACTAAAAGGATATAGTTTTTCTGCTCCAAGCTTCCTTGGAATTCAGTGAAAGTGCCAGAGAGTAATCACAGGATCCTAGATCTCAAGGTGGAAGTGAGCCCAGAAGCCACCTAGGCCAGCTCCTTCATTTTACAGATGAGGAAACTGAGACCCAGGGCACGGAAAGGAACTTGCCCAAGGGATAGCCTGGTAGCAAGCAGCAGTCAGAACTCAAATCCAAGTCCTCTGACTCCCAAACCAGCACAAAATGATACTAGGGGTGATGGATGGAAAAAAGCCCAAAGTTTATAATCTGATAATAATAGCTAACAATGGCTAATATTTCTATAACATTTACTTTGTGCCAGACGCTGTGCTAAACGCTTTATAATTATTACCTCATTTGATCCTCACAGCAACCATGGGAAAGTAGGTGCTCTTATTATCGCCATTTTACAGATGAGCAGACAGAAGCAAAATGACTTGCTAAGGATCACCCAGCTAGTAAGGATCTGAATTTGAACTCAGGACTTCCTCACTCAGGCCTAATGCTCTAGCCACCGCACTGCTTCGGTGCCTACTCCGTACCATCCAAGGTACGAAAGGACCGTCATAATGTCTGTGGCCTGAGGATCCTGCCTGCTATTGTCTCCTGCAACACAGCATCTCTCTCAGGTACACCAGATTCAGTAAATTGAGATGACTTTCCAAGAATGGACCTGACCACAGGTCCTTCTTACGACCTGGTGACCACTGCCAACAAAACACCCCTGAATTCTCTTGACGTCATTTCCCTCCGTTGTGGTCAAGTAGGTAACGAAAGTGGACACACTTTCCCATGCCCAGCCCCACTCCTATAGGCCTCCCCACCCCTGAGTTCCACAGCCAACCTCGAAGACTTACTTTGCACACTCCTCCAAGGCCTGGCACAGGGTCTGCTGAAATGTGCACACTTCCTCAAAGTTGCCCAGTAAAGACGCAAACTCTACAGCGCTCAGCCTAGAAGGCAAAAGACATCCAATTAGGGTTGAGACACATTTTAATTTTCCCAAGGGTCCCGGCTGACTGGTTGAAAGAACCAGAAACCAAGAACTCCTGATGGGTCACCCCTGCTCTAGTTTACACTCTCTTTGAGGTTTTCAGAGAGTAGACTACTTTACCTATTTTCCTCAGTTTCCCCCTTAAGTAGGTCAATGCTTCTAAGAAGAAATAAGTGGGCTACATAATCAATATGTTCAATATTTTTTGTTCTGAGGGTTCTGCTGGTATCCTCCAGTGCTCAGAGATCACAAAGGCTTCCAGTACATTAGATGAACTCTTTAAGGCAAAGATTTGGGAGGGTAGGAACAATGGGTGCAGACGGATGAGTGGCAATCTGCGTCCTAGAAGAACATCCACAGACGAATGTCCTGGATCCCTGTGCAGGATCAAAAACTTTTCTAAATCCTAGTTACTCAGAGAATCAACTTGCTTCAACATCTCCTCACAAAGGTGAAAAACTACCTCCATGAAAATCAAAACCCTATAGCAAATCAACTCCTTGAGGGCAGAGACTGTTTGGTGTAGCATCTGGTACCCAATAGCAGCTAACTAATAAAGGCTTAGCGAATGGCTGACTGCTCTAAAACAAGGCCTTCCAGTCCTCGGCAAGGGGACTGCAGAGCAAAGCATTTACTGGGCGGCCAAAACACCTAAAAGAAGCAGACATATTCTCCCAAGACAAGATCCGTTTGGGGTCAGAGGGACAGGGTTAAGGTCTGTGTCGACTGGCACAGAAAACTCTTGATGGGAAAATTCCCTCAACCGATATAGAGGGGTGATCATTGGGCAACTCACACTAACAGACAACTGCAAGGGAAATGCCTTGAACCCAGGTTTTCCAAACTCCCCAGATCCGGTCCCTGGTCCGCTACCATGCTGCCTCTTAAGACACTCCACAGAAGAAAGGAAGAATTCCAGAAATGAGATGCGACCAAAAAGCCCCAAAACAAAACAAGTGCTCGTGCCTCCTCCTTTCAGCTTAAATCCAATGAATAATCGAGAGAAGATTAATATTAGTTTGCAAAGAGCTGCCAGACCTTTAGATGGGCTGTTTCTTAATTATCTGAATGGCCTAAACTGTGCATAATCCATAATATTTATTGTAAACTTTGTCCATTTTCTTGTATCAGAAGATTTGTATGTGGTGTAAACAAAAGAAAATGGCAGCTTTCCAAAAGGAAGTCAAGGCGACTTTGGTTTTTCTTATAGTTAAGGCAATTGATCACGTGCTGTCACAAACCAATTCTTTAATTTCAATTAAAGTACTCAATTCCACTGTCAAAGTATGGTCCTTTTTTTCCCACTTGACTTGAAAACGAGGCTGATTTGTTGCAGTGATTGTTGCTATTGGGTTTGTTTGACTTTTGGGGGAGGGATCTCGGAATAGCTCAATCTCGGGCCCCAGCCAACATGGTCAGCAGTGGGATTCTTGGAAGATGTCGATGTAGAAATTTGGTTTGCTTCTGATCCAAGATAATTCCCAAAGACTCGTGATGGAAAATACTAACCACAACCAGAGAAAGAACTATGGAGTCTGAATGCAAATCAAAGCGTACTACAGTTTTTACTTTTTTAATTTATTTTTTGTTTCTAGTGGTTCCCTCCTTTTGTTCAGAGTCTTCTTTCACAACAAGATTAATAAGGAGATATGTTTAACATGATTACACATTATAGCCTATTTCAGACTGCCTACTGTCTTGGGGCGGGAGGAGAGAAGGAGAAAAATTTGGAGCTTAAAATCTTCCAAGAATGAATGTTGAAAACTATCTTTACATGTAATTGAAAAAAAATACTATTAAATGAAAAGAAAAAGAAATTTGGCTTGCTTCTATGTCACAAGCTTATCTCTTTATTTGTTTGTTCGTTTGTTTGTTTGTGCTCCCAGTGCAATGGAGGAAGGAGATGAGAGGGAGAAAAAAAATAAATGCCTAATCATTGGATAAAAAAATCAAAACCAAAACTTTATAGATTCACCCAATTTTATGAGATAGTTATGATTCTCAGTTTACAAACGATGGAACCGAGACTCCAAGGGATGAAACGATTTGTCTATGAACACATGAGATGGTTTCTGAGATTGGATCTGAACCGAGGTGTCCTGACTCCCAGTCCTATACCCAGTGCACAGAATGGAATGTTTCATTTTAACGGGGCAAACCTGGCCTTGCAATTGCCCAAGGCAGCATAGCCTGATTTTGCCTACTTCCCTTTAAAAAACAAAGTCATTTTAAATATTTAAAACAACAACTAAAAAGAAAATTACCTAAGTCCTTCTGTCTGCACTTCAGTGATGTGTGTTTTTATTGTATATGAAACAACATACTATTTAATTAAAAAAAAAAGTTATGGTTCAGTGGAAAGAATATAGTATCTGAGGTCAAAGACCTGGGTTCTAATCCCAGTACTGACACCTGGTACTTTTATGACCTTGGGCAAGTCTTCTCCTCTTTGGGCCTCAGTTTCCCCCTCTGTAAAATGAGGGGGTTGGGCTAGATGGCCTCATTGTGATCAATTACCTAAACAATAAGAAAAACCAAAGTGACCTCAACTTTCTTTTGGAAAGCTGCCATTTTCTTTTGTTTACACATAAAAATCTTTTGATACAAGAAAATGGAAGACGTCTGCGATAAATATTGTGGATTATGCACATTTTAGGCCATTCACATAATTAAGCAACAGCCCAGCTGAAGTCCCTTCTAGTCTAGGTCTATGATGCTCTGTACGACTTCGGGGAAAAGGGAAGGGAATAAGCAGTTATTAAGCTATTAAGTTTATTAATTAATTAATTAAGCTAGTAAGTTATTAAGGTACCAGGCATAGTGTTGTATACAGATCTCACGTGGTCCTTACGACAACTTGGGAGATAGGTGCTGTTGTTATCCCCATTTTATAGATAAGGAAAGTGAGGCAGGCAGCAGTGAAGTGACTCGCCTAAAGTCCCACAGCTACTAAGTCTCTGAGGTTGGATTTGAATTTGGGTTTTTCTGACTCCAGACCCAATGCTCTAGCCACTGTACCACCTAGCTGCCTCCAAGCAAATCATTTCTTCTCTCTTAGGTCTCAGTTTTCTTTTCTGTAAAACAAGTGGATCGAACTTGATGACCTCTAAGGTCCCATCCACCTCCAAAGCCATGATCACTTGTTATTAGTTGCACCCAGAGTAGAGCGACCCAGTCAGCTAACTGCCCTCTAGTCCCCACAGGGCGCGTCCTCACACGATCGGGGCAGGAAAGTCTCGTCTGGTGCCACAGACAACCCCATTCCGGACCAGTGACCTCGAAAGCCCCAGAAAGCTATAGTGCGGACGCCCAGACGGAAAAGACTCAGCCACGGGAAGACAAGTCAGGGAGCCCCTTCAACCGCAGTTCAGTCCACTAGTCTAGCCTGGGGGTGAGGGTGGGGGGTGGGTGGGCAGGGGCAATGTCAAGGAGACAATAATGGCCTGCTGGCTGCTGAGTAGGCAGGCAGCAGTCACTGCCTTTGAAGGGCACAGGCCCCGACTGGCACCGTCTCTGCAGAATAAGGCCTCGGAACATGAGCACAAAGGTTGAGTTGCTAAGAATATACATTTGAGAAACCCTTTTGGGTTGTTCTTTCCAGCCATACCAAAGATGAGAATAGTCCCGACTTCACTCATCGCTTCACAATTTGGGGAATCACACGGCTCAGATGGACAGCCCAGTCTGGCCTTCCAAGTGGGTGACGGCCTATATGGCATGATCCGAGGGCTGAAATATCAACCCCACCACCTGTCCCTTCGCCATGACAGTTTCATTCCTTCAAGTCATAGGATCATGAAATGTTAGAGCTAGAAAGGACCAGAGAGATCAGCTAGTGGAACTGCTTCACTCTCCACAGAGAGACAGAGAGAGAAACTGAGGCCCAAAGACATTAACTGATCTGCCCAAGTTCACCAGGTAGTATTAACAGAGCTGGAACTCAGGTCCTCGGGCTTCCAGATCTCTGGGCTACACTTACAAAGTGACCACAAGCAAGTCACTTGACTTCTCTACAGTCGTTGCCCCATCTGTAAAATGCAGAGAATAAGGCTGGTTGTCCCTCCCTCAGAGAGTCATCGGTAGGCTCAAATGAGATAATACAAATAAGGTCCTTTGCAAACTTGAAATTACTATAGGGATGAGAATATTATTAAGAGTGAAGAAGGAAGAAGTGAGGATTAGCCTTATTCACAAAGGGACATAACTGGTGGGGAGGGGAAGGGGAGTTATACTTTAGTCAGCTAATCAGCTAACACTTTCATCTTAATCACCAATTAATACTGCACAGGAATGGGCAGCCACCAAGAACAAGAGTGAAACTGGAGTGCAAGTCAGAGGCAAAGATCAAGGGCAGCAGGCAGGGAAGTCCTTAGCTCATCTCTAGGGAAGTCAGTGAAATTCATCCCCGGCACCCTTGCAAGAGTTCTATCCATCGATGATCTCAAACCGTAATGAGTGGGAAAGTTTTAGGAAGGAACTTAAATCTGGTCTCAAGCCAGTATCCGACACATTTGAAGACCAAGGGCAAAAGAAAGGACAATGCCAACGGGCCATGGGTAGAGAGAAGGAAGAACTACTCGACTCTCAAGTAACTTCTGTTTTCTCTGCCAAGGAAAATGACCTTCGGCCGGGGAAGGACGGCCCAAAAATAATTAACAGGAAATCCAAGTCAAAGATAAAGGAGAAGAGAATAAGAGAACAGACTTGCAGCTCTCGAAGAACCGAGGCACCAGGCCAGCATGAATAAATCGTCACAGGTGATTACTAAGCTCCCGGAGGCATACTGAGAAAGATCACAGAAAAGAGTAGCGGTTCCTCGAGAAGGGAAATGGACAGTATCGTCACCAATCCCCAAAAAAGGGAGGCGGGTGACAGCCTTAAACTATAGTCCGATGGACTGGACTTCAATTCCCAGCAAACAGATTTTTAAAGGACTAGTTAATGAACATTCAGGAAGGAAAGCACCAGGTGGTGCTGAAGGTGAAGTCTACGGCTTCGTCCAAAAGAAGTCACGCCAAGCTAGCCTAAGGTCCTTTCTGGGCAGACTCATAAAGGGAATGCCTGAGATCACTGATTTTGAGGAAGGTGGCACCGATGCAGATATGACGGAGATCGAGGGGTTGATTCTCATCTCATCGGTTCAGGGAGGTGTGTAAGAACTGCTTGACTGACCACATCCAAAAACTAGTCATCGATGGGCCAAGGTCAACTCAGAAGGAGGTGTCCAATGGGGCATTCCACAGATGGCCATATTCTATCAGACATTTTCCGTGATGACATAAACAAGATGTATATGGCATACTTATCAAGAATATGGTTGGCGCAAAGCTGAGAGTAGGGTATGTTGGTAAACGTTTAACAACTGGTTCTGGAGACAGAAGAAAACCATATGCTCATGACGCAATTTTAAGATTTATCTAAACTACCTATATTTTCTTTTTTTTTTAATTAAAGCTTTTTATTTTTCAAAACATATGCGTGGACAATTCAACATTAGACCTTGCAAAACCTTGTGTTCCAATTTCCCCCTTTTCCCCACATTTTTCCCTAGATGGCAAGTAGTCCAATATATGTTAAACATGGCAGAAAGATACGTTAAATCCAATATATGTATACATATGAATACAATTATCATGCCGCACAAGAAAAAAAGAGAAGCCAAGTAAAATGCAAGCAAACAACAACAGAAAGAGTGAACATGCTATGTTGTGAACCACACCGAGGTCCCACAGTCCTCTCTCTGGGTGTGGATGGCTCTCTTTATCACAGAACAATTGGAACTGTGAATTACCTATAGTTTCTATATCATTTTCTTAAGTCTAGAAATCAAGAACACACCGACCCTTAATTTGTAGTGCTTGTTGAATTCCAAGTTGTAAATGTTGACACTGAAAATTTAACGATGGGCTCTAGTTCCAAAACACACTGCTGGAACAGAAGGACAGCTAACACAGTAGAATGACAGATGGGTTCTACAAAAGACCATAACAGGCTAGAGCAATGGGCCAAATCAAATAAACTGAAATCTAACAGAGATAAAGAGTAAGTCGGGCACTTAGTTTAAACAACCTGAGTATCGCACAGGGCAAGCAGGACTAGACAATGATTAGAGTGAAAAAGACCTGGAGGGCTTAATGGTCTGCAAGTTCAACTGAGTAAGAAGTATCCTGTTGTGGTTTGTCCCTTGTTCTCAAAGAGGACCATGGCATCAGGGAGGGGATGTCGTGACATGCAAGTAAACTGGATTAAAGTGAGGGAGGCTGGGCAAGGTCACCTGCCTCACTTTCCCCTCCAGAGTCAACTGGGTGCAGGGATCCAGATATAGATCAGGAGGACTGGAGTTGGTTCTGGATGCAGTGGCTATGGAAGCCGGAATGAGCTGTGGAGAAGAAAAGAGGCAACGGACTCACCATCCTCTACCCCGCTCAGACAATATCAGTGACACTGTCTTCGATTTTGACCATCAGTTTAGAAAAGGCACTGCCCAAGTGGCAAGACTACAGAGAGTGATAAAGGGCCTAGTGGGGGTCTGGTGACTGCCGTCAATAGCTGGAAGGGCTGTTGGGCAGTAAAGGGATTGCATCTGTCCAGAGGGCAGACCTAGGAGCGGTCAGGGTGGGAAAAGCGAGGATGGGCAGATTAAGGCCTAATGTAAGGAAAAGCCCCCTCTGTCTAGTGGAGCTGTCTCAGCATGGCCTGTACTGCCTTGAGAGGTAGTGGGGTTCCTTCCTTGGAGGTCCTGAGGCACAACCTGAATGACCCTTATTCAGGATACTATAGAGAAGACTCAGACTTCTGACAGAGGGCAGACCAGAAGGTCTCTGAGGTCTGGGATTTTCAATCATCCCCCCATCAGAGAAAAATCTGTGTATGTAGAAAGAATTCTTAGGGAGTTGATTAATAGCTTGTTCTATTTCTTTTTCTAGAATGGGACTATTTAAGTTAATTTATTTCCTCTCCGTTAATCTGGGTAATCTATATTTTTATAAGTATTCCTCCATTTCACTTAAGTTAGCAAATTTATTGGCATAAAGTTGGGCAAAATAACTCCTGATAATTAATTGCTCTAATTTCCTCTTCATTGGTGGAAATTCTCCCTTTTCATTTTTGAGACTAACAATTTGATTTTCCCCTTTCTTTTTTCTAATCAAATGAACTAAAGGTTTATCTATTTTGTTGGTTTTTTCATAAAACCAACTCTTAGTTTTATTTATTAATTCAAGAATTTTTTTTTAGTTTCAATTTTATTGATCTATCCTTTTATTTTGAGAATTTTAGATTGGGGTTTTTTAATTTGTTTTTTTTTCTAGCTTTTTTAGTTGCAAGCCCAGTTTCTTGATCTTCTCTTTCTCTATTTTATGTGAGTAAGCCTCTAGAGATATAAAATTTCCCCTTATTGCCACTTTGGCTGCATCCCACACATTTTGGTATGTTGTGTAGACAGAATTCTTATAGACAAAAGAACTTGCCAAGAAAGCAAGGGAAGACTCGGATGTTATCGAAAGGCCTCAGAGCTATCAAAGGCCTCGCTCCGCTCTAATCTCATTTTGCTCCAGGTATAAAAAAGGCAATCTTCCAAAATCCTACTGCCTTGCCCACGGCCATGGAAGCTCAGTCATGTTCCCTGACCTTTCTCAGTGCATCACCCCATCAGCAGCCTGATTTATACACTTCAATTTAGTGCTACAGAAACTGGACTTGGACACAGAAGAAACAACTCCATGGATGATTTACTTGGAATTCTCCCCAGGCACAGGCCAGACTACACATGGGTCTCCTCCACCTTCCCTGCCTTGTCTGCTCTTTCCCTCTTATCCTCAATCATTTCCTCCTCACACCTGCTCTATTCTTTCAAGACTCCACCAGAGTCCAGATGTGTCTCTATTTCGGTCTCCGACCATAACGTGGCTAGACGATGCTGCGGTAGATAGAGCGCCAGGCCTGGAGTCAGGAGTAACTGAGTTCAAATTCAGCTTTAGACACTCACTAGCTGTGCGAGCCTGGACAAATCACTTAGCTTCAATTTCCTCCCTTGTAAAAAAGGGATAATAGCAGCACCCATCTCCTGGGGTGGTTGTGAGGATCAAATGAGGTAATATTCATAAGGCGCTCAGCACGGTGCCTGGCACATAGGGGGTGCTATATAACATTAACCAGTATTTTTTGATTCTTATCTTGCATCTACCTTGCAGCATAGTTGTGAGAAGCAAATCAGAAAACTGCTTCCCTGCCTACTACAAGGACTCACTGGGATTCTCCTACGTCCACCATCATTGATCCACTGAGCTTACCACGCTCCCATAAATCTCTACCGTGTCTTTTCGTTTATCACTGCTAACCCCATTTCAGAGAGAGACAGCAGTGGAGCAGGACAGCGGTTCGGTTTGAGAATCTAGAAGGCTTCAGCTCAACCTGCCTGTGACACAGAAGAGCTCTATGGCCTGGTCAATTCTTAAGACTCCAGAAGAGTTACTGTACTCCAATAATGGAGGGAGTTTCCCCACCAGGAATTCCCTACATCCACAAAGTCACAGGGTGCAATAAAGGAAGGGTAGGGAGGTACAATGGGAAGAGCCTTGCATGTGGCTTTGAATCCCAGTTCTGCTACTTATTACTGGGGTGATCTTAGACCTTAACCTCTCTGAACCTCAGTTTCCTCATTTGTAAAATAAGGGGGTTGGACTACTGAGGTCCCTTCCAGTGCTAAATCTAGTACCTGGAGGCTAGAGCTTTCTTGAATAAAAATCTCTTTATCGCTGGGAGAAAAATCCACCAAAGAAAAAATGAGGAAACATTCAGGAAATGGGGCTGGATAAGGGCTGAAAATAATTTATAGAGCATCTTAAGGTCTGCACTTCACAGATATTATCTCGCTTCATTATCGTCTGGAGACAGATGGCTTGGAGTTGAGACTTTCAGGAAGGGGCAAGGCTTAAGCAAACAAGGAGACTTTTAATCTTAGATCTTTAGGTTCTCTACACCTGGCTGTTCTCTTTTACAGATGGAGAAACTGAGAGCAAGAGAAAGGAGGGGATTTGCCCCAGATCATCCAGGTAAGCAGCAGAGGCTGTACTGTGTTTTCACATACATCTCCATACACTCCGTCGGGCCCTAAGTCTCACTCTCTCCACAGCATCAGGGAAAGAAGTGGTCAACGTAAGAAGGGAGAGCAAAGCACGCATCGAGTTGCTTTTGACCAAGCCATGTTGGCACGAAAAGCTCAGCGGAGAGAGGAACGGCAGCGGGGGGAAAGGTTTCTGTCCTCAATTACACAGACTGTAATTTTTGCTCAGCAAATCATTGCTCAGCTTTTCACCAGACTGCCAATATTTTAATCTCTGATAAAGCCTGGCCAAGGTAAATATTAACACATGTCTGTACAAAGAGCTTCTGTTTACAAATGCCGGACATCTACACGCCGAAGAGGGCTCGAATGGGCCTTCCAACGGTCACCTCGTAAGGCAACAAGCACATGGGAAATGAAGTAGTGTGTAGGGCCCCGTGAAACAGGGGGAATGCTAGAGACCTCCTCCTTCAGAAGCTGACATTCTGCTAGGGAGAAGGAGACCTATGTACAAAGAAGGAGGAGAGGAGGAAGAATATGAGAAGGGCTAAGAAGAGATCCGGGCAAAGCACTTGGTGAAACGTGACAAGGGAGAGATCACTTTCACGGGGGGCAGAGGGAGAAGGAGCAGGAGCAGGGAATTCTTCAGGGAAGAGAAAGCTCAACAAACAGAGCCTTGCACTCAAGGCCACCACAGGCAGAGGGGTCATATACGTGAAGGTCCAGGAGTGAATGGGGGTTGGTGAGCAGTCCAGTGAGATAGAAGATGGGAGAGACAGATTGAAGGGAGATTGTGGAGGGCCTTAAGTGCCAGGCTAAGGAGCGAGGCTCCGCTCCAAGAAGTCCCTGTAAAACCATTCTGACGGATGGGCTAAAGCAAATCGAGAGAAGGGGCAGGCCTCAAAGCCATTGCTGAGTCACGCTACCCCAAGCGTGTGAAGGCTTCTCCGGTGAATGGGCAGATGAGAACAATTTGCTCCAAAGGCCATGAAGGCAATTAAAGCAGGAGCTGTAGTGGAGCACTTAGAGCTTGGTCAGACATGAAAGACACCAAGACCATCCACTGCCTACTGGGCCATGGCCAGTTATCCTGACTTTTGTCTTATTCCTGGATTTCAATGACTCAGAAAGAGAGACTGAGGCTGACAACTTTGGGCAACTCCGCCTTACTTAAATCCAGTTCACACGAGTCAAGACGGCACCCAACATGATGTCATTGGTCCTCTTCAAAAACAAAGGGTGAACCACAGCAACAAGGAGTAAATGGGGAGCCAGTGAAGCTTCTTGAGCATGGTCAGAACTGTGACTTAGGAAGATTATTTTGGAACCTGGAGAAAGGAGAGCCTGGAAGTAGGCTCTCCAACCAGTTAGGACGGCATTACCGTAGTCCAGATGAGAATTAATAAGGGCCTGATCTAGAATAGCAGTTCTATGAGTGGGGAGGAAGGGAAAAGATGAGAGAGAAGCTACAGGGCAGCAACGAAAGGACTGGGAAACTTCTCAGACTGTTGGATGGGGGAAAGAGTGGGGGACTCCAGGATATCTCCAAAAAACCGGAAGCAGGGAGAGCCATTAGGAAGAGATGGAAGAGGTTAGTTTCCTGCCAGACATCTTTCTAAGTAAGTGCTTTTTACCGGTGCAAAGGTGAAGGAGAAAATTCTGCCAGTGAATGGGAGCTGTCTGAGGTCAGCCGCCCACAGTTCCTCCGGGCAGCCCTCTGCTGGGGTTTCCCACTATCAGATCCCAGCAGAGAGGCCTTCCTGGAGAGCAAAGGTCAGAGTCAATCTGTGTCCTGCCCAGTTCACATGCTTGCAGGGATTATTGGCGAGAACCACAGGGTAAAATAACCAGGGAGCCCATTTCATTTCTGGAGGGTAAAGCCAGACACACCATGGAAAAAAGATCCAGGATGAACATGGCACCCGGCAGAAAGGGAAATCAGATCTTCTCTTCCACAGCCAAATTCTTGGGGAGCGACATCTTGTAGGATTTCTGCCGCCCTGGCCATGTTCTTGGCAACTCGTGCATGATGGGAATTCTTTTAAAGGGCATTCACCCAGCTCCAAGACACCAGCGTGATGGCTACACTGACTGGCATTATTGGGTTTTATTGAGTGTGGACCTGACAATGGAAAGCTTACTTGTCATTGGCCTGGAGTGGACGTAAGTAAGTTGCAAGAAGCGACTGTAGTTCCTTAGCGTAGTCCTGTTCGGTTTCCAGGATGTTTTGCAAAACCTAGAGAGAGACAAAATTTGGATGAGTACAGCCATGAGCCAGAATGATGAATCCCCAAATCCCAGAGTTGGAAAGATCATCAATGACCACTTAGGCCAACTAAGACCCAAGCTAGAATCCCCTCTGCCACATTCCTAGCCGAGCGCTCATCCGGCCTGGGTGTGAAGGCTTCTCTAATGCGGGCATAGTGTGATGGATCCGAGAGGGTAGTGGACCCAGAGTCAGGAAGCCTTGGGATTCAAATCCTGCCTTGGACACTTCCACGAACTTTCGTCATGACCATTTCCTTTTCTCAGTCTGTTTCCTCATCTATAAAATGGGTAGAAGATCAAACGAGATAACGTATGTCAAGTACTCCGCAAATGTCTGCTGTCTGTCAACTCTACCGCTAACTCACTATATGGTCTGAGGTACGTCACTCATCCTCCTTGAACCTCAGTTTCCTCATCTGTAAAATGAGAGTCGGTCTACATTACTCTTAAAGATCCTTATAGTTCTGAAATTCTGGATTTCCTGGTGGGATTGCCCCAAATAAGCACGTGATCGAGATGTTGCACCCATGAAAGGAAGGCACAAGGTGACATGGCACTGGAGTTGGGAGTTAAATAGTCTGGGTTTGAACCTCGGTTCTGCCATTTATGACCTATACGACTCCTCTCTGTGCCTCAGTTCCGTGGTGGGTAAAGAGAAGGGGTTAGATTTCTTGGTCTCTGAGCTCCCTCCCAACTCCAAAACCAACGGTCTCTTTGACTTTCCATTGTTTTGGCCATCGACCCAGTAGGAGACCTGCTGGGGACTCCTAGAGCCTTTGAGGATGAAAGGACATGAGGGAATGGGGGCCTCAATGGGGATGAGTCTACCTACCGCAAGGCCTCCCTCAGTAGAGAGACAGAAAGCAAGGATATGTGGCAGAAGGGCATGTGGCAGGCCTGCTAGGTTCAGAGTGAGACACACTTCTATACTATGCCAGGTAGACTAGGCCTCTAGGCCCTGTTCTCTCATCCCTGATGCTCCCACTTAAAGGATACCAAAGCATTCTTTTCCCCCAAATAACTACGGCATACATGCTGGGCGGGCCAGGACATAAAGCAGATTCTGTGGGAGATAACCATCAGCATGCTGGTAAAAAACGTTCCAAACTCAAAGATTTACAGGAACTCGGGCAGAGTGAAGTGAGCAGAACCAGGAGAACACTGTACACGGTAACAATAAGACTATGGGATGATCAACTGTGAATAACTTAGCTCTTGTCAGCAACACAGGGATCCAAGACAATGACAGACTTAGGATGAAAAACATCATCCACATCCAGAGAGAGACCTTTGGAGACTGAATGTGGATCGAAGCATTTTCACCTTTTTGTTTTGTTTTTGCTTTCTCGTTTCTTATTCTCATTTCTCGTTTCTCGTTCTCTTATTCTAATTTTTCTTTCCCAACATGACTAAGAATTAAAAATGTTAAAAATGATTGTACTTTTTCTTTTAAAGCAACATGACAAACATGGAAATACATTCAGAAGAACCGCATATGTTTAACCTGTATGTGTTTGATTGCTGTCTTGAGGGGAGGAGGGAGAAAAATTTGGAACACAGGATTTTGCAGAGGCGAATGTTGAAAACTCTCTTTGCATGGATTTGGAAAAATAAAATACTATTTAAAAAATAATGTATTATCCTTTCACAGTTTGGTGTTGAAACGGACAGAAAAAGTACTTTAAATATAAGGAAAATAAAATAAGGAAAAATAACTGGCAAAAGATCACTTTTTTCATAGATGAATCATTTGGTTCTGAAAGGAATAGAGAAATAACCAATAAAACTACTAAAATACGTGTATCAAAAAGAAAAAGAAAAAACGATTGTCTATATATATCCTATATCAGATAGTTTGCTGTCTCGGAGAGGGGGACAGGAAAAAATTGGAAATCAAAATCTTACAAAAATGAATGTTGACATCCCTGAAGTCACTTCTAGCTGTGTGACCCTCAGCAAGTCACTTAACCCCAATTGCCTCAGCAAAAGAAAAAAAAAGAATGTTGAAAACTATCTTTACATGTAACGGAAAAACAAAATACTATCAAAATAAAAAAAGAAATGTTTCTAAACTCTCTTGGGAAATGGAAGTCTAAGGATGCAGGGGCAACATCAAGTCCTAACCCCTCACTTCATGGATGGAAAAACAGAAGGCTAAAGAGGGGAAGTGACTTGGTCCACTTAGAGACAGTGCCAAGATACAAACCCTGGATTCCTGATCATAGTGTTCTTTCCTCTCTACCGGTGGTTCCCAAAGTGTGGGCCACAGATCCCTGGGAGTCCCCAAGACCTTATCAGGGGCAAAGTCAAAACTACTTTCAGAGCAATAATTAGAAGTTCAAATTTCTAATAAAGTCAATATTGACAGACATAACTCACTAAAACAAAAACTCCCCACGTAGGTCCCGCAACCAAAAAGACAGAACCGGCACTCCGTATCCCGCCTGCCTCTATCTTGAAAGCAAGTTTGTTTTCCCATTTGAGTTTCCTGAATGAAAAGTCACAATGAGTAAATCTAAAGAGATGTCCATGTGCCCCGGAGGTGGAGGAAGGTATTCGTGCTCCGGATGGCTAAAGACAAGCACAAATGGCCAGTGTGATCCACGACCATGTGATGATGGGCTGCTGGCCAGATGGATACATATATAACAATCATCTCATGATCAATGTATTTAGCAGCTTGTGCTCTACTAAGAACACAGCATTAACTGCAGAGTATTCCTTACCAAATTAGAATTCAAGCAGGGGCTTGTTTAGCCCTGGTGAACAAAGGGCCAAGTTTGATCTTTAATATCCGTGAAAGAGCTTTTTAACCTATTAAACATTATCCATGTAGACTTCATATGTGATTCCAACAAGCACTCTTGTAAGTCAGCAAGATATGTGTTGTTATTACCCTATTCAACAAATGGAGAAACTGAGGTCAAGAATGCAGAGGGCCACAGACAGTGGGGGAACTCTGGGTGAGGTATAAGACCCTTCAGCCCAGAGAGAAGCTGCTGACCCTGTCTGGTTCGGCTCCCCGGCTCCCCCGAGGGCTCTCGGCCTTCCCGAGACGTCAGGGGCCGTGGCAACCTGTGTTGTGATCGAAGCAGAGTGATACCAGGTGGCAAGCTACATACAATAGCAAGTTGTTCGTGTGGTCTGACGTGTGCAGGATATACTTGGCACATGCCCGGTGTTTTTATCACTTAAGGGTATGAGGGTATATATGAGTGAAAGAATGGGGGATAAACTGACTCCATATTTCCACCATCCTCAGGCTTCCCACCTCAAAACTCTTCCACTAAAACGATATATTTTAATCACCCCAGCATGGGGGCTCTAGAAAGCATGTCATGTTTTGTCATCCCAACTTGGGGGCTCTAGGAAGCAGGACGCAACAAAGAGAAGTAACAAGAACAAGACTGCACTAGTCAGTGGCAGATCCAAAGCGAAATGCCAGATCTTCTCACCCGTGACCTAACCTTCTTCTCACTGTAACTTTCTACATATAGTTGAAGAAAGGACAGTGAATTTGGAATTAGGGGCCCTGAATTTGAACCTTACATCTGCTGCTCTCTACTTGTGTAACCCTGATGTCCCTTTCTCCTTCTGGGCCCTCAGTCTCCTCTATGTTGGATTAGCTGATCTCTCAGGTTCCTTTCAGCTCTAAATCATAGGATCCTAGCTCTAGAACTGGAAGGGACCAAAGAGACCATGTGGTTCCAACCCTTCATTTTAGAGAAGAGGCTAAGAGATTCAACTGTGGTCACAAACGCGTCGGAGACAGGATTTGAATCCAAATCCATTGACTCCTGTGCCACTGCACTTTCTACTGGACCAAGCTGTTCCATCATTCACTAAGGAACTAGAAAGGGAGAAAGGATCTATGGAAAGGTGTCGGGTCGGAACAGCCATATCCGAGTCATCGCCTTGGGTCGGCCACCGAACCATTCCAAGCCACATTTTCCTTAGCTGTAAAATCAGGATATGATTCACACTCTGCCCCTCACGGGGATATTAGAAAAATCAAACGCGATCACATATGGAATCGCACATTACTACCTCTTATTATTGGGAAAACACATCACTCGTTAAGGTTTCTTCAAAGTAGAAATAGTCATTTCTATGTGACCCTAAAGTCTACCTCCAGCATAGTCCCAAAGAGTACACGACCCACCCCGGCAATTAGTCAGATCCAGCCGCTGACATGCCATTTTATAGAATAACTTCATCCGTTGGCCAGCCGCCTTGGAAATGACCTTGGGGGGTGAGGGAGAGAATGTTTAGGAGCAAATACTTTCAAGTTTGAGCCCACTCTTCCCAAGGCCCCAGGTGGAACAGGGAGAGCATACCCTGGATTTGGGGGAGGGAGGAGAGGAAGAACTCTTCATATTTCTGTTTTTACTAGATCTTCTTGATAAATATTCCCGTATAAAAAAGCTAAATGATGTTCACTGGTAAAATAATACTGAGACAAGAATCACTGGGCCAATCAGTGAAATAAGGGAAAGACTAACTGTAACTGGAAATTAATATTGGGGACAACACACTGGAATGGACCCTCCAGACCAAGTAGCCACTAGACAAGACCCTTGATACTCCAAGACACGCTGGGTCTAGCTAGAAGGAAAACCCGGCCTACTATGCACAGGCCACAATGGTGCCAAGTAACAGGAAACCAAGAAGCCACTAGTCAGTCCCCGTTTCCAATCACCATTATTGGAAGATCTACCAGTGACATGGAACCATGTAAGCTGACTTCAAGAAAGAGATCCGGGGGCATTCTGGCCTGGTCGAGAATCAATTGCAATTCGGGCCTGGATATTCCTACCTCCCTACTTTTGTTCACTTCGTTCCCCCCGCCAGAAAGATTTCCTTCCTTCTGAGTCCATTTAAGTCCTGCATACCCCAGGTCGGGACGACTAGGGAACACTGCAGTGGACGGAGCACTAGAGTCACAAAGACTTGAGTTTACCAGCCTCAGATATGTCCTAGCCATATGATCCTGGTCAAGTCACCTAACTTCTATCTGCTTCGGCTTTCTCAACTGGCAGAAATAAAACGAGCGTAATAATCGCACCTACTTTCCATGGTCATTATAAGGATCAAATGAGATATTTGGAAAGTGCTTAGCACAGTGCTGGACGCATAGTAAGTACCCGAAAGATGTCTGTTTCCTTCCTTTCTCCCTCCTTCCCTTTCTACTTTCTTCCCTCCTTCTCTTCCTTCTTTCCTTTCATCCTTCAAGGTTCAGCTCACCCTAGCTTCTACCATGGATGATCAGAGGCTTATAAAATACTGAGCTGGAAGGCCTTTAAAGACTATTTTGTCTGGCCCCCTATCATTTGACACGAGGAAGCTGAGGAGCTTGCCCGTGATCACAGAACTAATCACCAGAGCACCCCCTGGACATACCGGTCATCTGGCATCTGCTCTAGAATTCTCTTTTAATATCCCCATCCCACCCAACGGCTGGCCCTTGTCCCCAAACAGCTTCCCAGAGCTTCTGTCTTCTGATGGCCCCGGCGCCCAGCACACACTAGGAGAGCAATAAATGTTTGTTGACAACAGTGACTTCTGGCATGTAAATGAGCATTAGCTCCGATAACCCTGAAGTGCTAAATGCTCCCCTTCCATCAGTCACCTGGAGAGCAGGGCCAGGTGGAGCAGCTCTAATGAAACAAGGCCCAGAGAGAAAGGCTGGTACATTACCGGAGTCGGGCTAAATATAACCTGAATGCGCTTTCCGTGCTAAGTCTGCTGTTTTCTCTGTAACGGCTTAAATGGTGCATCCTCTAATTGAACCTGGCAGCTAAGACATATGGGCTCATTTTCCTTGTTTCCAGTCTTCCTGGCACAGAACATCAAACTACAGTGGGCAAGGAAAAGTCCGAGCTCAGAGGAAGGTGATTGGAAGCGCGAGTAAAGAGGACAATTAAACGCTCTTTGGACAACAGGGGACGATGTCACAGGAAACACTCAGGGGTTCCCATATGGCGGGGGAGTAAGCTAAGGTCAGCGGCCCCAAAAGCTACCAATGCAGAAGAACACTTCTGCGTTGCCCCGGGTCCCAGAAGGATGCTGGGCTCTCGTTCCCACGCTCTAGATTCCAATCAATTAACCAGGGGTGGCCAAACCACAGCCTGGGAGCCATACCATCTGGCCATGTCTGAGAGGAGATAAAATCCCAATCCATTTCAAGTCAGGCAGTTCAGTGTCTGTGGCCAATTTGGCACGCGCTGGCTTCTGGGAAGATGGGGAGATCTTGCTTTTCTGTTTCATGGGTGCGAAGTATACTCATAAGAGTAGCCAAACTTTGACACGGAGTCAAAGCCATGGCAATGTACTCATGGGGAATGGTTAGTGTCCTTCCTCTTTCTCCTCTCCCCTTCACCCTGGGGAGAATTTGTAGGAAGAGGGGAAGGGAGGGGAAGATGCTCCGGTAACGTGGGGAGGAATTCCTGTGCCCTTGTGAGTTTCCTTCCCAGGATGACAAAACCTAACAATGGTGAGAAGCCATTTCCTGATCTGGGGGAGACAGGAAGCAGGCTGACTTAATTAAAGACACTCAGAATAAGAGGGGTCTTACTGAAGAATGGGTGGGAGATGGTGCGACGGAAAGACTATTTGATTTGGAGTTAGAAGACCTGAGATCTAATCACAACTTTTCCATTTATTCTACGTGACCATAGGGAAGCGGCTTTCAGTACTCCCTGGGTCTTCCTTTCCTCATTGGGACAAAGATCTCTTCCAGATCTATCTAGATCTTGTGATGAGATAATGGGTAAAGAGCCATTAAACCCTGATTTAAAAGTAATTGGAGGCGAGAAGAGGACAGGGGATGCGAGAAGGGGGTGGAAGAAGAAAAGAAGACTGGATATTGAAGGCAGTAAGCCCAGTTATTCCTAAAATAAAGGCTGCACAGCTGAGAAGAGGCTGCTTATTGGAATGAATATATTCCAAGATGCCTTTTGTTAATTCTTCAGAACTGGAAAATATAGTTCTCAGTCTCTCACTTCAACTGCCATGAGTTTTTGTTCTTATCTCCATTCCCCTCCCTCACCACAGAAGGATCCATTGTAGGAACCAGGGACATTTTTGCCTGGAAGAAAAGAAGACACGAAGGAGGACATGAAATCTGTCTTCAAGTATCTGAAAGGCCGGCAAACGAAAAAGGGAAGCGATTTTTTCTGTCTGGTCCCAGGGGCAGAAGCAGGAAGAATAAGTGGGAGCCAGTGGGCTCTCCTGCCCGAGAGGGCTTTACTCTCCCGCTGCCTGACCACTTGTTGGGGAATACAATAGGACATTCCCGTTCTGGTGTGGCCTAAACTAGAGAGATGGCCGCAGAGGACCCGATCAACTCAGGCTGAGATGCTGCCATTTTTTCCTCTATAAATGATCTGTACACTGTCTCTGACCCACACACTCACACACACACAAAAGAGAGAGTGTTTGAAAATATCAATGGAATAGAGACATAGGAATACATACAAACGTGAGCACGTTACAGCCCTAAGTATCTTCTCAATCATAGGATCTTGGGAACTTAGATTTAGGACCGGATAGGACATTGAGCCCAACGTCCTCATTTATAAAATGAGGAAAATGAAGCACAAGAAAATGAAGGAACTTGTCCAAGGTGACACAAGGGACAAGTGTCTGAGCTTCTCTCGCCAGCTCATGATAGCATTACTTAGCCTTTTAACCTTGTTAAGACAGTTATCTCTGATATATCTTGTCCGTGTGACCTTGTGAGGGTAACTCACTAAGGCTAGAAGTTAGAGAGGAGGGCCCACGCCAAAGCCTGTGGAGTGATAGCTTCCTCAGCCATATACTTAGCTCAATAACCCATCCAGAAGGGAAAATCAATAAAAAAAACAAGAACTCACATTTCTCTTATGTTCTAAGGTATCTTCCCCAGCCTCCCATGAGGCATAATTATGATTACCTCTATTCTACAGATGAGAAGACTAAGGCTTAAAAATGTAGGCACCGTTACACATTAGAGACCGGAAGTGAATCCAATTTCTCCATCTCCAAATTCAGCACTTTTCCCTCTCCACTGAGTACTAGGAATTGCAGAGTGGCCCCAATATGGACTTCCAAAGGTCCATTCAAAGTTCCATTCAAAGTCACTGGTGTTGGCCAGAGGCAAATCATTCAAAAAAAGCCAGCAACACTGGAAATCCCTGTGGATATTCGAAGTGGAGAGAGTTTAGAAAGACTCCTTGCCTTCTACAGACCACCCGAGCCCTGAGAGAAATGAAAACAAAATGGAGAATGAGGTTTTGCAGGGGTAGGAGTTGACGGCTGCCTTTATTTGTGTTTTGAAAATATAAAGTTATTATTAAAAATAATTAACTCATAAACTCTGTTGGATTCTACAATATAGTTTCTTCCAAGATAAAGAAAGGTAGAATTTAATTACAAAAGATTAGATAATCAAATTAGCAAGTATTTCAGAACCGAATTGAAAGTATTTTTCTTTTTCCTTCCAGAAATAGCTATCGAGACTTAGCTGACTTCATTATCTACACAGTCTCTCATCTGTTGATAGGCTTAGAGTTGAACATTTATTGGTTCAGTCCACCAAATCAGAGCCAGAGACTCAGTATATAGAACAAGTACTGTTTATCCCTAAATCTTGCATTGTCATTAGTAGGAAAATTAAATAACTTTAAAATATTTTATTTTAAGAGATACCAAATTAATTTGGTGACAGGACAGGCAGAAAAGGAAAGAAATCAGTACTACCAAGAGAACACTGTACACAGCAACAAGATTATATGATGATCAATTGTGGTGGATGTGGCTCTTTTCAACAATGAGCTGATTCAGACCAGTTCCAATGGACTTGTGATGGAGAGAGTTACCTGCATCCAGAAAGAGGACTGTGGGTAATGAAAGTAGATCACGATGTAGTATTTCAATACAATTTTTTGTTGTTGCTTTTTGCTTGTTTTTTAGGTTTCTTCCTCATTTTCCCCTTTCTGATCTACTTTTTCTTGGGCAGCATGAGAAATGTGGAAATACGTACATTAGAATTGTACATGGGTAACCTATATCAGATTACTTGTGTCTTAGGGAGGGGTGGGGGGAGAGAAAGAGAAAAAAATTTGGAACACAAGGTTTTGCAAAGGTGAATGCTGAAAACTCTCTTTGTATGTTTTGAAAATAAAAAGCTATTATTTAAAAAAGAGAGAGAAATCAGTTCTAAAGTGTTTACTTGGCTTGAACATTGTTTCTGGAAAAAATTAAAATACACTTTGAACTATGTCATAATACAGATATTAGAAGACTTAGTCTTAAAAGAATAGGGAGATTTCCTGCAATTTATTGGGAAAATGAGATGTCTGAAGAGTTCTCACAAGTTTGCTGATGCAATAATCTCCACAATTCTTATTTCTGCAAAGATGAGACATGTCTACCAAGGAAGTAGTCTTCTGTTAATAAAATACTTGGCTTAAATGAAAGCTAAGTGCAATGCAAAATAGAATCCATGGCAATTTTCTAAGTAATAATCTTTTTTAAATGTTGACTTGATAATCTCTATAAAATCTTGTGGAGTTTGTCAATTTTGCCAGCACCTGCTGGTAAGAATAGGGTAACCTGGAATTCATGTTTGTATCTGTTGCCAAAATTCACAAGCTTATAAACATTTTTGTATATGAATTCTTAGAGACTCTATGATACAACTTTTTTTAAAGCTGGGATGTATGTTATCAATAGCAATTCTAAAAAAGAATTTCTAAGCAAATTTCTCTGATTAGGCTTCATTTTTCAAAGAGAGGGAACTAAGTTAAATTTATAAGATTTATAAAATAAGATCCATGCCCCATTGAGAAATGATCAAAAGATACAATCGGTGCCCAAAGGACTATAAATTCATGAATATCCTTCAACCTAACAACACCACTACTAGGCATGAACACCAAAAGAGATTTCAAAAAATAAAAATAAAAAAGAAAATGACCTATATGTACAAAAAAATATTCATAGCAGCTCTCTTCTCAGAGCAAAATAACTGGAAATCTAGATGTCCATCAATTGGGGAATGACTCAATAAACTGTGGTACGTGTTCATGATAGAATTGTTGAGGTCTAGATTTGGGGTACCTAAATGAAATTAGGGTTTAGTTGAGGTCTAGTGGCAGGTTTGGGGTACAGGGAGTCAAACAGAGCTCCCCTACAACCCTCCTGGATTCAGCACAAGGATACGGCGGTAAATGAGGTCTAGTAGCGGCATGAGTCCCCAGTAAAGGCATTTATTGGCCCGAGAGCTAGACTGATAAAAGAGGTTAATTATTGGTTTTGGAAGTAAGGAGATGGGTGAAGGTAGAGATAAGGAGGGCACCGGAGAGAGGGTCCAGTGGACAGTGGGTCCTCATATGGCTAGCATGTTTGGGATTTCTGCCAAGAGGGGGTTCCCAGCGTGGCCCTTTTATAATAGAAGATTTAGCTAGGGGGGCTTTTTGGGTGTAGCCCCAAAGTTGGCTCAGATCCGGGTGGGGCTGGGACAGGTCCGGATCTTCTATTGGAATACAAAGGGACCAGGATTTGTGAGTTGGAAAATGATGAGCAGGATGCTCTCTGAAAAAAAAAATACCAAACAACTCTGCAAAGTGTTCCATGAACTCAAGCAAAGTGAAATGTACTATATACAAAGTGATAGCAATGTTCTGGGATGACTTTGCTCAGTAGTACAATCATCCACGACTACTCTGAAAGACTTAAAATGGATCCAGAGAAGGAAGTGAATGTGTCTAAATACAGATTGAAGCATTCTCAATTCTCTTTTTCTCTGTCTCTCCTCTCTCTCTCTCTCTCAATTTAATTTTCCTTGAGAGCTTTTATTTTCATTAGGGTGGGAGATATTTGTTTTCTTGAACAATTTGACCTTTAGACTAGTTCCAGTGATCTTGTGAGGAAGAGAGCCATCTATACCCAGAGAGAGGACTGTGGGAACTGAGTGTGGATCACAACATAGCATTTTCACTCTTTTTCTTGTTGTTTGCTTGCATTTTATTTTCTTTCTCATTTTTTACCATTTGATTTGATTGTTCTTGTGCAGCAAGATAATTGCAGAAAGATGAATGTATATATTGGATTTAACATGTATTTCTACCATGTTAAACATATATTGAACTACTTGCCATCTAGGGGAGGGAGTGGAGGAAAGGGGGGGTGGAAATTGGAACACAAGGTTTTGCAAGGGTTAATGTTGGAAAATTATCCAATCATACATTTTGAAAATAAAAAGCTTTAATAAAAAAATTTTAAAAACAAAGACTTTTATGGAAAGATTTTGCATAACTTCAATGTGTTTTCTTAACTGTAGGTAGGAATAAGGGAGACAAAGTAAAACTCAAAAATATAAAATATAAAAAAATTTTGTTATGAAAGTACTTAATAAATGCTTTATCTATCCAAAAGTAAAAAATAAAAAATAAAGCTGTGATGTATGTTCATTTCTTGGGCCTGTAAGAAAATTGTATATATTGGTGTTTTATATAAAGTGATCCACAACTCTAATGGACGTGGCCCTCTTCAACAATGAGATGATTCAAACCAGTTCCAATTGTTCAGTAATGAAGAGAATCAGCTACACCCAGAGAGAGAACTATGGGAAATGAGTGTGGACCACAACATAGCATTTCTACTCTTTCTGTTATTGTTTGCTTGCATTTTTTTCCTTCTCAGTTGTTTTTCTTTTTTTCTAGATCTGATTTTTCTTGTGCAGCAAGATAATTATATATATATTGGATTTAACATATACTTTAACATATTTAATATGTATTGGACTACCTGCCATCTGGGGGAGGAGTGGAGGGAAGGAGGGGAAAACTTGGAACAGAGGTTTTTGTAAGGGTCAATGTGGAAAAAATTACCATGCATATGTTTTGTAAATAAAAAGCTGTAAATAAAAAAGTAAAGTGATCCACCTTTAAACAGTGTATATACTGAACTGGGCTGAAAATTTAACTGAATGACCAGTTGTATATTGTAATTGATTATTTAATATAAAACTCATTTTCAATGTATTCTTGGTTATCGCTCTTACCTGTCTGAAAAAAGTGCATATCAAAGTATTATGTTGCATGGATTATTTATTTGTAATTGGACAAATTTTAAGAATGAAGAAATATAAAATAAAAGAACCCATACTATAATTAGAAGCTGTTTTTTTGGATTCTACATTCTCATTAAAGAGGAAATCTTGAGCATATTAACTATAGTTCACTTTAAATGAGCAGATCATTATATACTTCAACAAGGATACTGTATGAGCATGTATTCTGACAGAAGTGGATCTCTTCGACAAAGAGACCTAACTCAGTTTCAATTGATCAATGATGGACAGAAGCAGCTCCACCCAAAGAAAGAACACTGGGAAATGAATGTAAACTGTTTGCATTTTGTTTCTTCTTCCCGGGTTATTTATACCTTCTGAACCCAATTCTCCCTGTGCAACAAGAGAACTGTTTGGTTCTGCACACATATATTGTATCTAGGATATACTGTAACATATCTAACATATATAGGACTGCTTGCCATCTGGGGGAGGGGGTGGAGAGAAGGAAGGGAAAAGCCGGAACAGAAGTGAGTGCTAGGGATAAGGTAAAAAATTACCCAGGCATGGGCTCTGTCAATAAAAAGTTATAATTATTAAAAAAAAATAAAAATAAAAAAAGAAGAGTACAGGACAAGGGGGAAAAAAGTTCACTTTTTCTTTTCTTTTTTGGTAATAAAAAAGAGCATTCATATCATTCGAGATGTAGCCATAGGGCTTGAATTCATAAAAAACCATCAAAGTTGGCCAAGGGCACCTAGGGGCAGGAAATTCATGGTATCATAGATTAGAGCCAGAAGGGACCCTACAGATAATCAAGTCTTACAAAGGTGGAAACTGAAGCAAGTGACATATCCAAGGTTACATAGATGGTAAGAGTCAGAGTGGGATTCAAACTCAGCGCCTTTAACCCAAATCCAATGCTTTCCCACTGCATGATACTCAGCACTGTTGAAGCTAAAGCTCCAAGGTGTGTTCTTAGACACCGGACAGAAGGAGGAGGAGAGACTGAGAAGCCTGGGTCGGGGGAGGATGGGGAGAAAGGGCCAGCAATACAGAGTGAACATGCCTTCCCCCACCCAGGAGAGGTGACTGAGGAGGGGCCAGTGCTGGAAGCCTGGCCTGGATGAGGTCCATCTGAGCTCAAATCTGAGCTACACTGGCAAGCTTTGTTGGGGGAAGGTGGGAAAGGAGCACCCAGGAGGGTCTTTAGTCTATCCTCTATCTTCGGGGGGGACAGAATCTCCTCACTGAATTTTCCCAGGATGCCTGGGCCCTGACAATTTCATTTGACCATTTTTCAGGGGCTCTTTGCAGGGCCTCTTTCTCCTGGCCTTGAGGGTTTTAGGGTGGTGGGTGTGAAATGTCTCCAGGTATTAGTAAGAGATCCTTATATAGCACAGCAGGACTGCTGAATGTGTCACAGTGGGGCCGGGCCAAGCCAACACCATAAAGCCTCTCATTTGTCATCTCAACACTTCAACTCTTGCTAAGCCAAGGGATTCAATTTACACGTCTTCAGTGCCTCAAAGATCTGTCGTAGAGGGTTGGGAAGAAGGGGTGTAGGGAACACCCCCCTCCTCCGGTACAGATCACAGCCCCTTTCTGACTTTGGAGACAGTCTTTGACATTTACAAAATCACAGGATTTCAGAGCTGGAAGGATCCTCAGAGGCCAAAGAGTCCAATTGAGCCTTGAATAAAAATCCTCACCACAATACCCCCAACAAGTGGTCAAACAGCCTTTGCTTGAAAGGTCACAGAATTCTAGAGCTAGAGCTAAAAGGGATCTCAGAGGCCATCTTATTTAAGTCACAAATAATAGTGTCAGAGGTGGGATTTGGACCCAAGTCCTCAGACTCCAGAATCAACTCTTTCCACTGGACCACACCACCAGCCATTCCATACTGGGACCAGCCTTTATCATGACGAAGCTCTCCCTTACATCAAGAAGCCAATCACCAGCTTTTCTGTCCCATCTTTTGCTTTTGCCACATCCCCGAACTACATGGCTCCCATCATTCTGACCTTTATAACAGGCCCTCTGATCCCACAACTCCCCTCTCTCGTATACTTTTTCTAATGTCATTTTTCAATGAACAAAAATCCATTTTCTTTCCCATCTCCCTTCCCTCAATGGAATAAAGAAAAATAAAAGAATTCTTGTCATAAATATGCGTTATCAAGAAAAACAAAATCATACTTTTGGCTATATCCAAAAGACATGTGTAATTCTGCACACCGAGTCCATCCCCTCTCATCAGAAGGACGATAACAGGAAAGCCTGTTTTATTACGAGTCCACGGGAATTATGGTTCATTATTGTATTGATCAGAGATCATAAGGTCTTCAGAGTCGTTTCTTTTTACAATATTGTTATCATTGTATAAATTGTTCTCCTGGCTCTGTTCACTCACTTCACTTTGCATCGGTCCATACCCAACTTTCTCTGAGACCATTCCCTCCATCGTCTCTTACGACACAAGAGTATTTCATCGCATTCCTATTCCATTATCTCTCCAGGCATTCCCTTATTTAGAGGCACCTTCTACGCTTCCGATACTTCCTTCCCAGTTACCTGCTACTCTTGTCATCTTAGCTTCACTGTGCATTTGCCAAGAAAATTTTAAATTCGTGTAATCCAAAGTACACATTTTATGTTCGGCAATCTCTCTCTATCCCTTCTTTTGTCATGAATCACTCTTCTGGCCACAGATCCAGAGGGCAATTTCTTCCTCGGTCCTCTAATTTATGGTATCGTCCTTTAAGGCTATGTCACGTACCTAGCTGGAGATTATCTTGGTATGTGGTGTTAGATGCTGCTCTGTAGCTACTTTCCACCACACTGATAATCTAAGTTTTCCTAGCAGTTTTGATGCAATAGTCCGTTCTTGCGCCAATAGCTAGGCTCTCCCATCCTTCTCAAACATTCCAAGTGCTCTTAGATTCTCTTCTGCGCCAGGCTCTTTGCTCATTCTTTCTACCTCACTGTGGGACTTGGGATAAAGCTATAATTATAATGACAACATATTCCTAGTTAGTATTTGTCTGCTAAATTGAAGGAAATAAGACAAGGGCGGAAGGCGGGGCGGACTATTTCTGAAGTAGAAGTCAAACGAGCGACTGGAGGGGTTGGAGAGAGAGGAGAATTCGCTGGGTCGGTCACTGGACAAAACACTCACGTCACTACCGGACCATTTGATTTACAGATTCGATCCTAGACACATATGAAATGAAAAGTTTAAGACTCACCACATTGTAGTAATTCTTGGTAAGCTGGAGAGTATCAAGTCCTTTTACCGTCTTTGGGGAGCCGGGTTTCTCTGTGAAAAGAGACACTGAAGTGATTAATGGAGTGACATGATCCTTTCCTAGCATTAAATTCATTGACAGGTTATGCAATGACTTCCACAGTGATCGATAAGACATAGACATTCTTTTTGCTTTTATCCTGAGACACCTGGGGTTAAGTGACTTTCCTAGAGTCACACAGCTAGGAAGTGTTAAGGGTCTGAGGCCAGATTTGAACTTAGGTCCTCCTGGCTTCGGGGCTGGTGCTCTATGCACTGGGCTACCTAGCCACCTCCAGAAACAGACATTCTTAAGGAAGCCTGATCCTAACTTTATTAAATCAGAGAATTACAAAATGGAGGAGACTGTAGTTAACTCAACCTAAATAAGGCCATCGTGTTAGAAGTCAGGGGACTTGTCTAAAATCCCACAGATAGTTTCATGGCAAAACTGAGACCAGAATCCCAAGTTCCCGACTCCAAGTTCAAAACTTACAATGGCAGCAGATATACAGTCTCTCAATTCCATGCAAATGAAATGTACAAAAGAAGCAAAAACATTAGAGATGGAATTATTCTTTAGTTAATTCATTAGGTCCACAGCCACGTCTCGGGGACCTGAAATTTCCCAGGTGTGGGGAACAGTATTGTGTGCCCAATTAGATGTAAATACACTTTTCAACATTCATTTTTTGAGAGGCGATTAGGGTTAAGTGACTTGCCCGGGATCACACAGTTAATAAGCATTCAGTGTCTGAATTGAACTCCTCAGGTCCTCCTGGCTCCAGGGCCAGTGCCCTATCCACTGCACGATTTAGCTACCCTCAAAATTCATTTTTGGAATATCTTGAGCTCCAAATTTTCCCCCCTTCTCTTCCCTCGCCCCTCCCCAAGACAGCAAGCAAACTGATATACACTAGATATGGAGAATCACGTTAAACATGTTTCCACACGAGTCATGGTGTGAAAGAAGAATTAGAACAAAAGGGAAAAACCAGAAGAAAGAAAAAAAAGGAAAAAAGTGAAAATAGTGTGTTTTGATCTGCATTCAAACTCCATAGTTCTCCCTCTCTCTGAGGACGGCATTTTCCATCCCAAGTCTATTGGAATTGTCTTAGCTCCTTGTATTGCTGAGAAGAGCTAAGTCTAGAACAGTTGGTCATCGTATAGTTTTGTTGTTGCCGTGTACAATGACCTCCCGGCTCTACTCATGTCACTCGGCCTCACTTCCTGTAAGTCTCTCCGGGCGTCTCTGAAATCATCCTGCTCGTCATTTCCCAGAGCACAATCCTATTCCATTCCATTCGTTTTCCACAACCCGTTCAGCCGTTCCCACCTCGATTCCCAACACTTTGCCACTACAGAGAGCTACCAAAAATAGTTTTGTACGTGTGGCTTTTTGATGACCTCTTTGGGATACAGGCCCAGTAGAGACACTCTGGACCAAAGGGGATGCGCAGTTTGACAGCCCTTGGGGCACAGCTCCAAATTGCTCTCCAGAATGATTAGATCAGTTCACAACTCCACCAACAATGTATTAGTGTCCCAGTCTTCCCCTATCTTCTGCAAAATCTCTCATCTTCCTTTTCTGTGATATTAGCCAATCTGATAAGTGTGAGGGGGTACCCCTGAATTGTTTTGATTTGCATTTTTCTGAGTTGAATTATTGAAGAATCAACTTTGATATGGCGCCTGTTCACAGAATCATAGAGTCAGACCTCAAAGACCATCTGGTCCAAGTCCTACACTACCAAAAAAATGTCCTTTTTGATATAGCTGACATGTGGGCTTCTAGCCTGAACTTGACAGACCTCTTCTGAGAGGGAAGCTACTGCTTCTGGATGCAATTAATGCCACTTGGGGTTATTTCTCATTGATGGCAAGCTAGATCTGAGTGCAAATTCAGCCTCAGACACTGTGTGATCCTGAGTAAGTGACTGAACTTCTGTTTCCCTCAGTTTCCTCATCTGTAAAATGGGAATAATAACGGTACCTTCCTCTCAGAGGTTGTGACAGAGCTGTGAGAAATAGCACGGTGCCTGGAACACAGGAAATGCTACGTAAATGTGAGTTATCTTGAACCCACTGTTCTCTGGAGAGGTGTGGACTGCCACCTCTCTCCCTAGATGTGCCTGTTTCAAACTGTGTTGAGGGTTTCCTAAGGCCGGCTTTTGGTATGTTCATCTGGGCCTATTCTGTCACCTGCCTCAACATTACCCCAGGATTTGGGGTTCTGAGGAGCAAAAACCAAGGCAGAAGGGAGTCACATCCTTTCGGGGTTGGAGCCTGAGGTCTAGATCAGAGAGGAGTAGCAGACACGGGCAGGACAGCATGCAAACAGTGGGCAACAGACCGATGCGGAAGAACATAGTGGAAAACCGTGGAAAACCATCAATCCAATGTAACAAATATTTTTTAAGCACCTGCTATGTGTAAGGTGTTAAGCTAAGCACTAAGGATATAAAGATGGAAAATCACTAGGTCCCTGCCTCAGGAACCAGTCTGTCAACCAGTAAATAAGAGGCAATCAAAGGGAATCTGAAGGAGGAGGGAACACTAACAACTGGGAGAAGGAAATAAAGAAAGGCTTCCTGGGGGAAAGCGGTACCTGAGCTGGAACTAAGCTAAAAAAAAGATGAAGATCCGGAAATTCAGAAACGAGGAGAAAGAGTGGTCCAGGCACGGGGGGACAATGGCCTGTACAAATACGTGGAGGTAGAAAATAGATTTTTTTTTTCTTTGCCAAGAAAACCCCACGGATAATGTGATCTGCGGGGGACACGAAGAGCTGGACACGAACTGAAACAACTACTCTGCATTATGGGTATTATTTTTGTTCAGTCATGTCCAACTCTTTGGGAAGCCCCTTGGAGTTTTCTTTTTAAAATTTTTATTAATATTAATAAATAATAAGTAATTTTGATTTTCTAAATACATGCAAAGATAATTTTCAACATTCGCCCCTACAAAACCTTGCGTTCCAAATTTTTCTCCCTCCCTTTCCCCTGCCCCCTCCCATAGCAAGCAAGGAACCCAATACAGGTTAAACATGTGCCATTCTTCCATACGTGGGGATGTTGAGCACAGATTACTGATGTAGAACTGGAAGGGACCCCAGAGGCCAGATGACCCAACCCCCTCGTTTTATCCACAAGGAAATAGAGGCCCAAGGAGGGGAAGTCATCGGCCAGCCCAAGGTCACAGAGTTAATAAGAGGCAGAGCCCAACGCTCTGGGTAGAACGTAGAGTCTGAAAAATAGCACAAAATAAAGACCAGAAAAATAGATGGGAACCAGACGGCAAATGACCTTGAATGGCAAGCTGAGAACTTTGTATTTTATCATAGTGGCCATAGGCAGCCACCGAAGGCATCTGAGCAGGGTAGTGACATAACGAGCAAACGTAAAATCAAAAGAAATACGTGGCAACTTAGAGATTTAGGAGAAACAAGGCAGCTCCAGCAATCAAGGCCTGTTTTCACGTGGCACAGTGTGCTGTGACTGTGACCTGAGCAACATGGAGGGAAGGAATATGTGAAGATCCAGGGAGGGAATGAAAGTCACGAGACTGGAAAGAGTTATTAAGTGAGAACCGGGCAGTCCCGTGCACGTTCGCATGCGCACTCCCGTACACACGTGCGATCGCTACTTCCAGATCATTCTACCAGACCCAGAAACTCATCAATTCAGCTGATTCAGGGAAAATATGGTCAAAGCAGAGGCAGAACAGCCAGTGGAAACAGCCATCTGATGGACGTGGCTCTTTTCATCAGGGAGGTGATTCAGGCCAGTGCCGATGGTCTTGTGATGGAGAGAGCCATCTGCACCCAGAGAGAGGCCTGTGGGGACTGAGTGTGGATCACGACATAGCATTTTCTTGCTTTCTGTTGTTCTTTGCTTGCATTTTGTTTTCTTTCTCTTTTTTTTTCCTTTTTGATCTGATTTTTCCCGTGTGGCACGATAATTGTGGAAATACAGCTAGGAGAATTGCACATGTTTAACATATGGTGGTTTACTTGCCTTCTGGGGAGGAGGTGGAGGGAAGGGGGGACAAATTTCAAACACAAGGTTTTTACAAGGGTCAGTGGTGAAAAATTATCCATGCAGATGTTTTGGGAATAAAAAGGTTTCATTAAAAAAAGAAGAAGAAATAGCCATCAGAAAACTTTCTGAGTCCTAGTGCAAAGCTCCCTTCCCAACTGGCTTCCTTTCTCCCTTCCCCCCATCCCCACCCCCACCTCAACCCTTAACATGGATTCCTGCTGCCTGCTCCATGGTTAGAGGGCGCCAAGGGCACTTTGGGACTTGAGCAGTAGCTCTGGGCATGAAATCAATATGGCCTATACCCATGGGGACTGCAAACAAACAGTCTAAATACCAAACTGGCAGCGGAATTCCAAGCCCAGCTTACAAAAGCGATGACCGGGGCGGAGGGAAAGTAATCCCAAGGCCATCCGAGCACCCATTTCATCATGCCCTACAGCAATAAGCACCACCGGGGATTTCATGTGGGCAGGGTCCGCGGGCAGAGTGGAAGCCCCTCTCCCAAGCGGTAGAGTCTCCAAGGGCAGCTGGGGAAGAGACAAATTTCTCCTCCTGGGGCCTGAATGGGAATGAGCCTCTCCCCACTTAGCTGGGCTGCTCTGGGATAAGGGCCTCCCACGATCTAGCCCCACATCTGCCTTTCAATCAGTTCATTCACCCAGCATTTATCGAGCCTCCTCTCTGGCAGGCCCCCAGGTCCGACAGCTCTGACTCTCGATCTTCCCGGCTTCCCACTAAAATCCCATCTTGTCCAGGAAGCCTTCTCCAAACCCAGAGAATTCCGGGGCCTTCTCTCTTTAGATTGCTTCCCACTTCTCCCGGATAGGACTATCTGTACCTGTTTGTTGCTCGGGCTCTCCTCCACTGGCTTCTCGGGGGGAAGGGAGTGTCTTTTTGTATCCCTACCACTTAACCCAATATCTGAGTTAATAATTATTATTAATTAATAAAGTTAATGATAATTAATAAACATAGACCAATTGGCAAATTACAGCGCCAGACACCACACTAGGCACCGGGGCCTCAAAGACAAGGAGCGTGATGCAGTTCACGTGAAGCCCTGTCTCATCAGCCCGACCGTCAGTTCCTCCCAATATGTGCCCGTATTTCCCTTATATTTGTATATGTACCTCTTGTTTCCCCCGGTATGAAGTAAGCCGCCCCACGTTTGTCTCCGCATCCCCAGTATCCGGCGTCATGCTTGATGCACGGCAGGTAGCCACGTAAGAAATGCTTACTGACCGACTGGCCTCAAAAAGCTCCTATTCTTTGAGGAAGACATAAGACGTACAGAGAAAAGCAAATATTCCCCGCGTACAAAATCATTTCTAGGGGAGGGCGCTATCAGCTAGTGGGGGGTAGAGGGGTTTCACATAACAGGTACTGAAACTGAGCCTAGAAAGAAGCTAGAAAGAATTCCTCGTTGCAAGAGGCAGAGGAGAGAAGGGAGGATATACCACACTTGGGGGAACAGCCTGGGCAAAGGCATGGAGGTGGGAGGTGAAATGGCCAGTCGGTCAGAATGTCACTTATATAAAAGGAGGGTCCCGTGTGGCTGAGGTAAACCTACCGGACCTCACGTTTCACTCGCCTACCCTTCAAGAACCCAGCATCGTCTACACTTCTCACTGAGGCACATCATTAACTACCAGAATAATGCATTTCATGGATGTCTACATTTCCTTTCTGATAAATAAACAAAAAAGCCAGTATCAAGTACCTCCTACACGACAAACACTGTGCTAAGCTCTGGGATAGAAACAACAACAACAAAAAAATGAAAATAGACAGAGTCCCTGACCTCAAAGAGCTTCCCATCCCATGCACAAAAGCAGCTAAAGGCAATCCCAGGCAGGATGGGGCTAAGGTCCAGAGGACGGGGGGGGGGGGGGGGGGGGGGGGGGGGAGAGGGGAGGAGGGCTGAGGAACCCGAGAGACTGCAGCAGAACAGATCCCCGCTCTCGCTTGGGCTGGAATACGGAGTTTCACGAGGCAGAAGGTGGAGGCGAACGGTCACGCGGAGTGGCCGACGATCACCAGTCGCACCCCTCTCCTGTTTGTCTGCCCCAAAATAATCCCAGGAAGAATGATTAATTCCTTTTGCACTTGCAGTCTAATGTCCTTCTGCTAAAGCTTCGTGATAGCGGCCCCTCGGGGCTGCCGCCCAAAGAACTGCTCACCCTTCAGAAGCAGCACGCGACGGGACCTCAGCCTTTCCACTCTGCCAGGACACTGAACGGATTCAGGCGTTACCGAACGCTCGGAAGTTTGCAAAGCGCTCCACATCTGTAAGCGCTCCACATCTGTAAGCGCAGCTGGAGAAGGCACTGATGGGCAGCCTGGGAATTCCCAGGCCATGATGGCATCCCAACTTTCCAGCAGCCCAGTGAAGCAGCTACAACAGGCATGAATTTATCAGCCTCCCCACCGTCCGGATGAGGAAACTGAGTTTCCCAGAGGGTAGGTGACAGGCTCAGGACCACAAGGCTAGGAAATTCAGAGGGCTTCTTACATCCCAAACAGACACTCCAGCCAGGCCAGGTTTTCATATCACAATCTTTTTTCCTCCCCGCTGGGAAGTGTAGGGAAGAAACCTAATCCCCACAGTAGTCCCTCTTGACTGAGGGCCAAATATGGAGCAACTAAATGGCAGTGGGTAGAGCCCTGAGTCTGGAGTCGCAAAGACTCGAGTTCAAATCCCACCTCAGACACTTCTAGCTGTGTGACTGGGTAAGTCACTTTATTTCTCTTTGCCTCAGTTTCCTCATCTGTCGAAATGAGGATAAGAGTACTTCCCTCCTATATTTTTAAAGAATCAAATGAGATAATAACCATAAAGTCTATGGGGTTTTCTTGGCAGAGACACTGGAGTAGCTTGCCATTTTCTCGTCCAGTGTGTCCCTCTCATAAATGTCAGCAATCATCATCATCATCTGCAAAATGGAGTTAATAAAAACGCTTCCCTCCAGGATTGTTGTGAGAGAATATTTGTAAAGCGCTCTGCAAAACATAAAGCCCCATAGAAATGCCCGCCATTCATCATGCTAATAAGATGTTAATTCATCCAGCTCCGAAGGAACTAAAAAAAGGGGCAGTTTTAAAAACTCGCGCCCATCTTTACTCTCCGAGTCTTAGCTCAATTTGCATTTTATGGGTGACTTAAGACTCTCTAATTCAAAGTATATGTGTGTGGGGAAGAGGCCTGAGATTTAACCAAAAGAATCAAGCACGGCATGTGTGTGTGTGTGTGTGTGTGTGTGTGTGTGTGTGTATGTGTGTGAAACTGCGGACAGTAACTCCCCCTGGCTGAGCAGAGACCAGGGAGGTCCACAGCTGGGAGGCCAGAGCAGCGGGCAGACAAAGGCCTCAGTGGCAGCTCAAATCCAGTTCCTAGAGGCCTCTCCAAAGAGGCCGGCATCCTAGGAGGAAAAATGTGCCCCAGTAGGAGGTACAAAGACCCGAGGCCTGGGTGGGGGGCTGGGGGAGGGGGCTGCTCCCTTTTCATAAGCACAAAGGAAGGATTTGCACATTCATCAGCTTGGGGGGAGGGCGGCATCTGCGGTGCTGGGCCCTTCGGAGGTGACACCCACAGGCTTAGAGGGTTACCCGCTGCAAGCAAGCGGCACGATCCGGGCTCCTGAGGGAGGCCCCCCGAAAGGATCTAGAGTGTCAGTCAACGGGTAAAAGGTCAGCTTTCTGAGGGGACCTGGGGCTATGCTAACCCAAGCAGACACGAGGACATCTTCCCTTTGAAGGAATAATCACCATGTAATAATCATCATGATTATAACTCTGAAGTGCTTTAAGGATAGGAAACATGATTTTACCTTGTCATAGTCTACTCTGGTGGCTTATAGCACTACGTGCCTAACGCATACACTGCTAGGTTTGGAAACATGAGACTAGGATTCAAATCCTGCCTTGGACATTTCTCTGAGCCTCAGTTTCCTTACCTGTAACATGGGGATACTATTGCTTGCACTACCCACTTGACAAGAGTTATGGGGAAGAAATCATAATAGAAGCATGAGCTGTTATCAGTTAGCTTCCTAGGGGCAGGGGACTCCTGAGAGCTCAGCTTCCTTTTCCCTCCCCCATGACAGCCCCACCAGAATCAAACATGGCACTCCGTGCACACTAAGGGGCTTAGGAAATGTTTATTGGACTGAACTGGGCTATCAATGGATAGCTGGGATGGAGGGAGCTATCCCCACCATGGTGCCTAGTACCGTGCTCGGCAAGAACTCAGAGGAAAGCCACTGAGCTGAACCCAAGGCCCCAGATGACGCACCCAGTAGGTGGTAACATCTTAAACCCAAAGTTGCAGCACAACAACAAATGTTGGGGTCCGGACGGATGCTCCTTCCTCTTCCTCTCCCCCAGTTCCCCTTCGGCCCGGCCGCCAGGCACACGCTCGAGCGACGCGCTCTTCTCCCGGGGCCCGGGCCAGGGCAGAAGTGGCGTGGGGGGCCATCAGATCACAGCGATTCTCCACCACCTTGATACCTGCGCGGCACTAAACGGGGCCCAGGCTTGCGCCGCACCGCCATCCCCTCCCTGTCAATGGGAATGACCGAGCACCTACTGGCCAAGAACGGGGGCCGATGCAATTCTATCCCGATGGCTCTCACGAACAATCCTTGCATTTACTGCCGGGGCTCTTAGAAACACTGCAGGCCCTCATTCCCTCGCTCACAGAACAGGCCATTCATTCACCTTGGAAGACATGCTTCAGCACTGATGTCACTCGGAACATCTCAGAAAATTCGTCAAACGAGTACTTTCTCCCAAAGGAGTTCTCGTCCCCCTTTCCTTGCCCCTCCCTCCCCACTTCCCCCGCCTTCCCAGCGTCCCTGGCATTTCCTGAAAAAGTCCTGAGCTTGCAAACGAAGCTTCTCCAACATGGGGAGGGAGGGAAGGGAGACCGCGACAAGCCGGCACGCCGAGTGTCCATCTGAAACCATCTGCCTAAGGCCTCCGAGGGACGCGCAAGAGACGGTGGCGATTTTCTAACAGATCGATATCGCTGCAAAATCCTGGCACTGCACTTAACGACAGGGCTGCGTTTAACGTACCAGAGGGAGTATATGCCATCGAGTTATCATTCAAGAAAAGACCAAGACATAAAAAGGAACTGCAAAGTAATAAGAGTACTCACTGATATTTCCATAGGGTAGTAGAAAGAAGAGTTAGACAGAGATGATAGGTAAAGACAGAGTGGGCATTTAAGCACTTACTGTGTGCCAGGCACTGTGCTACCTGCTAAGGATACAAACATAAGCACAAAGGAAGTCAGTCTCTGTCCTCGGGGAGCTTCCATTCTAATGGTGGGAGGGGGCAGACTCACATAATAAGTGAGGTGGGGGGACCTGGTTCCCAGCTCTCCTAGCACAGTCTAGCAGGGCTCCAGGGGACACAGTTCTGATGGGAAGGAGATGGGCAAAATGGCACCAGGGAATTAGTGCTTCCCACTTTGCAATAACCTTGACCTACGGATGCCAGGACTAGAGCTGGCAGGACCCGAAGCTCTTTAGGGCAGGGGTTATTTTGTTGATTTGTTTCTGTAATTCCAGGCTCTAGTACAATTCCCTGATCCGTAGTAGGTGCTTCAGAAACATTTCTTAGGGAAGATGGATCCAATCAATCACCACCCCTGCCAAATGGCTCCTTTGGATTGAGCCAACTGCCAAAAGAAAATATAAGGTGACAAACTTCCGGGCTAATGGGGCCCACGGAGGCAACTTTGACATCGAGCCTTCCGCCACTGAGGTCCAATGAGCACATGTCTGATGGGAACCTTGGCCTTCTGCCTCCTCCACATCAAAGTGATTCTCTTCAATCACTTTGAAGTTCAGCGTATCTGAGTGGACTCAAACACTCTGGGTGATGGACAGAGAGCTGGGTTTGAGTTCCGCCCCCAGCACACATCATCAATACGACCTTCCTATAGCCTGGGCGGTGACTTGCTAAGAAAGTTACTCACTAGGTCCCGGCTTCTTAAACTGCGGTTCTCGACCCCATATGGGGGTCTCATAACTGAATGTGGGGGTAGTGGAACTGTGACTTATTATCAGTAATCTATGTTTGATTTGTAAGCCTATTTTATATAACCTGTATATCCAGGGTCACGTAAAAATTTCTCAGGTGAAAAGGGATCGCAAGTAGAAAAATTTTAAGAAGCCTGGTCTGGCTAACCAGCACCCTTCACTCCCCAGGGCCAACCAATCAAACGCTTTGGGGACGACGGTGATACTTTTTGCAAGTTATCTCCAGGCACCTTTAGACAAGACTTCGCAACCTTGGGTTCATGGTGGTAAACTCAGGGAATCCCAAGATATCAGATAAATATATTATATTATATTATATTACTTTACATTACATTATATTATATTATACTATACTATATTATAAGATAGCAGAGGCTATCTCAGGGCCCAGGGTCACACAGCTAGTGTCTGATTCGGGATTTGAATCCAGAGCTTCTTAACTCCAAGAACAGCACTCAATCCACCATTCTATGCACCCTCTAAACACTGCTCTTCCTAGAAGATGGCACTCAGAACTGAACCCAATGGCCTAGCCAAGGAAGAGTAGAGTTGGACTATCAGCTCTTGTTCCAGATGCTATCCCTCTGTTAAGATAGCCTCTCGCTGCCATGACACATCATTATTAACTCATATTGAATATAGATGGTCCACCCAACCTTGGGTCTAGCGCTTTTCCCTATCCAATTTCACCTCACTGGACTGGTCTACTGATAATACTGGGCAGAAGAGAGTCTCGTGGCACTCTACTAGGATCTCCCTCCAGCTCCACCTCCACCCTTTAATTGCTGTTCTGAATACCTAACGTGGCCACAAACACACTCGGGCTGGAAGCGGGAGAATATCATACGGAATCTCCACACTTTGGGGATCGGAGATTACATCCTTATGGGTTACACGCTGCTCCAAGCCAACAGAGTGCAAGCCTTCCATTCCACTGCATAATGAGAGTTGCTAAGGATGTAAAACTCTTCATAGCATGGCCAAGCTGCTGCAGAAACTCCCTGAGCACAGCTAGGCTGGTCTCCGAATGACAGACACACTCCGGCTTAGAGAGCGCCCTCGGTGAGTCTGGAACTGGATTCGGATTCAAAGCAAATTAAGATAATGCTTGTAGAACACTTGGTGAACCGGAAAGCCCTTACTAAAAGTTAGCCGTCTGTTAGGATCGTCCTCATCCTCATTCCTGCTATTACTATCATCGTCATCATTCTGATATTATCATCTATTTTCTTCATTTATTAATCACCATTGTTCAAAGGTGAAGGAGGAAGTGGGTAGGAGCCCAGGACACAAGGTCGACAACGGCCACAGTGGCAACCCTTGAGAGGAAGGAACCGAGACCAAAAGGGAAGGCCCCAGAGGCCTCTGCCTCTCACCAGCGGATTCCCGAAGTGGACCCCGGCACTTCGCACAGCACCTGGCACACGGTCGGTGCTTAATAAATGTTTATCGATGAACTGATCGAGCCCCAGTTCCACACTTTGAACTATCTGCCAGAGAACGCGACTGCCTCTCAGTCTCCTTGCATCATCCTCCTCCTCTCACGTGAAGAGATCCATTCTACAGGTCCGAGTTAGACCTCCAGCAGCCCCTGGCAGGTGGCTCCCATATCACAGACTTGAAAAGACTCACATGAACACATTACAAAGTGAAATGAGCAGAACCAGAAGAACATTGTATACAGTAATAGTAACACTGCATGACGATCCACTGTGAATGGCTTGGGTCTTCTCAGCAATAAACTGATCCAAGACAACACCGAAGAACTCTTAATGAAAAATGTGTCCCACCTCCAAAGAAACAAGTGATACAATTTGAATGCAGACCAGGGCTATTGTTTTTCCCATCAGTTTTTTGAGGTGTTTTTCCTTTTGGTCCATGTCTTCTTTTACAACACGACTAATAAAGAAATGTGATTTGCCTGACTGAACATGTATAACCTACATCAAATTGCTCACTTTCTCAGAGAGGGGGAAGGTGAGAGGAAGGAAGAAAATCTGGAACTCAAGTTTTTAAATGAATATTAAAAATTGTCTTTAACACTAACAAGTTATTTGGACTCGCAATCTTTTATTCCCTTGACTTCATCGGTGAGGAATATCATGGATTTTTGCCAGCAGATACCAAGCCCCATAGAAGACGTTACCCACAATGCTACTTCTGCTTTCTCTAGCATTTTCTTGGGTGGCCGTACAGAAATTTACTTTCGTTAAGAAATTAAATTTCTACAAATAATGGGAAGAAAAAGCAAACGTAAGGAAATCAAGAACATGATTCCAATTTGCTAGATAGAGAAATAGGGCAGTCGATTGACGAGATACTTTTTAAAGTTTGGGGCTTTTTTTAGTTTCATTATCAGAGACTTTCTTAAAGGAAAAATTTAATATAAAGCACTCACTCCTTTTTATCACTATATTTCCTTTTATTCTTTCTGTATTTTTTAAACATAGACAAGACTATTCCTACTCTAAATGATTTCATTTGTTTCATGATGAAGGATGCTCAAAATATTGTCTTTATATGTAATTGGGGGAAAAGAATTTTAAAAGGGAAAATTTAAAAACAAAATGTATGCTGAGGAGTATTCCTTCCAGAGGTTTTAACTAAACACAGTAATGAGAAATTTGGCAAGAAGTCTGAAAATACGGGATCAAAACTTTGGGGAACTTTTGGGCAGGAACACCCCTACAGAAGCAGAGGGCGGCTTGGCAGTCACTTACAATCTTGAGAGAGAGTTCATTGCCTAGAGCACTAAGAGGTTAAGTGACTTCCCCAGAGTCACACCCTCGATCCGTGTCGGAGGCTACATTTGAACCCAGATCTCCCTGGCTCCTGCACATACTAACTATATCGGGCTGCCTCCCAAAAAAAGTTAGCACCAATTAATATAGACTGCATCACAGGCATACCTCATTTAACACTGCAGATTTATGTCTGAGAAGCTGTGGGAAGACTGACTATTCCCAAAAGGCAGCTACTTGGAAAGCCCGGGGGAGCGGGCCATTTAAATGTCAGTCCCCGACTGGGGCAGGCTGCGCAGCAGTTCCCTACTTGTGAAGCGGGACCTGGCCAGATTAGCCTGGCCCAGAGCTACTTGGTGATGGTCTCCGGGAAGCCAAAAGAATGTGGAGAGGACTTTCCCTGAGGACCACAAGGACAGGGGCTCACTGGGAAACAGGAGGGGTTTGGGCAAGCTACAAATGCAAAGATCACAACATATGATTGAAAGAGGGGTTACATAGCTGCCTTTCTCTGGGAAAGGCAGGACAGCCATTCGCCTGGGACGATTCCCAAGGAGGCTCCGCCAGATGGGCCAGTTTCGGCCTCGACCTGCTTCACTCCAGACCCACGATTCCATTCTCTGTGACACGGAGATGAGGCATTTGTTCTTGAGGCCTCCTTAAGAGCCCCTGACTAAACAAGGAAGTTAGCATGAAACCTCTTATCCTATTCTGCCATCCCAAGAGGCTGAGGTCAGCAAGCAGACATCATTGGGCAGGCGCTTACAGGCCGGATGTGCTCTAGTCGGTAGGCAGACCGAAGGGACTGATTTAAGGTGGAGCCATTGCTTTCTTTGTGTCTCCTGCAGCCTTGTTGTTCTTAAAGCACAGTTTGGCCCAGAGAGACCGAACGAGAGGCTTTGCTGGCTCTCTCTGTTCTACTATTAAGTTGCCTTTGTTAAAGAGATGCCTATTCATCCACGTGTCTGTTGTTGGCCAGCGATGGCCACAAAAAACCTTTGGGAGCAAAGTTAAAAAGGGAACAACATACCAATTTGGATGAGCCCAGTGACCAAAGGATTGATGATGAAACCTATTTGCTTCCACTCGATAGAGAGGTGGTGCACTGTGGGTAGAGAATGCTGCATACACTGTCACATATGGTTTTAGGTGTCACTATGCCATGTTTCATATTTCTCTCTTTCACTAGGGACCATCCCAAAGGGTTATTGGGAAATGCCAATGAAGTTTATTATTATTATTATTATTTTTGCCAATGATGTTTTAAAAAAAATTTTTTTTAAGTAAATGCTCAAGAAAGTACCAATAATCCTTGGGAGAAAGTTCTCTCAAGTTTTACTTACCATTAGGCTTAATTTCTCTGACATAATTACTGGGGAACCAGCCGGTTTTCCCATTGAGCGTGCCTTCCCACCAGCCACCTTCTTCCACGCGAGTGACGTAAATGATATCACCTTTGCAGACCGACAGCTCATCTTCGTTGGTCTGCTTAAAGTTGAATCTCGCCTTCACCACCAACTGGTGATTCCCATTTTCAGTCATCTCCTGGTACAAAAGGACGTACGGTCAGCTCAGTGATCACCAAAAGCAAAAAGGAGAGCAATAACCAAAAAAAGCAGCATAGGCCAACCTCCCCCAGTGGTGACCAAGGCCAGGCTGCCTGGGATCCCTTCCAGTTCACTGGAACGGACATGGGAGGAGGCCCCGAAGCCAATCCCATCGCTCACTCCAGTGGATTGGAGGGTGGATTCTGTGGTGGTTTAAAGTGATTTGACGGCGGCAATATTTGGAGGGCGTGGAGAGGGAGAGGAGGGCTAATGCTTTCTAAGAGACAGCCTCTCCGGGTTTATGGACTGCAAGGTCCAAAGAGGGAAAGGGAGAGATTGAAAGGTATAGCTCAAGAGAGCAGGGGAGAGGGGATAATTCCAAAAGGAAAGGAGGAGCTTATCCTGAATCTAGAGTTGGCAGGGATTACCGAGGCCTACCTGTGGCAGTGAAATGTCTTGCTCAGGGTCACACGGGTAAGAACTGGCAGAGGCAAGATTGGAACCCAAGACCCCTGACCCCCAAGCCAACCCTCTTTTCATCGTACGGTCACCATTCTTTGGAGAGCCAAAGAGGAATGACAGCAGAAATGTCTATGACACTTTAAGGTCGGGAAGGTGCTTTCAAGGGAAGGACCCCTTTTCATCACGGGATCCCAAGACAACTCTGGGATTCGGGACTAACCATCACCCCCATTTTCCAAATGAAAAAGCTGATGTCCAGAGATGAAATGCTTTGCCCAAGGCCCCCCAGTGAGCAAGGACCAGAAGCGGGATCTGAAGTCCGCCCCCCCCCCCGACTGCAAGGATGGCACTCTCCTGCTGTGTTATATTATGGGTGGAGCTAAGAATACCAGCTTTTACCCCGCTCCCCGCTATTGCAAGGGGAGAAGAAAACAAATCCAGCAAACTCGGCTATGATCTGGTCAGGTGAAAGAACACACCTGCAAGCTTCTGCCCCGTTTCCACCGTGGAAGTTTCTTCCGCACCCAAAAGATTGTCTGACTGGGAAGAAGTGGCGGAGCTCAACTGAGGCTGCGACCACAGGTTGAGATTTCCAAGTGGAACACACTCATCAGGAGGCCAGAGGGGACCAGCGAGAGCAGCAAAGAGCAGAGCTGCAACTAAGGCAGAGCAACTGTGCCTTTACCCCAAGGCACTAAATTCTGAGGGTGCCGCCAATGCTCGCAGGCCTTCAATATGTTGGGGTAAATGTCTTTCCCACCCGCCATTCTTTTTCTTTTCTTTTGTGAGGCAACTGGGGTTAAGCGACTTGCTCGGCTCGGAAGTGTTAAGTATCTGAAACCAGATTTGAATTCAGGTCCTCCTGACTGCAGAAGTGGTGCCGTACCCACTGTGCCATCTGGTCACCCCACCGCCTGCCATTCTTGACGGTAGCATCCCCACGAGGAGTTTCACACCGGTGCCCGCCCCCTGCCCCACACAGCTAAGGCTGCCTCGCCCCTGGTACAATACATACCGCTGCCTTTGAATGCCTTCTTAGTGCTGGTGCCGAGTTAGAAACCGCTCCTGGGAGGTTAGTCTGAGAACTGGAAACAGCGCTAATGGAAGAGAAAGGCTGGCATGGTCTTTCCGAAACCTGGTGATCTGTGGAGTCAAGAGAGGCCGAGATGGAAGTTCCGGCTGCAACTCGCGTCTTTATATGACACGGACGGGCCGGGGAAAGGCGAGTACTCCGACCTCATCCTTTAGCAGAGGAGGCTCAAACCCCAGGGGAGGAACAGACGTGTTCAAGATCACACAGAGAGTAACAGAACTGGGATTCAAACCCAAGGCCCCGGATGCCAAATCGTAACTGAAGTCGCTTCTCAGCGAATGGCAAGCCGGCCCTGAGCTGATTCCCAAGCGGTCGAGCTGTGACCGCGACTTAGGCAGCCAGTGCTTCCCTACGTCCTGCCTCCGTGGGGGCCCAGGCTCCTTCCCAAATGTCTTGGCCACGCTTCCCTTGTCACACCTGAGACCGCACAGCCACGTCTCCCCCAAGAGCCGCAGCCTGACAGCTCCAGAACCACACCCAATTCTGTCAGCTAAGGGGGTCAGGGAGAAGTTGCCTGGTGCCCAAATAAATATTGTGAGGGGGAAATGGTGTGAAAAAGGACCTGGAGTCAGGAAGACTTAGGTCCAACTCCTGTGTCTGAAACTTACTGAGTGACTGTGGGAGCAAGGCATTCTGCCTCTCTGAACTTTAATTTATTCATCTGTAAAATGGGTATTTTGCCTCAGGATTGTCATGAGGCTTAGATGAGGTAATAATGTATCTTCAGCATTTTGCCAGACCTAAAGACCTCTAGCAAGTTTATTTAATATTATGAGCAACGGCTTCTTTGAGAACAATTTTCAATTTTTTTTTTATTTTTCTCTTTTTTTTGCCTTCACCAAGTCATTTTTCCCTCATATAAGAAAGGCACTGCATTCTTAGGAACTGTGGTGGCAAGCAAGGGCCCAGAAACCTGGCCCGGAGTGTTTGACAAGACAGGGGTGTCTTGCCCCTGTGTGGCCCCCAAAGGGACAGTTCCCAAAATGAACTGGGCTTTCTGCTACAAGCCTGCCAATGATATCTTAGGCTGAAAAAAAACCAAGATGGCTCCCAACGGGCTCTTTCCCACCGAATGTCACCACTGCCAAACGTGCCAAGGTTTCTCACACCATCCGTGATGGATCAGCTCTCCCGTAACTCTCAGATGGCAGTCTGGGTCCCAAGACCCTCTGAGCTCCCATCTGAAAGCCCCTTGAGGGCAGGACCCATGATGTAACTTTAGAATCAATCTCTCAATTCCTCACTCAGCAAGACGAATCCAGGGAGGACTTAGTGAACGGCACGTGAGTTCAATTAACCAATAAGAAGAGGTGACATTTCTGTGGTGTTTAAAGCTTGACCAAGCATGTCACGGCCGTGACCTCATTTGAGGTTCATAACAAAAGGTTGGTGACAGCATAACCCCGTGAAAGACTCCATGGCATTGTGGGTCTTGAACTAGAAGGAACCTTAGGGGTCACTCAGTCCAAACCCTTCATTTTCTGGATGCGGAAACTGAGACCCAGAGAGGACATGACTTGCCTGAATCCATACAAGGGATCCTCAATCTTGAGCTAAAAGGGAACATCAGGGTCATATAGTTCCATCTCCTTATGTGGTAGAAGAATTTAAGGCCTTAGAGGTAAATGAAACAACAAGGTCACGTGCTGGCTGCCATGCTGGACTTTGATCAAGAAAATCTGGGTTCAGATCCTTAGAGACATCCTAGTCGTGTGAGTCTGGGGCAAATCACTTCGCCTCTCTGAGCCTCAGGCTGCTGATCTGTAAAATGGGTCTAATAATACCGACCACCTCACAGGATCATCGTGAGGGCTAAACGAGATCCTATATGGAAACACGAGTTCCTGTTACTGTTACACACAATGACACTGAGGCGGAAAAAGCTGAAGTAAGTTACTCAAGGTCACCCAACCAGAAAGGGTCAGCAGTGGGATTTAACTCCAGCTTGGCCAGAGGCCCAGGCCGGGCCTCTAGCCCCCTTGACCACCCAGCTGTTGAAATATCAAAATTGAGCTTTAAATAGACACAAGCTCCGATTACCTGGACATATGGAGAACCAGAAGAAGTCAAATGATTTTTAAAAGGGGAAGTTTTCCACACACAGTTTAGGATCATATTCTTATCTCTTAGGAAAACCAACATGGTTTCGAGAAAGAGAACCAGACTCAGCGGTGGGAGATGGGCTGCTGATTCCCAGTTTCCCACTCCAGGTAAATTTTGTGGCTTTGTGCCACAAATGGGGCACATTTCTTTCTGTAAAATGGGGATAATAGGTGCCACCACACAAAGACACTCAGGCATTTGCATTGTGACTCTTTCAGCCATGATGCCTTAATAGCAAAACTGTTCCTAACTTGAACTGGACCTGAGCTGGCTCTTTGGGAACAGGAGTCGGTGGGGTACCCAAGAGATTGCCACGGCAAGAGAGATACAAATGAGCCCCCCGCTCCCCACGTGCACCCCCCCCCCCACATCCCTCCCTGCCTTACCTTCAGTGGCTTTGTTGACAGCTAAAAGGGTACTCAGCACTCGGGAGAAATTGCTGCCGGTGTAAAGGTCACAAGGATCAAAGACCTGCAGGGAAGGAAAGGGAGAAGCAAAATGTGAGACTCCTTGCACTCAAGCTACCAGGCCCTGGCAGAAGGAAGGAAGGAGGGGGGCTCTTCTTCTAGCTCTGCAACTCAATTTGCAAAGCTAAGAAGGAAGCCTCAGTGTATACTGTGGAGCCAAATAAAAGAGACAGCCCGCCTTCCCCCCAGTCCGCCTTCCCCCCAGTCCCCTGCCTGCCGGCCAACCTGGCCGTCTAATAATTTGTCCAGGTTATCCAGACATCATAAAGAAATGAGAACAGAACATGGAAAGAAGGAGAGAACGCCGCCCATTCCCCAACCACCAAGCGTACTGAGGTGATCTGCTCCCTGCCATGTTCACAGAGTCCTTCCCAAACATACGGACTTCCGCACGACAGCCCAGAGAGGAAGTGCTCTTGTTATCTATCCCTCCCTTGACAGATAAGGAGCATAAAGCTCACAAGTTAAGGGGACTTAGCCAGGGTCACACAGCTAGTAAGAAGGGCTTCCAGCCTCCAGCTTGGACACTAGCCACAGTACCACACCTCCTCCCATGCCCCCCATGGCTGTCACTGTTTATAATTAACAATAGATAAATGAGGCGACGTTTCCAATAAAGGAGGCCGGCACTTCTGTTTTTACCCTAAGGGGTCATTTCTTTATTTGGGGCTCTTTGTTGTTTGGTAGTGGCCTTCCCCAATCCCCCACTTCAAATTCAGGCCTGCCTTTCCAAATTCTGCAGGAAATAGTGCTCTACCCCAGCTGCGAGGCAAGACCGGGCCCCTTATGTAACCCATTTGCCTAGATTTGGACCCACCGCACCCCCGTACTGCTCAGACCCTCTTCCTAACACATCCATTTTCTCAGCTCTCTGGTCTGGGCTCTGAATTCTTGCTAGAGCCACCTGCTGGGACTTGGGCCCTTGATTGAATTCAATGACTTATACTAGAATTTCTCCCTTAACGATGAGGTTCCATACTTTAAATATTAGCTCTCCCCAAAGGTATCTGCAGTTAAACTGTCCCTTAAATCATAACGTCTACTATTGATGCTGTCACTGACATGTGAAGCAGGTGGGACAAATATTGTCAGTATTGTATCCATAAGACGAAACCGACCCAGAGAAGTACGTAAGCAGGCCAGGGTCACAAAGCCAATACGTGATTGAGCGGGGACTAGAGAGCAGGGCTCTGGACTCCGTTACAGCACGCTTTTCCTCTGTACGAATGGAGGATCCAAGAGGATATGGAGCAGGGGTTAATGGCAGAGGGCAAGAGGACCCTGGGGCCTCAGGCCGAGCCGGGGTAGGAGAATACCCCATCTACTGGGGAAAACTTGAGCTTGAAGCTGGCCATGCCCACGTATGCACCTATGAAAATGGCTAAAACACAAGTGAAATGGTGGCCTTAAAAAAAAAAAGGCAGAAGAATTGGGGGAGGGGGCTTGCAAGACGGCAAGAGAAAGCATTTGAAGGCAGCAAAAGGAAATGCAGATTGGCTGCAGAGAAGGGCTCGATTCTAAAGTCCAAGAGGAGAGGGGCCAGTTCTTAGTCATCTTCCCATCTCCCACGGCACCAAGAGCACATGCTAAATCACTGTTTAAAAGAGCCTGTCGATAGGTGATCACAACATCAGGTGACCATCCCTGTGATATCACACAGCGGGCCTATCCGAGACCAAGTCACCTACGGGTTCTATTCTCGAGACGAGCATTAGCAGAGTTTTTCCGACTCAAGCTAGGTGAAGAGAAATGATGATCATAAAACCCCACCCCATCTTGGCAAGCAGAACATGATAATGAGGAACCTTCTTGGCAAAGGTTCCCTCTTCCCCCGTCTTCTTTTGGGGGAGATCTGAATGCCAAAGAGAACCAATCTCTTCTTCCCTTCTCCTCTACAAAGTTAATCAGGTGGTTAATCAGGTACCCGTACGGAAACGGGCAGGGTTATAGTGGTCCACCGGCACGGAGCTCACCAAAGTGGAGCCATTCTGGTTCTAGGTCTCCAGAAACCCTCTCGTGCTTCTGGGGGGGGACTTTAGGTAAAGCCTCCCGTCCCTTTGGCAGGAACTCAGTTAAAACACGTATGCTGCTGCCCGCCGGCTCCACACCGCTCACCCAGAATAAGACAGAGGAGACCTATCCAGGCAAACTTTCTCCCTCTCTTCCTGACTACAGCTTCTAAAAATAGACATTAGGATTGGGCAGCCCCACAGCACTGATGTTTACAATAGCCACGAAATCGGAGGAAATTAAATCCAATCAAATCAGCATTTTAGGAAGCGAGTCTTCACTTCTAGGCGCTGTTGCCTGACAAAGCCAAAAACAAAAACAAAACTTTCGCCATTCTACACTCTGGATCACAAGCACCGAGAAGCATCAACGTGGAACAGTGCTGAAAGAGCAATGAACTCCAAGTCGAAAGAGCCAGGTTGAAATCCCAGTTCTGCCATTAACTAACTGGGTGTCCTTGGGCAAGTAAAGCTGCTATGTATATTTTTGTACATATTTTCTTGCTGTCAATAACCTCCCTGGGGGATAGTCCCAGTACTGGAATGTCTGAGTCAAAGGGTATGAACAATTTGGTAATTTTTCTTGCATAATTCCAAATTGTTTTCAAGAACGGTTGAAGCAATTCACAGCTGGACCAGCTGTGAATTAGCACGCCTGTCTTCCCACAGCCCCTCCAACAATGAGTTTTTCCATCCTTGCTGGCTTGATGGGTGTGAGAGAATTGTTTTAAGTTTCATTTCACTGATTAACAGTGATTTTCACCATTTCTTTCATGTGGTTTTGATCATTTCTATTTCTTCCTTTCAAAGTTACTTGCTCAAATCCTTCGACCACCGCTCTACTGAGCAACCTTAATTGCAGCACCTAAATTAAGGAGGGGAAATTTTTTAAAATTAATTTGGTTTTTTCAATAGCTTTTTTATTTTTCCAAATACACGCAAAAGAAAGTTTTCAACATTCGCCTTCACCAAATCTTGTGTTCCAAACTGTTCTTGCTCCCGCCCCCTTCCCCTACCTAGCAAGCAATCCAATATATTAAGCATGTGCAATTCTTCAAAACACATTCGATTTCTCATGCTACCCAAGAAAAATCAAATCAAAAGGGGAAAAAGCACGAGAAAGAAAGAAGGAAAAAACAAGCAAACAAACGACAAGGTGAAAATACTAAGTATGGATCCATATTCAGTCTCCATCATTCTCTTTCTGGATGCAGAAGCTCCTTCCATCACCAATCTACTGGAATTGCCTTCAATCAAAAGGCAGCATTTAAGAAAACCTACTTAAACTCTCTATTTCAAAGGAGAGAAATTAGTATTAAAGATTTTTTGACAGCATGCCAGAAACATCAACTGAGTCCACTGCTCTCTGACTGTTTGAGAGGAGGTTGTCCGTCTGGTCCCAAATCTCCCAAGGAAACTGTCAAATGGCCGCTCGGGTGACATCGTAGGCACCGAAAAGTATAGAACGAAGTTACTCTCACCAAAGCTACCCATGATGTCTTAATTGTGACTCTGAGGGCCTCCTCCTCAGTCCTCGTCATCCCTGACCCACATCAAGCTTCCTTCCGGACGCTCTTCACAAGTTCCGAGCCGCTGCCTCTTCAAGCTCTCCCCGCTACCTCCCGGGCCTTCCTTCTCCCTTCCTCTTAGCCTGGGTATCCCACAAGGCTCTGTCTGAAGCCCTCTACTCGTCTCTCTCTAGCCCTGTGAGATCTCATCAGCTCCCATGGACTCAATTATCATTTCTAAGCAAAAGACTCCCAAGCCCATGTCTCCAGCGGAAACGGTTTTCCTGACTTCAGTTCCAAAGTGCCAACTGTCAGACATCCCTACTTGCGTGGCCTGCTGTCATCTCAAAGTCAACATGTCCAAATTAAAACTCATTAAATGATGAAACGTGCCTTCCTTCCTCTGCGCAAAGGGTGGGGAGGGGGGCCACAGGGGCAAGATTTTGCATATGCTGTCAGCCTCTCACCGTAATGACTGTTTTTGCTTAATTGTTTTCCCCTATTAATAAGAGAGGGTTCAATGCTTGGGTGAAGAGCCGAGAGGGGCTTTGAGAGAAAAATAAAAGGCATCAATTAAGCTTTGGCTGAAGTAAAGGAAGGCTGAGGAACCAGATTGCTAATGTAATAAACAATATGCGGAAATATGTTCTGTACACAAATATCCAATATAACATATAGCCCATGTAAACAGAGCTGCCGGCAAGAAAGCCTCAGATGCGGTGGGAATAGGCCAGAGGACAAAAGGATCTGGAGGCCGGTCATTTGCTACAACAGAGGGCGGGCTACTTCAGGTGGCTCTCTGTTTTTGTATTGATTTGAATGTTCTGCTTTATTACGTTCTATTAGTGAGGAAGAACGGCCTCTGGAATGGATGTGGTGATGGGCCTTGGTCACGAAAGGGCCTCCATGTGTCTAAGGCCACCGTCTAGGATTCTGGGCTTCTCTTGTTAGTAAAAAAAAAAAAAGAAGAAGTTGTGATACCCTTAGAAACTTTCAAAATCCATCGCCTATATACGCTGACTTTCTAGAGAAAGGGACTGCAAAATCCCTCCGAATACACATCTACCCATCACTGCCCCTTGGAATAGGAGAGCCCAGAATTACAGGCCACTTTCCCGGAGTCACACAGCCAGAATGGGACAAGTCTCCAGCTTCTAGGCTTGCTCTCTACCCACAATCCCATGCTGCCCCCATTATGATTTTTTTTTTAATTTTCAGAAATTGTGAAAGCATTTGCTGCTCACCTATTCTTTGTCCTTCTAACAATTAAGAGAATGCGGTCTGCTGGGTACTCAGGGCAGGAGAGATAAGTGCAGAGATCCTCAATCCCTTCACTCCATCAATTGATTAATCACCAGGACTTCCTGCGATGGAGAGCCAGGTCTCAGGGCGTCCTGGGATAGCAAGCCAGGCAGAGTCCTCGGGGGCTTTCCCTGTTTGATTCTCTTGTCACGTTACTCTTCTACTGCCCTTTTGAGGTACAGGAGAGGGAGTGTTGACCTGCAAATCAGGACCAGCCCCTCCACACACAAAGTCCCTCACTCAGGGACCCAGGCAAATCCCTTGTATCTCATGGAGCCTCAGTGATCTCATCTATAAAATGGGGAAAGGTCCTCCCGTCCTCCCTTGGTTGTGATGAAAAGTGACAGAGGGATAATCGAATCCAACCCCCTCATTTTACAGAGGGGTAAAGGGAGGGAGTGTGACTCACTCCACAGTACACGGCTCCTAGGTGGCTGACATAGGACTGGAACCAAGGCCTTCCTGAGTCTAGCCTGACTCTATCCACCTCACGGTCTCTCAGGTAAAGCGTGTGAACCTTAAAAGCCTACACAGGGCGTTCATGATCCCAGGGGCTGCTAAAAAGACAGCAGGATGGGCCAAAAAAGGTCACCGTCACTAACCTTTGCCTGAAATGTGGCTTTCCTTCCACCATGAACGTACCTAAGAAGACTTCCCTCCCCAAAGGTTTCCCCGGTGGGCCAAGAGGACCCAGACACTAAAAAGCCTGTTATGGACAATGGAGGTGCTTATTATCTTTGTAATTAGCTACCTCCAGCAGCCTTAGTTTCCTCATCTGTATTATGGCAAAAAAAAAAAAAAATCATTTGCACCAGGACTTGTGAGTGGGAGGGGTCTCAGAAAGGCTGAAAACAGGGGAGATGCCAAAATTATCTGGGGGGGGGGCAGGCTCCACAGTGCACAGGGCTAGACTCCCAAGATGACAAAATGGGAATAGTCCTGTCCTTGGACAACCTGCCCAACAATAAATAGGCCTGAGAGAAAGGAGAGCCTCTCTCCTTGTTAATGAGTGGAGCCAAATGAGCTGCTGCGAGCAGTCCCCGCCTCACAAACACATGACTTCCAAAGCACCTGCTGCCTTCAATCCCCCTCCCTCCCCATTCCCTCATCAGAGCCCCAGCCCCCTCCTCTAGGCAGCCCTCCCCTCCCCCCAGTTTCCAGGCCCATCACCGAGCCCCCACCCCACCTCTTGCCAGGGCCAGCCTTCTGCGCTTGGCGCTCCAGCTCCCAGCGGCTCCTGGAACTAAGGCAAACCACCCTACCCAAAGAAGAGCTCTTAACGTATCTGTCCATAAAAGCCAAAGATTATTTCCATGGGGAGTGTGTTTCATAAGACCAGAAGATCAAAGACTTAGAGCTGGAAGGAGCCTCTGGTTCAGCCCACTCATTTTACAGATGGGGAAAATGGGACTGAGATAAACTGACTTGCCCAAGATCACACCCGGGATCACCGAGCCGGAGCTCAGCTCAGAGGTCCACTAGTCCAAACCTTCATTTCTGAAGGAAGAGACCGAGTCAGAGAGGCGACCTGTTCATGAAGCTAATAAGCAGCAGAGGTTCTCGGGTTACAATCCAGGTGTTCTTGCTGCCCAGTCCAGCTCTGAGCCCGGGAACACCTTTGCAGAGAAGAGTAAGCAAAACCCAGAGAACACTTGAAATCAGGCCCACCAAAACACCCAAGGAAGCCACCATAAAGGGCATTGTTGAAGAGCGAAGATCAACATGGTGACCAAATTTGACTCCAAAGAACTGATCCAGAAGAAGCCCTCCTTCCCTCTTGATGGAGAGGCGGGGAGCTATGGGTGTGAACCGGGCACAACACGGGACGGAGCTGACACACGCTAGGTCTCGCTTCACTGCCGTACCCGTTATACGGGTGGGCTTCAATTGGGGGGGAATGGGGATCACTGGGACGTGACAGCAACATAAAAGAAAACGCATCAATACAACATCTTTTTTTAAGGGGAGAAATTGCTTTTCAAGTTTCAACTGAGTGATGGCTGACTTAAAAACAGACTCTGGGAAGCCACTGTTGCGCATCTGAACGTGCTTCCTTCCAGCTCTCTCTTCGTTCCCTTTCTCTTGTATTAAATGTGTTCCAAAACCAACTCACGCTCACCTTTCCTCATTTTAGACAAGATATACACCTTTCTGAGAACAAACTCCTCCTGCCGACCTCCGACACTGGCAGCAGCCCCTTACTCGCCGGCTCGAGGCAGCCCCAGAAGTCATTTACCACAACCCCCACCCTCAGTTTCCCAAAAAGACGATGGAGCCCCAAGGGAGGAAAGGCTCCTGGCTCCATGAAACCACAGATATTAAAGAGACTTGAAGCAAGGTTTTCTGTACCCCAAAGCCAGGGCCCTTTCCACTAGTTCCCTCCACTGGCCATCTGTGCCAAAGGCCCAGGACAGCCCGGGCTGGGTTCCAAAAGGCCTGCCATGTCCCCGCCTGTCTCCCGTTCTGACAGGTGGGGGGAGGAGGTAGGCACGAGAGCTGGGGCTCCTTCGCCCCTCCTCATCCCACGGCGACGTGTCTAGCTCATCTCGTTCTGGCTTGGGTGGCATTCCGAGGTGGGGGATGGGGAGGGAGGGGGCTAAATGGGACACCGGGCTCAAGGGCAGAAAGAAGGGCAGAAGTGATGGCTCCCCTCATTCCCGTCGAGTCGAGTTGGCAAGCCAATGGAAAAAGGGCCAAATCTGAGCAACGAGCGGGCCGTTCCTCGGTGCGGAAGAAGGCTCGGCTTTGCCAGATCCAGAAGACAGGGAAAATATCGTAAAGGACGCCGCACAGGGGGTGGGGAGACCCTGCCGGGGTCCCAGCTCTGCCATCCTCTCACTGTGTGACCTTGGACAGGTACCTCCCCACTTTGGGGAGCTGACACAGGTGGCCTTCATAAAAGAACAGAATGGGGGACAAGCTCTCAGATCACCTGTGGCTCCCACGGCCTAGGTTTTGGGAGACCTTTTCTCTAAAAGCTGCCCTCTACCTCCAGCGAGCCTCCCCTGACCAGGACCACTGAACTGGGAGGGACCTTCAAGGCCACCAGTTTAACTCCCTCCTCTGATAGAGAAAGACACTGAGGTCCCAGGGAGAGGAAAGCACTGGCCCAAGGTCACAGCTGAGTGGCTGGGCCAGCCGTTTCCAGCCTGATAATGATCTCCTCCTCCAGCCTCCACACACAGCACCCAGGGGTGCTCCATACAATGGACCTTGGCTGGATGTGACTCAATCACTTTGGGGGAGGGGAGGAGGGCACCATTTTCTATGTCTTCAGTATCTCCCCTGACCCCACCAGTACCCAGCACAGTGCCACCACCCCGACACCCCTCGAGAAATGCCCAGGAACTCCCGGCGTGGAGGCTTCCGGCATTAATGAAGATCGCCACCTTTCCACGACGAAGTTTTTGGGCGCTGCTGGAGGTGACAGGACTTGGCCAAATTCACACTTAGTAAGTGGCAAAGGCAAGATTCCAACCCAGATCTTCTGGACTCAGTCTAGCACTTTAGCTACTGTGCCCGGCTGCCCCCAGGGGGGAGAGAGAGCATTCCGGGTTCCCCGCAGCCCTCCAGAAACATTCTGAGCACTTAAAGCCCAGGCTGGCAAAGTCGCCGGCTTGGGACACCATGAGGACCCAAGGGCTCTTGGCTCCCCGAGTCCAGAGCCCACAATTTCTAGCCGGTTCCACTTGATATGGGGCATCTGGTGCCCTCCTAGTCCCACACAAACCTAGAAGCCTGGCTTAATCCAGGAGAAGGTCAAAGGTAGAAAACCATGGGCGTGAGCATGGGCTTCGGCTTGGGGGTTGAGGTGGGGTTGGGGGGTGGGAGTTCAGGATGAGGGGGATGGAGCTGGATTTGTGGTTAGGGGTGAGAATTGGGGGAGAGGAGGGTGGGAGTTGGAGGGCAGAGTGGGGGAGGGGTGGAGTTGGGCTTGGGAGCCAGAGACAGGCTTGGGGTTAAGGGTGGGAGAGGGGGTTGAGGGATGGACCTGGGCTTGGAGTTAGGGGTAGGGAATGGGTGTTAGGGGATGGGAGCTGGAGGATAGAGTTAGGAGTTGGGAGCCAGAGGCGGGCTTGGGGTTAGGGGTGGAATTGGGAGTTAGGGGGTAAGGGTTGGAGTTGGAGGCTGGAGTTAGGGGTAGGTGGGGGTGGAATCGGGGATGGGTGAGGGGTAGAGTTGGGGTTTAGGGAGTGGGGGTTGGAGCTGATCTTGGGGTTAGAGGTGGAGGGGGGCTTGGAGTTGGAGGCTGGAGTTGGGCTTGGGGTCGGGGGAGAGTTGGGGGTTGGGGTTAGGAATAGAGGTTGGAGGGGTAGAGCTGGGGTTAGGGGTAGGGTGCAGGGTGAAACTGTGGGTTAGGGAGTGGGAGTCAGAGCTGGGCTTGGGGTGAGGAGTGGAGTTGGGGGTGGGGACCAGAGGGGGGCTTGCGGTTAGAGGTGGAGGGTGAAATTGGAAGTTAGGGAATGGGGGCTGGAGCCGGACTTTGGGTTGGGGGCCGGAGCCGGGCTCGGGGCCGGGGCGGGCCGACGCCTCCTTCCTCAATCTGAGGGCGCCATCGTGCACGGCCCCCGAACGAAGCGGAAGCCCAGATCCCCCGGCCCCAGCCGGGGCCCCGTCCGTAGAGCCAGGCCGGCTGAGCCCACCGGGTCCCAGCAAGGGAACTCACCCTGGCGGAGCCAGCAAGCCGGAGCCCCGGCGGTGTCGGAGGCTGCAGCAGGTCCCTGTCACTGGCTCTAGGCTTCGGGGCAACTAGAGGGTTGCTGCGAAGCTGGGGTGGTTTTCCTTTCCCCCTTTGGAGCTGGCAACCAATAGAAACGCACTGGGCGAGGAATTCTCGGGCTTCCTGCAGAGGGCTATACAGAAGCGGCTTTTCCAAAACTGGTCTGGCATTTTTAGAAGGGCCAGTCAGTGCCGAGGAGACCTAATCCAAACCCCCCGAGGAGGGGAGAAGCAGGCTCAGATAACAAGGAGCATCAGGAATGGCATCCATTGAGCCCTGGGCCTCAGCGTGTACATGCCCAAATGTACACCACACCTTCAGTAGGCCGCCTCCCGGGGACCGCGTCCAACAGGGCTCATTACCCAGAGTCAGATATAGCAGGGACCCGGGCCACCCCAACCCCGAACGCTCTGTGCCGTGGGCCGATTCTAGGGCCAAGAGACCAAACCCAGCACGGAAGAGAAAGCCAGCCCTGCCCTGAAGGAGCTTATAATCTAGTGGAGGGCACGGCACGGAGACACAGAAGCGTAAACCCGATTACCCGAGGACACACAGAAGCAGCCACTGGGGAAGATGGGGAAAAGAGGCGCCACCTGAGCTCTGACCTGAAGAAAACCAGGGGAGGGATTCAGACAAAGACTTTGGCTCAAACTCTGACTTGGACTCTCACGACCGGGGGAAGTCGCCCGATCGCTCTGGGCCTCAGTTTCCCCATCTGCGAAATGAAAAAGTTGCACTCAACGGCTCCCAAGGACCCTTCCGACAGGCTATCGATGAGCCAGAATTAAAGCCCAGCAGGCACAGAGGTCAACCCGGGCAAAAGCACTGAGGTGGGAGCTCAACTGCCACATCCACAAATCGGGCTGGGGCACAGAGTGTGTGAGGTTGGCCGGAGGCCAGTTGGAAAGGGCAGGAAAAACCATCGAGGGACGGCGGCCGAGGCAGCGGGGTCGCTGCTGTCTAACTCTTGTTCTTTGGTGCGAGGGAAGGTTCACCGGGAGTGTGGTCGGGAGGAGGGTCCTATCTGGAAGTGGCCACCATAAAAACTAAAGACACTGATGAAAATGAAAGAAAATGAGAAAGGTTGAGAAAGACAAAAAAAAAGAGAAGGAGGGGGAGAGAATTAGAGAGATGGAGACACAGACGGAGACAGAGACAGAGACAGAGAGATGTGGAGACACAGAGAGAGGCAGAGACACAGAAACATACACAGAGAGATAGAGACAGAGACACAGAGACAGAAAAAGAGACAAAGAGACGGAAAGAGAGAGGCGGAGACCCAAGAGACAGGGTCAGATACACAGAGAAACAGAGACACACAGAAAAACAAGTCAGACACAGAAACAGAGAAACAGACCAAGACAAAGAGACAGGTACAGACACAGAGAAACAGACAACAGAGAGACCAAGACAAAGAGAGACAGAGATGGACACATAGATAGAGGAAGACAAAGAGAAAACCAGAGCTAGAGACCCAGACAGACAGAGATAGACCGGGAGAAACACAGGGACACACAGAGACACAGAGATAGACAAAGAGACAGACACAAAAAGAGACAGAGAGCCAGGGAGAGACAGACAGAGGAAGAAAGACAAAGAAAAAGACAGAGAGATGGAGACTCAGACTGACAGAGATACACAGAGAGACAAAGACACACAGATAGATAGAGAGAGAGAGAGAGAGAGAGAGAGAGAGAGAGAGAGACAAAAAGTCAGAAACAGAGAGAGACAGAGACAGAGTGAGGGAGACTGAGAGACCCTGAGACAGAGATAAACAAAGAGAGAAAAAGAGACAGAGAGAGATGGAAGAGGAAGTAGGGAAGAGGAGAGAAGAAAGGAAGGGAAGAAGGAGAGGAAAGAGCTGCATCTCCGAGCATGTATTATGTGGTGAGTACAGTCTAATTTGTCAAGGTGTAGCAAGAGCTGAATCTGGGATTAAGGATTAATTAGGCTAAGCAGGCAGGGCCTCAGTGAGAGCTTTTCATGAAGATGGCAGCCCAGTGGCACTGCCAACATGGATACGGGGTTGATCTTGTCCTGAATGCAAGGCCTCCAGCTACAGTCAGAGGGAGGCATTTTTCATAGCCTGGCCTTGAGTGCCAACCCCCAATGGCCACCAATGGGGATGCGCAGCTTAGCTGGGCTGGTCATCCAATACCCCGTCAGGGGCTCAACCGTTCGGATCTGGAAGGGCCCTCCCGCCAAGTCGTCTCCCATTATTTTACATATGAGAAAACTGAGGCCCAGAAATCCAAAGGGATTGACCAAATGAGAAACTACTAGTCAAAACTGAAGTTTTCAATTTATTTTCAAAGGCTCTGAGTTTCCCATGCATGACCATTAGAAAGTACCAGACCTCAAAGCACAGTTAAGGGGAAAAAATGGCTGATTATCCACAAGATAGAGGAGAAGAGGAGAGAGAACAGAGAAGGGGCAGGAAAGCAATGCAAATGGCATCTTTACTGAGAGAAGCGTGGCCTTAGAGAGAAGGCCCAGGTTTTCCTGTTTCAGGTTTCCAAACACGCCTCATCTCAAAATGCAAAGCTTCGTCTATCCAGAACCCCCAGGAAAAGTCATTCTGGATAGTTGAAAGTCCACCCCTTTCAGCATCAAATTGGGTTTTGGGGGGGTCGCCATTTTTGTGCTAATCTTCCTCCTAAGGGAACCCAAACTGTCAGCCTTCTGACCCTGGATTGTGATAAGGGAACAACATGCACTCGTCTTGGCCGGTCCAGCCGACACCTCCCGGGCAACTCCCTGTCAACTCCCTGTCATGTACAACACGTCCCCTAACTTCCCCTCCATTTAAAGCGTGCCTCTGAAATCAGGAGCCAGACTCTAAAAACCAGAACAGAATCTGCCATTTCTAGAAAGGGCTGAGGACAAATCCCCTCATTGACTAAAACACTCCTGGCTGCTGATCCCTTACAGAGGGAGCCATCCCCCAATAGAATATAAGCTCCGGAAGGGTATGTCTTTCCTGCTCACATCTGTACCTCCAGCACTCAGCACAGTGTCTGCCACATAGAAAGCACATGAAAAACCCTTGTGCAGCTTTCTCTAACATATCCACACTTCCCTGCCTTCTCAAGCAGAAGCTATAGGAGTTTACTTGAACCATTAGCTGATGGCTTAGCAATATCATCATAATGGGGTGGGGGGTGGGGGTCAGATCTGTGGTTTCATTGATATAGGGAATTATACACGAATTGGCAAGTATTCGGCAACTGAAGCACCACCAAGAGGCAAGTCACTTAACCTGCTCACTATCTCCTTTGTGGCGTGACTGAAATGTGGGCCTTGACTTCAGGACTTCTCAGGACTCAGGATGGGGTCATAGTACCATGTACCATGATTATCGAATGGTCACCGAGGCACACAGGACTGTTCGTTCTTAGACCAAATAGTCGTATATTGCTATGCTTTTGAAGTTCTTGCGCCTGCAAGAACCAGTTTCCCATTTCTTCTTCATCAGTTAATTTTTTGTTCTACTAAAGCATAACTTCTTCTGATAGTCTTTGCCCACCGTAGCTCAATCCCCTACCATCAACCCTTCCAGCTTCCTCCAAAAACTCTGTGATTTGGTATAAAGTTTAGAAACCAACTCACCAAACTTGTTAGAATTATGTATAAAATAAAAGTGAACTGCATGAGCTCGGTGTATAGACTTTCATCTGGGAATTGAAAGAGTTAAGACCACTGAGAGTTGAGAGACCAATAAATAGAGAGTCTCAGATCCAAAGTACTCAAGCACACAAATGAACAAGTATAATGCTAAAAGTGATTTTCAATTTCACCCCATGGAGGTTCTCTGTAAAGGCAGTTACTTATACTGTACCTGGGCTATGTCAAATGGAGAGTGGGCTACCTAGACTCTGGAGATCTCCGTCACCCCCAACACATGAGAAAAGGAGAAAAAACATCAATAAATGAAATTAGCAAATTGAATCCAACTTCATCATTCACCTCTCCTCAGCAAGGGAACTGCATGAGCTCTGTGTATAGACTTTCATCTGGGAGCTGAAATAGTTAAGACCACTGAGAGTTGAGAGACCAATAAGTAGAGAGTCTCAGATCCAAAGCATTCAAACACAAATGAACAAGTATAATGCTAAAAGTGATTCTCAATTTCACCCCATGGAGGCTCTCTGTGAAGGCAGTTACTTATACTGTACTTGGGCTATGTCAAATAGAGAGTTGGCTACCTAGGACTGGAGATCTCGGTCACCCCCAACATATGAGAAAGGGAGGAATAATATCAATAAATGAAATTAGCAAATTGAACCCAACTTCATCATTCAGCCCTCCTCAGCAAGGGAACTGCATGAGCTCTGTGTATAGACTTTCATCTGGGAGCTGAAATAGTTAAGACCACTGAGAGTTGAGAGACCAGTAAGTACAGAGCCTCAGATCCAAAGTACTCAAGCACACAAATGAATAAGTATAATGCTAAAAGTGATTCTCAATTTCACCCCATGGAGGTTCTCTGTGAAGGCAGTTACTTATACTGTACTTGGGCTAGCTCAAATAGAGAGTTGGCTACCTAGGACTGGAGATCTCAGTCACCCCCAACACAAGAGAAAGGGAGGAATAACATCAATAAATGAAATGAGCAAACTTAATCCAACTTCTTCATTCACCCCTCCTGATCTCTAGGGCAGAGGGAAAAAAAGCTGTGGAAAAGCTATGGCACCCAAACCAAAATCCCTCCATGAAATGTTATAACTGTGGTCTCACCAGGGACAGTGGTGTTGAGAGTGGGAAAGGGGACGAGACCAGGGTTCTAATTCTGAGTAGACTATTAGCTAGCTGGGTGCAGGTTGGGCAGGACACTAAGTCTTTTGTCAGTTTGCCCATATATAAAGTAGATAACTACAGAATCTCCGAATGAATCCCCTGTTCTGGACTCCACAATTTCCCAAAGCGGCCCATTCCACTTTGGGATAGCTTTCATTGTTGGGAAAATCACTCCCCCCCACCCCCCCCCTGTACAGTTCAAATCAGCTTCTAGGTAATTCTCACCCACTGATCCCAGTTCTGCCCTCTGGGGTCAAGCAGACTGAGACTAATCCCTTTTCAAAGACACTACAGCCTGGCCTACATACTTGATGTCGATTCAATATAATAAAATAAGATAAAATATAAAGTAAGTAACTGCTAACAAAGCAGGAAGCACCCTGATAAGATAAGAATGTGATTTCAAATCTAAGGGATGGTCACGAATGGAATGTCCTTCAGTGACAAAGGGAGGCTTTAGTCTCCACCACCACCACGAGCCTCAGCCTCCCCACCAATATGGTAACTGTTCAAGGAAACTCACTGAGGGAGGGAGTCCTAAGGCTTGTGAAAAAAAAAAAAAAGGGCTGCAGCAGTGCCTGGTGGGTAACCCCATACTTTGTTTAAAGAGATCTCTGCAGGGTAAATGTCAGAACTGAAAAACAAGGGGCGGGATCGGGTCCTCCACTGCTTTCTGGGGGGCTCTTTGCCATCAACCCCCAGACAGCATTGCATCATTTGCTTGGGCCAACTTGGGGCCTCCGTGAATGTCCAAATGAGAAATCTCTGTCTGGCGAGCCAGTAACTCCATTTCCAGGAAAACCCAAGTGAGAAAGGAGATTTGGCCCCGTCACTGTGACTAAAGGGGTTCGGGGTTATTGTCACTGGGGTTGCTTTGAACTCTCCACAGCATGGAGGGCCAGGGAAGAGATGGATGGGAAGCATGGGGAAGGGGGGGGGGGAGAGAGAGATACCAGCGCCACTTTGAAGCTCCAGAGTGGACATGGACTTCAAAACAAACACGGTGCACGTGGGATGTGACGTTTCCCCCATCAGTCCTGCTCCCCCCCCAAAAAAAAGTTGGTTCCCCGAGAAGGCAGGGAGGCGCTCTAGGGCGCAGCCCTAGGAGGTGGGACGCCAATAGCTCAACAGATAACTTGTTGGGACCCCAAAGGGCTTCAGAGGGAAGGCCCGAGGTCAGGGTAAAGTCGGGCTCCACTGAAGGGGAACACGCACGGCGCGGGCAGGTGGGCGGGCACGGCCTCTCGGGATCTCTACGTACCTGGGGCCACACTGCGTGTCGCGAAGGCCTTCAGGCGCCGGGTGCAGAGAGTACTTAAGTGTAGCGAGCTCGCCCTGGAGAGAAGTCAAAGGAAGATACTTTCTGCGGCCAGACTTGGTCCCGAGTTTAGCTCCTCCCTCCCCAGCCCCTGATCGCAATCTCTGCGAGCGCCTGCCCCGCCGCCGCCCCGCCGAGCGGGGCCACAAATCAGCTGGCCGCCAAGCCAAAGGGAAGCTCTCGAGGGATGCTCTGGCCACTTGGACGCTGACCACCCCCCCACTTGCTGCACACCACCCCCCCCCCCAGAGTTCCCCCTTCTCCAGAGCCGAGGCGCCGGGTCCCGTGCGCCCGCGTCCGGCCGGTCGCTCGGCCCCCGAGCGCTCCAGCTTTCTTACCACCTCCGAGCTTCGGCTCCGAGTCCCAGGGCAAGGCTGGCTAGCGCCGAGGGGTGCCCAGGGTCCGAGCAGCGAGCGCTCGCCCCTGGCGACCAAGCCCAACTCAGCCTGGCTGCGACGCCGAGCTCCGGCTCCTCAGAGTCTTGGCTGGAAGGGGAGTTGGGCAGTTCCGCCGCCGCTGGACCCCCAAGTCTCCTTCCGCCGCAGCCCAGCGAAAGAAATTATTTCGGTTTTCCCCAGAGCCCGGAAAGCCAAGAGCCCCAAATGGGAGGAGAGAGGAGAAAAAGCCGCCCGCAACTTCCGACAGCGCCGCAAAGTCCGCGAGGCTGTGGAGCCGCCCCCGTTGCTCTAGCCCAGGAGGCGGCGGAGGCAGCGGCGCACGAGGCGCCGCGCAGTGGCCGCGGAAAGCGCGCGGGCTGCGGGGCGGGGGGGCGCCGCCGGCGGCCTCGCCTGCACCCCGGCCCCAGTCCCAGAGCCGCTCCCGCGGTGCAGCGCGCAACCCAGCGGCTGGAGCGCGGCCACGCAGGGGCAGCACGGGGGGCCCAGCCCGGCCGAGGAGGCGAGTCGACCGGCCGGAGTCTGCAACTTGTCCTTGCCCAGCTCTCGAAAAACGCCAGCGCTTGCCTCCTTCCCTCGGCAGGGGTAGGGGCAGCGGCGGAGGCAGGGGAGAGAGGCGCGCAGGGGCCTGAGCCCGAGTCAAGCAAGTGGGCTGCTACGGGCTGGGACCCTGACGGCGGCGGCGGCAGCGGCGGCGGCGGCGGCGGGGAAGCGATGACCCGGACCTGGATCGGAGGAGTAGGAACTGGAAGTGACAGCGGCGCAGGGCAGAGCAGCAGCAGTAGCAGCAGCAGCAGCTACGGCGGCGGCGGCGGCGGCGGCGGCGGCGGCGGCAGTTTCGGTGGTCGCAGAAGCCTCGATGGCGGCGACAACCTGGGAGGCAGCAACAGCAGCAGCAGTAGCAGCAGCAGCAGCAGCAGTAGCAGCAGCAGCAGCAGCCTCAGCCTGGGAAGCAGAAGCAGCAGGATCAGCACCAGCAGCTTCAGCAGCTGCAGCTTTAGTAGTAGCAGCAGCAGCAGCCTTGGCGGAAGCAGCAGCAGCCTCGGCAGCGGCAGCAGCCTCGGCAGCGGCAGCAGCAGCAGCCTCGGCAGCGGCAGCAGCAGCAGCTTCGGCTTCGTCAGTGGCAGCAGCGGCAGCATCAGCAGCATCAGCAGCATCAGTTTCGGCAGTAGCAGCAGCAGTTTCGGCGGCAGCAGCAGCAGCAGCTTCGGCTTCGTCAGCGGTAGCAGCAGCAGCAGCAGTTTCAGCGGCAGCAACAGTTTCGGCGGCAGCAGCAGCTTCGGTAGCGGCAGCAGCAGCAGCAGCAGCAACAGCAGCCTTCGAAGCAGCAACAGCAGCCTTCGAAGCAGCAGCAGCAGTGCTGGAAGCTACAAAAGTTTCAGCAGCTGGGGAGGCGGCGGCGGCGGCGGCGGCGGCGGCGGCGACGGCGGCATCAGCGGCGGCGGCGGCGGCGGCGGCGGCGGCGGCAACTGCAGAAACTTAGGCGGCGGCGGCAGAAGCAACAGAAACTTCGGCGACGGCAGCGGTAATCGGGGCTATCGATTCGGGGGCGGCGGTGACCCGGGCTATAGTTTTAGCGGCGGCGTCGACCTGAACTGCAATTTCGGCGGCGGCAGCGACCCAGGCTGTAGTTTCGGCGGCGGCGACGGCGGCGGCGGCGACCCGGGCTGCAGTTTTAGCGGCGGCGGCGACGGCGGCGACGGCGGCGGCGGCAGCGGCAGCGGCGACCCAGGCTGCAGTTTCGGCCGCGTCTGTGACCCGAGCTGCAGCTTCGCAAGCGGCGGCAGTAGCAGCAGCAACAGCAGCAACGCCTTCCCCATACTGCGCATGCTGCTGCTGCCCAACCGAGAGAGCCCCCAGCCTTCTTACCTTGGCTGGACCCCCCCAGAAGACCAACCCTAGAAAAGCAGTCTAGCTGACAGCTTGGCGGCCAGCCGAGCCCCCTGTTTAAATTAAGCACCCCGATCCCCACCCAGGGTTCCCGGAGACTCGACGGTTTCAGCCTAGATAGTTAGTGAAAAGGGGGGGTGGGGGGAGGGAGAGTAGGGAGAGAGGGGATGAATTCAGACGGGTTTTTGTCAATGAAATCCCAAAGCAATACTTAGCATACGCTAGGCGCTTAATAAATACTTGTGGCGATGCTTTGGGTTGGGTTTACTTTCTTCTAGCCCCTGCTACCTAGGGGATTTCTGTCTATTAGAAATCTGAGGGATTTAAGCCCCAGGCCGGGCAGAGAGGAGGCGGTGGCTAACTAGTAACTAGTGGAACTGGGAATATTTACAAGGCTTCATTATTCATAAATTTAAAAAGGCAAAAATCGAGAGCACTTAATCAATAAATGCAATAATAGACGTCCTCTGGAGCACTTATTGTTACTTATGGAAATTCCATTAGGATTTGTCTTGCTTAATTGTGCTTTGTTACTACTGGGATGGTGGAGGAGGGAAGGGAAATTGCTGGAAAATGACTAATTTTTTGAAGAGCATCAGTTTTTAAAAATCCATTAGAGACACGAGACTTCAAGAAAAGGAAGAAAAAGAGCCACTAAGATAGATCCTCTAGTGTTCCTATCGGCACTAAATGGAAAGAAATATCCTATTGGCGCTAAATGGAAAGAAATATACCACAGGGCAATTGCCTTGCAGGAAATGGGGAATGGAGGAAGGAACAGTAAGCAAGCCGACCGGAAAGGGCCTCTTGGTCTCCCCTCCCCACCCCACTCCCAGCTGCTAGCGCTTTCCCCACTGAGATTCCTCTCCATCTATTTTGCATGCAGTTTGTATCCATCGAATTATTTCTCTATCAGTTTTCCCCTTAGAATGTAAGTTTCCTGAAGGCCAGTATTGTTTTTGCCTTTCTTTTGATCCCCTGCAACAATTCCTGACATATAGCAAGGGAGAAAAAAAAAATCAATCTTTTATTCCTTTTGTGATGTTTTTCTTTGTACAAGATGATGATTTTCAAATTGTGTTCTTAGATAATTTCTACTGTGACTAACTAGATTGAAGGAATCGCTGTTATTAATCACGAATGTAAATGTAATCACTAATTAAGTACTTAATAAACACAAAATGTTGAATAAAGGCTTGTTGACTGATTTGTATCATTCCCAAGCTAGCCCCTCTTTTCCTTGGCAGAATGGGGCTTGGCTGTTGCCCGGTAGGACTTGGGCACTGTCTCCATGAAGTTCCTAATGTTCCTAAAGTTGGCAGAGCCATCCTGCTTTCCGGATGGCCGGATGGAATGCCCTCACAGGGGCAGCCGGCTTCGGGAGAAGGCTCTGCTGGGAGGAGAGACGCGGTCCTGGGACCTGTCCTGGGAAGAGCAACGGGTCGGGGAAATCAGAAGGCCCAGCTTTAAACCCTATCTCCGGATCCCGGGTGACCCAGAGCAAGCTTCGCCTCCCGGGCCTGGGAGTTATACTAGCGAGCCTCGGGGGTGCCTTAAAGGGCCACACCACTCCGGGGCTTCTGCTCGGGAGACCGGGGCTGAATCCTGGCTTTTGACTCCACCTGTGTAATCCTATAAAAGTCCCTTTCCTTCTCTATGCCTGTTTCCTCCCCTGTCAGCTGGGCGGGATGGGGACACTTGTATTGCCCGTTTTTCAGGGTCTCTGAAACCCGAGGGGGTGAGTCCACTAGAAGTTGTTATATTATTATTATTATTTTATATTCTATTATTATCAATTATGCTATTTTACAAGACACATTGGCCCTTGTAAAAAGTTTCCTGAGGTTTTTTCCCTAAATTAACCTGAGCTCAGGACCACCGACTCCATTTGGGGCAGTGGGAGGAGCTGAGGAGACAGTACCTGTTGGCACTGGCGAAGAACCCCGGCCTCCTGGCTTTCCTGGAGGAGGAAATAAGAGTGCCCCACCCCATACACATTCCCAGAAGCCTAAGTGGTAACTCTATTGGGACAGATCCATTGATCCTTTTAGCCCCTTAGAAGCAGACAGTTTATGTCTGTGGGCCCTTAACTCCTTAATTGTCTGTGGGTCCTACTGATGGTAGTAGACAAGATACTGGGGGAAGGGGGAGAGTTGAGGGCCTTCCCTCTCTTCTTGGTTCTATGAATAAAGAAGGAAGGTCTATTTATACCATAAGATCCCTTCAATCCCACATCCTTAGGACTCTCATTTATTCCAGGCTGCTTTTTTTCCTCTCCTCTTCTCTTCTCTTCTCTTCTCTTCTCTCCTCTCCTCTCCTCTCCTCTCCTCTCCTCTCCTCTCCTCTCCTCTCCTCTCCTCTCCTCTCTTCCCCTCTCTCTTTCTCTCTCTCTCTCTCTCTCCCCCCCCCAGCCCCTCTATGGTTCCACTGGCTAAAAATGAATACTGTATAATACAAGGCTTCAGCTGTCCAAAGGTCATTTATCCTCCAACCTTACTGTTAAAAAAAAAAGAAAGAAAGAAAAGGAAAGGAAAAGATGTCTCTGAGCAGCCCAAACAGATGGTGCAATGTCTAAGCTGAAAACTCAGAAGAGGGTACCCCACATCCTCATTCGGAACCTATTGACTTTTATTTTAGACAGAAATTGAAAAGGCTTGGGGATTAGATTTTCCATCTCATAGCAGAATAAAAGGCAGGGGGCATATGGAGAGAGAACCACAGAAGCAAAAAATGACAGCTGACAGGGATAAGGATAGGGTGAACAGAGACAGAAACACGGCCTGTGGTTTCATTGGCATCAGGAACTCCCAGGTGAAGAAACTCCCTTTTCCAATACAGGTTAGCACCTTTTCTGACTCTTACAGTCTTAGAGAGATGCCTGGGCCATTAAGAGGTTAAATCACTTGCCCAAGGACAGCCAGCCAATAAATGTGTCAAAGGTGAGACTGGAATCCAGGTCTTGTTGGCTTCCAGGCCAGTTCTATGTATCATGACCTCTATTACAAACTATAATTACTAGGGAATTCTAAAATACAACAGAAATTGTAAAAGGCACAAAGTATAACAATTTGGGGCTATCTGGTACGGGGGAAAGAACCCATGACCCTGAGAACCTCATTGTTATAATACAATCATGGGAATACAAACTGATCTTGAGCCATCAAGAAAGGGTTAAATCATGTTCAGCTTCATCTGTTTGAGAAGGAAAGGAAACATAATAAATACTTCTTAGAAAGATTTCCATTCAAAATGGTTGACAAAAAAATTGGACTTTTACATTTTGACTCTCTGGAAAATCCATACAGAGTGGTTCATCCCTATATAATACTAAATAAATAAGCTCTTCGCCTTGGATTTCAAGGAGAAAATATCCCATCTCATTCTATATACCACTGAGGTCGTCAGCCAGAAGACAGGCGCATACACACACACACACACACACACACACACACACACACACATGTCACAATGGACAATGGGGAAATACGCACAGACCAAACAGTTTTATGAGGGAAGGGAGCATGTAGCTGTGAATGGAATTGATTGGGAGGACACCGTTAAATGTTCAGGGCTTAGAATCTCTTGGTCTTGAAGTTTTAAGAAACTAGAATGGGGGTTTGGATTGGGAGGAGAAGCAGACAAAAGTCACCTTCCAGTCTAATGCTTTTTGTTCTGAGAAATTTCCCCGATAGGAATTCTATTGCACTGCAGACGGAGCCTCTGTCCGGAGTGGGTCGGAAACAATGTTTTGAATGGAGCAAGATTTGTCTCTGGTTGACATTGTGTCCTAGCTCATCATCCTTTTTCCCTCCACTGAGATTCCCAGCCAGTTCCCGATCAAGGGACCGGGCTTTCTGTAGCCAAAGTGTTACCCCGTTCGTCTGATCAACTGCCCTCGGGCCCACGTGCTAATGGGGAATTCTGTTTTCAGACCTTGTAAACTGTAGTATCATAGAACTCAGAGTCACTGAACAAGATAATCTAGGTGGGAGATTTCCCATCTTTTCCAGTCTTTCTAATGCTTGGCTTTTGGGAAACCCTTCCACACATTATAGAATATGAAATAAATTCTAGAAATGGAAGAGATGAGTTCTAAAGAAAACTTATTCCCGACCCCCATGACAGTACACACGATCCAGGTTGGGAATATAGATTTTACAGTGGAGCAAATTGAAGCCCAAAAGAGTATGCTCCATGGCTGTGACCTGCTGGAGACGAGGGCCCCATCTTCATTGTCTGAATGAGAAGTATCAAATACTGAACAGCCCATAGGAGGCCCACGATGCTCCTGAGTCTAGCCCAAATCAGATTAAAATGGAATTGGGAAATACCCAACAAATGAAATGAAAGTACAATAAACTGTAGCTAATATTCCATTTGAAAATTAGGTCAACAGGGATCCTTGTCTATGGAATAATGACCTTCACTTTGGATTTGAGTTTGACAGTCCTGGTCTAAACACGAGTGTTTCCCGAGGCTGAGAAAAGCAGGTACGAAGCTCATCAGTTCCATCTGAGTCTACTCTTAAAACTTTCATGCCGGACAGTGAAAGACAATTGTTTTACTGTTACTGCTGTCAACTTTCCCAGCAGGTGGGGGGAGGGAGGGGAGAGACAGCCTCCCACCCGAGTGACCATCCATTTCTGCTGTGGGGTGAATTTAAAAGTGCTCAATCTTCAACCTTGCAATGGCTGCTGGGAAAAGAAGCAAGATTTCCTTTTGATTCCCATACCAAATCCCATGTTTGTTAGCAGAGCCACCAAAAGCATCAGTGATGGTGCACCCAAAAGCACCGAGGTTACGTGGGCCAAGTGACTTACCTCTACCTGAAGACCTGCACATCCTTTAAGGAAGTCCTTAATGTTACTGAGGCAGTCAGCTTCCGATTGGGGCTCCTGGTGGTACTAAAGAAATGATTAAGAGAACCTCGGTGAGTTGGGGTTCCTAAGCAGGCCCAGCATGCCTCATGTTTTATGAGAACTAAAGGAGAGTTTTTGGTTTTGGTTTGGTTTTTGGTGGGGGTGTGCTTGGGGGTTTTTGAAAGGCAAAGGGGAAGACTGCTGTCAAACCAGGAAGAGAAATAACCACCGAAGGAAATGATGTAAAAATCTAAACGGTCTTTTGTTTCAAACCCATATCGGCCTCAGAACGGGGCCCGGGGTAAAGGCCCACTAGCGTTTCTCCCAACTTTGAGTCCAAAGTTATTTGGATGACATTTGTTTCTGCATTCTCTGTCCCCATCCCGGAGTATTGGGATGTGTCTGGATTTTTGAATCTTGTTTTCAAATACATGGAAAGCACAATTTTCCACCTTGCTGTTTTCTACAGCCTCGTAAGACCCTTCGTGGTATCGGACATTTAGGGTTCATGGGATCTCAGGGGCTACCTAGTCCAACCCCTGATTTGACAGAGGAGGAAAATGAAAGTTGGGGAAGGCACTGGTCCAAGATCATACAGAGGATCCCACATCTAGAGCTAGAAGGGATTTCAAAAGGCTTTGAGTCTAACTCTTTCATTTGATAGAGGAGGAAAGTGAGTCAGGCCCATTAAGATGAAAGTTCTAGCCCAAAGCCCCACAGTAGACCACAGATCTAGAGCTGGAAAAGATCCCAGAGGTCATCCAGACCAACTCCCCCTCTTTTTTTTTTTTTTTACAGATGGGAAAACGGAGTTTCAGGAAAATCTCAGGTTGTCAGAGCCAATGATCGACCACTCGGTGATCTGAAACCAAAACTTCTGATTCTAGCGCACCCCTCTTAGACCCTAGACCCGACAAGTAGCAGGTTCAAAGGCATCCTCAACAGCATTTTAACACACAAGTTTTCCAGCCTAAAAAGTTGTTACAATCTGGCTAAAGGAGCCCGGGTCTGGGTCATACTCCCTTCCCCCTCCGTTCCCCAGTCCTCTGTTTATTTGGGTCTACCCCCCTAAATATGGCAATTCCCCTTTGGAAAACTGCCTTTATATTTGGAATAAAAATCTGGGGTAGGGGGAGTGTCAAAAACTTAAACTGTGCTCATCTAAAAGGAACACGAAGAAAAATGCCTGCATTTTAATCTTTCTCAAATGATGTGTTCCATTTAAAATACCCATTTAGTTTCAGTTGTTATCACAAGTCACGCATCCTAGCTTGCTTCTTGTTGCTAAAAGTAAACTTTGAAAGGAATTCCGACTTGCATTTCAGCTCGGCCCTAAGTTCTAGGATTAACCATATGACAATTTTCAGAGATTCTGGTTAAAATGTGTCCTTAGCTGGTGGGGAGGTCTAGGACATTTTCTTCATTCTAACAGAGAATAATGCCTTTCCCATGGATGTTGTCCTTGGCTCACTACCAGCTTGGCCTTAATTGTGCTAGTTACAGGATGGGGGGAGGGGGGCCTAAACCATTGCCCATCTTTCTTGGATGGGAATAATGAGGGATCGATTCTAGGTGATGGAAAGATCCCGAGGTGTCTGAGTCCGGGGATCCGTGGGCTAAGCATTCCCAAGCCCTACTTTTGGGTGCCAGGCATTGTGCCACATGCTCCGGGGACGGGGATGAGAAATGACACCCGTTCCTTACCCTCAAGAAGCATACCTTCTACCAGGAGGGGGCCCCAACATGGAAACAGATAGGTAGAGACATGACCTACCGGGGAGGAAGGAGAAACAAGGAGGGGAGGAAAGAAAGGCTTCATCCAGGGGAGGGCAGCCTCAGAGGCAGAGCCGGACAGAGGTGAGGAGGAGGGCTACCCAGGCCTGGGAAGAAGCTGGGCCGGGCCCCAGAAGCAGGAGGTGGAGGACCCCGGGAGAGGGAAGAGCCAAGTAGGCCGAGGAAGCAGCCCGGCCCGTTTCGGTTACCTTGTCCACGGCTCCGGGAACAAGCCGATTTAGCAGTTTGCATAGCACTACCCCATTTTTCAGAGACACCTTCAAGAATTCCTCCGGATCACAGATGGTCTTCTTGGGGGAATTTAAAACTCCCAAAGAGATGAGCCATGTCACGACGCGTTCCTCGGGATTCATCGCCGAGGACTGTGGAGCCGAAGCAGCTGCGAGGTCTTACCCACATCCGCGATTGCATCGGCTTCTGCCTTCCTTTTTTTCCGAGCTCTCTTCTGGCGCTTCCTGAGCGAGCAGTGAGACAACTCTCCTCGAGACACAGCAGGACCTCCGGTCCAAAGGTGGGATCTCCCAGCCGCAGAGACCACGCTCAGGGATGCCAAGCTGGAAGGGGCAAGGGCAAGAAGCGGGGGACAAGCATGATGCTATTTTTCACCACACATCACCCCACCCCACCCCCCAACCCCAGCTGAAAAACAAGCTCATACTGACAAACACTTGAAGGAGCCAGGGCTGCAAGGGAAGGAAGTGAAGAGGATGCTGGGGAGGGAGGGGACAGAAGGAAGTAGAGGCTCTTGGAAAAGAGAGGTGAGCCAGCCCTGCAGGGAACCTTGCAAATGAGAAACTGAGTGGGCCAGCCTGGGGACAAGCTGTCAATAGTCTAGCCCCAGTGAACAAATCTGGCTTCTGTCAGGAAGCGGGTGCCAACTGGCTTTGATGTCCAACAGATCAGAGTCGGGCTTTTTGCGGGGAATCGATGGAAATGGCAGTGGGGCTCCGAGGAGGGAGAGAGAAGAAAGGAATCCAGCCCCGGCTGCCGGGCCACGAGTTCTCACCCAAGGGGGTCGGGCGACCCGACTCCTTGGGAGACTCTTTAAGAGGCCTGGGGAGGAGGAGCCAAGATCGGAAAGACTGGCAGTGTTGCCAGCCATGACAGAAGCGGGGAGGATGGCATTTGCGTTTGTAGCAAAGAGGGAAATAGGAGAAGGAGAACATCTGCCACCCTGTTTACTTGCATCCTTTCATACTTCTTTCTGGACCCGGTGCCCAGCTGCCAAACTCATGCCAAAGGCTTGGACACACTGACACGGGCCAGAACATGTTGCTTTAAAATCAAGTGTGTCTGGGGGTGGCGGGGAGAGAAGGGATTGGGGGGATTGGAGAGAACGATGACAAAAACAGGAAGAATTGGAAAACAAAATAACATTTGCCAGGACTCTATACCACATACTGGGAAATTGGGGGTCTTCCAACTCTACCTCATAGGCTAGTTGGAAGAAAAGTACTTTGCAAACTTAAAACACTAGCCAAATGACAGCTGTTGCTATTATTTAGATTAGAAGAGTCAGAGCTGGACGGGGGACCTTAGGAAACCTTGGGTTCAAATCTCACCTCGGACACTCACTGGCTGGGGGTCACTCGACCTCTGTGTCTCGGTGTCCTCTCTTCTGAAGGGGTGGGTGGGTGGACAGGACTTGGACTCAGTGGTCTCTAAGGTCCCTTCTGGCTCAAAGGCCACGATCCTCGGTGATATTTAATAAATGTCTATTGGACCCCATAGGATTGGACGACATGGGAACCATGGTAGACGCTCTCCAAATTATAACTCCCCCCGTGGCATGAGAAATAAATACCTTCACATTGCTCTTTCCTAAAGCTAGACGTGTCTTCTCGCCGATTGTTATTGTTACAATCAGAAAGAAAAATGGGAAATGAATTGCTCTTCCCACTCGCCAGCAGCATCACTCGCATTTAGGCCCGTCCGGATCTCCGGACTCTAATTCATCCTCCATCCAGGTGCTCCAGGGGCCTTCCTGAAGTATAGATCTGACCATATCTGACCATGACCCATACCAGTGGCTCTCTGTTATCTCCAGGATCAAGTATCAAGCCTCTTTTTGGCAATTCAAACTCTTCATACCCCGTCCCCTTCCTATCATGAATCTTCTTATAGTCTGTTCCCATCCACACATTGCATTGTCATCCAGGTGCACTGGTCAACTTGCTGTTTCCTTCAGTAGAACCCTCCATCTCCAGCCTCCCAGCCTTTGCACTGGCCGTTCCCCATGTCTGGAATGGCCTAGGATGCTCTAGTCTAGTTTCACCCCTCTTAATTTCCCTGGCTTCCTTCAGGACTTTGCTTACCCAGAGGGAGGACTGTAGGGACTGAGTGTGGATCACAACATAGCATTTGCACCCTTTTTGTCGTCATTTGACTGCATTTTGTTTTCGTTCTTATTTTTTTCCTTTTTGATCTGCTTTTTCTTCTGTAGCGTGATAAATGTGGAAATATGTATAGGAGAATTGCATGTCTAACCTATATTGGATGACTAGCTGTGTAGGGGAGGGTTGGGGGGGGGAATTGGGAACATAAGGTTTTGCAAGGGTGAATGTTGAAAACTATACATATGTTTTGAAAATAAAAAGTTTTTTTAAAATTTTAGATTGCTTAAATTTGGAACTATGCCCAAAGGGCTGTGAAACTGTGCAAACCCTTTGATCCAGCATTGTCTCTATGGGGCCCATATCCCAAAGAGATCTTAAAAGAGGGAAAGGGACTCACGTGTGCAAAAATGTTTGTAACAGTCCTTTCTGTAGTGGCGAGGAAGTGGAAACTGAGTGGATGCCCATCAATTGGGCAATGGCCGAATGAGTTATAGGATATGAATGTTATGGATGTTATTGTTCTGTAAGAAATGATCAGCAGGAGGATTTCAGAGAGGCCTGGAGTTACGTGAACTGATGCCAAGTGAAGTTTTCGCAGGACCAGGAGATCATGGAACACGGCAACAACATTATTCTACGATGATCAATTCTGATCAATGTGGCTCTTTTCAACAAATGAGATGATGCAGAGCAGTTCCAATGGTCCTCTCTGCATCCAGAGAGAGACTGTAGGAACTGAGTGTGAATCACAACATAGTTTTTTCACTTTTTTGGTTATTTGATTTTTTCTTTCTCATTTTTTCCTTTTGATTTGGTTTTTCTTGTTCAGCAAGATAATTGTATAAATATATACGCATATATTGGATTTAACATATATTTTACCATGTTTAAAAGATATTAGATTATTTGCTATCTAGGGGAGGGGAGGGGAAAATTGAAACACAAGGTTTTGCAAGAGTTAATGTTGAAAAATTATCCATGCACATCTTTTGAAAATAAAAAGCTTTAAAATAAAACAAGGATTATGTGATGATCAACTCTGATGAACATGGCTCTTTTCACCAATGAAGTGATTCAGGCCAATTCAAATAGACTTGTGATAGAGAGCCATCTGCATCCAGAGAGAGATTGTGGGGACTGAGTGTGGATCACAGCATAGGATTTCACTTTTTTGTTGTTATTAGCTTGCTTGATTTTTTTTCCTTTCTCATTTTTTCCCTTTTGATCTGATTTTTGTGTGTGTGCAGCATGATAAATGTGGAAATGTTTAGAAGAATTGTACACGTTTAACATATATTGGATTACTTGCTCTCTAGGGGAGGGGATAAGAGGACAGGAGGAGAAAAATTTGGGACTCAAGACTTTGCAAAGGTGAATGTTGAAAACTATCTTTGTGTGTATTTTAAAAATAAAATGCTATTTTTTTTTAAATTTTTTAAAGGGGCAGGTGTTGCAAGGTGGACAGAGTATCAGCCCTAAGTCAGGAGGACCTGAGTTCGAATCCAAACTCAGATACTTAACATCTCCTAGCTGTGTGACTCTGGACAAGTCACTTAGCCCCAGTTGCCTCACCAAAAAAAAAAAAAAAAAAAGAACACTGCTTCTGGAGTCATGAAGACCTGGGTAAAAGTCTGACGTCAGCAATTTCCTAGTTGTGTGACCTTGGCAAATCACTTAACCTCTGTCCGCCACAGTTTCTTCAACTGTAGATATAATAGCATCTGTCTTCCAGATTTGTTTTAGGGATCAGATGAGAATATATAAAGCGTTTAACACAGTGCCTGGCACATAGTAAGCATCCTCTCTCTAAATGTGTATTTATTTCCCTGCCTTCTTCCCCCAATTAAGAGAAAGGAAAGAGGAAAGTCAAATTACCAAATCAGGAATGAAAAATGGAAATTCACAAGTGATGAAGAAGAAATAAAGTCAATTGTTTAAAATATTATACTCGACTGTATGACAACAAAACTGAAAACCTAAATGAATATTTACAAAACTCTGAAAACTAAGATGAAATGGATGAATATTTTAAAAATTCGATATGCCCAAATTAACAGAATAAGAAACAACTCAATTTCAGAAAGAGAAAATGAATTCCCAAAGAAAAAAATCCCAGTTCCAGATGGACTTCCAAGAGACTTCTATCAAATATTCAAAGAATAATTGACTCTCAAAATGTCTGCCAAAAGAGAGAGAGAAGGCACCTCACCAAACTCCTTCTATGAGTCAAATACGGTAATGAATATTGATGTGAAATAGTGAATAAAATATTAGCAGATGATATTTATACCAGAAATGCAAAGCAATTTTAGGAAAACTATAAGCATATACGAGCTAGGTATGTCCACATGTAAAGTTCGGTATGCTCATGAGTTGTCTAAATGCAGAGACAAGACTCTTGAGGGAATAGATAGATAGATATGATCTGGCATATGATACTTTCCACCTATATCAAGACTAGTGCCTGAACCACCATCACTCTAGCTGGGGAGAAAGGCCCAGATGGTAACAAGGGTACCACTGAGGCTGAATACTCTCTTCTCTAGTGTCTGAGATGGCTACGGGGCTAGAATGATATCTATCTGCCTCACTTCAAATAGAATATCAATAATAATAGCTATTGTTGGTGGAGTTGTGAACGAATCCAACCATTCTGGAGAGCAATCTCAAATTATGCCCCCAAAGTTATCAAACTGTGCATACCCTTTGATCCAGCAGTGCTACTACTGGGCTTATATCCCAAAGAGATACTAAAGAAGGGAAAGGGACCTGTATGTGCCAAAATGTTTGTGACAGCCCTGTTTGTAGTGGCTAGAAGCTGGAAAATGAATGGATGCCCATCCATTGGAGAATGGCTGGGTAAATTGTGGTATATGAATGTTATGGAATATTATTGTTCTGTAAGAAATGACCAGTAGGATGAATACAGAGAGGCTTGGAGAGACTTACAGGAACTGATGCTGAGTGAAATGAGCAGAACCAGGAGATCATTATACACTTCGACAACGATACTGTTTGAGGATGTATTCTGATGGAAGTGGATTTCTTTGACAAAGAGACTTAACTGAGTTTCAATGGATAAATGACGGACAGAAGCAGCTACACCCAAAGAAAGAACACTGGGAAACGAATGTGAACGATCTGCATTTCTGTTTTTCTTCCCAGGTTATTTATACCTTCTGAATCCAATTCTCCCTGTGCAACAAGAGAACTGTTCGGTTCTGCAAACATATACTGTATCTAGGATATACTGCAACATCTCTAACATATATAGGACTGCTTGCCATCTAGGGGAGGGGGTGGAGGGAGGGAGGGGAAAAATCAGAACAGAAACGAGTGCAAGGGATAATGCTGTAAAAAATGACCCTGGCATGGATTCTGTCAATATAAAGTTATTATAAAATAAAATAAAATAAAATATTAAAAGTAATAATAATAATAATAATAGCTAGCATTTATATTACACTTTAAGATGTGTAAAGTACTTTTCACATACTATCTTTTTGGAATCTCACAACAACCTTGGGAGGGAGGTACTCATTATTCTCATTTGTATAGATAGAGAAACTAAGACCAAGAAAGGTCAACTGATATGCTCCCAGTCGCCCAGCTAGGGGCTGAAACGGGTCTGAAACACAAAAGACTATCCCAAAGAATGACTATCGAGTAAACCTATTTATCTAAGCAAAAAGCAAAGTGAACTTGCAGAAATGGTACAAATGAGAAAAGACCTAAGAAGAAATGAGCTCTTCAGTTGGGAGCAAGGTAATATTTCAGCTCAAACAAAGCAAGAGAGAATGCTCTCATCCAATGGGAATCCTCTCTGGATTTTAGGCTCTGGAAATTCAGACATGCTGAGGTGCAGCTTCCTCTAGAGAGCTACTGCTCGAGGTAGATCGTGGGCCTGAACCTTTTGAGACCATCTCTCTCCAAGAATGTCTGGGACCAACTGATAAGTTCCTTATGCAGGTATCCGACATTATGCTCAGCATTCTTGGGAGCCATGTTTCCTTCTGCGGGTTTATTATTTTATTTTGCTTTATGTTAGCTAGCATTTATTTTGTAAAGCAATTTAGTATTTTCTCATTTGAACCTCATAACAAACCTGTGAGAAAAATGCTTATCCTCATTTTGTTTTGTTTTATTTTCACTTTAATAGTATTTTATTTTGCCAAATCTATGCAAAGATAGTTTGCAACATTCACCTTCGCAAAACCTTGTATTCCAAACTTTTCTCCCTCTCTCCTCCTGCCCCCTCCCCTAGACAGCAGTATACCAGCATACTCCAGTATAATCCAGTTATACATGTGCAATCCCTCTAAACGTATTTCCATATCTGTCTTGCTGCACACACACAGGAAATCAGATCAAAAGGGAAAAAATAGAAAGAAAAAAACAACAATAAGCAAACAAACAACAAGAACAAAAAGGTGAAAATACTATGCTTTGATCCACATCCAATCTTCATAGTTCTCTCTCTGGGTGTGGATTATCCCCATTTTAAAGATAAGGAAATTGAGACTAAGAAGTGTCAGGTGATTTGCCCAAGATCACATAGGGTCAGGGCAACCCATGTTCTCATTTTTTTTCTATCCCCTCCGTAGGAGGTCCTATGCAAACAGGTAGAAGAAAGATATAAGGAATTGTGGATGAAGTGGATGTCTTCAGAGCCCAGAGTGACCTCTTTACCTCCACGCCTCAGTCTCCTAAAGCTGGAAAAAGCATGTTTTTGTACAACCAACTCTGTGTTTCTGGCTCTAGTATAATCAATATGTTCACGGCCCCTGGATTCAGGTGATTGTCCTTCATTCTCAGAGGACCAAAATAACATCACCATGTTAGAGTCAAATTACAGCATGTCCGACTGTAGCTGATCAGACCAATACGAGCTCGGAACACTCTGTCACAGGTCAGACCTGGATTCACAATTATAACGACTGAGTCTTTTACTCTGGTGATTCCTGGATAGAAGAGTTCTTATGTCAGACTTTCACGTCCTCCGTTCCTCTCTAAGAAAAATGTTTTTTTTTTTTTACATTGTTCCATCTCTCATCTGATTAATCCTGTACTGGTGGTACCATTCCTTTGGTTTATCTGGGGCTCACATTCAAGGAGAGGATCTCTAACCCAGTGGAATCAAGGCCTTTGTAAGAGATTGACCCCTTAAGGTCAGAAGTATCCATCATACTTTAGGCATTGTTGGCCATCGTTTCTTTGCATACCTGCAACAGCATCAGATGAATAAGGGCCATGTATCAAGTCCTGACTCAATCATCACGTTCCAATTTCATGTTCATTCTAGGCTCCATCATGCCCATCTGCTTAGTGTTTGCAGGTATAACTCATCTTGCTGATCTGCCCCCTCAAACTTCTCAGCTTAAAGTTGTAGTGTTTGTGTGTGTGTGTGTGTGTGTGTGTGTGTGTGTACATGTGCATGTGTGTTTGTGGAGGGGGTGTGTGGATATTGTTACTAGGTAATGTTTGGTCAATAACCATAGGTTATTGACCACCACCAAGGCTATCCCTTTTGGTCATTCTCATGACTTCCATCTAATCCAGTGTCCATTTTCTCCATCGGAGAACGAGATCTTTTGGCTGGGAGGGAAATGATATCATTCAACCAAGAGAAAGAAGGGGAATCCTCTCTAGACTGCAAGCTCTACAAGTTCAAATATGTTGGGGTGCCAGCTTCCTCTACATGTTTGCAGCTCTAGAGAGATCTTAGCACTTGGTTCTCTCCACAGATTATCTGGAATCAACACAGTAAGTCCCTTACACTGGTACACAGGACTTTGTTCAGCATTCCCTTAGTCGATAATCAGGAATCACATATCCCTCCATATAAGCAGCAACCTGCGGGCTGCTCCAGGCTCAGGTGGAAGCCAAGTTACACATAATACGTGATATTAAGAACAAACCTCCCCAAAAGTAGATGCTTTTAAACAAAATTTTATTTTTCAATCTGTTTTATTACTTTTTTATAATTTTGCTCCATGTCATGTTACATACAATCACTACATTGCATTATTTTATTTTTATATAATTTTATTATATTTTTATTGGTTATAACAGTCGATGCAGAAAATGTGGCTCATAAAATAAAACTCATTTTCTAACTTTAAAAAGAATCTATTAATCATAGAAATAAGTCAATCTTTTCTTAATGTGATACACACTATATGACAACCCCACAAAAATTATCCATATTTCTGTATAGTATCAGGAAAGCTCAACAAAAAAGATATTTTTTGAAATGTCATGCAAAATAATTACAAAATATATAACACCATGGAGGAGGGGGTCAACCTACAAAGACACACTCGGAAGATTTATGAATGTAATCGCAGAACACCAAGGCTTAATGGAAGATAAATATTTGGGAGGACTTGTTCAAGTAAGATAAAAAAGAAAATGCTAGCTAAATTAACAGACAGCTCTAGTGACATATCCATTAAACTACCAAAGGAACTAGACAAAATGCTAACAAAATTCACTGCAGGAAGTGCTTCTTAACCTGGGGTTCCTGACCCTGGCTTTCTAAAAATATATATTTGGATAACTAGATGTATACTACATTATAATTGGTTTCCTTTGTAATCCTATGTATTTTATTTTACGTATTTAAAAACGTGAATCTGAGAAGCTCTCTGTAGGCTTACCCAGATTGCTGAAGGAATCCAGGACACACACAAAAAAAGTGAATAATTCCTTATCTGAAGGAATAAAACACTGAAGAACCACAAGAAAAATTATTAGAAAAGAAAGTAGCAACAAGGGGATCTAATCGTCCTAGATTTCAAGCCACATGATGAAGCAGAAATAATCTAAACTATTTGGTACTGATTAAAAAATAGAAAAGTTAATCACCAGAACAGACAAGATAAAGGAATTCCAGAAACAATGGAACATAGCAGTCTAGAGTCTGATAAATCCAAGGACACTTTCTACTAGGATTAGTAGGGTAAAGACTCCCTTTTCAACAAAAGCTCCTGGGAAACTAGAAAACAGTTGGGCAGAAATCAAGTTTAGATGAACATCATATGTTACAAGATACTCTAAATGAATGCATCAAAAGTACATGGTGGTCCCAAAAGAATTTGAGCAGTTTTAAGTTTTAATTGCTTAGGTTCTTGGATACACTGTGAACAAAAGGTCACACTTAGTTTAAAAAAAAAAAAGAGAGAGACAGAGAAAGAGAAAGAGGGAGATACAGAGACAGAGACAGAGAGAGAAGAGAAAAAGAGAGAGACAGAGACAGAGACAGAGACAGAGAGAGAAAGAGAGAGAGAGAATGTCTTGAATAACTATGGCTGAGGAAAGAATCCTTAATTCAAGAGAAGGACATGATCATAGGAAGATAAAATGGTCAATTTTGATTCTCTAAAACTGAACAGGTTTTCCTCGGGCATGATCAATCCAGTTAGAATTGGAAGACAAGCCATTAATGGGAACAGATCTTCGCACAAAGCAAAGATCTCTGATAAAGGTCTGATGTCCAAAATAGAGGGAATTAATATCAATATTTAAGAACCATTTTCCACCAGATAGGCAATCGAAGGATGGGACAAGGCAGCCTTCAAAAAAATAGCAAACTACCAGTAACTACATGAAAGAATGCTTCCAATCACAAATGACAAAAGAAAAGGAAATCCAAATTGGAGGTTCCCCTCATACATTAGCAAAGGTGGCCGAAGAAGAAAATGGTCAGTGTTGGAGAGGATGAGAAGATAGTCAGGCTAATACACAACTTCCAGAATGGTTCGACTCTTCTGGATAACAAGGGAGGAAGACATAGGAAAGTGAGGGCGATATAAAAATAATAATAATAATATAGTAACTTTTCTTTTTCAAACAGAACTCATCTGCTTTGATGCATTTTTCTGCATTTGAGCACTCCCCCCCCCCACCCCCAGCTACCCATCAACATTTGGCTTTGGAGATAATCACAATCTGCTGAGGTTATCCAGGTGTTGTTGACATTTGCTAACAGGAAAAATCAAACAAGTGACTTTAGAGGGGCAGAAATTAGGAGCCAGCCTAGTATAGAATAGACTTGGAGGAAGGCACATCCTACTGGATGAAATTTGGGTTCATCAGGGCTCATCGGTTGCTGGTACCTATGGCCACTCTCCAAGGTTAGGTGAACCCATATTACATGGGCACTTAGTACCACAGAAGCATATTTATAAATTGGGATAGGAAAGAAGTGGCAGATCCACCAAAAAATGTCTTTAGGTGAACCAACATAGGAATAAGCTTATTCATCAATGAACTGATCGATAAACCTTTATTAAATTTGTGTTATGCGGCAGACACTGTGGCAGGTGCCGGAGATACAAAGACAAAAATAAGATAGTTCCGGCCCCAGGGGGGGCGGAGGGGCTACATTCTAACAGGAGAAAACCTGTACACTTAGAAGCAAAATACAAAATTCATGCAAGCAAATGAGAGGCAATCTTTTGAGAAGATCAGAAAAGGATTTAAAGTAGGAGGTGAGATTTGAAAAGAGAGAATTCAAAGAGATAAGGAGGGAGTACATTCCAGGCATAAGGATGGTCCGAGCAAAGGCATGGAGAGAGACGGTAGAATGTTAAGTGTGAAGACCAGAAAGAGGGCCATTTTGGACAGACCAAGGCTCCTTAAATTTTTTCCACTCTCAACCCTGTTTTGCCTGAGAAGTTTTTATGACACCCTGGGTATATGGTTTTTATAAAATAGGCACACAGATCAAACATTTACTGATAATAAATCATAAATGTATTTTAAAACAAGTCTTTGGTATACATATAATTTTACCATTTATTAAAGATGAAAGTAAATTTGCATACTAATGAGATAGAGGAATCTTAAAGAATTAAATCATGGCAGAATATTTGATACTATTTATTGTTGCCAAGTTTTTCAGGACCCTCACATTCAGTTACCCCCCACATGGAGTCACAAGCCACAGTTTAAGAAGCTTTGGGATAGACCATGAACTGCATGAAGAATTATGTTTAACAATTTTTACATCCAGTGTTTCTGATAAAGGCTTCATTTCTAAAATATATGGAGAATTGACTCAAATTTCATAAGAATACAAGTCATTTCCCAATTGCTAAATGGTCAAAGGATAGGAACAGACAATTTTCAGATGAAGAAATTGAAACCATTTCTAGTCATATGAAAAAAAATTCTCTAAGTCATTATTGGTTAAAGAAATCCAAATTAAGACAACTCTGAGGCACCACTACACACCTCTTAGAATGGCTCAGATGACAGGAAAAGATCATGATAAATGTTGGAGGGGATATGGGAAAACTGAGACACTGATACCTTGTTGGTGGAGTTATGAAATGATCCAATCATTCTGGAGAGTAATTTGGAACTATGCCCAAAGGGCTATCAAACTATGCATACCCTTTGACCAGCAGTGTCTCTACTGGACCTGTATCCCAAAGAGATCTTAAAGGAGGAAAGGGACCCACATGTGCGAAAATGTGTCAAGGAACTGGAAACTGAGTGCCTGTCCATTGGATAGGGAATGCTTGAATAAGTTACGGTATATGAATGTGATGGGATATTATTGTTCTGTAAGAAATGACCAGCAGGATGATTTCAGAGAGGCCTGGAGAGACTGACAGGAACTGATGCTGAGTGAAATGAGCAGAACCGGGAGATCATTATACACGGCAACAACAAGATTATGTGATAATCAATTCTGATGGACTTTTCAACAACAAGGTGATTTAAGGCAATTTCAATAGACTTGTGATGGAAAATGCCCTCTGCATCCAGGCAGAGAACTATGGAGACTGAATGTGGATCAAAACATAGTAGTTTCACCTTTGTTTGTTTTTTTGCTTTTTCTTTCTCATAGTTTTTCCCCTTTGGTCTGATTTTTCTTGCACAACATGACAAAGAAGGAAATATGTTTCAAAGGATTGTACATATCTAACCTATTAAAAATAATGTTGAAGGGGCAGCTAGGTGGTATAGTGGATAGAGCACCTCCTGACGTCAGGAAGACCAGAGTTCAAATCTGGTGTAACCCTGGGCAAGTCACTTAACTCCAACTGCCTCAGCAAAAATAATAAGAATAAGAATAAGAATAAGAATAACAATGTTTAATAGACCTCAAAATGTAGGCTGGAGCTAAGTTATGAACTACTTCAAATGCCAAACAGCTAAGTTTATATTTAAGCCCTAGAGGCACTTGGGAATCAGTGGTGCTTTTTTAGGCAAGGGAGTGCTATGTTGAGGCTCATGGGTAAGACATTTTATCGATTTGTCAGTTATACAAAGAATAGATTCAAGATGGGAGGGATAAGAGGCAGGGGAGTTAGGAATTAGGAGTTAGGAGGCTGCAAGTGAAAGTCCAAGCCAAAGACGATAATGCTAGACCTAGAGCGGTGGCTGTATGAATAGAGAGAAGGGGCTGGACGTAAGAGAAATTGTAGAGGTAGAATCAGCGAGGGTTGACGACAGTCACTAGGCGGAGCATGTGCAAGTGAAAAGTTGAGAAGAGCACCTATGATGTGAGCTTGGATAAATGGGAGCTTGCTCCCCAATAACCAGGAAGTCGGGAAGAGGGAATGGTTGGGGGATAGAGATAATGAATTCTGTTCTCCATGTGCTGAATTTGGGAAGTCTCCAGGACATCCAATTCAAAATGTCCAGACAGTTGATGATTCCGGACTAGAGTTTCAGGGGAGATACTAGGGTTGAATATGCAGATCTGGGAGCCGTCTGCACAGAGAAGGAATTGAACCCATGAGAACCGATGAAATCACCAAAGAGAGTATAGCGGGAGAAAGGAATAGGGTGCAGGACAGAGTTTTGGGGGGATCCCCATGATAAGTGATATGGATGAATATTCAGTGACCGAGAAGCAATCAGGCAGATAGGAGGAGAGCCAAGTGGATGAAGTGTCATGAAAATCAAGAGGCAGGGGAAGTATATAGGAAAGAGTGGTCAGCATTGGCCAGAGCTGCACAGAGGTTAAGAAGGTTGAAGGTGAAGGATGATGGTAGATGTCACTGAAGCCCCATGGAGGCAAGGGGCAGAGAAACCAGAGGGCAGACCAGGGGATGATCAAGACCGAATCCATTGGGTCCCATGGGAGTAGGGTGGTGCCGGCAAGTCGGAAGTATGGAGGTGGAGCTGCTGGGGTCGGAGGTCGGACAGGGGCGGGGCTTGGGACCATCACCAAGGACTAGAGAAACTACAGAGTTATGGGAGACTCTTGCAACATGAAGGTGAGAGTTTGGCTATCACATATTAACACCGTTATTGTGAAATAGTGTTCACTTGGGCAATTTCACATGGGCTCTGACTGTACAGTGGGAACTTGTGAAAGCAGGCTTGACCCTTCAAAGTAGCTGCTATGGCACCACAGCAAAAGAGTTTACAGGGACTTAAGGAGAATGAATACTTACTTGCAAGATTACTGTGGTTATTTGCTCTTCCAAAGCAGAGATCACAAAGGGAGATTTGCCCAACAAGAGAACGGGCGACCTCGAAGATGACATTGTTTTTTAACACTTTATCCCTCCTATTCCTGCTCAAAGTCCTTATTCTATTGCCTCACTATGGTGTGAGGCTGAGCCCAAGCTCTCCAAGGCCATGCCAACAGACCCCAAGCTCTTCCAAGTTCTCTCAAGATGGAAAGAACACACTATGGCCTTGGAGGCCCCGACTTGTGCAATTCAGAGAGGCTCTGTACCAGTTTGGCCCCAGGGAGCTGGTCGTGATCAGTGTCAGTGAATGGATGGTGGGGAGCTCTACCAAGTAAATCATCTATCCCTGAAATCTGGATGGCAGGGGGAGCCACGAGAGTTTTAGACCTGTTGGCGTGGGGAACTCCTGGTGAGCACACTCCTCCACCAAAGGAGATCAGAGATTATGGGGCAATTTAAGACCTTAGAAAAGTGCATGGGAGCAGGCAGCTAGGTGGCGCAGTGGATAGGGGACCTGAGTTCAAATCTTACTTCAGACACTTAACACTTTCCTGACTGTGTGACCCTGGGCAAGTTACTTAACCCCAATTGCCTCGGCCAAAGAAAAAAGAAAAAAGAAAAAAGAAAAAGAAAAAGAAAAAAGAAAATAATTGCATGGGGACAAAGATCAAGGGAAACATTTAAATATGAAAAACAGGTAGATGAGGGAGTCATTAAGAGATTATTTGATTTGCATGATGTCACAAAGCCATATGACTTAGAGGCTAGACTTGATCCCTCATCTTCCTGACCCAAAGCCACAGTACACTGCCCTTCTTTGACAAATTAGGCCTATTAATAAATTGAAGAAAGAAAATGCATTTTGTACACACTTTGGAACACTAGTCCCTATCTTTTCTTTAGATGAATTTCATCAGGTAGGCTAGACCTTGCCCTTCTGACAAAGCAAAGAGATAACTGAAGGGATGTTTAGGAGGTCAGGGCCTTACTACTGTCTCTCTAAGACTCCCATATTGTTACTAATGCATGTGAGGACAAAAAGCCCATCCCAATATCGGACTAGATTTTACCAAGTTTTTTTTTTTTTTTTTTTTAAGTCTTATATGAATGTTCAGGAGGCTTTTGGCCCAATATGATTCATAAAGAAAGGTGTATTTAAAAAGTGAATATTCTCGTATAATCAGAAAAAAAATTAATCCAGGAGGCTTCTGGGGGGACTCAGAGTATTTTGGACAGTAGCTAATGATTCATCAATTAAATCAGTTTCACAAGTACAGGATAAATCAATCAATTCTGGGGGAAAGATCCCCGGGTTTTAGTGGGCTGCTAGCTCAAAATGAACCCACTTTAGAGTTGAAAGGGACCTTAATGACCACAGAATTTCAGAGGTCATCTAAACTACCCAAAACCTAGAGGGAGGAAAAAACTCCTATTTGACAAGAGTCTTCTAATTTGCATTGGAAGCAGTAATTTCCAAACTTTTTCAATGGCCCTTATGAGTAAAAAAATTTTTGTATCTCCCAATATATTTATTTATAAATTATATACATGTACTCTTTTTTTAAATAACTTTTTGTTGATAGAACCCATGCCAGGGTAATTTTTTACAGCATTATCCCTTGCACTCACTTCTGTTCCGATTTTTCCCCTCCCTCCCTCCACCCCCTCCCCCAGATGGCAAGCAGTCCTTTACATGTTGAATAGGTTACAGTATATCCTAGATACAATATATGTGTGCAGAACCAAACAGTTTTCTTGTTGCACAGGGAGAATTGAATTCAGAAGGTATAAATAACCGGGAAGAAAAACAAAAATGCAGTTTATATTCATTTCCCAGTGTTCTTTCTTTGGGTGTAGCTGCTTCTGTCCATCTTTGATCAATTAAAGCTCTCTTTATCGAAGAGATCCATTTCCATCAGAATACATCCTCAAACAGTATCGTTGTTGAGGTATATAATGATCTCCTGGTTCTGCTCATTTCACTTAGCATCAGTTCATGTCAGTCTCGCCAGTCCTCTCTGTATTCCTCCTGCTGGTCATTCCTTACAGAACAATCATATTCCATAACATTCATATACCACAATTTACTCAACCATTCTCCAATTGATGGGCATCCATTCATTTTCCAGCTTCTAGCCACCACAAACAGGGCTGCCACAAACATTTTGGCACATACAGGTCCCTTTCCTTTCTTTAGTATCTCTTTGGGGTATAAGCCCAGTAGAAACACTGCTGGATCAAAGGGTATGCACAGTTTGATCACTTTTTGAGCATAGTTCCAAATTGCTCTCCAGAATGGCTGGATGTGTTCACAATTCCACCAACAATGTATCAGTGTCCCTGTTTTCCCACATCCCCTCCAACATTCCCCATTATCTTTCCCTGTCACTCTAGCCACTCTAACAGGTGTGTAGTGGTATCTCAGAGTTGTCTTAATTTGCCTTTCTCTGATTAATAATGATTTGGAGCATATTTTCATATGTCTATAAATAGTTTCAATTTCTTCATCTGAGAATTGTCTGTTCATATCCTTTGACCATTTATCAATTGGAGAATGGTTTGATTTCTTATAGATTAGAGTCAATTCCCTATATATTTTGGAAATGAGGCCTTTATCAGAACCTTTGATTGTAAAAATGTTTTCCCAGTTTATTGTTTCCCTTCTAATCTTGTCTGCATTTGTTTTGTTTGTACAAAAACTTTTCAATTTGATATAATCAAAATTTTCTATGTTGTGGTCAATAGTGATCTCTAGTTCTTCTTTGGTCATAAATTCCTCCCTCTTCCACAGGTCTGCGAGGTAAACTATCCTATGCTCTTCCAATTTATTTATAATCTCATTCTTTATGCCTAGTTCATGAACCCATTTTGACCTTATCTTGGTGTACGGTGTTAAGTGTGGGTCAATGCCTAGTTTCTGCCATACTGATTTCCAATTTTCCCAGCAATTTTTGTCAAATAATGCGTTCTTATCCCAGAAACTGGTGTCTTTGGGTTTGTCAAATACTATATTATTAAAGTTATTGGCTGTTTTGTCCTTTGAACCTAACCTATTCCATTGATCAACTAGTCTAATTCTTAGCCAATACCAGATGGTTTTAGTAACCGCTGCTTTATAATATAATTTTAGATCTGGTACAGCTAGACCACCTTCATTTGATTTTTTTTTATTAATTCCCTTGAAATTCTTGACCTTTTGAACTTTCCATATGAACTTTGTTGTTATTTTTTCTAGTTCATCAAAGTAGTTTTTTGGGAGTCTGATTGGTATAGCGCTAAATAAATAGATTAATTTAGGTAGTATTGTCATCTTTATTATATTTGCTCGCCCAATACAAGAGCATTTAATATTTTTCCAGTTGGTTAGTTCTGACTTAATTTGTGTGGAAATGCTTTGTAGTTTTGCTCATAAAGTTTCTGATTTTCCCTTGGCAGATAGATTCCTAAATATTTTATACAATCAGTAGTTACTTTAAATGGAATTTCTCTTTGTAACTCTAACTGTTGGGTTTTGTTAGTGATATATAAGAATGCTGATAACTTATGTGGGTTTATTTTATATCCTGCAACTTTGCTGAAGGTGTGGGTTGTTTCTAATAACTTTTTGGTAGAGTCTCTGGGGTTCTCTAAGTATACCATCATATCATCAGCAAAGAGTGATAATTTGGTTTCCTCATTGCCTACTCTAATTCCTTTAATCTCTTTCTCAACTCTTATTGCCAAAGCTAGCGTTTCTAATACAATACTGAATAGTAGTGGTGATAGTGGGCAACCTTGTTTGAGTCCTGATCTTATTGGGAATGGTTACAGTTTGTCCCCATTACATAGGATGCTTACTGCTGGTTTTAAATAGATGCTATTGATTATTTTAAGGAAAAGTCCATTTATTCCTATACTCTCAAGAGTTTTTAATAGGAATGGATGTTGGATTTTATCAAATGCTTTTTCTGCATCTATTGAGATGATCATATGGTTTTTGTTAATTTGATTATTAATATGGCCAATTATACTGATAGTTTTCCTAATATTGAACCAGCCCTGCATTCCTGGAATAAATCCTACTTGATCATGGTTATACATGTACTCTTGTGCTAATAGTCTTGTTGTTTTTGTTCAATCATTTCGGTCATGTCCGACTATCCGTGACCCCATTTGGGGTTTTCTTGGCAGAGATATTGGAGGGGTTTGTCACTTTCTCCTCCAGCTCATTTTACAGATGAGGAAACTGAGGCAAATAGGGTGAAGTGACCCTGCCCAGAGTCACAGAGCTAGTAAGTGTCTGAGGCTGGATTTGAACTAAGGAAGACTAACTAGTGTTCCTGACTCCAGGCCCTTTACTTTAGTCACTACAGCACCACCAGCTGTCCAGTGTTAATAATTACATACATTGTAAAACTAGCACCAAAATAGACATCTAAAAAAGCTGAGCTAAAAAAGGAAATGATATTTGATCCTAGACTTTAAAGGGGGCCACTAGAGTTTACCGGGGAGCTGAGTGACATGAGTCAGAGTGACACTTTTGGAAAATTACTTCAGCAGTTGACTAGAGGATAGACTGGAGTGAAGTCTTTGCTTGAGGCAAGGGACACCAGTTAGAAGTTTCCTGAAGAAAATGAAATAAGATTTCAGAATACTACATTTTCTATATTCAAAAGGGGAACATCATTCATTTATTCTTTATTCAGAGTTTTATAAAATTTCTTCATTTTTGTACTTTTATCACTGGAAGTTCTCTGTACATATGCATTACAATTTAATTCTTTTTTTTAGAAAAGGAGTTTCCTACTAAAGCTACTTTTTATCTGATTTTTCTTGCACAGCATGACAAATATGGAAATATGTTTAGAAGGTTTGCATGCGCTTAACCTATATTGGATTGTTTGCTATCTAGGGGAGGGGGTGGGGGGAAAGAGGGAGCAAAAATTGGAAGACAAGATTTTGCAAGGGTGAATGTTGGAAACTATCTTTGCATGTATTTTGAAAATAAAAAGCTATTATTTTTTAATTAAAAAGAAAAAGAAAATAATCCCCCTACTCCAAACCAAATACAGGTGTATATTATTTATATCATTAAAGTAGACCTTAGGCCATTATAAGAAAGAAAGAAAGAAAGAAAGAAAGAAAGAAAGAAAGAAAGAAGAAAGAAAAGAAAGAAAGAAAGAAAGAAAGAGAAAGAAGAAAGAAAGAAAGAAAAAGAAAGGAAGGAAGGAAGGAAGGAAGGAAGGAAGGAAGGAAGGAAGGAAGGAAGAAAGAAAGAAAGAAAGAAAGAAAGAAAGAGGGAGGGAGGAAGAGAAAGAAAGATATAGAGAGAGAATAAAAGAAAGAAAGAAAGAAAGAAAGAGAGAGGAGAGAAAGAAATAGAGAAAGAAAGAGGAAAGGAGGGAGGAAGGAGGGAAAGAAGGAGGGAAGGAAGGGGGTAAGGAGGAAGGAAAGAACAAAGGAAGGAAGGAAGGAGGGAAGGAAGAAAGGAGGGAGGGAAGGAGGGAAGGAAGGAAGGAAGGAAGGAAGGAGGGAAGGAGGAAAAGAGGGAAGGAAGGAAGGAGGGAAGGAGGGAAAGAGGGAAGGAGGGAAGGAAAGAAGGATGGAAGGAAGGAGGAAGAAAAAACTATCTTTGCATGTATTTGGAAAACAATAAATAAATAAATAAATATAATAAGTATATTATAAAAAAATTAAGAGTCTGGGCTAGAGGAAATGAGGGTCCTTGTGAGTGAAGAGAAGGGCACAGATGTGAGAGATGTGGGAGGAGAAACAAGAAGACTTGAAAGCCACGGAGATGAACAGGATGGGGAGGGTTGAGGGTTGCTGAGGACAAGGTTATTGCAACCCTTGGTCACCAGCAGGATGATGATGCCCACTGACCAGTAACAGAGGAAGTTCACAGACAACTGGGAAAGACTTCCTAACTCTGACCGGCACAGTGGCCGACCGGCATTCCCCGGGCCCATGATGCAGCCTGTTACATGGACTCAGGATGCAGAATGACACTGTATATAAGTAGTGTGTATATTATATACCATATACATACATATATGTGCACATGTCTATGTGTGGATATCCACTGTTGATATTTGTCACAAGGATTTTTCATTTTTAAATGGAGAGAGATCAGAAGAAAAAAATACATTTTTGTCCATTAAAAAACGAAACAGGGGCAGCTAGGTGGCACAGTGAGTAGTGTATCAACCCTGAAGTCAGGAGGACCCGAGTTCAAATGTGGCTTCAGACACTTACCACTGCCTGGCTGTGTGACCCTGGGCAAGTCACTTAACCCCAACTGCCTCAGCAAAAAAAAAAAAAAAAAAAAATTAAAAATAGGAATATGGGAGTTCTGAAAAGAGGTAGGTTTTGGGGGAAGGATCATATATAATAATGAGAGCAGAGATGGGACTCTCAATCCATCTATTCATCTATCGATGCTCGCTCATACTGTATGACTCATTCTGGCCCACATAAAACGAAAAGGAGGTGGGGGTTAGGCCCTTACTCAGCCATCCCTGCCCTCCAGGGCAGAGCCTACTTTCCCAGGATACCTGCCATAGCCACCAAGGGCAGGGGGTGACGATGGGATTTTCCCAGGGGCACACTGCTCTGTGTGGTGGTGAATTAGCAGTTACCAGTGAGCACCAGAATTAGAATGAGGAAGGTGGACATCTAGCACAGCAGAGGGAGGGGAGGAATAGTAGGGTGTTTGGGGGCGGGGGGGGCAAGGATAAATGTCGTATGGGACCCGGGCTCTAATTGACTATCACAGGGAGACTGGGATATTATATCTTCCCATCCTCTAATTGGTCGATTACCTTCTCCATGGAGTCACATCGTGGCCTGCCTGGGCTGACACAACACAGCTCCAGGAGGCCTCAGTCTGTGCTTTGGCTTTAGAGGGAGAGAGGAAGCCCATTACCGTCCAAGACAACCCCTTCCCAACTGTATATAGCCCTCGTCTTCAGAAACATTTCCTACCATACAAACTCAACCTTCTCCCCATTGTTTCTGGTTCTTGAAGATCGTGTTCCTCTCTTTCCCAACTTCCAACCTTCCCCTCCCCAACTTTTTTCCCTGCGGGTCCCTCACTCTCTTAGGCTACGCTTCCCTGAACGCTTTCCAGTTTATCAATGTTCTCCTGAAAACATTGGATCTAGGGCTTGCCCCAAGACAAGAGATGTGACATCATCGGGGAGAGGGCAATAAGATTCTAATCCCTCTAGAGCTGGTATTATGCCTTTCACAAAGCAGTCTAAAATCCCAGATCCTTTCGCCATATTGTGCCATTGACGCTCATTAAAGCAAATCAGGAACTCTGCTTTTGATAGGGGGAGAACGCCAGCAGATGTCCAGATAATTGAAATCATCCATCACCATTATATCAGGCCTTTATAACAGGCTGAAGATCTGTTTCCTGAATTTCTCATCCATCTATTTCCTGTTTCCGTGCGGGTTATCTGTCATAAATTCCAATGACATTCTTACTTCTACTTTTGCCTCACTTGGTCTTCACTCAAATGCTTTTCTGGTTCCCAGATTTCTTTCCACGAGCGGATCCGTGTCAAAGACACGATATGAGCTGGAATGGTCTCGGGAAATTATCAAACTTCCTTAATAACTCCAAACTTCTCCCAGAAACAAAGGACCGTCTTTTTAATAGCGATATTCGAGGGGCATGAGGCATGGGAGCCCAACAGAAACTAAGGATGAACGTATCTCCCAGCGGTCAACGGCGAGGTGGCTTTATGCTAAATGTGAGCTGGCTGTACTACAGAACACCCCCAAAATGATGTCAGAGTGTTAAGATTCTTGCAAGGTACTAAGTCGTTGGAATTGAGAGAGACAATAGTTATCTCATTTAGCCTGGTTCAGTATGATTGATCTGATCCTACGAGGAGATGTTATGGGCCAGAACTTGAAACAAGGTACTAAGTGGAATTGAGGAGACAGTGGTTAAATCTAGTTTAGCATTGATTTAATCCTACAACAAATAATGGTTTCCTAGTGATGTAATGTATACTCAGTGTGGGGCATATAAGGAGGAGGTCTCAGGGCCAGACCCACAAGCCCACTCTCGGAGGCGGAGTCAGATTCATTCCACCTTCCACCTTTGTGCGGCTGGAGTCTGAAGCCGGCAGAGGCAAAGGACTGGCGGCAGGAGCTCTCGGAACCAAGGAGAGAGAGAGGCCTCTAAGAAAACTAACCGGGCCCAAGGAAAAATAAGAGAAAATAAAGGATTTGGACTTTAACTCCTGCTGCATTTGGGGTGATTATTACTCTGAACTGAAACTAAGGCTGCCTCCAGAAGCTCCCCGAGAAACCTGCTCCCAGAGAACATTATATTTTAGAGAAGAGAACGTTTTATCAAAGGAGCTATCTGAAAATGTACATTAGAAAAAGATGAGTCCGTCACATGGTGGGGGTAGGGGAAACAAGCGAACAGTCCCTATTATCTCGCTGGCATCCTTATTATGTCAAAATTGATGGAGGCCTGCAGAGCACTGGGTGGACTTATTGAGGGGAACTTAACGGGAGAAACAGGTCATACAGGATGAATAGGGATGGATGGGTTATAATCTATGTTGCTGAAGGTTGGAACTATAAGGGCCACTAGATGGCGCTATAGCGCGTACGTCACCAGCCCTGGAGTCAGAGCACCTGAGTTCAAATCTAAACTGGGACGTTTAACTAGGTGACCCTGGGCGAGTCAACGAACCCCAATTGCCTCACAAAAGGGAAAAAAGAATAAAAGGGGAAAAAAGGAATTCTACAGACCCAGATAGAGAGACTGAGGGCCGGCCGGACCTCTGGAGAAGTATACTGGAAACAAGGATGCTTACAACAAGGTGTTAACTCAGTGGAACGGATGACATATTGGTTCTCTAGTAGACACATACTTAGTGCTTAGCGTGGTGATGTCATGGTTCTCTAGTTCACACATAATCAGTATGCTGTAATGAGGTAACTATAATAAGGTCTATAAGGACTGAGAAAGACTGGAAGAGGGACATTCTATCTTTGACCATCCTCCTGGTGGCTCTCCTGCCTCCTGCACTGAGACCAAGGCCATTCCAGAGGTCCTCCAGAAAGCTAGCCCCAGCATCACACACACACACACACACACACACACACACACACACAATTTTGTTTTTCATTAACAAAAATTACTCGTGCCATTTTATTTCAAAGATACAGACAAGAAGCAAGTTTCCCAATTATAGTAGTAGGTATCAGCACAGTTACTGGGTGGCTGACTGTGGTTAGGTCAGGGACATGTTCCAGAGTGCCAAGAGCTAGTTAGTTGGCCAAGTCTTCTCCACTCACCTTTCAGATGTTCTTATCTTTTCTATTCCTCCTATCTGGAACATTACTGTTGTTCCCTTCTCTCTCTCTCTCTCTCTCTCTCTCTCTCTCTCTCTCTCTCTCTCTCTCTTCTCTCTCTCTCTCTATCTCTCTCTCTCTCTCTCTCTCTCTCTCTCTCACACACACACACACACACACACACACACACACACACACACACACTTTTTAATCTGTTTAGTTTCTTCTGAATCCACTATATCTTTGCAAAGCCCTAATCCAGTCAGAGAACTCATTTCCCCAAATCTCAGTGATATGTATGAGAGCAAATCTGCCTCCTTGCATTAAGAGCTCTAGGGAGCTGGGTGGTGCTGCCTGCAGAGACCAGAGGGCCCACTATGGAGTCGGGAGGACAGAGTTCAAATTTGACATGAGAAACTTGCTAGTTGTCTGACCCTGGGCAAGTGACTTCACTCTGTTTGCCTCCGTTTTCTCATCTGTAAAATGGACTAGAGAAGGAAATGGCAAATCACTTCAGTATCTTTGTCAAAAAACAAACAAACAAACACAAATAGGATCGTGAAGAATCGGACCCAACTGAAAACCGACTGAACAATAAAAATTATGAGCTCTAGTTCAAATACTTTGCTTGTTCCCCATACTTTGTTGCATTTGTGTATAGGTATCTGAGACTAGGGCATAATTCCCACCTCTTTTCTTGAATTATGTCCCCTGTAAATTTGTTCATCCCCCCTGCTATTCCTCCTTTCCGGTTGAAAGTCCTTTTGCGAGGATTGATGTTGAAAAATGATCCACGCCTATGTTTTGAAAATAAAATTGTAATAAGAATAATAATAAAAGAAAAGTTTGAGCTTCAAGGGTTGCCAGGAAAGTTGCAAAAACCAAAACACCACCAGGTTTTCTGAAATCCTGCTCCTTCTTGGCCACTTATAATTTCCTGTTGCTGGTTTTTACCTAAGACACTTCAGTGAGACTGGAATCTTTGTTTATCTTTTTTACTTGAATTCCCAATAAGTTGCTTCACTATTAAAACTTAACTCAAAATTTTAAAAAGTCTTTTTGATTAGATTTGTGAATTTCTAGGGAAATACATTTTCACCATCCTTCACTGGCCGACAGGCCATGAGCTCATAGTAGAGCGAGCCTCAAAAGGCCTCTCACTTCACAGATGAGGAAACTGAGCCTTAGGGAGGTCAAGTCATTGGCCTGAGGTCACGCAGGTAGCAAATGTCCCAGATAGGATTTGAATTCAGAACCAGTATTCTTTCCACTGTACCACTGCTTCTTCCATGTCAACATTTTGAATGAAATCATGTTCCCAGGTAATGTGTTTGTTCTCTCTGTCTCTTTCCCTCCCTTTTCTCTTTTTTTCTCTCTCAAGTTAAGTGACTTGCCCAGGGTCACATAGCGAGGCTGGATTAAGTGTCTGAGACCAGATTTGAACTCGTGGCCTCCTAACTCCAAGGTCAGTGGTCTATCCACTTCAACATCACCTAGCTGCCTCCCAGATCATATATTCTTTTTTTTTTTTTTTTGCTGAAGCAATTGGGATTAAGTGACTTGCCCAGGGTCACACAACTAGGAAGTGTTAAGTGTCTGAGGCCAGGTTTGAACTCAGATCCTCTTGACTTCAGGGCTGGGTGCTCTATCCACTGCACCATCTAGCTGCCCCCTATATTATATATTCTTAACCAAATGTCAGGCCCTTTCCAATATGTGAGTTGATTTTGCTAAACTGAGTTTTTTCCCCTCTTTTTCATTCTTTCTTAAGAGATGGCTTGGGAGGGGAAGAGAAGGATACTCTGGGAATGTGGGTGATCTACATGCAAGAGAAATGTTTATTTTGTCATGTACCACTGAGCCTTCTAAGGAGCTAGTGTGGCCCCCCACCTCTATGCTTTTGCTCCTACGGTATTGTTCTCAGACATACCTCTTCCCTCACTCCAGCCTAAGTCCAGCTCAAATGCCCCTCCTTCACGAGCCTTTCCCTGAATGGGATCTCATGGCTTTGCACTTACTTGCATCATTTTCACATGTCTCTCCATGTCCGTGGACTTATGGGTATTTTCTCAAGTCATCCCCTCTAACTCAACTGAGCTCCTTGGAGTCTGTTGAAACTATGAGAAATATTTATCGAGGATTTGGGTATAAGGGACCATGTTGAATTCAGTGCGGTTTTACATACCCCCCCCACCCCTATCACAGATCTAGAATAGGAGGGGACCTCAGAGACCATTTAGACAACCTCCTCATTTTACAGAGGAGGAAACCGAGGCCCAGAGTTGTGACAAGACCAAGGGTCACGTGGATAGTAAATATAGCGGAGTCAAGATTTGAAGGCGGGTCCTTCTGACTCCAAATGCGGTTCCTTTTTCCTAGGTAGCCCATATTCATTCAACAAAAAGTAAAGGGCGGCAAGATGAGCCTTAAAACAATGACCAAGTTTTAAAACAAAAGACTACTACAACATCAAAGGGGAAGAACAGGAACTTGGAAAATTCACAAAGAAAGGAACTTCAACTGGGCCTTAAAATGCTAAAAGCTAAATACATGGGGGCAGCTAGATAGACAGATAGATAGATAGGTGCAGTGGATAGAGCGCGGGACCTGAAGTCAGGAGGACGCGAGTTTAAATCCGACTCAGACACTTGAATACTTCCTAGCTGTGTGACCCTGGGCAAGTCACTTAAGCCCAATTGCCTCAGCAGTCAAATAAACACATACATACATACAATTTTATTCAGATGACTCTAAATAAGATTAAAGAATAATGACTGCCAAAAAGCGATGTGCTCTGCTAATTAAGGGCAGCACTAGATGTATTAATACTCTTGGGGGAGGGAGAAGGAATCCAAGTCATGGAGGCTGAAAATGGCGGAACTGGCCCCCAAATCCAAGTGTCGTGACTCCAGTCTCTATCTTCCTTCCCCTTCAGGTCCTCACCCTTTCCCACTTTGAGTGTTCCAGCTCTCTCCCAGCTCCCCTCACCCTCACATGAATGTGTCTGTATATATATTCTATAAACACACACATACATACATATGCACATGTGAGTATATACATGAGTTTTTTATGTATAAGCATGTGTGAATATATGATCGCACACACATACGTGTGTATACGTATATGGATGTAATGTGTGTGTATACACGAGTGTATATATGTGTGTATCTATATATACATGAGCATGAGTATATATGCATATAAGTAAATATACACATATACATGAGTGTAAATGTCTGAGTAGATATGTTTGTATACGTGTGTATGTGTGAGAATATATGTGAGTATGAATGTATGTGACTCTGCATGTATATGTGTGCCTCTGTGTGTGTGAGCATATATATCCACAAATGTGTGTATGTGAATATATACGAGTATGTACGAGTATATGTGCAGGTGAACGTGTGTATATGTGAGTATATACACGAGTACGTATATACGTGAGTATATATCCATGAGTGTGTACGTGAGCATATGTGTGTGTATACACACACACACATACACATGAGTGAGAGGGGTGAATATATAAGGTCTCTCATCTTGGGATCTCTTCTCTACATTCTCTCCCTCAGGGATCTCATTCACTTTCCGCTTTTTGCCAGGGGTTCTCAAAGTTTGCTCTGGGAACTCTTGGCGTCCCTAAGACCCTTTCAAGGGGTCCCAAAAGTCAAAACTATTTTCACAATAATGGTAAAATGTCATTCCTAGCATGGCAGATATATCCATCACTCCATATGTATATAATATATATATTTCATATAATGCAAAGTTCTTGGGGGTCCTCAATCATTTCTAAGCTATAAAGGGGTTCAGAGGCTACCTCTGACCACCTGTCTAGGTCCCTTCAGTCTGCTGAGCTTTGGAGGTAGGAAATAAGGGAAAAGGAGAATTCAATCACTTGCTCCATCCTCTCTCCTCCCTTGCAACGCTCTCAGAACTATTTTTCTTTATCCTTCTCGCCGAGAACACTCCACTTCAGAGCTTTCATTGTCTCTCATCTGGACCATTTGTGAAGAACGGTGATCAGAGCTGTACGTCCAAACCCCTTCAGCTTACCATCACCAGATTCGAACCGATTTCCCTACTAATTGCCCACTACCGAGCCGCTACTCTAATGCTCCAGCCAGACTGTCCTATTCTCCATTTCTTCAATTCGGCCTTTCTGGTCAGAGTCCTTTCTCGACTCCACGTCCCTTCTGAAACGCACAGAACAATCTATTGCCACAGAAGGCGAGGGAAGGAGTTTCACGAAGGCAAAAATGTCCAGTGCTCTAGAGCTAAGGAGAAGTAGTTAGAAAAAACTAAATTGAATGATGAAAAGATCATTTAAATGTTACCTCAGAAAGAGCCATTTTAGTAGAAGAGGGGGTGAGGGAAGGCATGACAGGAACTAAAAGCAAATAGGAGTAAGATAGCGAGGAAGGCAGTAGGCGACACTGCAGTGGACAGAATGCATCTTTCCGAGTTCAAATCTAACCTGTGACCCCAGGCAAGTCACTTGGGCGTTTACCTCAGTTTCCTCATGTGGATAATGAGCTGGAGAAGGGCATGGCAGATCACTCCAGGGTCTTCGCCATGAAGACTCCAATTACAATCACCAAAATTTGGACATGACTGAAAAGTAAGGAATCAGGCAGTGGCTACAGAAGATCTGCTAGCAGTAGAAAAGAAAGAAATTAGTTGGCTAACTAGATAGAACAGTAAGACAAAGTAAAGCGGTTGCTTTTTCCCCCCTTCCCCTTTAAGATAGGAAAGAAATGAGCATGAAGGTGACATGACATAGTGGCTAAGAGGATCTGGGTTCAAATTCTACCCAAAATTTACTGGCTGGATGAATGGGATAACTCAATCTCTCTGGGTCTGTTAAATACTTTGTAAAATGAGGGGGTTGGACTTGATGGTCCCATGGTCCCTTCCAGCTATGGATCTATGGTCCTTTGAAGAAACAAGATCTCCCATCTCCTTCAGCTTTTGCTTCTGATCATGAAAGAGAGAGGATAAATTGAAGGCAGTCTCAAGGGAGGCCAAATCCTTCTCAGACAGCCTGGGTCCAACCATATACAGGTTTCTTCCATTGTAGAACAAGACCATGATTTTTATGGTCATACTCTTTTCTGGTCATACTCTATCCTCTACCTCTAAAAAAATGTCCAGCAAAATCCAAACGTATACTATCTGACAATGCGGGCGACATTCTGCCTCTAGCAGCTCTCATCTCTCTGTTGAGGGAAAGGAGGTATGTTTCACTATCTGTTCTCCATAGCTGGAACTGGTTTCACTAGAACTAGTGATATTTTCTATTCATATTGTGTGTGTGTGTGTGTGTGTGTGTGTATACTTATATATATGTGTGTGTGTGTATACATGTGTATATGTATATATGTGTGTCTACATATATGTGTATATACACACACACCTTCTGCCTCTGCATTTCATTCTGTATTACTTCATGCAAATCTCCCAGTTTTTCTTTTAATTCCTCATATGTTTCATCTCTTAATGCATAAGAGGTAAGAACTGAATCTGTGATTTCATTGGCGTGGGAAGCTGTGGGTGAGGAGCTTCTACTAATGCAGGCTGAAACCTCTGCAACATGAATAGCATTAAAAAGCAGAATTTAAGTGACTTGCCCGAGATCACACAGCCAGTCTCTGTCAGAGACCAGATTTGAAGTCAAATCTTGCTGACCCAGAAGCCTGTTCCAATTTAGCCAGTATGTTGCACCTATATTCCCATTATCAACTTGGTCAGCCATTTCTCAGTTCTAGACTACAGTCTTCTGACTTTTATTTCTTTGGGGTACGTATCAAGTAGTGGAATTGATGAATGGCAGTATGCAAGCAGCCTATTAGTTTGCAGTGAACCCACGTTACTAGGGGCCAGTCCCTTTCATTTTGAAGCTTTCTGGAACTGGGCTGACATTTGTTAGTCTCAAAGATGACTGAAAAGCACATATGAGATGCATCTTTGAAACATCAGTACCATATTCCTTTCCAAGTTTCACTGGAAGTTGTGAATCCTGCACTGGGAATTCAGTCATTGATATCAATGACTTATCTCAGATAAGGTGGACTTTCATATGGCGGAAAGCATACCAATTGAATAACCATTCGGCTCTGCAGAAATATTCCCTTGCAAGGGGATTTTGTTCTGCCCTAACCTACCCAACAAATGCATCTAAATCCCAGCGGGAAGACAAGGCTATCATTAAGCCACAGATTGTCAAATAATCAACTCGTGTAGCCCCAGTGAACAGGTCTCGTGTTTCTGTGCTGCCTAAGCTCACGAGAGCCACCAGCTCTAAGTTCTTGAGAATGAACTCAATCTAAGTGGCAGTTAGAAAGCTGAAGTGGGACTGAATTTTCTAACAGACCCAAGTTATCTCCTCGAGTACCCATGGGCCACTCACCCCGATGCTGCGAGAAAAGCAAAGGAAGATTTGCTCTCGCAAGCTGAATGTGTTTGTAGGTAGAGACAATGGAAAATCCATCTCTACACTTACTTCCAGGATGCTATTTCACGGTTATGGAGACTCCTTGCAGACAGACGCCACAACTCAACCTCTTAAATGGTACCCTGAGCATCTAAAGGCAAAAATAAAATTATCCAGTAACCTGTCTTCTAATGAGCCTCTCAAAGTTCTTGAGTGCAATAGGTTTGCACTCCAATCTTTCAAGTCTAGCAAGATTTACCATGCACCTTACTATGCTATTCCAGCTTGTGAGAACCCCTTGTTTTCCTCTGGGGAATTCCAAAAGCATTTAAAGAGGCGATGAGCTAAGACTGAAAGCACAGGTGAGATCGGCCTTGTAAAGGATACGGGATAAAGTCAGAATGGAAGATGCTCTCCTAGGCAGGGACGATTAAGTTCTCTTGGATGACTGCAACTGCAGCATGATCTCAGTGTGAAATAATGTGGGTAGGAGAAATTGGGAATCCCGAGGGGCACAAAAAGGTTCATGACTGCTACCCTATATAGAATCACCATTCTGTTCAACTCTTACCAAAAGATCCAGCAAAAAAAAAAAAAAAAGTCTATTTGCTGGGGCCTGGAAACAGTAACCTTCGAAAGTTCCAATTTATTTACCTTTCCCAATTTAGGAGCCATAAAAAATAGGTGGTAGGTATGCTAACAGGTAGGACATCCCAAATCCCGCTATAAGGAGTGTGTAAATCAGCATGCTTCCCTCCCACTAGCCAACACTTGGTTCAGGAATAAAAACCTCATCAACCTTGGAAGGGATTGAAATTGAATCTGTCATTTCACTAACATGACTGAGGGGATGGGAGGAAGAGGAAAGACTTTCAATATGAACTTTAGTTAACAAGAGCAGGGAGAAGAACAAACCACAGTAACCATTTCCAACTGTCTCATTAGGGATAAGAAAAAGGTCACAAGCTACAGTTCCCCAAGTATTTCTATAGCTAGCAACAACACAATTATATCTCATTAGCTAAAAGTTTTCTCTTTTTTTCCCTCGAGCTTTGTGGATCAAAGACCCTTCAAAAGTAAAAAGCACACGTGGGGCCCTTTATTCTGCTTTCCCATTTCCCATCTTGAAAGATTCTTGATCCTTTACTACATTAATTAGACTTAGCTGGTTAAGTCATTTATTAGATGAAGTTGGGGGTGGCAGAGATAAGAGACGATGACACTAGGGGTTTACTCCAGTGAATTCAAGCTCAGTACATGGCAGACTGCTGTTTCATTTGTAGCAGAAGTGAAATAATGGACTTTACATGGTTCCCCTCTTCCTGCCCCTCCTCCCAAGTAGCTTTCCTTCACCTCTGTAGCAAGCTCCAGCTCGAATGAATCAAAATTATGTCGAGTCATGAGAAGCATGCCACTTGATCTGAAATACACCCAAGGAAACCGTGACAGAGAAAACCGTACATTTATTCAATAAAACCAAGAATGTACAATATAAACACTTTAATAAGGTGAGATGAAAGGCTCTGAACACAAAACATTCCAGCTAGTGATAGCACAGTCACATTTATTATATTGTTTTATTATAAATTGCCAAGTCTTGTTTCAAATAATCAGTGGTCAACCCGGTAGTCACCAAGTATTTTCCATCTCCTTTACTTCCCTTAAAGACTGACCTTTCAAATCAAACAGTGAACAGGAAACCTGGATCCAACTAATTATTCTGCTTTCCCAAATTTCCTATCTCCAAAGTTGTACAACAATTCTTTACCCTTTACTACATACACTAGACTTAACTTGTTAGTACTCCCTGCTAAATCTGCTCACTTATTTTTCTACGGTTTACTACCACACAGATCATCTACTCAAAAGAAACCTAAATACTATTATATAATATATAAAAAAAAGAGTAATTAGTGCTCCCCCTCAAAAGCACTATATTAATGCAAGCTACTGTTGTGGTTTTTATTTATTTTTTTTAGTAGAATGAACCAGAAAAATCGATCAGTAAGCAAAATCTATAAATTTCTGTCCCAAGTAGCTACTTAAGCTTCTGGACACAGCCTAAATAGGAGTTATATCGATATATTTAGAACATAGTTGCAGACAACTTGATAAAGATAAAAATCAAAAGCCGATATGTAGATCCAAATTTTTTCCTAAATGTAAGCTTAGGTTTCACTACTGAGCTCCAGAAAAGTATCCTACCCCTAATGAATTCCCTTTTTACATTAACATTGTACTCTAAAGTACATAAGGGAACAGGGAACAAGCTGAATTTAATGTCACATGTAACATCTTTACTGCTTTAAAAAAAAAAAAAATTAAAAAGCCCTCCATGATATACTTTTGTAGCAGTTGCCTGTTTCTGCTAGCTTCATTAACTAAACGTCCAATTTACAGGGTAGCCGTGAGGCGAGAAGAGATTCCCTAACATAAGTATAAAACAAATAAATGAAACCTCTCACCCAGTTCATTACTTTTGGGCTGCTTCAAAATACAATCCAATTTTCATTTTTGGACTTCGTGGTAGTAAACCAATTCTTCAGGCATGAATACCTGAAAGGTTCACTTTTCATTTATACATCTAGTAAGAAAATTTCTTCCTACCCCAATTGTTTTCCTACAGCCAGCCCTATCGTCTTCCATTTTTTTTCCCAAACTTCAATCTAACCATTCTCGTGTTAGAGAAAATTAAAGGTTTAATGGCCAATCAATTCCTACCAATAATCCTGTAATTTCATACACTGCGTGACTCCCCCTCCTTCCCCCCCAAAAAAAAATCCAATTGCAAAACCTTACTGCCTTATAGATGTGTAACAGGCTCTACTGTTGCCCCAAATTGTCAACTCCCCCCCCCCCCCCCCCCCGTAACACTTCCAATAAAGTCTATATTTGGGTTAAAAGGTCATAGTAGCCAACATCGAATCCCTTTGCTCAGCTCAGTTCACAAGAACTTAATCCAAGGCAAAAACTGTAGTGCCAGCACAAATCAACTTAGTTGAAATTGACTTCAGTGAAATTTCAGCATCCTGCTTCATAGTGACTCTGTAAAATGGAAGAAACAATTTTAAATGGTAGGTACAATTTAAAAAGCAATTATTCTCACCTACCTCTTACAGGTTACGGTAGAGCCTCAAGTTAGTTTGGCACATGGAAATAACATGTATGGCTTTGGAACCTGGTTCTATCACTTAATCTCTCGTTAACTGTCATGCTACATCCCTGGCATAAGCCCTTTACAACTCTGAGCTTACAGTCAGAGGCCAGAACCTATTTAAATTTGTTGTTTTGAGTCCTGGGTTCAAATGCCCCCTGGGCCTTAATTTGCCAAAGATATGTCAGAAAGGGCTTGTTGCAAGGCTCAACTAAGAATGTATCAAAAGCTTCAAAGTGGCTCTCTTCAACAACGATGATCCAAATCGGTTCCAGTCGTTAAATGAAGAGAACCAACTACACCCAGAGTGAAAGCTACAGGGAATGAGTATAGACCACAACATAGTATTTCTACTCTTATCTGTTAAATTCAGATAACAGATATGTTATATGATAGATATATCATCATATATGATATGTATATGTGTATTTATATTGTATAAATATGTATATGTGTATTTATATTGTATTTAACAGATACTTTAACACATTTAACACATATTGGACTGCCTGCCACCTAGGGGTGGGGGGAAGGAGGGGAAAAGTTGGAACAGAAGGTTTCGCAAAGGTCAATGATGAAAAATTACCGGTACATGTTTTGAAACAAAAAGCTATTAAATTTTTCTTTTTAATTCTGAAAATATATCAAAAGCTTTTGCAAATAGCTTCCTCTATCACCACCACAGCATCAAGTTTAAGATCCTGTGTATTTACTTACCTTATTTTATTAGCTGCTTTCTTCCATCTCTAGTATATAAATGATAACAGCATTTAACAATCAGCATTCCTGACAGCAATGATCAGCCTGCAAAAATTATAAACATAGGATTTATCTCACGAAATTTTCCAAAGAAAACACTGAATTTGCCAGCCTATAACTGCCCTTGATTCCAGCAAGTTTAAGTCAAGTTCAGACTTGCAGTTTACTATTTCAAGTTTTACTCTTTAAAATGGTGGCAGATTCACTGGTCTGGACTGGCTTAATGTTAAGTTGCATGGCTTACAGATTCTCATTCCTTTCCAATGGTGGACTGCCATGTTAAATCCATTAAGTTGACTTATTTGTGAAGGAATAGTGCAGTGTAAAGATTGGATTTTTAGTTGTAAGTCTTCAAGTTTACTACATTCAAGAGCATCATTTCAACTTCACGGCTGGACCTGGCTAATGTTGCCTCAGGTTTTTGTGTTTTGCTTATTAAAAAGAAAAGAAAAGGAAAAAAAAAAAAAGACTACTCACTCTTCCCCATAATAGTGGAGTTTCAATGAAACTAAAACAAATCAGGCATCCAACTAAATGTTAAGTTTGCAATGGCTTGCTTGGGGGGAAAAACACCCAATTTTAAGCCAATTCATGATGACTATAGATATAATTTTGGGGGAAAAAATTGCATATGCAGCTTTGTCTTCATCAAAATAAAGAAAAACCAACCCCCCCCTCCCCAACCCAAAATGTAATCTGTCTATAAAAGCTGCACTGTAAAAGCTTTTAAGTGTTATACATGCTTTTAAAAAAAATCCAAGAAGAAAATGTCGAATTTGTAGGACTTCTAACTCTAGTGAATATTGCTTTTCCAAAGGTTATCTAGAAAGTACTTCCATTTGCCATGACGTACAGCCATGTTTTGCTGTACTATGAGGAAGATACTTTGTTCAATTTTGACTTAGACGGAAAAACTAGTTTGCTTTGCTTACCATCTTTGCTGTTTCACAGGCATTGGATGCTTTATATCTGAAGTGGAATGCTGAAAGAGTCACTTGTTTTTAGAAGTCATAAGCCTTTGAGAAGTTGAAGATTAAACTTCTTTGCTTATCTATTTTCTCCTTTGCCTTTGGAATCAAGCTGTTCCTTTAAAAGTGAGACACTACAGAGTTGCAAAAATTTGAAACAGTAAGAGCAAGCATTTTTGAAGCTTCGTTGTTGGAACTGGTCAAACCTTTTATTTAGAATTTTGTTGTTGTTTAATACACGCAAATGGTTGTTTTTTTTTTTTTCCCTATTTGGGGGAATGGTCTTGCAGATTCACAAGAAAATGATGGAAAAGGCAAAGTATAGTCATTACTATCCATTTGTGGTTTCAAGTTTACTGATTTTTTTAAACTCAAATTTTTTCCTCACTAAACATCTGATAATAGTGGGAAATCTTGCATAGATTTCAGTTTCAAAAAGAACAACCTGAAATCTTTAAGGAGCAGCATAACCCCCACCACCCTCCAAAACATCTAATTGGTTTAGAATGACAAGTTTGAAAAGTAGAAGGATCCATTTCCATTTTAGATGGTTGGATGTTTGTGGAAGAACTGGTGGTATCAATTGTGAGGAAAACCGGATTGAAAGGTAGCTTTTCAGGGAAACTTTTACTTTGAAACTTACAATACTGGTACACAGAGCTCAAATTTCACACATTTAACATCTGTCTTTTGGAAAGAAAACAAATCTGAAATGAAATTAAACATTGCTTTAACTTGTTCTTCATAAAAGCATAAAAATCATGGAGGGGAACTTAACAGGCAATAGAAAAAAAGGAAAAACAAATTTTGTTTCCTTTTTAGCAGTCCTCTGGTAGTAAAGATAGAACAAGCTCCACTTGCTTTTTTTTTTTTTTTTTTTTTTTTTTTTTTTTTTGAAAGGGGGTTTTGGTCCAAAATTTTAGCTTTTTCTTTTTAATATCTGCTTCTGCCTCCTCCTCTATCAGACCGGCTTCCTCCACGGCCACCTCTTGGTGCTCCGCGGCTTGAGCTGCTGTATGAATCACGTGGAGGAGGGTATCCCCTATCCATAGAAGGCGGAAGCCCTCTATCTTGTCGACCGACACGATCTCCTCGACCACTTGAGTAGATATCACTTCGGCTGCTTGAATAACTTTCTCTGCTTCCACCATATCCATCTCTGCTGTAATCATCATAGCGACTGCTTCCACCATAAGATGGAGGGGGCCCTCGAGCAGGTGGAGCACTACGTGAGTTACCTGCAGGGTCAATGGTCAGGTAATATGGCAACACTATAAATCTTATATATACACAATAGTTAAATCTGAATTTAAAGAATTCCTGTATTATATGTTTAACTTTTTTTGGAATGAACGTGTAAAATCTGCCACTGCTGGTAATTTATACTGGGGATTGCTCATCTGCTGAAATAGTGAATGGTTTATGTTTGTTTGCAAAAACTGAAGAGTGTATTTCAAGAGGCATCTTTTAAAGACATTCCAGAACAGCTCGTTATTTTACAGTAGAAACTCAGCCATATTTGTCCAGTGGTAAGTTGCAACTGTAGACTTTGCTTCATATTGTAATGGTAAATATTTGATCTTGTCAATTAGCATTTTAAAATGGTACTTTCACTGTTGGGGGGGAAAACACATAATACTGCCAATTTTACCCCTGAAAGCAAGCAACCCTCCCCCTCAAGCAAGCAATCCTTAGCAAAACTTCAAGGCCCTTAAAACTCAAAAAAATCAAATCTGCCAGTTCACCCTCCCAAAGCAAACAAAATCCCTCAAAAAGCAAGCACAGCCTGAAACTGATTCACATGGTCTACAGAAGCACAGATCAACTTAAGAGACCCTCAAACTCAATTCTTACCATAACTCTCATACGAATCTCTATAGGAACCTCCACTGGGGTGATCTGAATAATCTCTATCACGACCACCATAACCATCACGATCACTAAATACAAGAAACCAAAATATTCAGTCAGCTCACAAATCACATTTTACAGTCTCTCAAAAGTCTCCATGCAGTTTTAAGCTATTTCAGATTAAATCCCCACGAAGACTTTTGGGGAAATTATGAATCTTTCATCAAGCTACAAATGCACATCTCACTGTACCTGTAGCCTCTAGATTGATAATCGTCACGTGAACTGGAATGACCATAATCACGGTAGGCATAATCTCTTGGAGGTGGAGCATAATCTCTGTTGTCTCGAGAACTTTGATAATCTCTGCTTGAATAGCTAAAACAGAACACAACTATTTATTATCCGAGTTTCTAAAAAAAAAAAAAACATCAAAAATAGACTTGAGAATTTTTTTGTGATTTCCCTTTACCTGTCCTTAGTATTATAACCATCATCTCTTGGTGACATATAAACATCTCTTCTGGACGGCATTGGGTCCCTTCGGGGTGGACCTCCATAGTTGTCTCTCCCACGTGACACTGGAGCTTTAAACAAAAAACTTCATCTAAAACAGTGGCAGTATACCAAACTGACCGCAATGTTGCATAAACGAGTTTTTAAAATTTTCACTTTGGTTCTTTCTAATTTAAAAGCCTGTTTCACAAACTTTCAATATCCTTAAATCCCCTTGAGATCATATTCATTAAGACTAACAAAACTGCTTAAGTTTCTGTCAAGAAACTTTTCCAGGTCTATCTACAAAATAAACAGGTATAAATCTCATGTTAACCATTTAATTCTCCTCTAATCTTGTTTCGGATGCGATTCCAATATTACTATCCCAACCCTGGGATCAACTACACATTTGGCCCAGGTAACCTAAAGTTGTGGCCTATTTCGGGTAATTTGTTAAGCACTTGAATGTCTTTCCCCAATTTGAAGCCAATAAAAATGTACCTACTACATGGAGACTGCATTTCTGAAATCCGATTTCAAATCCTGACATTGAAAATTCTAACTTCTGGGGCAGCTAGGTGGTGCAGTGGATAGAGCACCAACCCTGAAGTCAGTTCAAATCTGGTCTCAGTCACTGAACACTTCCTGGCTGTGTGGAAGCTAGGCAAGTCACTTAACCCTAATTGCCTCAGCCTTCTCATTTGCCATTTTTACAATATAGCTGCGACGAGGTAGGACTCTAAAGCCTCACATGGAGAGAAGACTTTCTGAAAAGCACTACTCAAGTCCTCCTTGCCTCCATTTTTTTCTATACCATAGAAGGAAAGCTTCAAAAGGCAGCTTGTGTCCCAATGGGACAAACTTCAAAAATGAGCCATTAAGTTTAGACTGAATTCCTAGCAAATGTCTAGACATGGCTTCTTGTTGTGAATGGATAGATTCTTATCAAAAGCAAACAGGATTAAATTTCCCTTTTTTGATTAGGTTATTACTGTCAGAGATAATACCAGAAGAAAATATATCCTTCCTTTACAATCTCAGAAGAAAACTGGTTGAATTAAACCCAAAATGAAGCCCTTAAAAGTTAACACAGGGAGATTAACTTAACATAAGCCTCCATCCCTAAGGTTCCTCTATGTGGAGGCACAGATGAATAGAAAGGGGATCTGGCCAGTTAAGAACATGACCACTGTTAAATAATGGAGGTCATCCCAATTCCAAAAGACTCCTAATGGAAAATGCTGACCACATCCAGAGTTAAGAACTAGGGAGTCTGAATGCAGAGATAAACATACCATTTTCACTTTTTAAACTTTTCCTTTCTCGGGGGTTTCCCCTTTTGTTGCGATTCTTTTTTCACAACAGGACTTCCATAAACATGTTTAATGTGACTGTACATATGACCTGTAACAGTACCTGCTTTCTTGGGGGAAAGGAAAAGAGGGAGAAAATTTGGAGCTCAAAATCTTTACAAAGTCAAAGTTGAAAACTATCCTTACATGTAATTGGAAAAATACAAGTATGGAGGTGGGGGTGGGGGGGAATATGAAAACAAAATGGAATTATCTGTTGGGGAATGACTGAACAAGTAAATTGTATATGCCCATGCTGAATGAATGGTTACTGTTGCCATTAAGACATAACAGGGATTTCTGTAAAAAGCTGATGCAAAGTAAGCAAAAGCAACAACATTGTATAAGTTAACAGCTACATTAAACTGTAAATTACCCAGCTATTTTCAGCAATATAATGATCCAATGCCAAAGGATTCAAAAATGCTACCCACATCCAGAGCGGACTGAATGTAGACCAAAGGATACATTTTTAAAATTTTGTTTCCCCCTCTCTTGAGTTGTATCTTCAACTGACGTGGTTTTTTTTTTTTTTTAATGACAGAACACATAATACCCAACAATTTGCTTACTGTCTCAGGGAAGAGGGATTATGAGGGAGGAAAAAATTCTAATTCAAAAAAACTTTTTAAATAAATCGTCTTTACGTGAAACTAGGGAAAGAACATTTTTAAAACATTTTTAAAAATTGAGATCAAAGGCAAATCATCATAGTTTTCCCTTACACTTAGCACTGTGTTTGGCATATAGTAATCACTTATGTCAAGTCTCATACTTTGTAGTCAATTGCACAAAAGTACAGGATGGGAAGATGTGATTCAGGCCAATGTGATTGAAAGGGGATGTAAAAGCCAACTGAGATCTTAGAGGCTATTAATAAAAGCACATTGTTAAAGAGCAAAGTCAAAACAAGGATCCATTGAACTATTTGATATGTAGTCTACTCTTGGGGGTGGGGATTGCCTATGTGGTAGAGTCTTTCTAATATTTGATAAACTTTTCACATGGAAGATTTGGATTGTTTTCTTTGGCCTCTGAGGACAGAACTACAAACAATGGATGGAAGTTGGAGGCAACCTTCTGCTCAATGAGGAAAAACAGTTAAAGCCGTCCAAAAATAGAATGTTCTACAAGTATTTATCTCTGCTCAGTCTATAGACACGATTCTTGTTTAGAAAGATTAGATTAGGTGAGCCAAGGTCCCTTCCTAGTCTGAAGATTCTAAGCCAACCAACCTCAAGGACTGTTTTAAGAGTCTTACTCTGTGTTAAGTACCATGCAGACCAATTATATTTGAATGATATCCCACTCCAAACTATTATTTGAGAAGCAAAATTTACAACTAGGCAACCTATAGAACTGACCTCTTCCTCCCATTCCACTACTGCTGCGCACTGGCCCTGAAGGTGCAGATCTTTTAGGTGGAGGACCCCCACCACTACGTGGTGGTGGGCCTCTTTTTACTGGAAGAGGTCCCCTGGAAGACCCCATGTTGAAGTTAAGAGAATATCCGCTATCGTCTATATTAGGGAAAAAAAAAAAAGTGTTATATCAGTTGACAATGACCATGGGTCATATAACACAAATAATGTCCAAGGAGTCTACGCCGTCTTTCCACTATAGAACCTGGCTATCCAACCACAAATGATCTATTTTAAGTTAATCAAGAGCTTTCCCTTGGTAGATTTTATATTAATTCAGCCATTTACTTTGCATGCAGTGGTAGAATACCATTTTGGGGCATCTTATTACTGAATTTTTATCTTGGTTAAAAGCATGCTTAAGTAAAAAGGGAATGTAATTCTTAAGGGGTATGTGAGAGAAGACTCACAGGACCATAAAAGGAAAATTCCTATTTCCCTGTGGTGAAATGCTAGCCATTTTTTTCCAGCTGCATAATAAGGCTGATTTATCTTTCTTATCCAAACACTCATACAGATGTGTTATTGAGTCCTTAAGTTTGAATTGGTTGTGTTGAAGGGAACTGTTTGTTCACTCTGGACCTTATCAGTTAGATAAGGAACAACTTGCCCAAAATGAGAATAGTTTTAGACTTATATCTATACTTTGGAAGACTGGGAGTCTTAAACCCAAGTAGAACATCTATGAATTTTACTAAGAATTTTCAGTCAAAATTTTTACCCTTATGCTATTTAAAAGCTAACTTAGAAACTATACCCATATGTCCTCCACGTGAGGGTGGTCCCCTTGTTCCTCCACCACTTCCTCCTCTTCCTCCTCCTCTAAGGCCTCTTGGAGGGCCTCTGCTTCTTGGTGGAGGTGGTGGCCCTCGTCTACCACCACTTTCAAAGGTTGGCTTAGTGGCTTGTTCAACTTTAATCGATTTTCCATCCAGGAGCTTTAAAAAAAATTTACAAAAAGCAGTTTAACATTTAACATATTATAATGTTCTGGCATATTGATACTAATACCTACCACAACCTGTATCTTACTACCCCCTCTTCAATTTTTGTTACAGAGGGAAATGGAAATTTTATATATATATCTATATATAAAGATATATAGATATATATATAAATAGATATATATATATATCTGCCAGATAGGGGTTTAACAAGGAAATCCATCCAGAAAACCCAATATTTTTTCACAGCTTACATTGGGCTCAACTTGCCCTTTAATTTATGTAGTTTCTATGTATTAAATCAAGAACCTTTAAGTGCAGAATGCTAGCTGAATGTAGACATAGAAGTAAAACAAGTAGCATTTTCACTCTTCTTCCCTGTCCATAAAGTCTAGATTATAGACCTTTAAGCAGACCAGGATTCGAAATTTCAGCTCTGTAACCCCTTCTCCCCCAAACCAGGAGGCTAGTTTAACACCCTACTGGAAACTTGAATTCTGAGGTCAGAAAGAAAAGTTATTAGGTTTTGATTAGAAACAAAATTTGATATTACATAAATGGCCAAAGCCAGAAACTTTACTGACAAATGAAATTAAAAGTTTATTTTGTACTTTATGCAAACTACTATACAATGTTAGTCATAATACCATTTTGCAAGGAGTAGAATCTCACCTTCCCATTCATGTCTCTGGCAGCATCCTTTGCATCAGCAGGGCTTTCAAAAGTAATAAAGGCAAACCCCCTCGATTTGCTGGTTTCCCTGTCTTTCATCAGCAGTACTATAACGAAGGAGAATATCATTTGGCTGCAATTACTACTAAACCATGACACTTTTCCCCAACCCCCCCCTCCCCTCCCCAAAAAAGTAGCTCAGAACTTCTTAGAGAGGACAAAAATCATCACTTCACATGTTCAACACTATTCAATTCATCATTGCTCAGCCTTTGGGGAGAAGGTAAGGGGAAACCAATTTCCATTAAGCATCTCACCTTCCACTATTCGCCCATATTTCCCAAATACAGCTTCAAGAGCCTTCTCATTTGTTTCAGTATTTAGTCCACCTACGAACAGTTTCCCTGGACGATCTGCTTCAACCATTCTGGTTTTGTTATATTCTGCCCACAAAAGAAAAGAAAACAGAATTTAGGTCCAAACTTAAACCATCAAGAAAGCTAAAGGACCTACACAAAATAGCACTTCATAATTACAACCTAAGGTACAAAGTTTCTAGTACAACTTCTCACTTCCCCTAAAGTGTACTAAACAAATGTTACAAAGTTACTCGCGATCACGCCACCACTCCACCCTTCATCTTTTATTGATTGTTCTCTGAGCAGCCTTTCAGCTCAGTACTTGCTAAGCCCCCCCCTATCCCCCCTTCCCTCCCCAGCAGGCCCCTCGCCTCTCAGGAGCTCAAGGAGCACCTCCCTCAGCTGCCCCAAATTGAGCCGGATTAACAGGCTTGCGGCCAAGCCGCTCAAGGGCACGCCAAGGACTCGGCTAGGACTGCACCGGAGCCCCCGCAGTCCTAGACGCCCTTTGAGGGGGGCGAGGAAGCTGGGTGGGGGAGGGAGGGTGGAACGGGACGGGACACCACTTTCCCGAAGCGGCCAGGACCCCACTCTCGGGGGCCACGGCAGCGCAGACCCCGCCGAGAAAGAAAACGGGAAATGAAGGAGAGTCCGGGCTCCCTCCCAGCTCCACCCTCCCAAGTGGGGCCCGCGCGGGCTACCGCGTGGTTCTGAGACAAAATGGCGGCAGCTCCTTCTCGGGGACAGCCCGGCTCCTCGCATCGGCCCGCTCCTCCCCGCCTTTCCCTCCCCCCCCCGCCCCTTCCCAGCGCCGGAGGCCAGGGAGCGGCCTGAGAGCGCAAAGCGGGCCTCTCGCCTCTCCTCCAGCACTTCTAGCTCACTCACCCCCTCTCCCCCCCCCCCCCCACTCCCTCCTCCTCTCCCCAACTCCAAGCAGGCTGAAGCTTCTCAAGTCCCGGGAGCAGCTCAGAAGCTGTTCGGACAAGTTCCTGGGAGAGATCACAGCTCGGCCTGGACCCCCCTCCCCCCCTTACTCCCCCCCCCCTCACCCCTTTCCTTTCCTCCCTCCACCAGCCCGAAGTGCCACCTAAAATGGCGCCCACTCCCTCCATCTTTATAAATAAAGTGCAGGGCCACCGCCGCCCAAACCAACCTAACTGGGGGGAATGCAGCGAAAGCCTCCCGCTGGGCATCTCCTACGCACCGATTAGGCAGGAGGGGCAAAATGAGGACGCTGGACTTTCCGGCTGCTTCTGGCTTCACCCACTTTGGCTTCCCGCCGCCGCGACCACGCGCTCTAAAACTCGGCTCTGTACGCACGCGTTGTAGCCCCCCTCGGTCTCCAAGGCCCCCGAACCCTAGACAACGAGAAGAGGAGAGACGCAACTACGCAATGAGAACGAACAAAGGGGCCGGCGAACTTTATACGGCCCGGGAACGAGGCTACAGGACCCGGATGGAGGCGTAGGGCGAGCGTCGAGGGGGTGGAACCAACATCTTATAGACCCTCCTCTTTGCCCAGACCCCGCCCCATCGCCCAATCCCATTTAGCTTGGGGCCGAGCTTGAATCCATCTGCCTGCCCACTCGCTCCAAACCTCAGCAAACTCCCCCCGCCCATCGGGACACCGGCTTGCTGGAGAAAGCATGAGGACAAGTTACCTGACCTGCTTTAAACGCTCCTGTAGCATTATTACTTGTCAGATAGCCGAGGCTGGTCGAATTATGAAGATCTACCTTCTGGCTGGAGATCCTGCACGCTTTCTCCTGCTCCACGGTTCCTTTTTCTGGGGAAGTGTCAGAGTAAAAAGCTCTTTCATTCATAGTTGATACATTTTAATATAAGTACTTCTGAGACTATTGTTTCCAATCCCCAAACTGCTCAGGGCAATGGAGGTAATTTGCCCAATCTCTTTCCTACTGGGCCTGCTTGGGTCCTCCCCTAAAGACCCTCCAGGAGAAAGATTTGTTTGGTGGAGGGTCTGAGGACAAGGAAGTAAAATCTTCCTTCCCTAGAGTTGGTTGGAATAACCGTCCCTAGTAGTTGCTGTCCTTGGGCTAGATTCAAAACTATAAGATTGAAAAAAAAAAAAAAAAAGCTTGTAAGGTCATTTCTGAGTTTAGATAAGATAGGCGATTAAAATGTACAATGTGAATGTAAATCCTTTCCTTTCATTAACCACAAAAGGAATCCGCTGGCCTTGTTACTTTATAGACACTGGGAGTAAAATACCTTTCTGAGTATTCCTCAGGATTCCTACTGTAATGGGCTTTTTGAACTTCACTGGAAGTGTAACACTGTAGCATGCAGCACTACAAGGAGTTCAGGGAAAGCACTGGATTAACAGTCTAAGGCCCTGAGCTGTAATCCCACTACTGCTACGTAACTGTGTGGTTTTAGGCAAGTTGTTTCACCTCTCTGAATTTTCCCCTTCTGGAGAATGAAAGGTTTGGCTTAGCTGGCCTTGGAAGGTCCTTCCAGCTCTAGATCTACAAGCTAGGTCTCTGGTCTGCTTCCAGTGTCACCGGGAATAGCAAACAATCCACGAAAACTGGTTAGAAAGGACCATGAGGTGAGCGGTCATCAAGAATCATTCAGAAAACAGTATTGGCAGACCACGCAGATCGCACCGATAGCCTTCCTCATTTCCAACAATCTCTGATATAAAGATATCATAGGAAATCAATCCCCTTAAAGCTTTTACCCTCTTGGGTCCGCGTTAAGCCACAGACAACTCACCTCACTTCTCTGGCTCTGCATCCTCTGTACAATAAAAAGGCTCCATTCGATAACCTCTGTCTATGATTCATAACCATACCTATATCAATGACTCATAATCCTATGTATATTGAATTCAATTCATTCAACGAACATTTACTGAACGATTATTATGTGTATGGAGCTGAACTAAATATTAGGTTACAAAAGAAATGAAAAAGCCCAGCATTACTACTTTCACTCCTCCCTCCCCAATTTCTCTGATCTTGTCTCTCGCAACTACCAGAAACTAGGCTATCATAATGGCCTCCTGATTGCTCTCACTGCTTTCTGTCAGTCTCTCTCCTCTCCACTCTAACTTCCACACAGCCGTCAAGATCAAATTTTCCCAGGCTCTTGCCCAACCGTGTCACTCTCTGGCTCAAAACCTTTGAATGGCTCCCTATGGTCTTTCAGAAAAAAATTCAAACGTCGCAGCCTGGTGTTTCAGGCCACTCCAAAGATGACTTCAGCTTGTCTTAACCAGCTTGATTTCCTATTACTATCTTGCACTAGCATTTTATAACTAACTCCTTTCACCATCAAGGTCAATTGTGAACGTGAGCAGATTGCAATAGAAAATCAATGAAGAGTTCATCAAGGATTATAGAACAGAAAGTGAAAATAACTTAGTCATGGAAACAGGGATGGCAAGGGAATAGCAGGGGTGCTCCACTGATACCCTCACAGCACCACAAAAACACAAGGAAGGAAGACTGATACATATGAGTTGAACCTTCTGTGGAAAATAGAAAGCCTGGATGGGATGGGATTTGCATTGCTGCATGGGAACTCCTGAAATGATGAGCTCACAGATCATTTTTCCAGTTTGGCATGGGAGTTTGAGCACTGCCAAAGTGACCCATTTTTTTTTTAAAAAGTGGTGAGAGAGTGGTTCATAAATTGCCTGAAGGAAAGAAAAGCTATGTCAGGGTGGGGAATAAAAGAAAAAGGTTGGAGATTAGGTGGTTCACTGCCACCCCAAAGGCAGTTAATGGACCATAAATATCTATTGCCCCACACGTGCCTACTTTCTCAACTGTAGAAAACATTTTCATGAGCATAAACTACACATGCAATATTGAGAGGAATAATTTCAGGAATAAGGAGGTGAGAATCCCTCTGTGTGCTGCCCTAATTAGAACACACCTGGTATGCTATGTTTCCTTCCCAGAATCCGTTTTAAAAGGCCATGGATAAGCTTGAAAATAGCCAGAGGAAGGCAACTGGGATCGTGAAGGGCCTTATGTCTACATCACATGAGAATTACTGTGAAGGAACTAAGCATGTTTAACCAGGAGGAGAAAAACTGGGAGACTTGAGCATTTTCTTCAAGTATCTGAAGGGCAATCTTGGAGAAAAATGATTAGCTGATGAGACTTGATCTGTTTGCCTCAGAGAACAGAACAGCCCTCAGAGGCTGACAGGTGAAAACTGTTAAACAAGCACATTTGGGTTTAAGGCCAGAAACAACTTACTTAGAATTCCATCAGACCCAAAGTGAATTAGGTTCCTTTGAAAAGTGCTCCATTCCCCTTCTAGGGAGAGCTTTTACCAGCCGTTTGGGTGACCTCTGAGTACGGAAAGGAGATTCATTCTGAGGACAGTTTAGTTAAGAGGGCTGCTCAGGTCTCTAGCTTGATTTCAGTGATTCTGTCTGCTCTTACTTAGGAGAAGGGGTTGGGGCTGAAATCACTCCTTGTGGCTCCCAGGTCTTGACTAGGTGAAAACTCCCGGTTGGAAACAAAACAGTGGGAACTAAGCACAAGCACAAGCACAAGGACACTGCTTTGAATCAATTCTAGTCATTGTTAGAGATAGGATCACACCCTAATTTGTATAACGGAGAAGCTATCTCAGAATGGGGGAGGGGGGGAAGAGAGATTCTGAACAACTAGATTTGAGAGGTTGGAACAAACATGGAGTAAAGGGAGGACTGAGGTGGCAAAGGAAAGAAATACTGAGGAGCAATAGCAGCTTTACCAGAAGTTTAAAAACAAGGACCCAGGCTGGGGAAATCCCAAGAAAGTTCTGCTCTTTACCTCCCACTGCGGGTCTACCCAAGGACACAGGAAGAGAATCTGTTATTTTCCTCCTTAAATGTTTCCAGTCAACAGATTTGTGCTTCTACTACACAGAGGCCAGGGATAAGGGTGGGGACAAGTTAATAGTCTGGTGGTGGCTCTGTGTCTTTACTGACCTTTTAATTTAGAAAAGAGGCACTCTAAAATGAGAACACTTTATAAGGTTCAAAACAATGCCCCAAACATCTGGAAAGGGCCATCCGGTTTAGGAGAAATAAATGAGACCATTCCAAGTCTGAATGGGGAACGCCATTTCATAGTCTTCCCCTTTTTACCTGCCCCTTTACGTCCCACAAATCAGTTTAAATCTGAAAGGGGCCCAACTTGAAAGCGTCCTGGGTGAACAGTTTACATGCCCTGAGAATCATCTGGGGGACACTGGGATGTCTGGGAGGTTGCAAAATAGCATGCTGATTTTAGAATTTCACAGTTACACGACCCAGTTAGAGATGTTTATTGTTAAATGCATCGCTATAGTCATTGTTGATGGCTTTTTTTCTCTCATATGTGAATGGAAATAAGACTTTGTACTTTATGAATCTGTTGGAGGCTCCAGGGATACAATGTACGTAGATGTAGGATGGGATACAAGGTTTAAATCGGAGGTCAAGGCCATTGGAGAGTGAGTGATAGAGAGACTGCCAGGGAGTAAACTCTACTCTAGTGGGTGGGAAATCAACCTCAAAGCTCCCAAAAGACGAAATTCCTCCTTCGAGTGGAGGGAGGAGCTGCCTTCCCTGGCTAGGCCATCCATGGGTCCACATGGAGTGAGCTCCCTAGGCTGGGGCCTAGGACACAATTCTTCCTCCGGGGCAGGTAATCTCTGGCTATTTGGCCTGATTCCCTGCAACAGGACCATAATCCCCCACTGCCATCGAGCTGGATGGAAGAAGGAGCTGTTTATTCCCTGGATTGAGCCCATCTAAGATCGGAGCCTCAGACACCAGGCCTCTTGTCACTGAATGAATGGAAAAGCATTTCTGAAGCTCTTTATGTGCCAGGCACTGGGCTAGGAGCTGGGAATACAAATAGAAACCAGCAAGGCAGGCCCTGCCATCGATGAACATACCTCCTAACGTGGGAAGACGACACACACGGGAGAAGGGAGCAGGGGAGCGGCTGGTAGTGCCAGAGACCAGGGTGGGGGGCTGAATTCTGGGAGGAAGCTAGAGCTGGGGTCTACGTGGAGATACCTGCGAAGCTGCGCTCCTCATCAGGATCTCATCCAGGAGGAGGAACTCTAGCCTCAGGAACAATGCTTGGCTCCACATGAAGGGAATCTTTTGGCTAGGATGCATCATTTCCCCCCTTTCTTGGAATGATATACAGGAACCGGCACTGAATGTGAATTAGAGTGGGGAGGTGGGGAGGTGAGGGGGAAGAGAAGGGATGGTCCTGTTCACCAGATTATTTATAGATCTAGCTATTTGAGCCAATCTCCCATCTCTCCTGGTATGTGATCGAGAATTGAGTATTCTGCCATTACAAAGACCTTTGAGGCCAGGAACCCCAGTCTCCTCACCTAGTTCTCTGACTAGCAAACAATTGGCAAGTATTGAGTACTTATTTTGTGCTTGGCATTGTGCTAGGGACTGGGAATATAAATGTATAAGATACACACACACACACACACACACACACATTTTGTGGACTGCCTAATTTTTAAAATGGCTTGGATCATAGCATAAATATCTAACCTGGGATCTCTCCTAAGCCTCTCCAAAGTAGACTTTGATTTTGGCCTTTTTGGGGAGCAAGAGGACATAGCTGGGGACTTTCCTCACCTAACTCCAAGAGAAATCTTGGGCTAGAATTCTATCTTCCGCATCACAAATATTAGTTCAGTTTTGTCCAACTCTCTGTGACCTCATTTGGGGTTTTCTTGGCAGAAATACTGGAATGATTTGGCATTTCCAGCTCATTTTACAGATGAGGAAACTGAGGCAAACAGAGGGAAATAATTTGTCCCAAGTCCCACAGCTAGTAATGTTTGAGGTCACATTTGAAGTCAGGAACATGAGTGCTCCTGACTCTAGTTCTGACACTCTACCCACTGAACCACCTAACTACCCCTATGTAGTAGTTTAGGAATAGAATACTTTGGGGCCACTTTCTCCATCTCTCTGGAGAAGAGATAGTACTTCTTATTGCTAGTTTATTGCCAGTTTAGCTCTCTCCCCCAAAAAGCAGGTAGCACAAAAGACTATCTTGAATAGCTAATAAACTTCTCTATCAGAGTAAGCAGTAAACAGAAATTGTGGGAATTAAACAGATTACAATAGACCAAAGAAAGAAGAGTAAATGAGCTTTTCAGTTGGGAGAGAGATACTATCTCAGCTCTAAGCAGCAGAGAGAGAACCAGATCCTGGGAGGAGGGGTGTCTGCTCTTCAGAGCCAGGTTAGCCAGCAGAAGGATGTTTGGGCCTGGCTTTCCAGATGGACCTGCAGTTCTGAGGACTACTGCTGATCGTTTCTTATAGAACAATAATATTCCATAACATTTATATGCCATCACTTAGGCATTCCCCAACCAACAGACATCCGCTCGGTTTCCAGTTCCTTGCCACTTATGCCATTTATACCAGCCAAAAAGGGGGCCGTCATAAACATTTTTAACTGTACAATTCTTCTAAACATATTTTCACATTGATTATGCTGCACAGGAAAAATTAGATGAGAAAGAAAAAAACAAGCTAGCAAACGACAATATCCACAAAGGCGAAAATACCATGTTGTGATTCACATTCAGATCCCAGAATCCTCTCTCTGGATGCAGATGGCTCTCTCCATTACAAGTTTGAGATTTAAATTCAGGTCCTACTGACTCCAGGGCTGGTGCTCTAGCCATTAGCCACCTAGCTGCCTCACTTAGTAGGTACTTAACTGTTGCTTGATTCCTTGAGCTTATTCCTTATAACTACTTTACCTCCATGATCTAGAACTTTTATATCCCTCTGGTTACTCTGACTCCTAATCATCCTCATTCCCATCTCCAGTTACTTCATACCCTACTCCTCTTTTAGTCCACCATTTCGATTTGGGGATCATTTTCCTCTCTTTACAATCTTGGTCCTCTGGGCCAATTGTGTGAATCTTAAATAAGAATGGATCTCTGTGGGTTGCCTGTTGATATTGAAAAGCACAGATTAACATTATCTAGGTTGGATTGTATTTCAATTTCTTTTGTTAACCATTTTTTGCATTTGTTTGATACTTTACTCTTGGTCAATCTTCTTTCAGGAGTTTTTGACCAGTCTGCTCTAGTTAACTCCTGTTCTCTCCTCTCAATGGCTTTCTACCTTATCCTGTCACTACCCAAACTTTGCCAAACATCAACTCTGGGTTTAGTGCTGTGCTAGAGAGAGCCCCTCCTGACTCCAGAGAATTAATTGTCCAATTCTCAATGTGAGTATACCTTGGGAATTAGCAGAGGATGCAAATAAAGGCTTTTATTGATTTTCTGTCGACTTCAAAAAGTGATGGAAAAATGTAAACACTGTTTAACAATCAGGTACTTAAGGAGGGGAAAGTACACACAACACATTTTAAAACTTAATCTGAATCATTAGCCATTTTCTCCATCATTTTCTTAAGTCTAGAGATAATCAACAAGACAATAAATCAATTCATGATTTAGAGATCTGTTGCTTTCCAAGGTGTAAATTACTCATACTTAACATTTGCCTCTGCAAAGCAGGGGAGGAGCTGGCTCCAGTATAGTCCTGGTTAAGCATATTTCTCCTCCCCTCCTCCAAGTCATTTGTTAAAACATTTATCAGTATCCTCCTAGCTATTTTCTTCTCACCAATCTCCCTTTCTGATCCTACAGATGAATACTGCTGAAGGAAGTCACCTGGATCCTCAATGGATGAATTGGATTTAATCTCTTCAAGACCTTCACTGCAGTCTTTTCTTCTTTGGCTATTGACTCTCTGCAGCAGTTGTTCCTAATGTTCTCTTCTCTCCTCCTACACCACCTCCTCTCCTCTCCTTCTCAGCAGATGACTTTTCCTACTTTCCCCAGAATATAGAGGCCATCTGTCATAAGCTTCCTCCCCTCCTTTCATGCATCGAAGAATCCCTCAGTATTTTCCAATCTTTTCTCCTATCATCTCTGATGAAAAGGTGAGTCTTTTTCTTACCTTCTTTTTGCTTGGGTCCTTGATCCCTCTCTCACTAGCTTCAGGACCTTACTCCTTCATTCATTCCCTCTCACTAATCATCAGTGTCTCCAAATTTACAGAATCTTTCCCTGCTGCATATAAATAGGTTCAAATCCCTCTCATCCCTAAAAATAAAAGCCCTTCACTGATCCCTGCTGATGAAGTCCTGGGTAACTAGGTGGGATTGGCAGAGAAAATTCACAGTACTAATAAGATTACTCCCTGTGGCAAGCAGGGAAGGGCACTGAGGGAGATGAGCTCAACTTTACAGTCCCACCCCTGGGGAGGTCTTGGGTAACCCCACCTAACTGGATCCAATCAGAAAGCCAAGTTAAGTCAAATCCCTGAGGTTAAATTTCCCCTATAAATCTATCCATGTTGAATCCCTTTCAAGAGTTAGCTCCCCACAGCATTCTGCCTGGTGGTGTCTTTATCCTCCTACCTCCCCCATGCCTGCCAGTTCACATCTCATGGAGTATTCCCTTTCTCCTGGTTAATTTTGAGTTCCACAGGGGAACTTATCTTTTCCATTGTTGTTAGAAAACCCCTTTCCTTGCTAACTAACTGTGTGTGTATGTGTGTATGTAGGGTTGAAAAGAGCCCCAAAGGTCATTTGCTCCCTTGGATGATGGAAGGGAATGAGTTGCCCTTGAAAGGGCAGGTTGGAAGCAGAGCTCATGGCCTGGGCTACAACGATATTCCCAGAGTTTCTGGATAAATGGATCTGGTTGTCTTCTCTGGGGTCTGAGGGCTGGAAGCCCTTCTCAGCCTGCTTTCCAGCCAGTCAGATTCACCTGCCTGCATTGACAACTATTATTAGCTATAGGAGGTGGCTAAGGAAAGGGCATTTTTCTCCACAAAGTTGATTTCCCTGGGCAAATGCTTCAAGACCTGGACTGGAAATGGGATGCTCCATTGAGGAGAAGCTCTGCCTACTCCTAGTTTTTGGTGCTCTCTTCCTTTTCAGCTACAGACAGATCTAGATCTAGATCCTGCTAGAACAGAAAGGGACCTCAGATGTGTACACAGATCACACACACACACACACACACACACACACACACACGTGTTTATATGATGTATTCCTCCATTTGAATATATGTTCTTGGAAGACAGGAACTATTTATTTTTCATTCCATTTTATCATTCACCAGTCACTGGCGTGATGCCAAGATTGTTAGGAACAAGAGAGATTTAAGGAAGGAAGAATGAAACAAAAGTTCTTCCTCTTGTTAAGTCCCCATATGAAGGCAGCAAAACATTCTATCCTATCAAGATATTTTAAGATCCCAATTCTGTCATCGTTATTGCTGTTGTTGTTGTTGTTGTTGTTGAGACTTGCTTGACTCTCTGTAACACCATTTGGGGTTTCTTGGCAGAGATACTGGAGCGGTTTGCTATTTCCTTTTCAGCTCATTTTACAGATGAGGAAACTGAGGCAAACAGGATGAAATGACTTGCCCCGAGTCAAATAGCTCAATATCTGAGGATGGATTTGAACTCAGAAAACTGAATGTTCCTGATTCTAGGGCCAGCATTCTATTCACTGCCGTGCCACCTCGCTGCCCTTTGCTTTTTGCTCAGCCTGATTCTGTTAACTAAGCTGTTTGTTAACCCTCCTAGCTGCAAATTGGATAAATATGCCTATCTACCTTTAGGCAAGTTATTGATTAAAATAGCGACACCTATAGCACTCTCTGCTTTAAGAGTCTAATAACCATGTACAGAGACAGACAGATACAGAGACATACACAGAGACAGAGAGTGAGAGAGACACGCAGAGAGAGACAGAGATAGAGACAGAAAGACAGAGACAGAGACAGAGACACACATCCACACAGAGAAAGAGAGACAGAGATAGAGACAGATAGATTCATATAGCTTGACCTGTTCTGGAAGGGTCCATCCTGGCTCTTGGGGATCACTGCCTTCTTTTCTAGACAATTGCTTATCATCTCTTAAATACTAGTAAGTATCTCTGATTGGCCACCAATAGGCCTTAGGCCAAGTCCCATACTGTCATTGTTTGGATCCTGATTCACTCAGATTGAATGTAAGTATACCTAGCTTTAATCACTGAATGGGTGTTCCCTCAGTCCAACTGAAACCTATTCAAGACCTTAGTTTAAAAAGGCTAAAGTCTCCCATCATCCAGGGCCATCTCCTGTGGTCCTGATTGATCTCTGGCCACTGCCCCCCCCCCCCCAGTCTGGAGGGGAAACCTCCCTCACTTAAATCCAATTTACATGCATGTCATGGCGTCACCTCCCTGTATCATAGTCTTCTTTAAGAATGAAGGACAAACGACAACAGCAGCAATCTCTATAATAAGACATTTTAATAGGAATTGAAGTCAAGCTCACTGGTCTATCATTAACAGGCTCTTGACCAGATCTAATTAAAAGCCAATCCTAGAACTACATGGTATATGACTATATACATGGTATATGACTAGTCCATTGGGGTCACACTCAAATAGAAATGGGGCCACTAAATGATACCTAAGGATCCCTATGGGCTGCACATTGACTTAGTTTTAAAAACTAATCTTTTATTATATTTATTATATTCTTATTCAGTTTTGTAAATCTGAATTTTGGCCTTTCCACTTCCAAGAGCTAGCAGTATGGCACGATGGACAAGGCACTGGACTTGGAATCGGGAAGATCCAGGTTAAATTCTGCCCCATTTATTAGTTCTGGGATTCTAGGCAAATTGCTAAAATCTCTCTCCCCGAGGGAGATATCAAAGACAGCATGGGACAAGAAGGGCAAACCATCCTCATTATCACTCTAGAGAAGTCAGGCCCATTTATTCAAGAACTCCATGCACAGCTTTGTACCCCAGACCATCAGGGTTCCAGTTACTTGCCCCAGGCCTCAATTTCTTCATCTGTCAAATAAAGGGATTGATTTTGGGGCCTCTGTGGTCCCTTCCACCTCTAGAGCTAGGGTCCTATAATCCTATACTTTCACTAAACTGTGTAAAGTTCTCATTGTGAAAACACTAGCTCAGCTGGTCCTTAGGAAAGAGACATCGTCTATCTCTGGGATTGGACGAGAAGCCTTTCTACCTACACATCGATTTCACATCCATTCATTAACATTTACTGAGAGTGTTTATAAATTTATAATGGAAAATTTTAGGGGAACAAATAGTATTTTATTTTTTCCAAATTCATGTAAAGATGATGACAGGAAAAGATAATGATAAATGTCCGAGGGGATGTGGGAAAACTGGGACAGTAATGCATTGTTGGTGGAATTGTGAAATAATCCAACCATTCTGGAGAGCAAAGAGCTATAAAACTGTGCATACCCTTTGATCCATCAGTGCCATTACTGGGTCTGTATCCCAAGGAAATCATAAAGGAGGGAAAAGGACCCACATGTGCAAATATGCTTGTAGCAGCTCTTTTTGTGGTAGCAAAGAATTGGAAAACGAGGAGATACTCATCAATTGGGGAATGGCTGAACAAGCTGTGATATATGAAGATGATGGAATATTATTGCTCTATAAAAATCATGAACAAGCTGATTTTAGAAAGACCTGGAAAGATTTATATGAACTTATGCTGAGTGAAATGAACAGAACCAGGAAAACATTGTACACAATAACAGCAAGAATGTGCGATGATCAACTGTGAAAGACTTGCTTCTTCTCAGTGGTTCAGTGAACCAAAGCGATCCCAATAGACTGTGGGCAGAAAATGCCATCTGCATCCAGAAAAAGATCTAAGGAGACTGGATGTAAATCAACACATGCTATGTTCACTTCTTTTTTGGTTTTTTATCTCTTCCATGGTTTTTCCCTTTTGCTCTGATTTTTCTCTCCCAACGTGTTTCACAAAGTAATCTGTATTAAAAATAAATAAATTTACTAGGAAAAAAAATCATGTAAAGATAATCTTGGTAACCAGACCACTCTCTTAACACTTGAAGTTGGAGAATAGGAGTTGATGTATATCTATAGAGAGAGTTTGTTATCAGGAGCTTAAATGAAATGATAGGCCCAATACCATCTCCATCCCTTCTCCCCCAACTCCAAAAATTGCTCCTACTAAGCAAATCTGAAGTTGGCTTGCAAGTTGACAGAATGTGTATTATTAGGGGACAAAGAGAGAAAAAGCACTGAGCAAAATAACCATAAACCAAAAGGCATCATAGGAAAGATGCTTGTAGTCCTCCAACTAGGAGGACGCCTTGATTTGCTGTGATACGCTCATTTGGACTTTTTGATGACCAGAGGCATTCCAACATTCTGGTTTGGAAACACTGATGTCAGTGGAACAAGATTTCAGAAATAGCATTGTACTAACCATTTCTGAGTGAGAAATGGAGCTTTGCTAGCTAGAAAGGAAGGGGAAATCTGTCATTTGCTTTTAAAACAAACAGAAAACCAACAATTCAAAGATGGTCTTTGAATCAAATCTCTCTTATTACTGTTCTTCAATGTGATCCTGATGCGTTTCCTGCTTTTGTAAGGAAATGTCCTTGTAAAACAATTTTCCTTTCCTCTTACATAATTGTAGTCTATGTCACATGTCTGAGAAATAGGACCAAATAATACCGTCTGTTTGGGTTTTACAAATATCCTCCGTTTAGACCTGCATTTTTACCAACTTCTTCCTAATATATTTGGGGATAATGATGATGTAGCTGGAATTTAACAGCTCCTAGAAATTCTATACCATAAAGGTTCCTCTCCTTTATTCCCAAATCACAGTTGTTCTAAGCAACATTTTCCAATAAAGTCATTAATACAGTGTGTTCACTGTAACAATATGGTAGCATCCCACCAAGCCTACAGTCATTAGAGACCTCAGTTGCCTCTACCCCATCTCCCCACATCCCACTCAGTGGTTTTGCCCTGTGCTAGCATTCCCTGTGCCCTGTTCCTCTGGCTACTGAGAGTTCCCGGCCTTCCCTGTCTTAAAAGCTTTTTCAGCCCTATGAAAAGAAAAGCATGATCTGAATTTTCTCTTAAATTCTCAGCACCTCACATACCCTGCGACCAGTAGCTGCTGAATGCCCGAGTCAAGGGACAAAGCTTTATCATAGTAACACTTTAACAAGTGGATAAAGTTTCTAATGAATTCAGAATTAACAATGGGAGAGTTAGGACCTTTTATGGAAAAGAACCCCAAGCAAGGGGTGCCATTTATGCTAATTGTGTGCCTCAGTAAATCCACTGGTGGGCCTGGTTGTCCTGTTTATGCAATTAACCTCCAAGACTGTATAAGGTAACAGTACAGGGTAGCTATCTGTACAAGATAACTCCACAGGATCCAGCCTGTTCCTCACAGGGGCCCATTCAGATACTAGCTTGTTGCCAGGGATGTGATTTTTTTGCTAGAGTCCATTCACCCCATCAGAAGGATCACCCGGCCTCTTGGATGCTCTTAAATTTCCAAGATTTCCTGGCAGTCAGTCTGTGTACCCCTGCAACCTAGGTTCCTGTAGCTCTTACAGCATGCACATGAAAGATATACTAAAGCCATTGTGACAATCTCGAGTGTTGGCTTTGAATACTGAAGTCCTTGATGGATATCCGGGAATGGTAAAGACTGGAGGAGCATAAAATATAATGGTTCTCTAGAAGCAGGTTTCTTGGGGGGCTTCTGGAAGCAGCCTTCCTTTCAGTTCAAAGTAATAATCACCTCAAATGCAGCTAGGAGTTAAAGTCCAAATGCTTTATTGTTTTCTTCAAAATAGCCCCATTAGCTTTCTTAGAGGCCTGTGTCTCTCCTTGGTTCCGAGAGCTCTTGTTGCTAGTCCGTTGTCTCTTCCAGCTTCAGCCCCTAGCTCCCTCCGAATCTCAAGCCAGAACAAAGGTGGAAAATGGAATGAATTGACTCCACCTCCGAGAGAGTGGGCTTGTGGGCTTCTGACTTGTGGATCTCCCGAAGTCAATTCTAGTTGAGGCTCTCTAAAGGTGTGAACTCTCTTAAAGGTGTGAACTCTAAAAGTGTGAACTAAGTACATAAGCATTGTCTCTATCAATTCCAGTGACTTAGCACCTTGTTTTAAGTTCTGGCCCGTAACAGAGCAGCTTTCACAAGGCCATTGATAGAACTTTTCTGAAGACTGAACTCTTTATTTCTTGAGAGGAACAACTTGTTGACCACAGGGTTAAAAGTTAGACCCCTTGGGTAGCATGAAGACATATGGGATGAACTGTCAATTTTGGGATAAGATACTACTTAAGATCAAAGCAGTATTGAAAGAAACTAGATCCAGCAAAAAATCAGGAAAGGCAGTCTCTTATTCCCAGAGTAGTATAAGCAGCTTGAGGGATGGGGGTGAAAAGAGTGTCAGGATAGAATCAATCATTGTACTCCCACTTAAAGTGACTGCCCCTAGGTGAGATGAAAGCAAATCTATTGAATCGATTGATCAAAGATATTTTAACTATGTGTTAAGAGATATCTTCAGAATATGGGGTTCATCTAAAACCAACAACCTAATTAACTTCTTTGTCTGGCTATACAGGGTTGGAAGCTGCCCCAGTCAAATCTCAAAGGGAAGTGCTGCAGGGTTGGGAGGATAGTACCTTTTTCTCCCCCTCCTTGATCTGAGGATGACCTTGTGAACTTTGGACAGTCATATGACTAGAACTTGGGACTTCTCACCTTGTCCTGTGGTAGGCCATCTTTTGACTCAACTCTTAGCTAGCCCTTAGACATTGAGTGGGTGTTGTCTCAGACACACTGAGACCTGGGAAAGACCTTAAAAAGATCAGAGTCACTCACTGCATCCCTAGCCATGGCCAGTTGTCTCAACTTTTGCCTTACCACTGGACTTTGATGACTCTGGAGGAGAGAGTAAAAGGCTGATGATTTGTACAGCTTTGCTCTACTTAGATCCAGTCTATACACAAGACAAGACCTCATACCATGATGTCACTGGTCCTCTTTGAGACCAAAGGATGAAAAGCAGCAGCAGCAGTGTCCTTGGAACAGCAATGACTTGGTGGCAATATCTTATTGGGAGCCAAATTAGAAACTGAGAAAAGGCAGTAGTTCCAATGATCTTGTGATGAAGAGAGTCATATATATCCAGAGAGAAGACTGTGGGAGCTGAGTATGATTCACAACATAGCATTTTCATTCTTTTTGTTGTTGTTTGCTTGCATTTAATTTTCTTTCTATCTTTTTCCTTTTTGATTTTTCTTGGTACAAGCAAGATAATTGTGTAAATATGCATGCATATATTGAATTTAACATATATTTTTACCATGTTTAACATATATTGGATTACTTGATATCTAGGGGAGGGGTGGGGGGAAAATTGAAACACAAGGTTTTGCAAGGGCCAATGTTAAAAAAAATTATCCATGCCTATGTTTTGAAAATTAAAAAGCTTTAATAAAAAAGAAAGAAAGAGCAAGAGATGGGGAGAAAAAGCAGCTTCAGGTCTCTCTATAGAAGGATCTCAGCAGAAAGTTACACTATACCTAAAGGTAGAAGACCTCTTGAGGACTCTAGCAAAAGAACTTCCATGAGCTGTATGTTAACAGCCTCTGGGCCACACGTGCTTTCAGCTTGAGCTCACTTCCCCTGGACTCTGTATGTACTGGTAGAGGATTTAAGGGGAGACTCAGCAGTCAATTGTGCTGTCTCTCTCTGTCTCTGTCTGTCTGTCTGTCTGTCTCTCCCTTTGTAATGCCAGAGAAACTGAGGCAAGAAAGAAATTAGAGAGTATTTAATAATTTAATTTCTATTACATATAAATTACATATAAAAATATATATAAATAATTTGATAAATCATTTAAAAGGGAGAGATGTACTGGTAGAGGATTTAAGGGGGTAACTTGTTTGTTACAAGTGTTCTTACTATATCACTTTAGTAAAAGACCCTTTAAGTGAGCTAATTAGGGCCGGCCAACTCATTGCTTATCAACTAAAAGACATGAGAGGAACCAGACTGCTGGGGACTTGTGAACTATTGGCAAACAGTTAAGGGAGTCAGGAAGTAGGTGAAAGCAGATTTGAACTCAGAAGGACGAGTCTTCCTGATTCTCAGGCCATGGATTTCTCCACTGCGCCACCTAGTTGTGCCAACTGAAAAGGCACCTCACCATCAGTCCCACGGTCTCCTAGAACCACAAGGGGAGAAGCAGGAGCAGCCTTCTGGGGATCTAGCCTCCCAGCGAGAGTAGGATCTCAGAGAATTAAGTCCAGAGCTTGTGGGGCACCAGATTCTGGCAGAACATCATGAACAAAAATATCTCTACAAGTGAAATCTTTCTTTCCCCCCAGCAGGAACTTATGACCCTTGAAAAAAAGATACTTAAAAAAAGAAAAAGAAAGACTACTGAATTCTTATGTTGTTAGTTCATGTGCACGAGTAAAAAGGACACGAATGCTTGCAAGGTTAGCCAAAATTGGAGTGGAGATAGGATGGCATAAAGTACTCTTCCAGTATGTTCTTACTGTGACACAGTAGGAGGTGCCAATATGTTTTACAGCTTGAAGAATACATGTAATGGAAGAGGAAGGTTTGGTTCTCTGGCCTCTTTTTTGCTGGCAGGAACTGGGTTTTCTTTTTGTGGGGTAGAAATGAGCTCAGCAGTCAATTGTGCTGTCTCTCTCTGTCTCTGTCTGTCTGTCTGTCTGTCTCTCCCTTTGTAATGCCAGAGAAACTGAGGCAAGAAAGAAATTAGAGAGTATTTAATAATTTAATTTCTATTACATATAAATTACATATATAAATATATATAAATAATTTGATAAATCATTTAAAAGGGAGAGATGTACTGGGACTAAATGGATCCACGGTTTGGTCCTAGGGCTGAATGAGACTATCATCTCCAAGAATCCAGCCAACAAAGTGAGTTCTCAATGACCTATATACACATGGCTCAGACTCAGCAGGTAGACTGAGGCAGAGGTGGAGTCAGGGTGCTGAGAGCAGGAACAGGACTCTGACAGGGTGGGGTGAGCCTCCGGAGAGGGGCATGACATAATCAGGGGGAGGCACCCAGAGATGGAGAGAGGCATCTTGATAAGACCGTATCTGATATTCTGATAACTTGAGATGGGGAGAGGCATTCTGATATTCTAAAACATAAGATCTTTTACCCTTATCAAGTATTCTGATTAAGAGGGAGGGGTGGTTTTGCAGGACTGAGAAGACAATTATAAACTGAAGCAGAACAATTAGGGAAATTGAGTCAGGACTGGGTCAGGATAATTAGGGAAACTGAGTCAGGACAATAAAAGAGAATTGTGGCATAACAGCTCTTTCTCTCTCTTCCTAAAGACCTTAGAAGGTAGACATGGGAGGGCTCCCACCCTCTGCCCTCCTCTTGAAGAACACATATTCTCTCTTTGAGTTCTCCCAGGGCTGAGAGGATCTGAAACTTTCTTGCTTTCTGTCAAAGTAGCAAAAACATGGAGGTGGAAGCCTGGAATAGGTATGCTGGTCAGGTCATGTCTCTGATAAATCCTTTTCCCTACTGATTGCAGCTTTCACTTCCATCCCTACTATTCACTACGCCTATATCCTATCTCGCTCAATACCCTTAGTCCAGTTCTTCTTTCTTCCACATGTATTTTTCTCTGATTTTGAAGAATTGTCATATGCTGGTAGAACTTACTTCCTTGTACAAAGTCATTATTTGAGCAAAATCCCATTTGAATGAATAAGTTTGCATACTTGTCTTTGAACTGAAATGTCCCTGATATAATCAACTTCTAATTTCCTCATGCATGTTTATTATATCCATGCTGTTATTTTCTTTTTTTAAATTTTTAATCATTTAATTTGTTCTTTTTTAAAATTTTTAATAGCTTTTTATTTACAAGTTATATGCGTGGATAATTTTTTAGCATTGACGACTGCCAAACCTTTTGTTCCAATTTTTCCCCTCCTTGCCCCCATCCCCTCCCCCAGATGGCAGGCTGACCAATACATGTTAAATCTATTAAAATATAAATTAAATACAAAATAAGGATACATGTCCAAACCATTATTTTGCTGTACAAAAAGAATCGGACTCTGAAATAGTATACAATTAGCCTGTGAAGGAAATCCAAAATGCAGGCAGGCAAAAATAGAGGGATTGGGAATTTGGTGTAATGGTTCTTAGTCATCTCCCAGAGTTCTTTCGCTGGGTGTACATGCTGTTATTTTCAAAGACAGGCCTGTGAGGTGTGGGTCTGGTACAATGTCAAGATGTACTCTTGGCAAAGTGAAAGGCTCTTAGTTCATTAGATTCTTGGAACACCTATCTATGGGAAAAGTACCTCTTCTAGTCTAGTAGAGAGCAATAGTGTCCTACTTAAAAAGAGGTGCTACATACATTTTGCCCCAATTTACCTTAGGCCCCAGTCCCAGATCCCTAGTACTACAGTACTCCACAGCTCTGTGCTTTCCTGGCTTGCTTTCTACATCTCTGATGGCTCCTTTTTTAAACTCCTTTTGCCTCTAGCTGTTCCCATTTCTCTTTTTCTCCAGTCTCTTGTCTTTCCTCTTGACCCATCTCAGTTGTCAATCTGATCTACACCCAGTACTCCACTTCTTTTTAAAAAAATATTATTAAAGCTTTTTAATTTTCAAAACACATGCATAGTTTTCAACATTCACTCTTTCAAAAACTTGTGTTCTGAGTTTTTTTTTCCATCCCTCTCCTCTCCCTCCTCCCCCAGATGGCCCAGTAATCCAATATATGTTAATCATATGCAGTTCTTCTATACATATTTCCACAATTATCCTGCTGCACAAGAAAAATCAGATCAATTGTACACAGCAACAACAAGATTATTCGATGATGGATTATGATGGATGTGGTTCCTTTCAACAGTGAGGTGTTCCAATGATCTTGTGATGGAAAGAGCCATCTACACCCAGGGAGAGGACTGTGGGAACTGAGTGTGGATCACAACATAACATTTTCAGTTTTTTTTGTTGTTGTTGTTCTTTCCTTGCATTTTATTTTCTTTTTCCCATTTGATTTGATTTTTCTTGTGCAAGATAATTGTGTAAATATGTATGCATATATTGGATTTAATATATTTCTACCATGTTTAACATATATTGGATCACTTGCCATCTAGGGGAGGGGCTAGGGGAAGGGGGCAAAAATCAGAACACAAAGTTTTGCAAGGGTTAATGTTGAAAAATTATCCATGCATATGTTTTGAAAACAAAAAGCTTTCATTTAAAAAAAAAAAAGGAAAATTCAGATCAAAAAGAAAAAAAAAAGAAAAAGAAAATGTAAGCATACAAGAACAACAGTGAAAAGACTATGTTGTGATCCACATTCAGTCCCCACAGTCCTCTCCCTGGGTGTAGATGGCTCTCTCCATCACAAGACCATCGGAACACCTCACTGTTGAAAGGAACCACATAAGGAACCACATCCATCATAATCCATCATTGAATAATCTTGTTGCTGTGTAGGGCTCTACTTCTCATCTCTATGCAGATGATTCTGGAACTGGTGTTCTCTTTGAGATCCAACCCCCTCATTTTCAACTGCCTACTGAAGGTTTCATCTCAAATTGATTTAATATGTTCCTCTGCAAACCTGTTCCTCCTTCAAATTTCCCTTTCCTCCTCTTTGAGTAAAACTTAAGATTTTATTGTGGTTGCATCAATCAATGAAGCTTCAATGATCATTGACCAACCAAAGATTTCATGAAAAAGCATATCTGTCCAAAAACAGATTGTAATGGCAGGGGAAGAAAGGAGGAATGAGACAAGGCCTCTTGAAGAAGGTATGGCTTGAGCCTGAGTTTTTAAAGGAGCTGGAAGTTCCAACAGGAAGGATAGCATTTTGTGAAGCAGTCTGTAGAAAGGCATAACGTGCATCTGAGGAATAGCAAGAAGTTCAGGTTTCTGTACGTGAGAGTTGTAGAGGGTTTAATCAATCCATAAACCAGGTTGCAGCCAGATTGGATTAGAGTTTTCAATGGTAAACTCCCTTCACTGTCATTCACTCCATAGATCCCGTGTGGTGCTAATTATTACCTCTCATCTGGTCTATTGCAATAGCCTGGTTTGATTCCTTGTCCCAGATTTTTCCCTCCTCCAATCCATCTTTCAGTAAGGGGCCAAGATGAGGCGGACTAAAAGCATAGATGTGACCATATTCCCACCCTCCCCTCACTTCAGCCAACTCCAGTGGCTATTTCCTCCAAGATCAAAAATATAGTCCTCTATTTGTCCCCTTCCTGCCTTCCCAGTCATTCTTACACTTTCCTCCCCTTTCCATGCTTTCCATGATCCAGCCACAGTGGCCAACTTCTTATTCCTTGCACATATCACCTTTTCTCTAGTCTGGGGGCCTTTCTTTGCATTAGCTGTCTTTCATGCCTGGAATGAGCTCCCTCCTTACTTCAGCCTCTTAGTTTTCCCGGCTTCCTCTTCTTCTTAATTGATATCACACATTGCTTGCCTTCTCAATGGGTAGAGGATGGGATGGATGGGTGGGAAGATAGGAGATAGAGAATTTAGAACTCAGCTTTTTAAATGAATGTCAAAAATAAAAGACATCCCAATTTCCCAAGCTGTTAGTGTATTCTCATTTGAGATTACCTTCCAGTTACTGTATCCATATCTTATATGTATCAAGTTATTTTTATGTTTCTCTCTTCCTTTAGAACAGGAGTTCCCGGAAGGCCTTACTTTGTATTCAAAGTAACTTTGCACATTGCACAGTAAATATCTAACAAATTCTTGTTGACTCATCAAATGCAAATCTGTATAAAGTGAACTTTTTTGAAAAGCCTAGGAAAAAGACATTTCTGGGTTTTTTCCTTAGTTCTAGGTGCTGAACTCCATACTATTAGCTGTGAAATTGCAGAATTATATTCCTTCCTTCTCTCCCAAAGTATTTAGGCTTAAATTGATATAAAGAAAAAATAGGCCAATTTGAGAAAGATCCCTCCTCTGCAGCATTAGTAGTTACTCTGCAGCTATAAAAGCTACTAACTTCTAACTTAAAAAAAATTCTCCTAGTCATCCAGACTTATAAATTCAGAGTGAAATGATAAAATAGACACAAGAACTGGTTTTGGGAGAGCCTAATTGTAAAAGAATATGATATAGGGGCAGCTAGAAGTCACTGTGGATTGAGGACTGGCCCTGGAGTCAAAAGGAACTGAGTTCAAATCAAGCCTCACACACTAATACTTACTAGTTGTATGACCCTGGGCAAATCATTTAACCCCAACTGCTTCATCTTCCCCCTCCCCCTCCCAAAACCAGAATATTAAATAAAAATAACATAATAGAGATTTAGTTCTTGGTATAAATAATTATGTCATTAGACATTCATCACAGGTTACAAGGGTTTTGCTATTTTATTATGTGAATAGCTCACAGGAATTATCAAGGAAAGGGTTAACAATTAACAAGAGGAAAGACAAGTTTCCTAGTAGAACTCACATTTAACTAGGAGGAAGAAGCCAATCATGGGAAGACACTATCAGGTAGGAGTAGGTTGGTGCTGGGCTAAATCCCATAGAGAAGTTTAGCAAACTAACCCCAAAAGGGGTTGATAGGGGAAGGGGATTCACCCACTGGCTGTTGGGCTAACTCTTAAATGGATTTAGCATCCTAAAAAAGTTAGCTATAACAAGGAAAAGTTATGAAGTTAGTTATAACAAGGAAAAAGACACCATGAGGCAGGAATATCCCATGATGGGCCAGCTCATGATTAACCAGAAGGAAGGATCCATGAAAGCGAAGAAGCTATAAGGTAGGAGAAGGTGGGAGAGAGTACCCCATAGTGGGCTATTCCTGAAAAGGAGTTAGCTAAGATCTACACCTGAGGGGGCAAGGGATTGACATCATAACTTGGCTTTCTGATTGGGTGAGTAAAGGTGGGGTTTCTAGAGAGCCCCACTTGGAATGGGACTGGAATAAAGGCTCACTTAAGACTGAGATGCTTCCATCTGTACTCTTCCCCGCTTGCCTGTGGAATAGAAAATTCTATTCTCAGTGTTTCAGTCTTTCTCTATTAATACTCACCTAATCCATCTGCAGAAGGGACCCCAAAACTCTAAAACTCCTTGAAGGAGAAATTTTCCTTGGACTCTGCCTCAGTGAGGGACCCCAGCTTCATTCTGTTATCTATGTGGGATTGGTTCAGTCCGGAGCTAAAAGAATTCCAACCCTATTCAATTAAAGATCTTCTATTCAATTCAACTCCACCCACCCGCTTCATTGGGAAGGGGAGCAGGCCTCGACTACAGCCAAAGACCTCCTTATAAACATGGCAATTAAAAACTCCTTTCCTTGCAGAGTTTCTAAACATGCCATGCTATGCCAAGGAAGCCTCTGCCCGCTGGAATAATATTCTTTTCCAGTGCCACACTTTCTTTATCCTCACCTATTTCCCTAACCAGACTTTATGCCTCTCTGTCAGGATTTCTATCCTTACTTCCCAATCCCTATAATTAAACCTCTTGTATCAATCTAGGGTTTCGAGTTTGTAAATTCCTTTACAGAGAATCTCTGCACCGCCAGAAGGGGGTTCCCCAAAACTCCCTACCCTTGCGCCAAATTGCAAGGGGGTGCAGGGGAGCCAAACCTCTCCATTTGGTTCCCTGAACCAGCCACTAGACCTTATCATTTAACTCCCTGACCACCAGAAACCCTAATCTCATTTTGGTTCCCTAAATCTAGACCTTATCATTTGGTTCCCTACTAAAGGGAACCCCCAAACCTAAACCTCATATTTTTGGCTCCCATACTGAGAGCCCTGAAAAACTAGACTTCACCCCCTCACATAGGTCCTCATCAAGAGCACTGTTTTAATCTCCCTTTTCCCTCAGTCCCCCGATCGAATCAGTTGCCATATTCTGTTGATTTTGTTCCTACAATATCTTCCTCACTGGAATTTTTCTTCCCACTCTCCCTATCATGATCCTAAGTCAGATTTCCATGGACTCTGGCCATGGAATATAATATATAATTGGAATATAATAGAGGCCTAATAGGTCTCCCTGCCTCCAGTCTCTCCCTTCCTTCAACCATCCTTCACACCAATGCCAGGGTGATTTTACTAGTGAATTCACTGGCCTAATTAACAAGATGATCCTCTCAGAAACTTTGAAGAGATTCCTCATTATTCATCAAATAAAAGAATTCAGTTAAAGAAACAAGAAGTCTGACTCTGTTCAAGGCATTCTAATAGACCCTAGAACAAAAGCCTGGGATTTAAGGTTCTTCTACAATCTTCTTCTAACCTAATTTTCCAGATTTATAGCATACTACCCCCTTCTTGTACTTTGCTTTCTGTACAAAGCAGAGTACTTGCTGTTCCCTTTCCTTATCCTGCCTTTTCCCTTAAAAAAAAAAAAAAGTATAGTCAGGAATGGTGGCAAATATCTGCAATCCCAGCTAAAAGGGATGGTTGATCTCTTAAGTTTAGAAGTTCTAAGCTGTAATGAGCTAAGTCAATTCAGTTTCTGTAGTGCCTGATATCAAAATGGTGAGCCCTCAGGAAAGGAAGAGGACCCAGGCTTAGCCCAGATAGATTCTGGGGACTAAACAGGTTGCCTAAGGAGTCCAGCTCAGAAACAGAAGTCAAAACACCTGTGCCAATCACTCTTTGACTTCCACCCTGGCAAAATGCAGAGGCCTAGTTTTTAAAAAGTTTGCTTTCTTGGTATTATATGATGCACAATTTCCATCAAAAAAAAATCAAACCTACAAAATAATGGGTAAAATCTTACATGAAACTTCTAAGATTTAATAAGATAGAATTAATGAAGTGAGTAAAAAAAAAATCTTCTTCTGAATGTCCTTTCAGATTTGTCAGAAGTCCCAGTGTCTCTGGCTTTGTTTTCTGTGTTTACATGTACGTATGAATATATACATCCATGTGGAGGACTTTTGACTTATTCAATCTAGTTATTCCACTTAAACTAGGTGTTAAAATGCTTACTCTATCAAATTCAATCACAGGCTTTAGATTCAATGTACAAAGTAGGGGAACTTGCACTGAAAGTACTTGTTTGTTGTACTATTGTTTATGGAAAGAAGGGGCCAAAGAAAATTTAATTATCAAGCTAGTTGAGAACCTGAGCCATTCCAGAAGTGGTCTAAGCAAGGAGACACTGTATGAGGTGGAAAAAGGGGCCTAGACTTTGGCTCTAGATTTTCTTGTCTCACTTCCTTTTGGGCAAAGGAGGATCTTATGAGGTTCAGAGCTTTTGGCCGATTTGGATCTTTCCATTTGTGTTCCCAGATGAGCTGATAGCAATGGCAATGGGAACTAATGTCAGATTATACTGGCTTCACAAGGAACCTAGCAAGGAAATGACACCATGCCTGGGTAGAACTTCCTGAATACCCCACAAATAAGAGGAATGGATTTCCAATAAGTTTATGAACTTGGAAAAGAATTTATGAAGAAGCATATTACAGACTTTTAGGGGATATATATCATAGACTTTTGGGGGATGTTTGTATCAATTGTTCTTATTATATCTTCTTAACAAATTTTTTTTGGGAGGCAATTGAGATTAAATTACTTGCCCATGATTAAACAGCTAATAAATATTAAGTGTCTGAGGACAGATTTGAATTCACGTCCTCCTGATTCTAGGCCCGGTGCTCTATTCACCATAATACCATCTGCTGCCCCCAAAATAGTCTTTCTAAAAGCTATTTAACACTAGATGACTAAAATTATTCTTAACTGATCATTTTAAGGGGGAAGCACACCAGTGGGGGCTCTAGCTAAGGCAGTAAAGAATCACCTCCAGGACAGTGCCGCTTGTCTTGTGATGGAGAGAGCCATCTGTATCCAGAGAGAGGACTGTGGGGACTGAGTGTGAATCTCAACATAGTATTTTCACCTTTTTTGTTGTTGTTTGCTTGCTTTTTGTTTTCTTTCTCATTTTTTTCTCTTTCTGATGTGATTTTCCTTGTGCAGCATGATTGTGGAAATATGTATAGAAGAATTGCACCCCTTCTAAGAGAGGAGGTGGAGGGAAGGGAAGGAGAAGAACATTTGGAATACAAAGTTTGGCAAGGGTGAATGTTGAAAACTATCTATGCTTTTTGTTTTCCTTCTCAGGTTTTTTTTTTTTTAAACCTTCTTTCTAGGTCTGATCTTTCTTGTGCAGCAAGATAACTGTATAAATATGTATGCATATATTGGATTTAACATATACTTTATTTTTTTATTATAGCTTTTTATATACAAAACAGATGCATGGGTCATTTTCCAACATTGACCCTTGCAAAAACTTCTGTTTCAACTTTTCCCCTCCTTCCCTCTGTCCCCTCCCCTAGCTGGCAGGTAGTCCAATACATGTTAAATATGACATATATTAAATATTATTAAATTAATAAATATTATTATATTATTAAATACATTTAATACAATCAATAGTATGTAATATATATAAAATGTAATATATTTAAGATGTTCCACAGAGCTCCTGTGGATGACAACAGTTGTAGCCAATGTGCATAAGATATCACTTTGTATCCCTTCCAGGAAGTCAATTTAGGCAAGCATTAATATCAGATACTTTATTAAGTATCTGATATGTAACAAGCCCTCTGTTGACCTTAGAGATCCTGGTCCTCACAAGGAGCTTCATTTTCCCCAATGAAAGAACACAAAAAGATAGCTGAAACTATCCCGCGATTCTGTGGGAGAGGGAGGGAGACAGAATCATGTGAAACTTAGGAGAGGCCTCTTGTAGCAAGTGGCATTTGACTGACCTAAGCCTTGATGGGAGGTGAGGGGGTAGCATATCTCCCTCCTGAGGGACAGTCTGTACAAGGACATGGAGGGAAGGAGATGGAAAATCACCTACAAACAACAGCCAGGAAGCCGGTTTGGCCGGAATTAAGAGTATACAGAGGGGAGTAACAGAGATAAGGCCCAGAAAGATCGATGGATACCAAAGTTGCAATGCTGGAGGAATTACATTTTATCCTGGAGGAGAGAAGGAGGCACTAGGGCTTTTTGAGAAGAGTAATGACACGATTAGCTCTCTTCTTGAGGAATCTGGGTTAGGGTTAAGCACAGCAACCATGGGAAGAATGGATTGCAGAAAGGAATAAAAGCAGGAGAGAAAAGAAGGATAATGGGAACAGAGAAAGGGAAATCTTGTTCTGATTTTTAAAAAAATGGAAAGAACAAAAGCTACACACTACACTAAAACTTCAGTTCTTAGGACCATTCTAGAACAGCTCAAAGAGACAGCGCCAAGAAACCAATGACTCAAGAACCGGTATGATTGTCTCAAGAACAGATCGTGCCTGAAATGCACTTTGATCTAAAGATCCCACTGCTAGGTTCCTACCCCAAGGAGATCCAATACAGTAAGAAAGATCCCATGCTTAACTTTCACAGCAGAATATTAAGAGCAGCCCTTCTTGTAGTAGCAGAGAACCAGAAACGATAGATTTGCCATTGATTATGGAATAGCTGAAGAAATTGTGGTACGTGAATATAATGGAACATTATTTATTGCACTGTATGAAATGATGAATGTGAAGAATTCAGAGAAGCCTAAGATGGCTTATGTAAACTTATAGAGTTATAGAAGGAGAGCCAGAAAAACAACACGCACAATGTAAATAAACAGTACAGAGCACCTCAGAATTAAGGCTATTGGATTATAATTACCAAGCATGAGTGCAGGAGGGATGAGAAAATGTATCTCCATCTTTTTTTTTTTTGTTGAGTTGGAAGAGAAGGGGATGGAACATTGCATATATACTGTCAGAGAGCTGATATGTTGGTTAGTTTTGCTGAATTGCTTTTTTCCCTCCTTTTATTATTTGTTACAAGGGACAGCTTGTTGGATAGGGGATGAATCTCTCTCTCTTTCTCCCTCTCCCTTTCCCTCTCTCTCTCCCTCTCTCCCTCTTCCTCTTCTTCTCTCTTTGTCTGTATATGAATAATCTATCTCTATATAAACGAAGGTGATATAAAAGCAAAAGATAGCACTAAACATTCAACGATCCAACACAAAAGGGGGCAGATGCCAGACTAACATTAATTCCTTTTTTGACAATGTTAGTGAACCAGGAGAGCAAGGGAAAGTTGTAGATGTGTGCTTCAATTTTTAGCAAAGCATCTGATAAATCCATCCCTTTCTCTTCAGTCACACAGCTACCACCTTAGTTTGAGAAAATATCTCATATATATTCTTATAGAAAAGATGAAAAGATATGGATGAAATCAGGGCTTCTTACAATTTTTCCAACCGTGACCCCTTTTTGCCCTAGAAATTTTTATATGACCCTGGGTATATAGGTACATAAAATAGAAACACAAATCAAACATTTACTGATAATAAATCACAATTTCACAGTCCTCACACTCAGTTATGTGGTTATGAACTACAGTTTAAGAAACTGGGGCCTAGATAGTATAATTAGATGGATTTAGAATTGGATGAAGAGGCCAAACCCAAAGATTAGTGATTAATGGTTAAAAGTTTGCTTGGTGAGAAGTCTCTGGTGGAGAATCTCAGGGATCCGTGCCAGACCATGTGCTGTTTAACACTTTCCATTTTGGGATAAACGTGAAGTCTTACTCGGCTTCAAAAACTCAACTTCACAAGTACAGGATATGGGAGGCATGATTACAGCAGTTTGGTTGAAAACAGTGTGGGAGTTATAAAGGGCTGCAATAGTTCCCAAAACAAATGCAGCCTTGTGTTCAGAGAAGCACTGTTTCTAGAAATGAAGAAGTAATGGTTCCTCTCTCCTTTGCCCTGGTCAGATCACGTCTGGATTACTGTTGTCAGTTTGAGGTCGATACGCTGGAAAGCATTTTTTAAAGGAGGGCAATAAGGTTCATCAAAGGCCTTGACTTCATATCATATAAGGACTGGTTGGAGGAAATGGCTATATTAGGTTGGAGAAGACTCAGGAGAGGTATGTATTGGAAGGAAGAGCCCTCCAGTGGTGCAGAAGAATTAGATTCATTCTGCTTTAACCCCAGAAGGGCAAAACAGAAATAACAAGAGGAAGTTCCAGAGGGGTAGATTTAAGTTTAACAGAGCTGACTTGGGAGGTGGTGGGCTTCCCCGTGTTGGAGGGAGAAGCTTCAAGAAGAAACTCTTTTCAGGTATTTCCCTTGGATGAGGTCCTGGGTAACTAGGTGGGGCTGGCAGAGAAGGCCTTGGAGTACTGATAAGATTATAATACTCCTGAGGCAAGCAGGGAAGGGCACTGATCAACTTAATTTTACAATTCCACCTCGTAAAGATCTTGGGAAATCCCACCTTACTGTATCCAACCAGAGAGCCAAGTTAGGACACTTTAAACCTCATGAGATTAAATTTCCCCTATAAATCTGGCCGTGGCCTATGCCATCTTTGCTAAGTCCTTATTAGAGCTAAGCTGCCATGTTGTTTTGCCTGGTGATGTTTTTCTCTTCCCCTCTCCCCCATGATGTCTTTCTTCTTATTATAGCTAACTAACTCTTTTAGGGTGCTAAACTCCTCTCTGGGTTTAGCCTGCCAGTTAATGGCATCCTCCCACCTCATGGAATATTTCCTTTCTCTCGTTGCCTTTTCCATTGTTAATTGCTAAAACCCTTTTCCTTGTTAACTATATGCTCCCCAAGATCTTTCTTATTTACCACTTTTGGTGTCTATTTTACCTCTTTATTTTATCTGTAACCTCTTTTTATAAAATAAAAATACCTTTTGAGAAAGCCATTGGGAAATTATTCACATGTGAATTACTGCCGAACCCCATGTAGTGCTTGTTCCTAACTTCATCACATTCTCAATCTGACATCCTTATGATTCAATGAGACAAACTTGAGGACTATTTAAGGCCATAGTTCAGGTGAAAGGTGAAGAGGACCTGAACTGAAGTGCTAACTGTGTGACTGAAGAGAAAGAGAAAGGGATGCATATTGGGAAGGGAAATTCAACAAGGCTTAGTGTGTGTGTGTGTGTGTGTGTGTGTGTGTGTGTGTAAATTTGGGAGCAGAGGGACAAACTGAGGATGACTCTGAAGTGAATTGATGTGATAAGATCAGTATCTGAGAAAAAAATAGAGAAGGTAAGTAGAAGAATGGCTTTTGGGGAAAAGAGAAACCCTTTCTAGGTGTTCTTGCATAGTTCATTGCAGGGATTGTTTTTGGATAGTACCTCAACATATCATTATACTTCACTTTGCTAAAAGGTACTACTACATTCTCCAATTGTTGGACATACATAGGTAGTTTCCAAATTTTTACTGTTAGAAGCTGTGTATATTCTTGTATAACTAGGTCCTCTTTCCTTTTTCATGTTTTTGGGATCAAAATTCAAGTCAGGAAAACATGGAATTAAAAAGTACAAGAAATTTTGTGACTCCTGTCCTACTGTTGAGTTGCTCCTGATTTGTGAGTTTCCTGTACAGTATCTAAGAGGGCCTGTTTCTCTGTACCTTTTATCAATACTGGATTTGCAAAAAATATATTTTTTTGCTATTTTTAGGGGGGGGCAGTTTCTTTTGTTTTCCTAGTAAATTTATTTACTTTTAATACACATTATTTTATGAATCATGTTGGGAGAGAAAAATCAAAGCAAAAGGGAAAAACCACAGGAGAGATCAAAATAAAAACCAGGAAAATAAAGTGAACATAGCATGTGTTAATTTATATTCAGTCTTTTTAGTTCTTTTTCTGGATGCAGATGGCATTTTCTATCCAAAGTCTATTGGGATCACCATGGATCACTGAGCCACTAAGAACCAAGTCTCTCATAGTTGATAATTACGCATTTTTGTTGTTACTGTGTGCAATGTGTTCCTGGTTCTGCTCGTTTCACTCAGTATCAGTTCATATAAACTGGCCTTTCTCAGATCAGCTTGTTCATTGTTTTTTATGGAACAATAATAGTTCATTATCTTCATATACCATCACTTGTTCAGCCATTCCCCAACTGATGGGCATCTACTCATTTTCCAATTCTTTTTTGCTACCACAAAAAGAGCTGCTATTGGGGGGGGGGCATTTTCAATGGTATTTTAAAACTGCTCTTTTGATGATGCTTTTTGTTTAAAAGAGGCTAGAAGATGTTAAGAGCCTTAATTTTCTTCCAGTCCCTGATAAATTCCAAATGCTGAATTTGTTTCGAACTCTATCTCAGGTATTTCTCTGGCTTTACATATTCTGTTTCCCAGGTCTGGAATGGTTTTCCTTACATCTCTGCCAGCTGAATTGATCAATATTTAGGAAGTACCTACAATGTGACCAAGGCACCAAGCAGTATTTTCAAGATACAAATAAAAGTGAAGACCCAGTACTTGTCTTCAAGGAGTTCCTACAGTTTTCATTGGAGAGAATGCAATGCGGACATGCGGACAGGTATAGACAAACAAAATGGATTCTTGATGAATTGGAGATAACCTTAGGGAAGGCACCTAGATATAGGAGGATCAAATGAGCCTGAGCCTTCTAGCCAAAGGTGAGATTCAAGCTGAGACTGGAAGGAAACTTTAGGTAGTTGGGAGTCAGAGGGGAGGAGAAAGAGCATTCCAGGCACGAGGGACAGCCAGTGAAAACACACCTAGGTGGTAAATTGAACAATGTTGTGTTCAAAGAATAGCAGGCAGCCCTGAGTCATCGATTCATAGAATGCATAGAAGGGAATAAGATATAAAAAGACTGGAATAGTAAGAAGGGGTCAGGATGTGAAGGGAGTTTTATTTTTTTTTTTTATTTTTTTATTTTATTTTTTTTTTTTTAAATTTTTTTTTAAATTTTTTATTTAATAATTACATTATATTGACACTCATTTCTGTTCCGATTTTTTTTCCCCTCCCTCCCTCCACCCCCTCCCCTAGATGGCAAGCAGTCCTTTATATGTTGGATATGTTGCAGTATATCCTAGATACAATATATGTTTGCAGAACCGAACAGTTCTCTTGTTGCGTAGGGAGAATTGGATTCAGAAGGTATAAATAATCCGGGAAGAAAAACAAAAATGCAGATAGTTCACATTCGTTTCCCAGTGTTCTTTCTTTGGGTGTAGCTGCTTTTGTCCGTCATTTATCAATTGAAACTCAGGTCTCTTTGTCAAAGAAATCCACTTCCATCAAAATATGTCGTGAAGGGAGTTTTAAAAGCCAAATAGGATTTTTCAATTTTGATCCTTGAAGTAATAGGGAGCCATTGGAGTTCATTGAAAGTGGGGATGGAGTGATATGGTCTGACCTGTGGTTTAGGAAGATCACATTGTGGCAAAGGAACTGGAAACAGAGTGGATGCCCATTAGTTGAGGAATGGCTGAATAAGTTATGGTATATGAAAATAATGAAATATTACTGTTCCATAAGAAATGATCAGCAAGATGATTTCAGAGAGACCTGGAGAGACTTACATAAACTGATGCTGCGTGAAGTGAGGAGAACCAAGAGAACATTATACACAGCTATAGCAAGATTATACGATGATCGATTCTGATGGACGTGGCTCTTTTCAACGATGAGGTAATTCATGTCAGTTTTGATGGTCTTGTGGTGAAGAGGGCCATCTGTACCCAGAGAGAGGACTGTGGGGACTGAGTGTGGATCACAACATAGTCTTTTCACTTTTATTGTTGTGGTTTGCTTGCATTTTGTTTTCTTTCTCTCTCTTTTTTTTTTTGGATCTGATTTTTCTTGTGCAGCATGCTCATTATGGAAATAGGTATAGAAGAATTGCATATGGTTAACATATATTGGATCACTTGCCATCTGGGGAAGTGGGGGGGGGGAGGAAGGACGGGGAAAAAATTTAGAACACAAGGTTTTGCAAGAATAAATGTTGAAAATTATCTGGGCATACATTTTGAAAATAAAAAGCTTTAATAAAAAAGGGAAAGGAAAGAAAATGAGCAAGAAAAAAAAAAGAATGATCACTTTAATAGTTGAATGCTTGCAACCTATCTAGGGGTCATCATCAACTACTAACCTCCTTGCCTCATCCTTCCATCTGTTGCCAAGGCCTGTTGATTTTACCTTCAGAACATCTCTTATATAGTGAAGTGATTATTAATAATTAGATTTTTTCCAATTTTTAAATATTTTCCTTTAAAGTTTTAAGTTCCAAATTCCATCCCTCCTCCCCTCTCCCTTTCCTAAGATGGTAAGCCATCAGATATAGGCTATACATGTGCAATTATGTAAAACATTTCCTCATTTTGTACAACACAACTAGAATAAAATAAAAGAATGGAAGAAAGGAAGTAGAAAATAGCATGCTTCAGTCTGTATTCAATTGATATTAGTTTTTTCTTTGGAGGCACATACTATACTTGAACATGGGTACTTTGGAATTGTCTTAGATTTTGTATTGCTGAGAACAGTTAATTCATTCACAATTCTTCATTGAACATTGCTGTTACTATGTACGACATTCTCCTTTCTCTGCTCATTTCATTATGCATCAGTTCATGTGAATTTTTTCCAGGTTTTTCTGAAATATTCCTTTGTGTCATTTCTTATACTACAATAATATTCCATTTTATAAAGTAAAATTTAAAAAAACTTTCCTTCTCATTGACCATCATTGGAGGAAACAAAACAAAACAAAACTCTTAAAAATACATAGCTAAGCATATCTCACCCTGCCATATCTGGAAAAACATGTCTTATTAATCTCAAATTGTCTATGTCTGAAAAAATGTCTTATTCTGCTCCTTGAATCCACTGTTTCATCATCAGTATGTGGTTAGCATGATTCATTGGTGGTGTTCTGGAACTGTGGTTTGTCTTTCTGTTGATTAGTTACTAAGTCTTTTAAAATTATTTGTCTCTACAATGTTATTGTTGTAAGCTAATAAATTATTCCCTTGGTTCTGTTAAAAAATAATAATATTCTATTTTAGTCATATACCACAGCTTGTTTAGCTATTCCCCAATTGATGGACAACCCTTTGATTTTCAATTACTTGCCACCACAAAAAGAGCTGCTGTAAATATTTTTGTACAAATAGGTTCTTTCCCTTTTTTCCCAATGTCTTTGGGATAGAGATCCAGCAGTGTTATTGCTGGATGAAAGGGTATTCACAGTATTATAGCCATTTTGGCAAAGTTCTAAATTTCTTTCCTGAATAATAATCAATGATTTGGGAGGATCTAGAGTTTCCCTTTTTCTTTTTCTTTTTTCTTTTCCTATTTTCTTTTTTCCCAATTACATATAAAAACGTTTTTAACATTTGTTTTTAAAATTTTTAACTTTTTAAAAGTTCCAAATTCTCTCCCTCCCTCCCTCCCTCCTTTCCTTCCCCTCTTCTTGACAAGGCAAGTAATTTGATATAGATTATACATGTTCAGTCATGCAAAACATATTTCCACATTACTCATGTTGTGAAAGAAAACAGAACAATAACAAAAAAGAATCCTAAAATATCAGCAAACCCCAAACTAAAACCAAATAAGAAAAATAAAGTTTAAAAAGTCTGCTTTAATCTGCATTCACACTCTGCCGGTTCTTTCTCTGGTAGCAGATAGCATTTTTTTTCATCCTAAATCCTCTGGACTTGTCTTGGATCTTTGTGCTGCTGATTTTAACTAGGTCATTCACAATTGATCTTTGTTACAATGTTGGTATTATTGTATACTCTGTTCTCCTGTCTCTACTCACTTTGTATCAGTTCATGCAAACTTTTCTAGGCTTTTCTGAAACCAGGCTCCTTGTCATTTTTTTTTTTTAGTGCAATAACATTCCATTACGATCATATACCACAACTTGTTCAGTCATTTCCCATTTATGGGCACTCCCTCAGTTTCCTTCAAAATCCTCTCAATTCTTTGCCACCACAAAAAGAACTACTGTAAATACTTGTCTATGTCCTTTTCCTTCTCTCTCTCTGTTTCTCTGACTTTCTCTCTCTCTCTCTCTCTCTCTTTAGAGAAAAGCAGATCAAAAAGGAAAAAAAAATGAGAAAAAAGCAAGCAAACAACAACAAAAAGAGTAAAAATGTTTTATTGTGATTCACAGTCAGTCCCCATAGTTCTCTTTCTGGATGTGGATGGCTCTCTCCATCACAAGTCTATTGAAATTGGATTGAATCGTCTCATGGTTGAAAAGAGCCAAGTTCATTAGAGTTGAGCATCACAATCTTGTTGTTGCTGTGTACAATGTTCTCTTGGTTCTACTCACTTCACTTAGCATCAGTTCATGTGAGTCTCTCCAGGCCTCTCTGAAATCATCCTCCAGTAAAGCTTTTTCAATAGCTCAGGGATGAGGAGATAGAAGTCTGCACCAGAGTGGTAGCAGTGGCAGTGGAGACAAGAGGGTGCATAGGAGAGATGTTGGGAAGGTAGAATTGGCAGGATTCAATAATGTGAGGAATTGAGGGTGATACTTGGGTCATGAGATTAGGGACTGAGAAAATGGTGACACCCTCAATAGGGATAATAAACTAGGCAGATGGCAGGGTTTGGGCAGAAAGATAATGGATTCAATTTTGGACATGTTGAGTCTTTTTTAAAAAAATATATATCTTTTTATTTACAAGATATATGCATGGGTAATTTTTCAGCATTGACCCTTGTAAAACCTTCTGTTCTAACTTTTCTCCTCTTTCCCCCCACCCCCTCCCCCAGATAGCAGGTAGTCCAATACATGTTAAATATGTTAAAGTATATGTTAAATACAATATATGTGTGCATACCCATAAAATTATTTTGCTGCACAAGAAAAATCAGACTTTGAAATAAGGTAAAATTAACCTGAGAAGGAAATAAAAAAATGCAAGTGGATAAAAACAGAGGGGTTGGAAATGCTATGTAGTAGTTCACACTCATTTCCTAGAGTTCTTTTGCTGAGTATAGCTGGTTCTATTCATTATTGAACAAATGGAACTGATTTGGTTCATCTCATTGCTGTAGAAAGCCACGTCCATCAGAATGGATCATCATACAGTATTGTTGTTGAAGTATATAATGATCTTCTGCTCCTGCTCATTTCATTCAGCATCAGTTCATGTAAGTTTCTCCAGGTCTTTCTGAAATCTTCCTGTTGGTCATTTCTTTCTTCCTTCCTTTCTTTCTTTCTTTCTTTCTTTCTTTCTTTCTTTCTTTCTTTCTTTCTTTCTTTCTTTCTTTCTTTCTTTCTTTCTTTCTTTCTTTCTTTCTTTCTTTCTTTCTTTCTTCTTTTTTATTATATAGCTTTTAATTTACAAGATATATGCATGGGTAATTTAACAGCATTGACAATTGCAAAACCTTTTGTTCCAACTTTTCCCCTCCTTCCCCCCACCCCCTCCTCTAGATGGCAGGTTGACCAATACATGTTAAATATGTTAAAGTAGAAGTTAAATACAATATATGTATACATGTCCATATAGTTATTTTGCTGTACAAAAAGAACCGGACTTTGAAATAGTGTACAATTAGCCCGTGAAGGAAATAAAACATGCAGGCGGACAAAAATAGTGGGATTGGGAATTCTATGTAGTGGTTCTTAGTTATCTCCCAGAGTTCTTTCGCTGAGTGTAACTGGTTCAGTTCATTACTGCTCTATTGGAACTGATTTGGTTCATCTCATTGTTGAAGAGGGCCAGGTCCATCAGAATTGATCATCATATAGTATTGTTGTTGAAGTATATAATGATGCTCTGGTCCTGTTCATTTCACTCAGCATCAGTTCATGTAAGTCATTCCAGGCCTCTCTGAAATCATCCTGCTGGTCATTTCTTACAGAACAATCATATTCTATAATATTTGTATGCCACAACTTATTCAGCCATTCTCCAATGGATGGGCATCCACTCATTTTCCAGTTTCTGGCCACTACAAAGAGGGCTGCCACAAAAATTCTTGCACATACAGGTCCCTTTCCCTTCTTTAAGATCTCTTTGGGATATAAGCCCAGTAGTAACACTGCTGGGTCAAAGAGTATGCATAGTTTGATAGCTTTTTGAGCAGAGTTCCAAATTGCTTTCCAGAATGGCTGGATGTGTTCACAATTCCACCAACAATGTATCGATGTCCCAGTTTTCCCACATCCCCTCCAACATTTGTCATTATTTTTTCCTGTCATCTTAGCCAATCTGACAGGTGTGTAGTGGTATCTCAGAGTTGTCTTAATTTGCATTTCTCTGATTAATAATGACTTGGAGCATCTTTTCATATGGCTAGAAATAGTTTCAATTTCTTCATCTGAGAATTGTCTGTTCATATCCTTTGACCATTTATCAATTGAAGAATGGGTTGATTTCTTATAAATTAGAGTTAATTCTCTATATATTTTGGAAATGAGGCCTTTATCAGAACCTTTGATTGTAAAAATGTTTTCCCAGTTTATTGTTTCCCTTCTAATGTAGATGTGTTGAGTTTTAAGAGGTTTCAGAACATTCACTTTAAGAAGGTCAACAGGCAAAGATGAACTCAAAGTAGAAAAAAGTTTAGGATTAGATAAAGAGATCTGAGAATCATCTGTAGAGAGATGACAATTGAATCTGTGGAAGCTGATCGCCAAACACAAAGAGTATGAAGGGAGAAGAGGAGGTCACAGAATATAATCCTGCGTAATACTTAGAGTTGGCAGATATCACTTGGATGAAGATCTATCAACAGATCATGAAAAGGAGCCATCAGACAGGTAGGAGGAAAACTTGGAGAGAACAATGTCTAGTAAACCAAGAGAGAGAAGCCTATTCAAGAGAAGAGAAGGATTAATAGTATCAAAAGCTGCAGAGAGATCAGGAAGAATGAGGCTTAAGAAAAGACCATTGAATCTCACCATTAGATCGTTGGTAACTTTGAAAAGAGAAATTTAAGTTGAATGATTAAGTCAGAAACTAGATTATAGACATTTTAAAAGGGGGAGGGGAAAGAAAATATGGGTACTGACTGTAGATGACCTCAAGGAATTGGCCTTGAAAGGGAAAAGATATAGAGGGTAGCTAGTGGGGATGGAAGGATCCAGTGAGGATTTATTTTTTACTCTTTTTTTTACCTCCTCTTAATAATATTTATTTTTCAATTACATGCAAAGACAGCCTTCGACCTTCATTTTAGTAAGATTTTGAGTTCCAAATTTTATTCCCTCCCTTGCTCTTCCCTCCCAAGACAGCAAGCAATCGGACATAGGTTATGTATATACAATCATGTCAAATACATCTCCACATTAGTCATCCTGAAAACGAATTTTTTAAAAAGTGAAAATAATATGCCTCCATCCCCACCCAGTTTCCATAGTTCTTTCTCTGGATGTCAATGGCATTTCCCCTAACAAGTCTTTTGGAATTTGAAGAGTCCTGAATGGTATGTTGGACAGAGAGAAACTGAAGAATCCATCCCTGAGGCAAGCAGGGAGAAGGCACTGATAATGAATAGTTTAGCTCCTTGGTTTCACCTACCCAAGTTATGTCAAACCTCTGAGGTCCATCCTCTATAGGGGTCTCAAGCAGCTTCACCTTGTCATGTCCTGTCAGAAATCCCAGTCATGTCCTTGAGGTTAAATTTTCCCTCTAAAATCTATTTAAAGCCATGCCATACTCACTGCCCTCCTTTGGGTCAGGCTGCCATAGCACTCTGCCTCGTGGTGTCTTTCTCCTTACCCCCATGCCATATGATCGCTCCTAACCCCACTGCTCCTCCTTATAGCTAACTAACTCTTTTGGGATACTACATCCCTTTCAGGATTTAGCCTGCCAGCTAAGGGCATGCCCCAATCTCATGGTGGGGGGTGTTCTCCTGGTCAATGGTAAGTCCTACTTGGGAACCTGTCCTTTCTACCATTAATTATTAAAACCCCTTCCTATGCTCTCCCAACTCTATTTCATATTTACCGCTCCCGGTTGTTGGAATCTTTACAAACTGCTAACTAATTAGAGTTGATCTAATCTTACAAGAAGATGTTTTGGGCAGAACCTGAAACAAGGTACTAAGTAGAACTGATTAGTACAATGCTTGTGTTTGCACCTTTACTCATTGGAGTTCACAAGTATGCCAGCTTCACAAAGTAAACTTTGTAACTTTGGGAGTTCACACCTCCCTTGAAGCTCTTTGGGCCAGAGAGCACTATGGGAGAAAACCCATAATCCCTCTCTCTCGTATCCCACAATTCCTCCCTCTTGTATAAAAGAAACAGACAGAGGCTCTCGGTGAGATTTCAGTGGAATTATGCCAGAAGTCCTCTCTCCGAGGAAAGGCAAGAGAGAATATATTCCACTTGGTTGGCTGGTCGCAGAAGAGAGTTCAGCTGGACTGGAGAGGAGCACTCTGGTGCAGACAGAGAGCACTTTGATAGATTTCACCGGAATGACATGAAGAGTGGAGCTGGCTGGAGGCTGAAGAAATCAGAGGCAGAGGCTGAAGGACAAAACCTTTGGATTTGGTGACATTCGGAGGGAGCTCTTGGAACCAAGCAGAAAGATAGGCCTCTAAGCTAACCGGGCTATATTGGAGATAATAAAAGATCTGAACTTTTATCACCTGGCTGTGTTTTGAGAAGAAAAAGCTCACCACACCCGGTATCTATTGTATCCCATCTATTCCTCTAACTAAATCTACCCTTTGCCCCAGAGAAAGGCCTTTGTGCATTCTTCACATGAACAAACTCCCAACTTTCGGGGTCTGCTATCATCTGGTGTCTACATCAGCCACATTGGAATTGTCTTGGATCACTGTATTGCTGAGGAGCCAAATCTATCATAGTTGACCATCACACAATGTTGCTGCATTGTGAGACGTTTGGGTTCTGCCCGGTGAGGATTTTTTGAGGGTGGGAGTGGCAAGGGAGGGAAGCGGTCAGTAGATGGGTAGATTAAATCTTAGTGAGAGAATGGGGATAATAGTGGGGGCAATCTGTTGGAAAAGACAGGATGGAATCGAGGTAGCAATTCCTAATTGGAAAAAGTGACAAATTCACAATGGCCATTCTCTTTGCCAAAAGGAAGATTTATTTAGGGGACTAATTTACAGACAAAATAACCGATAAAATAGGTACAATGAGTGACAAATATGAAAGTTGAGAGAGTGTACAGTTAGCAAGGGAAAAGATATATTTCCTAGGGGAACTTATAATTAACCACAAGAAAGGAAATGCTCGGTTAGGTGGGAGTAAGCCATGGACTGGCAGGTTAGACTAGCCAGAGTGAGTGAGAGCAAGGAGAAAGGCACTATTAAAGGGAAAGTACAATGAGGGAGAGAGAGAGAAGCAGATCTTTTTATGGGGGAAATGTAGCTTTGGGGGTTTGTCAGGGAGACCAGAGAGGTAAAGGTGGGAGATCGGAGGGAGGGTCAAAGAGAGAGGAAGGGCCAGGGAGCTCAAAAGTGGGGGAATCAAAGAGCCAGGTTGAATGTACCTGGCAGATCAGGTCCCCTGATATGCTAATCAGATTTGATGTGTTAATCAATATCTCAAAGGCTGTTTAAAGAGGCACTGAGATTGGAGGGATGGACAAAAGAGTTCCATCTTCACAATCACTCTATACCAACAGGATAGGCCTGAGAATTGGTTATATCTGATAACTTCTTCCTGACGGGGAAGAAAGTCAGTTCACATCAGTTCACGTCAGGATCATTTGTGCATGCGGATAGGTAAGGAGAAGGGCCAGGTCTTCATATGACCTTCATATGATCCAGGTGCTACCTCTTCTGATGTTTTATATGTGGAGCTCTTTTTCATATAGCCCATAGCTTTGTGATCTCCACAGTCTTCCCTTTCCCCTATGCTTACAGCTGCCCTGCTTCTCCCAGGCATTCACCCATGCTGGTCCCCGGGAACGTCCCATTTATCGCCTTCATCTTATGGCATTAGCTGCCTGCCCCTTGCAGTGTATCGCTGTGTTCTTCTGGAACCACTCAAAGATGATTAGTTGAGGATATATCTGAATCATTATCTCTAGCTATATGAGTCAGTCCATACTTTGGGTTCAAATGCCTTTATGGTATAATACTTGTTCATTGTGTTCTGGATTTTCTATAGTTTTTTGCTCCTTCTCCCTCCATCTATATGATCTTGTGGTTGGTTTATTTATCTGAGCTAAGCTTTTATTTCCCTTTGACCTTTTTGTCTTTCTCTGGAATTCCCAGTTGTTTGTCTGCTTCCCCTCCCTTCTCCCCTGGCCAGTGGAATTTCCCTTCCTTGATTTCCTACTTTATTTTGGCACTTTCCTTCCATCCACTTCGGTATAGACTCTCAAGGCTCCTCCTGTGAGGATGATTTTTACTGGAGTCTCTGGCCAGAGTAAACTTTCCTGGAGGGGAGGAAATGAACTGGGCTGAGTTTCCATCCTTTCTCTTGGGTAAGGAAATTCATTCTTCTAAACAATTCTATACTGCCTACATCTTCTGAATTCTCTCTTCCATTTGCATCCCTTTCCTTTCCAGTGGCTGAGCTGAATCAGTGTCTGATGACTCTTCTAGGAGGGCATAGGGTAGATGGGGGATGCTTTGTGTATTTTTAAATTATTTCTATTTTTATATATTTCTCAAGACAATAGTATCCCATCAAACCGTGACATGTGGCCCTGACAATTTTTTTTTTTAACAAGTGTCCTTTAAGCCTCTGATATCTTTTTCCTTTCTTAACTCTTCCCTCTCCCTGCTGGCTAGATCAGACACTCCTCCCTCTGGATTCCTCTACTGTTTCTGCAGTCTCAACGACATAAATCCTGAAATCAGCTTATTCTTTCCCCTTTTCAGGAAATGCTAGAATGCTTACCCTGGGAATTTAGTTTTCCAGACTTATTACCATAGTTAAGGCAACCATGATGTGGCTGGACCGTCTTCATTAAGATACCTAAGATGGGAACCCAGGCTTCTCCAGATTGCCTTTTGTTAATATCTTCAAGACAGTCTCAATATCTCAATATACATCTTTGTTATTTTTTTTTAAATTTCTTTTTTTAATTAAAGCTTTTTATTTACAAAACATATACATGGGTAATTTTTCCACATTGACCCTTGCAAAATCTTCTGTTTGACATTTTCCCCTCCTTCCCCCTAACTCCCTCTCCTAGCTGGCAGGTAATCCAATACATGTTAAATAGGTTAAAATATACGTTAAATCCAATATATGTATACATATTTATACAATTATCTTGCTGCGCAAGAAAAATCAGTACATCCTCGTTCTTGCCTTTATTTCCCCTCTTCTCTCCAGAAACTCCCAAGGTGATATTTCCCCTATAAAAGATGTCTGTGTGATGAAGATCTTTGCTAAGTGCTTTTCAGAACTAAGTCCTCTATGAGATACTCTCCCTCCTCATAGCATCTTCCCTTTAATGGCCTCTTTCTCGTATAGCTAACTTCGGGCAGTCTGCTAACCTCCCCTATGGATTTAACCTGCCAGTCAATGGTGTGTACTCAGGCCTCACGGCATATTCCTTCAACCACTCCTTCCCAACTCCTTTCCTTGGGAAAGCGATTGCTCTCGCCAATCTATTTCATCTCTACCACTCGGGCTCCCTCTTTTAGCTCATTTTGTCCATAACCTCTCCTCCTAAATCTATGTCCCTTTTGGCAAAGAGAATGGCATTTTGTATGTGTATTTGTAAACTGTGTATTTTGAGCCCTCCTCATCAGGGCTCCCGCCTCAGTTTGGTCCCCGAGGTCTGTCACGAGCTAACAAGCCTTTGTTCTTGTTTTAAGTGAGCCTGTCAAGCTAGGAGAAAGCTGCAGTAATCCCCCGGCCCCACCCCAGGGGCTGCTGCCCAGTCTTAAAGCACATCTGCTCACCTCTGTCCTTTCCTCTCCCAACTCCACCTGCTTTCGTTGTAACTTTCTCAAGTTTGCTCTCAAATGCAGTACACGTAGGGTATACCTGACGGGGGAGGCCGAAAGCACTCTAATGAACCTAATTGGCTTTTCTTACAATGGAGAGGACTAGTGCGGGAATACCCCCTCCCCTCCCCATCTCGGCCATCACCCTGGCTAGAACTCCCTACCTGGATGTTCTGGCCCGAGACCCACCCCCACCCCCACCCCCACACGTAGGTTTGTTCTATGGGAGACTATTATTGGCAAAAAGAGACCTTAAAACTGGGTCGGGGGTTATAGAGGCGGTGTGGATCCCCCTCCCTGAGGTCCCGGAGGGGTAAGAGAGAACTTAGTGGAAAGGAAAGGGCAGCGGGGGCAGAGAGGGGGGGGGGAAGGAAAGAAGTGGAAGGGATCCTTTGTGCCCCCTTCCCTCCTCTTTCTCCTCCCCAGTCGGCTATCACCCCTTCTCCGGTGCCCGAAATAAAGATGGCGCCACGTGCCAGGCGGAGGGCACGCTCAGGAGCGCGCGGGCCATTGTCATGTCGGGGCCCCGCCCCTCTTCTGACCTTCTGGGTTTCAGGGAGCTCCGAGGCGCGCGCCGGGGAGGCTCGAGCTCGCGGGCTCACGGGCGCGCGAGCACGCTCACTCTCTCGCATACCCGTCCCTCGGCACGCCCCCTCTCACCCCGCCCCGCCCCTCCGCGGGCACACATTCCATCCTTCTCCCTCTCTCTCCCTCTCTCTCCCTCTCACCCCCCCTTTCACCCCCCCCCCCCGCTTGTACACTTATACACACTTACACACGCACGCACCGTGCGCACCCGCCCCGCCTCTTTCCCCGGGCTCTCTTCAGCAGCCGGGGACCCATCCTTCCTCCCGCCTCCGGCTCCCCCAAAGCTGCCGCTTCCTCCTCCTATTAGTCCTCCTCGCCGGCCTCCTCCTATTTCCCGCGCGGTCCCAGCCCTCTGGCCCTCCCCCTCCGTCCCCCCAGCCCGTGATTATCTGGCGCTTCGCAGTTGCTGTAGCAGAGCCCCAACCCTGAATACGCTCGCTACCCACGGGCGCTTCCTCCGCCGCGTTTCCTCCGAGCTCGGGATGGGGTGCTTGCTGCTGCTGCTGCTGCTCGCCGGGGCGGCCCCCGGGGGCTCCTGGGCCTTCTACCTGCCCGGCTTGGCTCCGGTCAGCTTCTGCGAGGTGGGCAGAGAGATCTCCAACTGCAAGGTGAGCGCGACGGCTGCAGCCCAGACGGCAGAGAGGGCACGGGTGGGGAGCACACGGAACTGGACGGCCCCGCGCGGGATGGGATCGTAGGGGACGGGACGGGATGGCATGGGACGGGACCTCTCCACCCTGGACGGCGCTGCTGGTGATGGGATGGGACGGGATGTGAAGAGGTGTGACTGGACGGCAGCGTTATAGCTGAGCCCGGGACGGATGGGACCGCACTTCACGCAATGGGTGGGCCAAGATGAACAGGCACCGCGCGGGATGGGACCCGACGGGGCTGACCGGGACAGGGGCTCAGCGTCTGGCGATCCCGGCCCGGGAAAACCCGTCCCCTTGAACCTGTTGGGAGAAATCCCGAGGTGTACTTGGCCTCCCCAGTCTAGACCTTGGAGCGTATTCAGTGCTCATCCCTTCATCCTCCTTTTCTCGCCAGAGCCCTCTCCCTGTGCAAACACGCTGTGCCGCCCATGCCTGCCCCTCCTCCATCTGTCCCTCCCGGAATTGCCTGTGCAAACAGTGGCACTTCCCCCTGAGCCTCAGCTAGGAGATTTGTCCACCCAATTCCCTTTTTCTTGCGCCCCCCTCCCAGTAACTCTCCTGAACCCTCCGCTCTTCCCAGTGCTACTGCAGCCTAGTTCCCGGGACCACTCCAGCCTCTCCTAGACGACAGAGTGATCTCTCTTCGTTAGTCCCTTTGCAAACGAGAAAACAATGATGGAAACTCCGAGCTGGCTCTCTGTGTACTTCTAGAAGCATCGTCGATTATTTTTTGAGGGAATATCCCGAGGGGCCCATAGAGATAGCATGAAGGGACGGCTGAAATCAGGAGCGATTTTTCCCTTCGGTTTCATTATTCCTAACATCAAAGAAACCTCTCTATTTGGGAAACCAGCTTTTTGAGCCATCCCGCTGTGGTATCACAAGGGGCACCGCGGAGAAAGTTGACATCCCGAGACCTCCTAGTTACATGTGGGCACCCCCCTGACTGCTTACCCCTTTCCTCCCCCCCCCCCTTTTTTAGGCTTCAACCTGTAACCTTGGGAATCCTCTCCTGCCTGGAGACTGCTTAATGCAAGCTTGAGTTGTGATTGCTTTGGGCACCTGACTGCTAATTTCTCTGGCTAGATGGGCCACATTTAAATTCGAGTGCCCTCAGGAGGCAGTGCTGATTTCAGGTGGCCCATGTGGCAGAAGTCTGAAATTGTAGTCGAGAGGACTAGGCTTCCAGTGTCATTTCTGCCACTTACTGTTTGACTGACGTGGGCCAAATCCTTTACCTCCGGGCTTCAGATTGATGGAGTGAGGGCCATGTGGCAGGCACAGTCCTAGGCACTGGGGTTACAAAGACAGGTGGCAGGCTCTGCCACCAAGGAATTGACATTATATGTTGGAAAGGAGGGGGAGAGGTGGCTGTTTCAATATTTGTTGTCTCCTGAAGATACCTAGCACATACTCAGGTACGCAATCTAAATATACACATGCGTGTGTTTGTACTGGAGCACATGCACACACACACTGGAGAGGCAAAGACAATACTGAAACACCGTGGAGGGGTGATGTGTGTGTGTGTGTGTGTGTGTGTGTGTGTGTGTGTATGTGTGTGTGTGTGTATGTGTGTGTGAGTGAGTGACTTGGTTCTAGGAAATACTTTTTCTGGTTTCATCCTCCTGCCCCATTGGTGCTGGCCGGTGTCTAGATAGCTCCTACCACTTCCAGGGTTCTAATCAGGAGTAAGGCTGTGGATGGCTATCCTCTTAATATTAACTCACGGGTCCCTTAAAAATCACTTCTTAAATCACTTCAAAATCATTTCTTTAGGATTTAATCAGCTGTGGGAGGAAAGGGCAGCTAGGCAGTAAAATGGATAGAGGGCCTGGAGTTAGGAAAACCTGAGCTGAAGAAATCCAGCCCTAGACATTTACTAGCTGTGTGATCTGGGCAGCTCACCTCCCCCAGTTTGCCTCAGTGTTCTCCTCTGTAAAATGAGCTGGAGAAGAAAATGGCAAACCACTCCAGTTTCTCTGCCAAGAAAATTGCAAATGGAGTCCTCTTCACACTTGAACAGATAGCACAGCGAGAGCAACAGTTATACTCCTACAGCATGGAGTGAGGGGAAGGAAAGGAGACACTCAAGTCAACATTTATTAAGCACTTAGTTATGTGGGCACTATATTAAGCACTGGGAGGACAAATATAGGCAGAAAGGCTATGTTTGCCCGGAAGGAGGTTATATTGTGATGGGGGAAGACCACAGATGAAAGAGACCTGAAAAGCAGTTTTGGGGGTGTGTGTGTGTGGAGAAGTTGGGGAAGTTGAGTCCAGGGAAGAGGGAATGAATAAGCATTTAGTAAGGACCGAGTTGTGGGAGAAGCCCACCAGTTGGAATTGAGAGGGCCACCGGTGCTGGGAAATCTTCCCCAAGTGGGAGGGCCCTATGGCACATCCCCAACGCTGTGGAGGTGTGGGAGAGGGGGCCACCAGAGTGCTGGTGAAGCTGGGAGAGAAGTGAAGGAAATTAGCAGTATTAAAGAGGCATATGGGTAGGGAAACCATATGGCTGAGGCAGCTGCAGGGCTTCAGTGTCTCTTTTTTTCTCCAGAGAGTCCTTAAAAATTTTGTAGCATGGCGTGGGTGATGGCAGGCCACTCTGCTGTGGAGCTGGGCTAGCTCCTCATACAGCAGGGCTCTTATCTCAGTGGGTCATTCCACAGCCAGGCTGGGGCAGTGCTGGATGCTGCTGGTGGCCACCAACATCCCTGGGCTTCCTCTCTAATGAGCTATACTGGCTCTGCACTGGGAACATGAGAGTACTCCTGTGCTTTAATTTTTTTTTTGTTTATAATGTACATTAATTTTTAAAATTCCTTTTAAAAATTGTTTTCTTTTTTTCTGGTTATACTTGTACATTGTTTTTTTATTATTATTTTTTGAAATTTGGTTTTTTTCTGGTATACATGTACATTGATTTTTTTTTTATTTCTTTAAAAAAATTTTTTTTCTGGTTATACATTATATTAATTTTTTATTCTTTTTTCTGGTTATACATGTACATCCATTTAAAAATTCCTTTTTAAAAGCTGTTTTCTTTTTTCTGGTTATACATGGACATCCATTTTTAAAAATTCCTTTTTAAAAGCTGTTTTCTTTTTTTCTGGTTATACAGAAAATTTTTTCTACTCCTTTTTCAAAATTTTTTTTTCTGTTACATGGATATTAATTTTTTTATTCTTTTTTAAAATTAGTTTTCTTTTTTTTTCTGGTTATACATGTACATTGATTTTTTTAAATTCCTTTTTAAAAGCTGTTTTCTTTTTTCTGATTATACATGTACATTAATTTTTTCCTCCTTTTTCAAATTCTTGTTTTTTCTGTTACATGTACATTAACCTTTTATTTTTTAAAATTTGTTTTCTTTTTTCTGGTTATAAATGTACATTCTTTTTTTATTCCTTTTTAAAAATTGTTTTCTTTTTTCTGGTTAAACATGTACATTAAATTTTTTTTATTCCTTTTTCAAATTGTTTTCTTTTTTCCTGGTTATACATGTGCATTCATTTTTTTTTTTAAATACAGATTTCTTTATGAATCGTGTTGGGAGAGACTCCTTTGCTTTCTAAGTAAGATCCATGATCCTTTTCCTCAATTTAGGAGAAAACTTTATTCTTTGACCCCCTTCAAGGCTGGAGGTAGAAGGTGTCTAGCTCCTCCTGTTCCTCTATTTTTTTCCTAAATCCGAGCTAGATTCCTCGTTCAGGGGCTTCCCCTTGGCTTAATTTGCTCAATCCTGATGGAGTCAGTGAGATTTCTCTCGGGCTGCTTTTTGGATCCCGAGACAAAGGTAGCGATGAAGTCTGTACCTTAGAGGCAAGTTCATTGTCTTGCTGGCCACTTGTCTTTGATGGAGCTATTCGCGCCTCTGGGCCCTTTGTTAGCTGTGGAATACTTCCTTTGCTCTGGAAGCCCTTCCCCTTTATCTTACTATAGACTACCTCTCCCATACTCAAATTGGGCCCAAATCCGAATTGGGGTACAGCTTTGCATATAGAAAGAAACTTCTTGGGGTGTGGGGGGAGAGGGCTAGGAGGCAGTTTTGGGGACTAAGCCCAAAGATGGAGAGGTGATCCCCTTTCCTACTCATCAGCCAACATTTAGTGGATGCTTTCTAAAGGTTGCAGACATTATCTCCACGCTGATAAAAGTTGAAAGCAAAAGCCAGAGCTCTACTAGTGTGTCCTCTATCTCCTTACCTTTATTGGGAGCTGTCCCCGTGCCAGAAATGCACTCCACCCTCACCTCGGATTTAGAATCTTTCCACTGGGGTTGAGTGAAACATGTGAATTATAGTTGCCCGGATCTCAGATGAAAAGTAAGTGCTGGGAGTTCAGAAGCCGCCGGCGTCCCTCTCACCTCCTCCCAGATGCCGAGTACATTCCTCTGGGCCTGGAGAGTTTGTTTCTTGGCCAGAAATCAAAATAAAGCAGTTGTTGAATGATGGGGAAAAGACCACCTGGGGGGCGGCCATCAGAAAAAGCAATATTCGAGCCGAGCTTGGAAGGAAGCTAGGGATTCTGAGTTGGAGTGAAGAGGGAGGGCATTCTGGGCAAAGGGACGGTTTTGTTCAAAAGTAGAGAAATAAAGGGGGGATGTCATGTGAGGGACAGCAAGTAGGTTTGGATCCTAGAGTGCATGAAGGGAAGTAACATCTAATGAGTCTGAGGACAATAGGCTGGAGCCAGATTGTGAAGAGCTTTGGAGTTTGGCTCGGAGACTAAGCAATAGGGAGCCGAGGGAGATGTGTTAGTGGCCCACTTGGGACATTATAAGGGGATCAGACTTTTGAATGTTCTGCTTGTGAAAAGGTAAAAAAAAAAAGATTATCTGAGACCCTTTTGTTCACCCACTCCCAGGGCTCACAGGGGAGCCTGGCACAGAGTCCGGTGAGAAGATGAGAGTTTTGTCTGAAGCTAAAATCCAGGTTGGGGCGTTAAGATTCCCACTGGTCCTCCGTGTGGGCTCTTGGCCCTTTCTGAAAATGCACAGTCATTCCCTAGGTCAGGATGATGTTGTTATTGTTCAGCCATCCAGTAGGGTCCGTCTTGTCGTGGGTTATTTGGAAAAAGATACTGATTTGCCATTTCCTTCTGCAGTTCATTTTACAGATGAAGAAACTGAGGCAGGGCAGCTAAATGGCACCAGCCCCGAAGCCAGGAGGAACCGAATTCAAATTTGATCTCAGACACTTTACGTGTCCTAGCTGTGGGACCCCGGGCAAGTCACTTAACCCCAATTTCCTCACAAATCCCCAAAACATAACAGGAAATTGAGGCAAATATAAAGTGACTTGCTTGGGGTCCCAGAGTTCGTAATACCTGAGGTGGCATTTCAGTTCAGTTCTTCCTGATTCCAGGCCCGCACCTGGAGCAGCGACATGGGGGCAGCTATGTGGCCCCCACGGAGCCACTCCAGGCTAGAATGTAGCTGAGCCAGGGCCCCCATGGAGCTGCCCCAGGCCAGAATGTAACTAAGTTGGGGGGAAGCTGAGGAGGTACTGTGCCAGTTGAACAAACCCAGAGAACATAGTGTAGCAGCTTTCCCAGCAGGGAGCAGTGCATCTCAAGAAGCTCTGGTGAGGGGAATCGCCTTGGCCACATGTTCTTTGTGTGTGTGTTGGGGGGGGCATCTTTCAACGTTCGTTCTTCCCACTGTTTTTACTTATTTATTTTATTAATAATTTTTAATTTTCAAAATCTATGCAAAGGTAGTTTTTAACATTCACCCTTGCAAAACCTCCCACCGGGTTTTTGTAGCAGAATGGATTCTAGATTTATGGAGAGGACGGCTCGTCACTGCTATTAATGCCGTGCCATTTTAATAAATGCCTTTGCTTTGAGCTGAGTCAAACAGGTGCTTATTAAAAGTGAATCAACTGCTAGGGGCTCAGTGGCTATAGTTTGAGCACTAAGACCCCCCAGAGTCCTTGTGATTGAGTTTCAAAGTACTTCAGAAGGGACATTCCCCAAAGTTTTATCAGACTGAATGTTATCCAATATTTACCTCTTTTTTTTTTTTTTTTTTTTTGCTGAGGCAATGGGGGTTAAGTGACTTGCCCAGGATGACACAGCCAGGAAGTGTTAAGTATCTGAGGTCCAATTTGAACTCAGGTCCTCATGATTCAGGGCTGGTGTTCTATCCACTGCGCTACCTAGCTGCCCCCAATATTTACCTCTTTTCAGTCTGGCATATTTTTATATAAAACTCTGCTCGTGAGGATGTGCCATAGACTCCGACGTGGGCTACTGTGGCCTCCCATAGAACCCAACCATCACAGGCAGGCTGCAAAGTCTAACGAAGGAGGAACTTCCAGGAACAGCAGTTAAAGGTGCGGGGGAAAGGAGTGCAAAGAAGAGGCGGTAGGCTGATCTCAGGGGGACAGATGAGGATGGAGCTGGCCAGCCTCTCAGCGCCAAGAGAAAGGGAGAAAAGCCCCTAGAGTACTGAGTGGACCCTCTTGAGTAAGTCTGTGGGAGAATAGCGTGAGAGAAGCTGAGGCTGGGCAGCCATCCCCCCCCCCCCCCCATAGGTGTTTTATCTTTGTCATTACAGTATAGATGGGTTTTGTTCTGTTATCACAAGCTGCTCCCGGGCCATTTTCTTCATTTGTCACCTCCACGATACCTGTTACGAGACTGAGCGCCGGACTGCCACCGTGCAGTAACTCGCGGGAAGCCGGTGCCGAAGGGCAGCCCCTGCCTGCTCTCTGCCACCTAGCTGGGTACTGAAGAGAAGCTCTCCTCGGTTTACCTTTTTGGTTATATCATAGCTTGTTCAGCTCTAAAAAGAGTGATTTAGTCTAAATGGTCACCAGGATTCCTACTAGCTCTGCCATGTAGTGACTCTATATTGATGAAATGGAGAGGGAGCTGAGTGATATGCTGGGTACAGTGCTGGGCTTGGAGTCTCGCAGATATTTACTGGCTGTTTTAAACTGGGCAAGTCATTTTGCCTCTAGCTACCTTAGTTTCCTCATTTGTAAAATGGGGAAAATAATAGCACCTCCCTCCCAGAGTTTTTGTGAGGATCAGATGAGATCATTTTGAAGCCCTGAGCCCAGTGTCTGGCACATAGTAAGCCCTGCATACATGTTAGCCATTACCTATTATTATTATTATTATTATCATTATTAAATTCTTCCTCAGACACGCACTAGCTGTTTAATCCTGGGCAGGGCACTTGGCCTTTCTGAGACTGGGCTTCTTCGTCTGTAAGACGAGGGGGCCAGAGCACACGGCTCCGCATGTATGAGGCTGCAGTGTTCTGTGGTTCTTGGTAGCATACTCACGTACGTGAAGCCAGTGGGCCGGAGCCCCTCGCACGGTGACATTGCTTTGTTTTTGCCTCTCTCTCCCCTCGTCCCCGGTCGTACGTTAGATTGTGACTGCCCTCTTAGCTCGTGAGCCAGGTGAGTCCGGCCTGACCCCCTCCGTATGATATACCCCGAAGACTGGATTTTCAGTCTTTTTAGATTGTGGAGCAAGGAGGAGAAGGCTGCGAGGCAACCATTTCAGTGCTAACCAGAGGGATGCATCTGCTGTCTCTGCCGTTTATAAATCAGAGTTTGGCCGATTGCAATTCACAACGAAGTCCCTCATTGCTCATCTTTCCCTAAACTGTGTTTGATGGCTATAGCATGCTGTTTCTAATTTAATAAATCAATACATTTATTGTATTTTTTCTTTTTGAAAAATTTATTTTTTTTTATGAATCACATTGAGAGAGAAAAATCAGAGTAAAAGGGAGAAAACACGGGAGAGGAAAAACAACAGGGAAAAAAGAAGTGATCATAGCATGTGTTGATTTCCATTTCGACTGTATTTTTATTTAAAGACCCATAGCTCTTTTGCCTTCCTGTGGTATCCACGAGAAGGTTTCTCTGCAGTGAGTGAAGGTTTGTCTTGTTATTTTATCAGCGCAGATGTGTGCTGGGCTTTCCTTTCCGAAAGGCGTGTGCCACTGTGCAGATGCGTAAAGCCGGTGACTTAAGGGGCCATTTCTTTGGGTCAGAAGAAGCGCCCCGCTTTACAAAATAATTTCTCGCCACGTTCTTTTGCAAGTAGACAGCTTTCCAGGTGCGTGAAAAATAGAACGCCTTCTGCTTCAGTTTTGTAAGGGAAAGAGAGATCTGCTTTTTAGTCACCGTGCCCCTTCCCTCTTCACTTAGCCAAACATAGCTACCTGTTCCTTCGGTGCAGGGCTCTGAGAGGTTTTATGTTAAAATGATAGAAAGATTGTGGGGCAAGGGGAGGAGTGATGGGAGGCAGCCATTTCAGTGGTAACTAGGGGGATGCATCTGCTGTCTCTGCTGCTTATAAATTATAAATTAGTTTATAAATTAGCTTCTACTAGGCGAGGAGAGCATTTCTGTTATTTCACAGAATGAGCCGATCCCTCTGTTCTCTACCTTTCTGATGCTCTGTTCTGTAGGCTAAGAGCCTCCCCTAGTGCCTCATTGAGATGCGGAGGTGATCCGACTTCCTCGGCTCTTCCAACGGGGAGGATGAGATGTGGCCACGAGGGTCTCTGATACGATCAGAGTGCCCGGGTCTGGACCCCCGTACGGTTGGCGGCTGAGAACGAGGACGGCCGAGGACGGGAGCCCGTGGCTGGCGTGGCCGTAGCCGTTCTAGGAGACAGTCTGAAATTGTTCGGGAGCTCGTGTTCTGTGGTCAGGGAGGGAATCTATTCCCTTGCTCGGGAATCTATTGATTTTTACTTTAGACAGAGGCAAATTTATTTTTACTTTACTCAAGACCTCCAGAGCCATGGAATCTAATCCTCATCTGAATAGGATAATAATAATAATAATAATAATAATAATAATAATAATAATAATAATAATAATAATAGTATTTCTGTAGCAACTTAAGATTTAAAGTACAACGCTGTGGGATAGGTGCCTGTGTTATCCCCATTTTACAGATGGGGAAACTGAGGCTCAAGGACTAAGGGATTTGCCCAGTGTCACACAACTAATAAATGTTTGAATGGGGCTTAGAACGTGGGTCTCTCTGACCCTTAAGTCCAGCACTCTCTCCACTAGACCAGAGGGATCAGATCTCTGACCCTGGGGTCACATGCAGGTATGACGTTACCAAATCTGCCTTGGATGATGTGACGGGGAAATATTGAACAAAATAAAGAAAAAATATAGGAAGACATAGCTAATGTTACTTTTAAAAACTAAATCAGTATGCAGCCTATGGGGGATCCTTAGAACTTGTATATATACAGTTGTTGGGGTTTTTTGGGGGCATGGAGTGACTTGCCCAGGGTCACACTGCAAGTGTTGAGTGTCTCAGACCAGATTTGAACTTGGCTCTTCCTGACTCCAGGGCCAGTGCTCTAGCCATTCTTCCACCTCCCTGTCCCCTTCGGTACAGTTTAATAGCCTCCACTTGTGTTTGCCGTGGCCTCCACTTGTGTTTGCCGTGGACTCCATTGTTCTAAGCCATCCTGCCTCAGCAGAGCCCACCCTCCAACATCCCGGATGGGGCCTTCAGTTAGTCTCTGCTCAAAGACCCTTTGGGACAGTTTGAATCGGCAGAAAGTTTTCCTCATATCGGACTGAAATTCACCTCTTTGAAAACCTCTGCTTCCTGGTTTTGCCCTTACGAGCCAATGAATGCCTCTTCCCTGGGGCTGCCCTGCCAACACTTGAAGACAGCTTTTCTGTTCTTCCCTCCCCCCACCCCTCAAGCCTCAACATCCTCATCTGTAAAATGAGCCGGAGAGATTAGGACTTGACTGACATCACATGTAAATCGTGGTGTTGAGTGTCTAGCTCCTGGTTTTTTCTGGTGCACCGGCATCGTAGTCCTCAGTCACCATCCCGAGAGGCTTGGCTGGCTGGCTTCTTAACCCCCAGAGTAGGTTAGAAGGCACATAGGGAGTGGAAGGGGTAGGGTAGGGAGGGCAGGGGAAGGCTGGAATCAGTCACCATGACAGCAGCATGAAATTATGGCCAGCAGCAAGAGCAACTTGATAAGTGGCCATAGCTTACAGAAGGTATGGCTCTCAGGGGCTATTTAACGTAAGAACAAATAAGCCCACGGATCACACTGGCTTATGAAACAAACGTGTGTGTGCACACACAAGCCTTACTCCATGCTAATTGGGCTTCAGCAGGTTAATTTTGAGTCACAACGAAACTTCCAGGTTTTTTGTTCTGAAATAAATGCCAAGCAGAGGTGAAAGTGGAAAGATAGCCGTCTGAGAAAGGTAATGTGGACCGGTGGCTCACTAAGCAGAGAGGACAGAGATTTCAACCTGCACTCCTCCATCCTCCTGTCACTTAGCCTCCGAGGGTTCTTGGCGACTCTTTGTAAGATTTGGATGTTGCAGAGACATCCGATGATCTCCTTCGGTAGGGGAAGCTTCCTCATCCGGAGGACCCTTTATCAGTGAAATGCCAGGTCCGTTCCCGGCCCTACGAGTCCAGATGACTAAAATTGGGCCATGGTCTGTTGCTCCTTAAAGCCATACGCTGCAGTTCCCGGAGACGTTTACTTATCTCGAATACCTCTTTCCCCACAATGATGGATAAATGGTAGCAATAGGTCTGATTGTCCTGAAGTTAATTCAGGCTATTTTTCTACTTTCCATTATCAATAAACATCTTTTCATTTTTCAGCATTTAATAGAGCTCTTTGTGAACAGACTGGATTCGGTGGAATCAGTTTTGCCTTATGAATATGATGCGTAAGTATGGCGTAAATAATCAGTGTGGTACAGCTCAGCATGTGAAAATGTGCCTTATCTCTTATCGGGGCATCCAAATGACAGTGTTTCTTCATCTGAATGTAATGGTAACCTTGGAACAAAGGAAGTCGTGAGGGCAATCTCAAGAGCCTGTGCAAACACAAATGCTTGGCCGGGATTTCTAGAAAGTGACTCTCTGTATTTGCCCTTTCTCCAGAAGGTTAATTATAAAGTGATTTATAAACATTAGTCCAAGTTCTAAACAATTCTGGAAAATGTTGGGTTTCTTTCCAAAATGTCATCATTATCCTTAAACCTTTTTTAAAAGAGCACTTTCTCCCCTAGCACCTGATATGGGAGTATATTCAAAATACTTAGACTGTTGGTTATCAGCTTCGATTATATGTGATCAGGCATTTAAGAGTAGTAGCTGTTCACGTGAGCTATTCAGAATGCCGTAGTTGCATTTCATGGCACGTGGGTATGTCTGATTTACATTTTTCTTGGCTTTTTTGTGGTCTCTTTGGTAAGCTGGTTGATTGGAGGAGTGGGGAGCAGGGGGGACTTTGGAGTTCTTTTCCCTTATCGATGGGGACTGATAGTTATCTTTTCTAAGTTTCATCCCTAGAAATTAGTGTACATTTAAAACTTTCTTGGGATTTGTCATTTGGGTACTGATTTTCAAGCTTATCTTGGAAAAGAAAGAGGCCACCTGGAATTCTAGAGCCAGACCAGCTCAGTCTTGGTGTTAAAGAAATTTGGGTTCTAGTCCCACCCCTGGCACAACCCTGCTGTGTGACTCTGGACGATAGATACCCTTGATGTCTCGGTGCTCTGGGCAACTCGGAGAAGTTGGTGATCTGCACTGGTAAAAGGAATTTCCTCATGTTTTTCCCCAGTGAGATCACAGATCTAGACCAAAAAAGGGGGAAAAGTATTTAAATGTTTATTGTTTTATTAACTGGGAATAGGATGCTCATACTGCTGCTCCAGTGCCTTTAGATGACAGTGCAGTGTTTTTTTTTCTGCTCCAAAATACAGTTCATCCTGAAAAATAGGAACCCGTGCAGTTGTTCTAAAACTAGGTTTTAATCTTGTACCACATTTGTGGAGTTGTCAAACTCAGACATCAAGGATAAAGACCTACCTATTATATTAATGAGATCTTTATAGATCTTTGAAATTGGCAAACTGGTTTCTGCAGTCGTTTTAAATGAATGCTGTTATCCGGACTCTTAAAAGTCAATTTTATTATTGTCACAGAGTGCTTTGGTGTTTCTATATAAGATCATATTTTGGAGACTGGAGAAACAATCAATCAAGAGTCTTTAGGGTAGAAATTTCGAGTTAGTAAAGCAACTACTAAGTCTATTGGAGGGAATCTAGGTGAATTGAAAGTCTATGTATCTTAAAGATTTTCTTTCTTGATTTTATATCTTAGTGGAATTTCTCTTTTCCAGCTTTGACTTTTGCAAAGATTCAGAAGAAAAAAGGCCTTCGGAAAATCTTGGCCAAGTGCTGTTTGGAGAGAGAATAGCGTCATCGCCATACAAGGTTATCTACCCCATCCTTTGAATCTTTTTTGAAAGATGAAGCCTCTCAAAGCCTCCTGCTCCTGCCCGACAGCACAAAGTCTCTGTTCACTTTCAAAGGAGCTAGAAACCAATGTCGTTAATGTCATTTAAAGAAAGCCATTGAATTATTGGCCGGCCGCTTCTCCCCAGTACCATTAGCGATACAGCAATGCTGTTTTCTTTCTGAACTTTTAATCTTGTCGTGGGAGGGTTCTGCCTTGTACCTTTCTTCGACAAAACAGTACAGGAGAGCACGATTCGGTCCCTGCCTCCTTGCAAATGAGATGGGGAGGGAGATGGGTGCTGAATGGGTGTTTCCCTGGTCCCTTAGGGTTACTGCATGGTGGGAGGGAGGGGCTACTCTGTGACCTTGAAAGGCCCTTCAGATGCTGACATCCTTCAGTTTTAAAACTGTACAATCAGAGATGGTCAGATGATAACATCGTGCCAACGGCCAAGCGGGCCGTCCTCTCGGGGGCCCGGGGTTTGGTAGGACCGCTCAGCCGAGCCGTGCAAGAGAGCCAGTCCGAGGTAGCTGGACCGCAACCATCTCACACAAAGAGGATCTTTCTCGTTGTTGCAGTTGGTGCAATTTCAGAATGCAGGCCGCCTCTACCTAATGTGGTTCATTAGTTCCACGAGAATGCCATTTATGTCTGTGCAGTAAACAATATGGCACCAATAACCAAAGTGATGCTTGGCTCTCTTGCCGCTCTGGGGTCCAAGTACCCTCTCGGAGCGCTGCCACTTACTCACTTTGCAGCTGGGTAGCCGAGCAGGAACAGCATCGGGGCCGGCTTGTCGTGTGCTCACGCTCTTGCCAGGAGGTGAAGTTGATTGAGGCAACGTTTGGGGTGGCAGAAAAAGAGAGCGAAAAGCCCTACTGTACCGTCCCTTTAGCCTTGTTTGGCGTTCAGGTGGTTAAGACCCTGAGTTGGCTCTATGCCCCCAAAGTGCCACCCTTATCATCTCTCTTAGGTAGCCATATTCTACCCAGTTCTCCCCATGTTCTCCCCAAGGTCAGCATTATAAATGGCCTCAAGTGACTTTTGGAAAACTCACATAATTAAAGAACGTGAATTATTTGGTTTACTTCCTAGACCACGAGAGAGACTTAATGCATTTGATAAATATGGAGCAGATACGTCTCCATTTAGATTCTGCATTAAAATGGAAAGGAGAAATAGTTTGCTGGAAAATTGTCCCCCCTCCATAACAGAGTGTTTATTGTTTGATCTTTAGTTTATAAAATGTAAGAGGAAGATTTGATAAATCTCTCATACCTTTTCTTTTCTTTTCTTTTTTGGGGGAGAAGTTTACTTTTAACCATGAAGAAAAATGTGTGAAAGTGTGTGTAAAATCTTACGATCCCAAAAACGAGAGTGAAAAGAAGAAGCTGGCCTTTTTGAAGAAAGGAATACAGCTGAACTACCAGCACCACTGGTGGGTTGGCACCTAGGGGAAGGTGACGATGTTGCCCGGCTCCTTGGGCTTAAGGGTGCTTTTACAGATGACCTAATTTGGGAGATTGTGGCTATTTCTACAACTTTGATTTTCACGAGAGAAAATGAGAAATCCTTTCATTTCAGAGATATGCTTCAAAATGTTTGTTAACATTTTTTATTCCTTTCTTTCTTGCCCTCAGGATCATCGATAATATGCCAGTAACGTGGTGCTATGATGTGGAGGATGGACAAAAGTACTGTAATCCGGGATTTCCGATAGGATGCTTTGTCACCCCGAGCGGTAGAGTGAAAGATGCTTGTAACATTAACGTAAGTGTAGCAGGCGAGCTTCCTGCGAGGTTGAGGCCTCTCGCCCACTCAGCGCCGTTCCCGATAACAACCGACACTTTTTGAGCATTATATCTTTTAAACAAACTACTTAATAATTCCTTTTAAATAAGACTGAGATAGGAGCTGTGAGTGATGAGTAGGCCAAGAATTGTGAGTAATAACCGAATTAAAGGCAGAAACCCGGTTATCATCCCCTTCTCTCTTGGCAAGGTTATAATATTTTGTTCTGAAGATATTTCTTTGAGTTTAGCAACAAAATGTTATTAAGAACATTGTAGCAGGAGTCAGGAGACCTGGATTCTCATCCATTCAGTGCCCTGCCACTAAATTACCGTGTGCCCTTGGGGTGAATCACTTTGATGTATCTCTTTTCAAAAATTGTTATCCCTGTCCAAGGGCAGCGGATGTCTTATGCTTGATATTCACTCATTCATTCATTCAACAAAAGCTTAGTAGGCAGCTAGGTGGAACAGTGAGACGGCGGGATGGACTCGGGAGTCTGGGAGACCAGAATTTGAATCTCAGCTCCCATACTTATTATCTGTCAGCTTCCACACTCATTATCTCTGTGATCCCGGACAAGTCACTTTGACTCTTTTCAGCGGCAGGTTTCTCATTTGTAAAATGGAGCTGACGATAACCATCTGTGTTAACGTATGAGGGTCAAATGAAATAATCGGTGTGGCCTGTTTTGCAAACCTTTGTAGTGAGTGGCCCAGTGACTGCCATGTGAAAGGCATTATTTGAATGAGTGTAGTATGTCAAGCCAGGGTTAAGGGCTGGAATTATGACTTCATCTGAAAAAGAAACTCCCTTTACCAGTGCTGGGGAGTGCCTTCTCTGCAACTCAAAGCACTTGTCCAGGTTCATTATAGCCAGGATGTGTCGGCAGCGGGACTCGCACCTGGGTCTTACTGGTGCTTTTTGCAACACCATGCTTCAACTAGGCAGTTGGATGGTACGGTGAATAGAGCACTGGGCCTGGGGTCAGGAACATCTAAATTCAGATCCAATTTCACACGGGTATTAGCCGTGTGACCCTGGGTGGGTCGCCTAACCTCTCTGCCTCAGTTTCCTCATCTATAAAATGGAGATAATAACAGTGTCTATCTTGCAGGATTGTTGTGAGGATCAAATGAAACTACTTCTAAGGTGCTTAGCACAATGCCTGGCACGTAGTAGGCACTCTAGAAATGCTTATCCACTCTTTCCCTCCCTCTCATTTAATGCTAGCTTAAAGAAATTAAGCGAATAATCAGTTGCAGAGAACATAGTGGGAAAACAACAGTGAGGGGTATTAGAAGGCTTAGAAGGGGGCTCCTTCCCCCGAAGTCTGTGAACTGGTTTGCAAACCCTTTGGAAGGATGTTCTTGTCATCTGATGGGCTTCCTTGGGAATCCTCGGGATCTTGCCTTCTGCCTTCAAGATTCTGGTTCTCAGCAGGGGTCCAGAGGTGTCCCATGACACTAAGAAGATTCCGCATTCCTATGGTAGAGGAATTAAGGAAGTAATCGGGTCCACAGCTAGAGCTCAGTGTCTGGGGGCCATGGAGCTTTTAACTTTCTGCGGCACAAAGGAGAGTCCCTGTTTCACGGGGACGAGCTAGCTGCCGGTTTTTGTTCCGTTCCCTGGGTTCAGTGCCAGGTGTAGAGTTAGGGAAGACCCGAGTTTGAATCCTGACTCTGAAACTTTGTGGTCGGATGGCAAGTCACGTCACCTCTCAGAACCTTTGCCCACTTGGGGACAGTGAGACCTGTGTCACCTTCCAAGCCCTAGAGAAATGAGAGTTTGATTTGGGTGACTTTTGTCTGCCCCGCTCTGCTCTCTGCGCTGATATCCGTCACATGCAAAAACCTTATTGATTCTTCCTTCCTTGTTTTTGTTCTTTCTTGGCAGACCGTGAAGGCAAACATGAAAGGCTTCAGAGGGCAGTGTGGCAACTTAGGGCACAGGGCTTATTTTCTTCAATAAAAATATTACATTCTGTTGAATGTGTTCTGCACCTTGGCTCTTAATAAGGTTAAAGCTGGAAGTGATTTTAGACATAATTTAATTTATCTGCATGGTTTCTTCCCTCCCCCTTCTTCTTCTTCTTCTTCTTCTTCTTCTTCTTCTTCTTCTTCTTCTTCTTCTTTTTTTTTTTTTAATTTTTAGCAGACTCTATATCCATGGAATAGGCAATTCGAATAATTTGCCCTTGCTAACCAGTAGGGAACCCGAGGGGAGCTTAGGGCCATAGCCAGAAAGCTGTAAACTATGACCTCTGCCCCAGCCATTGAAACCAATGAAAGCCTGGGACAAATCCTTGAACAGAATGTCCCCAGGCCTGGAATGCCCCCCCCCCTCATTTCTGCCTCCTGGGCTGCCTTCTAGGCTCAGCTTACATGTGAGGAAGCCTTTCTTGGTCCCTCTACTGATCCACTCTCTCTTTTCTCTCTTTAAATTAACTTCTTTTTCTATCCCCTACTACAGTCCTTCTGAAGGGATGGGCCACTGACTCAGGGGGTCTGTGACATCAGAACTAGTCATCCTAAGATTTGCGATATTTTTGTTTTTTCACATGATCATTATCAATAGATATAATCCATGTAAACAAAAATTGCTGGGGGGCATCCTCAGTAATTTTTAAGACTATTCCGGGGGTCCTGAGACTAAAAAGCTTAAGCTTTGGGCTGCTAGGTGGCACTGTAGTGGATAGCTTGCTAGGTCTGCATTCGGGAAGACTTATTCATCTTTCTGAGGTCAAATCTGACTTCAGATAATTATTGGCTGGGTGACCCTGGTCAAGTCACTTCACCCTGTTTGACTCAGTTTCCTCATCCGTAAAGCGAGCTAGGAAATAGCAAACATTCCAATATCTCTGCCAAGAAAACCCTAAGCTAGAGAGTCAGACATGACGGAAAATGACTAAATCGTGAGGTTATTCAAGAAGAATGGAACCTCCTTGAAGGCGGCAGGATCTGGGTTTTTTTTTTTATTAGAATAGTGCCATTCACATAATAAGTGAGTAATATTCATTGATTTTTAGTTTCAGATAAAAGGGTCAGTTTGGTGACTTTGAAAATTTCAGCTCACTTTCTGTTGCTCTTGGCAACACATAAACCCCCTTGGGGGAAATAATGGGGAAGAAAAAGTAAGATGTGTTTCAGAGCAAGGGAAAATGAGCAAATGGAGAAAATTCATGAATAAATAAAATAAAATCCTTCCAAAATAAATAAAAATTCACAAAGCTTTATTAAGCACCTTTTGTGTGGGAGGCACCATGAGGGATGGTGGAGAGTACAAAGGCAAGACAAAATGAATCCCTGCCCTTAAGGATCTTGTGTTTCCCTGAAGAAGAACAACTTAGAAATAGGTAAACAGAAGAGCCCCAATTTGAGGAGGCGGGAGAGAATGGTTAGGCATAAGAGGGTCAGGAAAGATTTCCAAATAGGAAATTGCACATTAACTGAGGCTTTAAAGGGAACTTGAGATCCCAAATAGTAGAGATGAGAAGCAAAGGCACTACAGGACCAGGAGACAAAGGTGTGGTGATGGGAGATGGAATGCTAAGTTCAGGGAACGGCAGTGAAGCTAGTGTGGTTGGAGCATTGACATTCTGAATAATGTACACGGTAAGACCAGAGAGAGGTAACCTGGAACTCAATTATAAGGGGCTTTCAATGCTAGGGCAGCTGGTTGTATTTTCTTCTAGAGGGCATAGAGAGCCTCTGAAGGTCCTAGAATTGGAGAGGAGCATGGTCAGTCTTTTTTTAAAATTTAATTTATTTTAATATACATTGCTTTATGAATCATGTGGGGAGAGAAAAATCAGAACAAAAGGGAAAAACCACGGGAGAGAGAAAAAACAAAAAAGTGAAAATAGAGTGTGTTGATTTACATTCAATCTCCTCAGTTCTTTTTCTGGTTGCAGATGGCATTTTCTATCCAAAGTCTATTGGGATCACCATGGATCACTGAGCCACTGAAAAGAACCAAGTCTTTCATAGTCTGTCATTGGCAACATTCTTACTGTCATTGTGTACAATGTATTCCTGGTTCTGCTTGTTTCTTTCAGCAACAGTTTGTGTAAATCTTCCCAGGCCTTTCTATAATCAGCTTGTTCATCATTTTTAGAGAATAGTAGTATTCCATTACCTTCATGTACCACAATTTATTCAGCCATTCCCCAACTGGGGCATCTACTCAGTCTCTAGTTCCTTGTACAAACGAGCCGCTACAAACATTTTTGCACGTGTGGGTCCTTTTCCCTCCTTTATGATTTCCTTGGGATACAGATCCAATAATGGTACTGCTGGGTCAGAAGGTCTGCACAGTTTGATAGTCCTTTGGGCAGAGTTCCAAGTTGCTCTCCAGAATGGTTGGATCTGTTCACAGTTCCACCGACAATGTAGCAGTGTCCCAGTTTTCCCGCATCCCCTCCAACATTCGTCATTTCCTTTTCCTGTCATCTTAGCCAATCTGAGAAGTATAAAGTCATACCTCAGACTTTTTTTTACATTTGTATTTCTCTAATCAATAATGATTTAGAGCATTTTTATATGACTATAGATGACTTTCATGTCTTCATCTGAAAATTGTCTATTGATATCCTCATGGTCAGTCTTATGTTAATGGAAGATTGCCTTGGTGACTGGAAGGATGGTGGACAGAGAAGGGAGAAGCTAGAGGCCAGAAATCCCATTTGGAGAGTGTCACAAGACTCCAGGCAAGAGGGGATGAGTGGAGAGGAGGAGAGATTGTGGAAGGTAGCAAGACTTGGTGTCTGATGGGATATGTGGGAGTTGAGCATAATCATCCCTGTTAGAAACCTGAGTGACTGGAAGGGTGATGATGTGCCCAATGGAGCTAAGACTGTTTGGAGGAAGGGGTGGATGGGAAGTCCTGAGTTCTGCTTCAGACATTCTCAGCTTGACATGCCTTTGGGACATCTATGTGGAAATATCCAACGGATAGTTGGTGATGTGGGACAAGAGCTCGGGGAAGACACTAGATAGATATATAAGTCAGAGACTCATCTGCATAGAGGTAATAAAATGAGTTCTTGGCAGCTAATACAATGTCATTGCTGAGAGTGAGAGAAAAGCAGAGGGCCTAGCACAAATCCCTGCGTGAGAAGCACAGTTCTGGTCAAAGGAATGGGTAATGACCTAGCAAAGAAGACTTGGCAGTGGTAAAATAGAAAGGGAGGAGAGGAATAGAGGGAGGAGAAGGTGCTCAATAGCATTGAATGCCATAGAGAGGTCTGGAAAGCTGAATGGAGACTAGGAAGATATGATTGGATTTGGCCTCCCTGGAGAGAGCCGTTTCAGTAGGAGTGGGGAGGCTAGAAGCTAGGTTGCTAGGGGCTGAGAAGTGGGTGGAAGCCGAGAAAGTAGAGGCAATGGGTACATGGGGCCTTTTCTAAGAACCTGAACTGTCTGAAATGGGGCTTTCTGGTGCCGCAATAGGTGTTTGGAAGACTAAATCCAAGAAGGACAAACTCGGGGGGTGGCTCAGAGGTAAGAGTGCTACTCAATAGCTTTATTAAATGATTTCCTTACTTCAAAAGACCCCATAATTTCCTTGGTACAGGTATTCCCTACCTCAAACCCTGATGTTACCCTTCTTGATTTAGACATTCTTTGTTAGCTGTGGCCAGCCTTCTGGTAATGAGACTCCCATGCCTTGGCTGGTCCTTGGATGGGTGGGATGAGTTAGGACAGGACACGGTGCAGTCCCAGGAGTCTCTTTCGCTGGGGCGACTGTCTTGCAGAGTTTGTTTTTGTGTTGGCAGGTAGCCTTTAAGAGCCCAGGGTCACCTCTACGCTACATTGACACTTTAGAGTGGGACTCTGGTGGAGGAGCTGTAAATTGCTGACATGAAATGGCCATCATTAAAACCAGCCACGATTGGCAATTATCACCTCCTTCAAATGTCCATTGCTCACTTGTCCTCTCCCACAGGGAAAGGAGAGAGGGAGGAGATGAACAATATATCTGCTTAAATGAAAATGAAGGTTTGGGTTGGTTTTTTTTTTTTTTTTTTGGTCCAAGGCTGCTCATTTCTGTGAATTTGTTTTTAGTAGGAAAACCAGCACAATTTCGGCATAATGTCGGGATTTGCCCAGAGGCAAATCAGTGGTCGAATCGGAGAAGGCTTGTCATTGGGGAGACAGCCAGGTTTGGTCATGGTCCCTCACACACTGTATGAGTACATATAGGAGAAAGTGTTTAATATAGTAATTTAAGCTAAATTAAAATCTCTCTTTATACATCTGTCTTGTTTATGAGTCAATACCATTTCAAAGTTACAGCAATTTTCTTTCATGCACTTGTGGCTTTAATGTATTCCTATTGGCGCCTGCACGTTGTGTTGGCGCAGTAAGGAAGCCACGGTGGCAGAACTGTGGGGTCCATGAGCGATAGCTCTGAGGATCACATCAGCCCGCCTCACTCGGAACCCGCCTAGAGGCGGCGGATGAAAGCGGGCAGGGGGAGACCAACCCCTTGGGCAGGTGTTCTCGGCTGTCTCATCATCCCCTCGTTTCAGAGTCATCAAGTGAGACGTCTTTCAGACTGAGTGACGTAGTGGCAGAATGGTCCTTGTTTGTCTGGGTCCTATGTTGTACATTTGCCCATATCACCAAAATCTTGTGTCCAGGGACCACTGAAGGACTTGGGTGGTTATAACTGTCACTAACTCAGCATGTTGTGAACCCTGCCCCGCCCCCCCCCCCCCCGAACTTCCCTCTCCCCTTTCCATGTTCTCTTTGAAAGCTCTGTACCTGAGGTCGTAGGTCACAGCCTGGTCACTCTTTTTCAGAAATCAGTGGCCAGGAGATAGTTCCATGAGCAAAACTTGCATTGCTCCCTCCTTTACGGTTCTAAATGGCACTGCATTCCTTCATCCCTCCTCCTGTGCAGTTTAAAAATTACTTCTGTCTCTAGGGTAAAGGAACATATTTGCCTATAGCAAATATATGTTATTCCTCTGCAAACTGATTCTAATGAAAACCAAAAAAGGGAGAAGAAGGAAGGAAGCTGGGGGAAGATGTGGAGTTTCTCTTGATTGCTATATCAGTGAGGTTCCTCTATGTAATTTCTGAGCTGGTGCATAGGAGCTAACGCTTGATTTTTAGCTGCCCACCGTGGCCCAAGTTTACAAAGCCTGTAAATTAGAGCGTGTGCTGGGACAATAAGGGCGCGAGTCAGCAGGAGGAATAGGTATCTGCTAAAGTCTCAGATTTATCTGCCTCTCCTGGGAAGTCCTCACTTAAGGAAACACAATTTGGACTATACTGCCAAGGTGATTGACTTAGAGTGATTATTTATGATTTAGAAAAGGGCTTTAGGAAGCAGTGGAGAGGATTCCTTTGGGCTCTTGTGGTCCAAAAGATCAGTAAAATCTTACATGGCTAGATTTTGTTCTGGAGGGGACTCTAACCCTGGGGCGAGAGTGTAGAATCTGGGATTCCAAGCTAGGAAGGACCTTTGAGGCCCACCTTCCTGTTTGAACAGCTGAGGAAACTGTAGCACCCGAGGGTTCAATAATTCTCTTGGGGCCAACACATCGTAAGTATCTGAGAACCCAGGTTCTCTTGCCTCCTCCAAGTCTAGGGCTTTACCCACTACTATGCCAAACTAGGCCTCTGCTTCATCCCATTATTTATTTCTTTATTTTGATAATAGCCTTTTATTTTTCAAAATCCATGTAAAGATAGTTTTCAACCTTCACCCTTGCAAAACCTGGTATTCCAAACTTTTCTCCCTTCTCCCTCCCATCTTCCCCTAGACAGCAAGTAATCTAACACAGGTTAAACACGGGCAATTCTTCTAACCGTGTTTCCATATTTATCGTGCTGCACAAAAGGGGAAAAAATGAGAAAGAAAAAAACAAGCAATCTGCTTCATTCTTAAATGAAACCATACTTTGATCCACGGTGGAAATACTGCCCCTCAGAGGCCGAAGAAGGTCCACAGAGGACCTAAAAGTCACAAAATCTCAGAATGGGAACGGGCCTCAGAGGCCATTTAGCTCAGCCAGTCCCTGACAAGAATAGAATCCCCTCTGTAACAGACCCCCCAGGGGGGCGACGTGGGACTGCTGCTTGAAGATGCTGGGTCTCTGGGGCCAAGCAGAATAAGGCCAGACCCTCTTCCGCAGATTTGTGGTCACTAAGTCTTATTATTATATTTAATCCCTGATAATTGTCGTCTTCTTTTTGGCTTATTTTTTCTACCATGTCAAGATCTTTTTGAATCCTAACTGTGTCATTCTGGGAATCCTTAGGCCAAGCTTGGTGTCTTGTGCAAATTTCAGCTGTATGTTTTCTCTGCTTTTATCCGAGTTTGTTAATAAGGACATAGGAACAAGGACAGATCCCTGGGCGCTCCAGCAGCGATCTCTTTTCAAGCGGACATTAACTTAGTAATGGCTACTCCCTGGGTCTGGTCATTTAACCAGTTCTCGATCGTCTATTGTCTTTTCCACGTTTCTGTGCTATCGGGACTCCTCTCTTTCCCTTACCCCATATATTCGGTCAATTGCCAAATCTTGCTGTGCGTGTCTCAGTTGTGTCCGACTCTTTGTGGATTTTCTTGGTGGAGCTACTGGAACGGTTTGTCATTTCCTCCAGTTCATTTGACAGAGGAGGAGACTGAGGCAACCTGTGACTTATCCAGGGTTGCACAGCTACTAAGTGTCTGCAGCTAAATTGGAATTCAAGTCTTCCTGATGTCAAGCCTGGTACTCTATCAGCTGCAGCGCCACCTAGTGGTCCTTGCCATGTTTGCCGCCACAATATCTCTCCTGTCCAGCCCCTTCTCATTCTTTACATAGCCCACGTCTTAAGTCAGGCCCGTGGCCTTTCTTGCTTAGACTGTTGTGATAACCTTTTATTTGGTTCTTCTCCACATCATCTTCCACGCAGTCGCAGAAGTGATTCCCTTCAGCACGTGTCTGACTATGTCACTCCTTTACTAACAAAACCCCAGAGGTTCTGGGTCACCTCTGGAGCAATATGGAGGCTCCTTTTTTAGCTTTCAGGACTCTTTTCATTCTAGTCCCAAATGAGCTTTATGAACCTCTCTCTTATTTTCATCCCTCCACTCTGTGGCCCAGCCAACCTGACCTTCCTGCTCTTCCTAAACCTTGGTGCTTCCGAAACCTTGGGCACTGACTGCGCCCCATACCTGCAACTTGCTTGTTCCTTACTTCTGGCCTGAGCCCCCTCCTTGTCTCCTCTTAGGGATTTCATCAGTTCCTGTGGGCTCATTTCTCATCTCTGTGTGTGTGTGATTCCTCCATCTACGTGTCCATCTTTTTTTTCCCCTGAGGCGATTGGTGTTAAGTGATGTGCTTAGGGTCCCGCAGCTAGGAAGTGTTAAGTGACTGAGACCAGATTCGAACTCAGGTGCTCCTGACTTCAGGGCCGGTGCTCTCTCCACTGCGCCACCTAGCTCCCCTATGTGTCCATCTTAACCTCTCTCCTGAACTTGAGTTCTGCCTTCTGAACATCTTGAACTGGGTGTCTAAGAGGCATCTCAAATTCTACACGTCCAGAACAGAATTCATTATCCTTCCTCCCAAACCTTTCCCCCCTTCCACATTTCCTTATTATTGTCAAAAGTACTCCCATCCTTCAAGTCTCTCAGACTTGAAGGTCATCTGGTCTTCTCATTCTCTCTCACCTCCTCATATCCAGTCTGTTGCCACGGCCTGAACATTTGACCTCAAAATCTCTCTATTACGCCCCCTTCCCTTCTCTGACTCTGCCATCACCCAGGTGCATTCCCTCATCACCTGGAATATTCCAGTAGCCGCTGGTGGATCTGCCTGAATCAAGTCTTTCTCCATTCCCTTCCCCACTAAAGTGATTTTTCCTAAAGAGCTGTTCTCATCCTATCATCTCCCAACTCAATAAACTCCAGTGGCTCCCTACTGCCTCCGAGAGCAAACACAGAATGCTCTGTTTGGTGGGCCAAGCCCTTTCCCAACTCCCTGCTCTATATCCTAAAATCTGGTGGGACTGGCTTTCTTGGCTGTTTCCCCATCCAAGATATTCTATCTCCCGACTCCATAATTTCACCAGCTGTTGTCCGTGGCTGCAGAGTTCTCCCTCCTCTCCTCCTCCCCCTGCACCTTGTATTGCTGTGCCTTCTCTTGGCCATTACCTTCCATTTCCACAATATGTATCTTTAAGTACTCTTTTTTTGTGTGTCGTCTCCTCCATTAGATTGGAAGCTCCCTGAAGCCAGGAACCTGATTTTTACCTTTCTTTGTACCCTCAGTGTCTAGGACGGTGCATGGTACGTAGTGAGTGCCTGATGATCTTCCAGCTACTGGCATCCTCCCTTCCTAGCAACCTTGCTTCTATTCTCTCTATCTACATATGCCTGTGGAGAGGGAGTAAGACGGTCTCTCGGGTCTCTTCCAGAGAAGCCATCCTTGTTGGCCCAAACTATAGAATAGAAACTTCTCGATGGCGGAGACTGGTCTTGCCTTTGCCTCCCCCACGGCACCCAGCTTAGGTCCTGGCACACAGAAGACACTTAAGAAGAGCTTGCTGATTGCTCTCTGTGTTAGCCACAAAAATAACAGAAGAGAGAAGACTAGCTTTGGTCACAACAGTAGTGAGGAGGGGAAGTGCTCTCATTATCCCAGTTCTGCAGTTCCCCTCGCTTGGAAGCTCTTCTCTCTACCGTGCTAACCTTCTGGCAGAAGGCCTCCCTAGTTCTGTTCCCTTGCGACCTTGTCTCCGGCCAGAAGTCAGAGAACGGGGTTATCCCAGCAGACCCTGGACCGCAGCTTTCCTCCAGCCGCTCTTCCTAGTCCAGGCTGGATCCCCTTGGTGAAAGACTTCCTTCTATCTCATGGTGGCTACCCAGAAGTGGTCACCCGGGCAGGCGGGGTCATATGTCATCAGGCTGCGACCATTTGCCTAACAGTCTCCAAAGTGCTCAGGAATTCGGGCTCCCTCGGCTTCTTCCAGTTCAGTCTGACCTGGCAAATGGATGAGTGGGAAGTGTTCACAAGGCATTCTGAGCCGGGGGGCAAGGTTATGTTTGGGGCTCATCTTTCCTGGCTTTTCCATTTGCAGATGATGCACTCAAAGTTTCAGATTCATGATGGGGCCAGAAATGGTGCATGGAAAGTCTGGAAAGGGGAACGGTGCTTACTAGGGACAAATGTGACCATTGCAGATCTGACTGAGGGAGCATCCTTCCATAACCTTGTTTTTCTTACCTGCCCCTAACGTTCTGCAAATTTGTCTGCATCTGAAAGGGGCCCACCTTTGCATCCTCTCCTCACTTAGCAATTTGCATTCTCTGCAAATCACTGAAGGGACACTAGGATGTCTGTGGGTGTGCAAAACAACATACCGATATTAGCATTTCTCCTAGTTACACAGCCCAGTTAATCCAGATGTTGTCAAGTGCTTTGCTAAAATCTTTGTAGACTATTTCTACGTTCTCTCCCCCCAATCCATTAGTCTCATTACCTTGTCAAAAAAGGAAAATTATCCAGGAGGAATTTATGATGCACCTATTATGTGGTAGGCCCCGCGCTTACGTGCGGAGACTACACAAACAAAAAGAATTGTGGTATTCTCTGTGAATAGAGAAGTTAAGAATTGAAAGGCAAACATTTCAGGAGAAAGATAAAAGTTCTGTTTTGCATAAGTTGAATCGGAGATGTCTATACAGCAGGCTGCAGTGGCTGATACAGGGCTGGAGTTTACAAAAGAGCTTAGGACTGGATCTGTAGATCTGAGCCTTATCCATGTAGAGGGGAGAGCTAAATCGTTGGCCACTGATGAGATCTCCAAGAGATTGAATGGAGAGCGAAGAGAAAAGGGCCCAGGACGGAGCCACCCCTAAAGGTGGGGGTGGGTTAGGGATTGGGAGCCAGCAAAGGAGGCTGGGAAGTGGCCCTCAGACAGGGAGAGAACCACAGCAGGAAAAGGAGGCACAAGAAGTCAGTGGGGTCAAGCCCTGCAGAGGGTCGCAAAAGCGTGTGGCCTGAGAAACAGTCATCAGATTTGTCACTTTATTATATAAGTTTGGCGAGAACAATTTCAGCCAACAGATGCCAGATAGCTTTTCTCCCCCTAGGAGTTTGGGTCAGGATTTAATAGAACAATAATTTGAAGGGATGGGGCAGTCTGATTTAAGGATGAAGGCCATTTGGTCATCGGTGAATAAACCAGCAGATAGAGTTTTCAGATGATTCAAATGAAGTCAGACTGGTAAAACTTCTCAATGAAGCCATATTGGCTTTTTAGCTTCACTGCTTCTCTTTCTGAGTTCCCAGAATCCAGCCCCTTAATGATGTGGTTTTGTATCTTGTCAGGCATCAAAGTCAAGCTCACTGGTCTCCTTCAAGAGTTTTCTGAGAGATCTCTGATGGCTGCCCAGCATTGCCATCTGCCAGATCTTTCCATACTGGAGGATAGAGTTTTTCTGGCTCTCTCGATGTGAACTCATTGACAGGAGCTATTAGCTGTTGCCCACCCACCCTCCTCATTTCTCCTGGAATTCTTTTTGCCCCTAGCTATTTTTGTTTTATCCCTCTCCATCCACAACTCTTTCTCTTTGAAATAGAGAACAGACGCAGGATGTGTTGGTTAGTAATCCCTGCTCACCGTCAGCCACCGTCGTCATTCCGTCCCCCATGAGCAGTAGTGCCTTTGATTCTCCTCTTGCCTTCAAACTAGCTTTTAAAAGGCCCCCTTTTGGAGTGTGCTTAGCATTTGTCACCAGTATCAGCTCCTCCTTAGCTGTAGCACTTCTGCCATTCTTATACAGGAGCAAGCTACTCCAGTTGAACTTTTATCTTCTGTGTGTATGTGGGCGCGTTTCAGTGTGAGATTGTTATAACGCATTTCCTGTGCATCAGCATCGGTCACTTTGGTCTCCCCTTTTTCTCTTCCTCATTGCAATCATTTCTGCCTTTGTGGTCAGAATTCAATTCTAAAAGCATTTTCCACGCTTTTAAGTCTCATTTGCCTCCTAACTTGTCCTTTCCCTGAACCCTCGACATTCTGGGATGTGCATTTGAGGGTGCTTGATTTGCCATTTTGTCTCTAGCACAAATTCTAGGGGTCGCTTCCTTTCGAGGTTCTCAAGACTTCCATTTCGGCCCATAGTTCCATCTTGTTGACCGGAAACCTGTCCAGAATAGTGGTCCCTCTTGTTGCTTTCTCCACCTTTGAAAGGGTGAGATTATCATTAAGGCGAGTCAGAAACGTATCATCTGCCCTGCCTTTGGCAGAGTGAGCAAGCCAACAGATGCCTGGAGAGTTGAAGGTCCCCCCCATCATTACCACATTGTGTTTCTGTGCCAGATTTTTTAATTTATTTGCTAAGTGCCTCATCTAATTCCTTGTTTCATCCAGGTGGTCCATAGCGTGCACCTTGGAGAATGTTGTTTCCGATTCACCCCCAATCCTCAGCCAGATGTGCGCTGTCCTGTTGCTCTTCACAGGTTCCCGGGCTTCCTCGTGTGACGGTGTGTGTTCACGATACGCCCCGCTATGCTACTCCTGCTTTTTGAAGTCATTAAAGTCTGGTCATTATGGAGAAGCTGTGCCCTTTCTGAACAACATTCTCGCCCTGCATTCCGTCCCCCCGAGTCTCAGGGAATACTACTTGTGAGATTCGGTTTGTCTCAATGTGAAAATCTTTCTATCGCTCTTTTTAACCCCTAATTTGTCCATTTTCCAATACACACAGCCATGGGTTTTATTACTTGTTCTCTCCTTGGAGAAGGAGCCATTGCTCCGTCTTCTGCTATTCTTCTTCCTTTGTTTTTTCCAGGACACGCTGTGCTACTAGATTTGTCGGATCTGTGTGGGCACTTTTCTCCCTTCCTCCTCAACTATCTTGGTTTAAAGCTCTTTTGATCAGACTAACAAGACTGGGGAAAATGGATTCTGATACAGAGCTTCCAAAAGAGTCATCTCTGCCAGTTCACTTCCCAAACCCACCATTCTCTCTTCAGTGCTAATGGAGGTGGAAGGTTTTTGTCCAGTACTTCCTAATCCTTAGCATGATCTTTTTTTTTTTTTTAAGATTCCTTCTTGTGCTATACTCTGCCCCCACATGTATCTCCAGGGGTTGTCAGGTTTTAGAAGACTCCCTTTCCCATCCAGGATTCATGCCTTGATGTGTTTTTATATTTTTCCATTGTCCTCTTCTCCAGCCTTGTGGTAACCCATCCCCCCATCACACCGGACCGCTCTCTT